>NC_135336.1:81224343-81830875 GCF_023851605.1 Tamandua tetradactyla | reverse complement strand
TAATACATTTTTAAATTTCACTACAAAAAGTGAATTAAGAACTAGGAACACATAGTTGGTCATGGGCACTTTTAATCTTGGGAAGAAAGAACTTATATCTGTTTGTTTCTGTTTTTTTTTTTTTTCTTTCAATTCTGACTAAGTAAATCTAGGCAAAATTAACTGCATTGTTAATGCTATGTAATAAAGGATGATCTTTAAATACTATTCCTGAGTGCTGGGTCAGAGTCATTAATGAATCCATGCAGGACAGCAAATCAAGGCTTAACAGATTTATTTAAGGGAGGAACCAGGTGGGTGAAAGCAGGTGGGAGCCAGTAA
This sequence comes from Tamandua tetradactyla, assembly GCF_023851605.1. NCBI lineage: Eukaryota > Metazoa > Chordata > Mammalia > Pilosa > Myrmecophagidae > Tamandua > Tamandua tetradactyla. Next base: position 81,830,554 of record NC_135336.1, on the reverse strand, counting down.
AAGGAAAGAAGATGGCTCTGGCTGTCTTTTTTGAGAACTTTGCTTTTAAAGATAAAACCATTGACTTATGATATGATTCATTGCTGGTGTTCTGAGGCACTGCTCTCCTTTGATGTGCAGCTGCATGTACTGTAAAGTGTTATTAAGCAGAAACAGACCTTGACCACCTCCTATGATTGTTTATCTTGCAGGCATATCTGGCTTTGCTTCATTCACTCTCTGGGTGGGACATCAGCATATCTGGTTCTGAAAAAGAAGCTGAGGGGCCCCTGAGTCAAAAAGTCCTTTTTATATGTAAAGTTATTTTTCTGAGACCTGACATTTCTGCCTTTTTCTTTTAATAAAGTTGAATGAAGCTGGGGTTGAAATTTCAATTAGTGCTCTAGCTTTGGTCAAAGCAATTTTTGAAGGAGCAGGGAATATTGTGTTCTTTCTTTGGCTACTTCTGGCTGAGTAAGGGCATAGTTGAGGGTGGGTAAATTGCTTTGAGCTGAGCAGGGGCAGTATTAATTGGATTTTTGGACATATTCTGTTGGAACAGGCTGATAGTGATGCTTTTTTTTGTTGTAACAGGAGCAAATTTTCAAATCTCTGTTGCAGCAGGAGTACATTTTAAGAACTTTGTTGGTTGGTCATGGCTGCTATTGACCTGTGAACAAATTCAGTCAGACATTGCAAGAGGTAGGGGGCTAGGAGGAAAATTAACAGGAGGATAATTAAGGGCCCAATAAGGGGGAGCAGAAAAGCTCATAAGAGGTGTAGAAGAATGGAAGAAAATTTGAGAGAAAATTTTCTAACAAAGATGAATTTGCATATGCTAAGATTATTTATGGCCACATCTTCTTTTAATATTTTTTTAAGTTTTGTTCTTACAAGTTGTAAATCTATTGTGAAATTTTTTATGAAGCTCCTTGGAGTTGGCTCACTCACCTGTGTAAAGCAATTGAGGTTCCATGGGTTTTGATTCAGCTTACCTGTATTAAATCCAACATTTTGATGAGCTATTTGTTTGGGTTGGTTACTTGTAAACTTGGGTTGGTCATCTGAATGAAGTGTAAATCTATTATGATGCTTTCAATCATGAAGCTCCTATAATATTATGGTTTGGAGGCATTGCTCTGGAGGCAGCTATCCCATTTTCCTCATGGTAGAAGGGTTATACTGTTGTGAATGGTTCCATTGTCCCCAACAGAGACAGGCTTTCTGGATTAATCTACTATACCCAGGCGTTAGCCACAACATGGCATCCAAAATTGCAAATGATCCTCTTTCTCTTTAATAGTTAAATACTCAGCCTTATTGTCTAAGCATTTTGTATGTTAAATAGTCCTTTCCACTGTTCTGTTATATGAAAAAGAAATGGTATGTCCTTGGGTTTGCCATAATGTGACAGTTTGCAATATCTAGCTGAACTTGTATAAGAGTAACTTCTGCAATAACCTCTCAACTCAATTTGAAATCTCTTAGTCATTGAAATTCTATTTCTTTTCCCTCTTTTGTCAGTTCATCCATAAAGTCAGGGCCAGTCTCATCGTTGGAAGTTATATCTCACAGTGCCAAGGCCAGTCATTTTCCATGATGCCAGGGCCAGTTATGTCCTGCAATGTCAAGGCCAGTTATGTCTCATGTTGCCAGTGCCAGACTTATGCCCCTGGAAATTATGTCCCACATTTTGGAGGAAGCTCAGAGTTTGGCTTAGAAAGAGGCCACATTTGAACAACAGCACATATTTTCTAGAGATGACTTTTAGGCACTAATTCTAAGTAAGTTCAGTTTGTTATTACAGAAATATGTTTCATAAGGGCAAGCTTCAAAATCGAGGCCTTGGCTTGTTAAATTGGGAGCCCCCCTTACTTAAGAAAAATGCTAACTTGCTGTTCTAGTTTGCTAGCTGCCAGAATGCAATATACCAGAAATGGAATGGCTTTCAAAAAGGGGAATTGAACAAGTTGCTAGTTTACATTTCTAAGGCTGAGAAAATGTCCCAATTAAAACAAGTCTATAACAATGTCCAATCTAAGGCATCCAGGGAGATATACCTTGGTTCAAGAAGGCTGATGAAGTTCAGGGTTTCTCTCTCAAGTGGAAGGGCACATGGCAAATGCAGTTAGAGTTTCTCTCTCATCTGGAAAGCACGTGGTGAACATGGTCAGGGTTTCTCCCTCACCTTGAAGGGCATATGGAAAACACAGCATCATTTTCTAGCTTCTTCTCCTGGCTTTCTGTTTCATGAAGCTCCCTGGGAGAATTTTTCCTTCTTCATCTCCAAAGGCTGGTGGGCTCTGCTTCTCATGGCTATGTCATTCTATGCTCTCTCAGAAACCTCTCATTCTCCAAAATGTTTCCTCTTTTATAGGACTTTAGAAACTATTCAAGACCCACCTAAATGGGTGGAGACATGCTTCTATCTAATCCAGTTAACAACCACTCTTGATTAAATCACACCACTAGGGAGATGATCTAATTATAGTTTCAAGCATAAAATACTGACTAGGGATTAGAAGAAATGGCTGCTTTTACAAAATGGGATTAGGATTAAAACATGGCTTTTTTAGGATACATACATGATTTCAAACCAACACACTTGTCCACCTGGGAAATTTCTAATAGTTCTATCTTTCCCAGTGCCTCAAGAGATTTTGCAGACCTTTTTCCATTTTCTGCCCCAAATACTCTGAAATGCAGAGTATAAAACATGAACTTGTGTAAAACATTAAGATTTTGTTCCTTAGTCTAGGTTCAAAATTAAATGAAGCTGAATTAGGTCGTTTAACTCACTAAACAGATTAAATTAGATAGTACAAATTTACATCTTTCTTTTATTTCATGCAAAAGTTAAAGCTTTAAAATACAGAAAATGTTATCTTTTATCTTGTATATTGATTTACCTCGGTTTTAGCCAGATCAGTTTCATCACATCTTTAATTGGAATTTGATCTCTTTTCATTTTTTTTTAACCTTTGCTATGTGGGTCCATGCTAATTTTCAGAGCTGGAGAACTAAATCTAAGTTTTAGGTGTCACACAGACATTTAAAGCTCCAAGGAATTACTGGATTATACAAAGAATAAAAGCACCTTAGAATTTAATGTTAATAGTTAATGGTTACAATCTCAGCTTTAATTTTTTTTGGTAATGTGCATGGTCATGGAATCAAACCTGGGTCTCTGTCATGACAGGTGAGAATTCTGCCACTGAACCACCATTGCACTGCTCCATGAGCATTTTTAAATGAAGCTTCTTTCAGAAATGAAAATATTAGGCAATTGTTTAATATTAAGAAACCATAACAGTGGTTTTGTTCTGTATAATTTTACATATTTACCAGAGATATGTTATTTTACAAATAAAATATAATACATATATATATATATATATTTGTTCAGACTTTCTTTTAAAGTTCAGCACATATACTTTTAGAGAAGGATTAAAGAAAAACAGAATAACTGACAATTTGGCTATTTTTATGATCTATACCCTTTTTAGAATAACTAAAATCGTGACTAGCAACACCATACCATTGCTTAACATCGTACAGATGAGTATCAGAATATAACATTGCCAGTGAGAATATTGTCACATTTTTAGGAATTTATACGATCTCCAAATATATGAATATTTAACGTATCTAAATTTAACTAGCAACAAGATAGGAAATCTCTTTTAACCATTGTAATACTTCCCAAACTCTTCTCATGTAATAGATTAAGTTATTTTAGCACCTTACTTATACAAGGTGAAAGAACAAATTATTTGTAACAGCTTTTCCCTAACAGTGAGAAGACTCTTCTAAAACAAAGGATAATGCCAACAAAGCATTAACAAGGATATTATTTTGATGTCCACATTATTTTAACAGGGAGAAAACTAAACTTTAGTTTTGTATGAATACTCAGCTTAATACGAAAGCTTTCTTTTATTAAATATATGATACAAAGATTTTGAACTTGCATATTCCCTTCCAATAACATTATTCATGAAAAGAAAGAAGATACTGTAAAATAATGGAGGAAGGGAAGAAATTTATGTTTCTGTTTAGAACATAGCCAGAATCTATATACTTTATACCCAGAACACATAAAAGACTACTTTATAATATATCTAAAATCACTCAATCCAATTCAGCACACCTTCAGAGGTCAGGAAAGCCCCAAGTTTGAAATATAATCAGTTTTCTTGATATTTAAGGGATTTATATCTAGAAAACAGCTCAAAGGTTTCTCAACAATATTCCCAACTGCTAAACAATGTCAGGTATGTATTAATTCACAAAATTAAGTTACTTTTAAAAACTAGTTTAGAGTTCTATTTGTTTAAATGCTACTTTCTTATTTAAGGTCTTACATGCATCATCTCTATGAAGACTCCTTTGATCATTCCTTATCTCTCTGCTTTTTAAATTCTTTCAGCATTTTTATTCCCTCATTGTTACTGTTTTACATTATGCCCTGGTACAAATATATTTTAACTACAATATAAACTCTTTTAAGCCAAGAATTAGGTTTTCTTTATTTATTACAGCATTTACTAACAGAAATTCTGATTCATATTAATAAATCCATTACAAATTCAGATTATTTCACATACTGAGGTAGCAAATGGCCAAGTAAGCAAAAGCCAGATCCTTTGAAATTCAAGTAATTAAAGTTATAAAATATCCATTTATATTTTTGCTAAACTTAATTGGTTTCTTAAATAGAATATTTAAAGCATTAGCATATTTTCAGTTTTATTATACTTTATATGTGTTATTATTACCAGGTACATTGCTCAGTTCACATAACTTAACCTTTCTAGTTAAGCTATTTTAAGAGGAATTTCAAGAATGTATTTGCAATACTAACTTAATATCAGAAAGCTAATGTAGACTTAGGGAGATCACACCCAAGAAGAATAAAGTTGTTCAATTCAAAATTTATAATAAAATTCCTTTTATCAGAGGTTGAAAAAATATGTTTACATAATATGTAAAAAAAAAACAATTTTAAAACTACATTGAGTATCAGGTTCTAGAAAATACACTGTGATTGATTAACTTCTCAAAGAGGAAGAGGGAGGGGGTGGAGGGGATTGGGGAGGACTGCAGAGGGGGAGCATATTCAGGAAGGGATGGTCGTTGGGGTCAAAGGAAGAGAGGTGATTGGAGGGCTCCTCAGCATAAGGGAGTTTGCTGAGGGGTAGATTTAGGTTTTTCATGAAGGACTCTTCAGGGCTAAGGGGATCTGCTGAGAAGCAGGAAGATTAGAAAATTTTTCATGAAGAAAAATATTTGCTATGAAGCAAAAGAATAACACAGAGAAGGTGAAGACTTGCAAGTTCAGAAAGCTTGAGAGTAGGGAGTTGCAGACCATTTGTTATTGTACCAAATAAAATTATCAAGTTCAATGAGAATTTGCCAATCAAAAGTGTCATTTTCCAACCAAAGTTTTTGTTGTTCTATAGGGTATTGTGGTCAAGTCATATTGCAGAGAAAAATAAGTTTCATTGGTTTTATTTCCCTTTATAATTGGGAGTTTATTGAGATTAAGGAGTAAACATCTGAGGGGACTAGATTTAGGGGGAAGTTTTAGAGTTGTTGTGAAGTGATTGGGTGTTACCCATCATAATGTGAGGCAGGGAAGGAGGACTGCTCATGGGAGGCTTATATGAGGCTTGCGATTTCCTTGAGGGACATGAGGCTGACATGTGTTGGGCCCTTGCTCTCGGGAGGCTTACGCAGATTTTAGGCCAAGAGGCCAGGCATTATGTTAAAGCAGCCTGGGACACTGCATTGGGCGGGCCAAGGTGGGTGCCACATTAGAGTGGGCCTGGGCACTTTGTTGGGGCAGGCCGAGGTGTCCCTCAGACAATGAACAAGTTACTGCTCCCTTGGAGGCTTATGAGGCTACCCAAGACATAGCTCATAACTCAAGTGAGATTAACAACCCAGATCCATGATCCTTTGTGATGACAAAGCAGGCATCTCTGCTTGGTTGTCAGGGACCAGGAAAGTGCATGCAGTCTTTTGTTCAAGACATCTCCCAAACTACTTTAACTGTTGCATGGGGGAAAATGCTCTTGAAGCATTGGGGAGTTTTGACTGAGTGCTCAGATTTTAGGCCAGGAGGCCAAGATGCTGCATTAAAGCAGTCCAGGGTGCTGTGCTGAGGTGGACTAAGATGTCCCCAGAACACTGGACAAAACTCCTGGAGGGGGGATCTGGGAAGAAAGACATCAATTACCAAAAGTCAAATCAGTTGTAGATGTTTGAGAGGCATAGGTGTGAGCTGGCATCACAAGATGGTCTGAGCTGATAGACTCAAGCCATCGAGAACAGTGAAACCTGAATGGCCATATGATTGGGAGAATGGCATCCACTGGAAGGCTGTTCCATTGTCCTGAGGGGCTGGGAGACTCAAGCCTCTGTCAAAACCCCATTTCCAGGTTTCAGCACCATTATGTTGGGTCAGAGTCGTTAAGGAACCTGTGAAGGACAGCAAGTCAAAATTTAACAGATTTATTGAAGAGAGAAAGCAGATGGGAGCCAGCAAAAAAGAAAGAAAATGGTTCCTAGAAGCCAGCGAAAGGAAAGAAGATGACTCCAGCTCTCTTTTTTGTGAGCTGCATTTTTAAAGGAGAAACCACACCAGGAGGGAAAGATGCCTATAAGTGGTGTGTCATCCCGTGATTGGATGGAGGCTTGTTGACTTACAATCTGATTCGTTGCTTGTGTTCTGACACACTGCTCTACTTTGATGTGCAGCTGCATGTACTGTCAAGGGTTATTGAGCAGGAATAGGCCTTGACCACCTCCTTTTGTTGTTTGCTTTATTCACCTTCTTGGTGGGGCATTGGCATGCAGGATCATGCTGCCATATCTGGTTCTGAAAAAGAAGCTGAGAGACCCCTGAGTCAAAAAGTCCCTTTTATATGTAAAGTTCTTTCTCTGAGACCCGACACTGAGTAGGCCCTTAAATGTAGGATCAAAATTGGAATTTACAAAGAACAGAGAAGATGAAATTATATTTACAAATACTTAAATTGGTATAGTATATTTTGCCAAAAATAAAGCAATAAGAGCAGAGATATCAAAAAGCTTAATGCATTGGTCTAAGTGTTTCTTTTTAATATTGTTCCTAATGTAGAAACAATGGAAGACAATGAGCTGGGCTTGTAGTTCAAGAATTTTAACTGAAATTATGATCTGCCAAATGATTTTTTTCATTCATCTGATAACACAATTAAAATTATATACATAAAATCAGTCAAAATTAAGAGATACCTAGATGAATGAATGCAGTTAATGTTTTAGGCTACACATTTACATTTCATGAAAATATCTTCAGTTTTTAAAATTCAGGATAAAATTTTCTACCTTTTATATTAGAGAATGCCACATAAAACACAAAATGTATACATACATTTAAGCAAAGGACACATGTATAAAATGCTGACACTTGGAATAGATGTTTTCTTAATATTCAACTAAGTAGCAACTGTGCTAATTCCTGGACAGGAATAAATTCTTCCAGCATGGATCATACCTTTCTGCTTTGCTTCAATGCTGAGATGATGTGAGACAATAAATATTGCTCAGACATTTGGGTTGAAAATACTATAAATTAGATTCCTATATGAAAATTCTTATATGAAAAACATAATGAATGGTGTTTAAAAATCAAATATTGTTTTGCTTGTTTCCACATGTAACCAAAATAGAGGGACAGGACCGAATTCATGTTCCTACTTGAAATAGCCAAAAAATGAAGAAAATAAGTTTTACCAAGTCACTGGATATTAGGCAAAGGATAGTGATCTCTGAGAGAACAGAAGTAAACAAAGTGAGTCTAAAATGCCCCACTTAAAAAAGTTTCCAAGCAGCAGTGCAGGGAGTTTTGGCAGAGTCTTGCAAACTGTAAGAAACCATGAGGCCAGATTGATTAAACTCATTAGACCAGAGTACGAGAGAGGAGGGAGTTGAAGAGAAAGAACTCTGGAGTTCTGCAGAGGGAAGGGTATCCTTGATTGTTCAGATGAGCGATGATCTTGTCAAGCATTTGGAGAAAATACGAATGTTCTGGGAAAAAAAAAAAAAGAAAGAAAAACACCCCAAATATAGTACAATGATCTGCAGGGGAGAAAAAATGCAACTTTGTAATGTACATACACAATAATTGAAATAATATAGTATCACATGGAGGGTGACTGTGATAAGTCAAATATGTACACCAAGTAAAAGAATAAAAGAAAATTAGAGATAATGAAATAGTAAATATAAAGTAGAGATTAATGAAATGAAAGCAAAAAAACCTAAAGATGATAAATTTCAAAGCTGATTATTTGAAAGTATTAGCAAAAAAAAAAACACCTTATAATTCTGAAAAGGAAAAGAGAGAAATTAAATTATACAAGATTAACCATAAATACAAATGCAGAGATTATGGAATTTATATGAAAATATATAAAGCAAGGAAACAAATCTGAAAATTTAGGAAATGCTGAGTATTTTCCGATAAAACATATAAAATTTTGACACAACGTGGAAATTCCCATTATGATAAAATCAATAGAAAAAGAAAAAAAAACACATAAAAAAAGAAAAATCTAAAGCACCCCATCTAATTCAGTATTAACATCACATTGATTCATATTAAGTACTAAAGACAGTCGAAAGAAAAAGTATCAATATTATTCGAACTTTGAGTCTATTTTGATAAGACAGAAAATAACTACTCACCTCTGGCAATTAATCTGCAAGCAAATATTTCTTATGGTTAAAATAGTGAAGAAAAGAAACAATTATCAGATTAAACTTTCACTTAGACACTTTTCAATCATTACAGCTACGCATAACAAATATTAGAATTTTACATTTATTTTGGAAGGAAAAAGCAATTTTGTTCCTTAATAAAATGAAGAAAATAGTTGTTAAAATCTGTTCTTTTCTGGATTTTAAATTCTGTTCTGTTATTGACTTGGAGATGTTTTGAGTCAATATCTATTTTCTCCTACTATCTGGGCTTTGTTAGGCAACTACTGAGCTGAAATTAGAAAAGTTATTTGGGTGAATTATAGGCATTATAATGTTCTTCTTATCAAAAGTATACTATAACTAATCACATCATCACAAATACCCCTGCAGTAAAGCAAAATTTTGTGACTGATTATTCATAATTGTAAATAATTTTCCCTGAAAAATTGAATAATATGGTAAGTTGTTCTATTCTTTTTTTATGAAATAGAAATAATAAATCTGATAAAAGGTATACTAAAAAGAAAGCACTCATGCAAACTCAATTATGAATAATATTAACAATAATCTGAAAGTATTTGGCAAATAAAATTAAAAAATATATCCAACATTAGACAGTATGGTGCATGAACCGATATTTCAGAAATTTGATATTTACTCATGGAAAGATATTGACATTTTTAAAGTTACGTAATTTTCCAGGAAATGTTTCTTAAAGTACATAATCTATTCATAAATTTAAAAAAAGTTTAAGAATATTGGTGCAAAATAAGATAAAGCATTTAAAAGCAGTAATAGTTTTCATTCTGCAGTGAACACATTTCTATTAACTTTAAAAATAAAAGAAGTTGAGTCTTTTTCACAAGATACCACTGTAAGTGTTAGGTCGGGGGAATGGGGAAGGGTGCTGCAACCGGAGCTGCAGAGGTTGTGTCACCCCAACCTGACTTCTGGAACTAATGAACTGCCCCTTCCGGACGTCACCTGACCTCCATCCTTAAAAGCTGCCTGCACCAAGGCCCACGCGCACTCACTTCCTTCCATCTTGGGTTTGGTGAGTTCTGCTCAGGAGTGCAGAAATACCCCCCACATATACTTTTAATTTCTTTAAAATTAAAGAAGTCTACCTTTTTTCTTTCTCACCCTTTCACCTCCTAAACCTTTCATCTGGTGCCGGAAACCCGGTAGAGGACCACGGGTGCCGCCCACCTGGCCAGAGGCACCCCGGCTTCCTCTCTCCTCTTTTCTCCACATGGCCAGTGACAGGGATCCTTTGGCCTGCCACTGCATCCACCACAGATTGGGTAAGCCCCACCCCTCCTAGCCCTGCTGCCAGGTCTCATGGTTCCGAGAGAGCCTGTCTGTTAATTACTCTCCGAAAATCGTGAATTCACGACAGGTTTTCTTCCGAGGGCTGAGGTGAACGGGGACTCCCGCAAGCCTCATACCCTATCCTGGAACTCAAAAAGTTGTGGGGACACCCCGCTTCTCATTTCCCTCCCAAATTCAGGTCTAGGACCTGAAAGGGCCTCAAACCAGGGTGAGATGTCCCCTGGAGAGACGAGCCCTGGCTTGTAAGAGCTCCGATGACTCTCTCAGGGCGTTGGGACGCCGACACCCCCTGGGCCAGTCCTTTCTCCTTTGAGACCTGTCAGTATGGGCAATAAATCCTCAAAAACCAAACCTTATACTATCAATTGGATAATGATTCTCATTGGCCTAAGGATGGGACTTTCAATTTTAATATCCTTATGAACCTCTGCAGCTTTTGCCAGAGGAACAACAAATGGGCCGAAATTCCTTTATGTTCAGGCTTTTTTCTTTCTGTGCTCCCGCCCCTCCCTTTGGATCCTCCTCTCCCTCGCTCTACACTCCCCTCCCTCCAGCGGCACTCCAGTCGCCATCTTGCCTTTCCCTCTTCCCTTCTACTTCGGCAACATCTCGGTCGCCATCTTCTCCTTCTCTTCCTCCTTCTGTTCCAGTGACGTCCCAGCCACCATCTTGCCTTTCTCTTCCTCCTTCTCTGCTGGCAGTGCTCCAGCCACCATCTTACTCCCCTTTTCTCCCCCTGCTCCAGCAGCATTCCAGCCGCCATCTTATTCTCCCCTTCCATCTCCATCCAGTCCCCCACTGTCCTCAACAGCCTTGCCCTCCTCACCTATAGCTCTCATACCCGCTCAAAGAACTCTTTACTGTCCACTACAGGAAGTGGCAGGATCTGAGGGGTTAGTTCGAGTACACACCCCTTTCTCCCTAGCTGACCTCTCTAATACTGAGGAATGGCTAGGTTCATTCTTCAGCAACCCAACGGCCTATAGTAAGGAATTTCAATATCTAGCTAATGCCTACAATTTAACCTGGCATAACATTCATGTAATCTGCTCTTCTTCCCTCACTACAGATGAGATGGACCACATTTTCAATGCAGCCAGGGCTCATGCTAACCAGGTGCATATAACCAACCACACCATGCTGGTAGGGGCCGAGGCTGTGCCAGACAAAGAGCCAGGGTGGGAATATCAAGTTGACACTCTAGTGGGGAGGAACGGGCAGACTAGGCAGGACAAAATGCTCACATGCCTCATAGTCGGCATGCAGAAAGCTTCAAATAAAGTAGTAAACTTCCATAAGCTAAGGGAAATTACCCAGGGTCCTGATGAAAATCCGGCCGCTATACTACACTGGCTGACAGAACCCTCTCCCAATATACCTGCCTAGACCCTGACTCAGAGGCTGGTAAAGTTGTTTTAGCCACACACTTTATATCTCAATTGGCTCCAAATATAAGGCATAAACTTAGAGAAATTGAGGATTGTCCACAGGCCCCTATCCGTGACCTGGTAAACACGGCCTTTAAAATTTTAATACTCATGATGAACTGGAAAGGGCAGAAAAGGAATACCAGGACCGCCAAAAGGCAAATTTACAAACCCAATCCTTGATTGCAGCTCTGCGGCCCGCTTTAATGGAGAAGAAGCCAGCTACGACTAATCTACCACCAAAAAAGTGCTTCAAATGTGGTCTTGAAGGACACTGATCCCGCCAGTGCCCCAATCCTCAACTGCCCAAGGAACCATGCCCTCTCTGTGGTACAAAGGGACATTGGAGAAGTGATTGCCCCTCAGCACCTGGCTGTGGAGGGGCCGTCCTTCCAACCCCTAACCCATCACTAGCAGTCCTGGGCCTGGCCACCAACGACTGACAATGCCCAACCTCAGCAACCCCAATCACCCTCGCTGAGCCCAGGGTAACAATCAAGGTAATGAGTAAGTCCACCTCCATTTTAGTGGACACAGGGGTTACCTTTTCCATCCTCCCCTCTTACTCAGGTCAACTGCTTCCTTCCCAGGTCATGGTTATGGGCATAGATGGCTGTCCTTCATGCCCCTTAACTGCTGGACTGCTTACATGTTTAATAAAAGGGTACCCCATTATACATTCTTTCTTAGTAATGCCTTCTTGCCCCAGCCCACTAATGGGGCAAGATCTTCTTGCCAAATTAGGAGCCTCACAACACTGGATAAAAAACCCTCAAACAAAACTTCATAGCAAGTGCCAGACTAACGTCACTATCCACAACACCACCCATGCTCCCAAAGGACAATATTTCTGGTGTAATGAACTCTTACCAAGTGCCTTAACTCCACTTCCCCAGGACCAGGCTTCCTAATAACCCTCTATGGGGAGTCCAAACTAACTTGGCTACTGCCTTCTCCTCACTCAAAAAGGGCTGCTTTCCTTCCCATCCTAGTAGGCATCAGCCTAACCACTTTGGTTGCAGCCTTAGCTGCAGTGGGAAGGGCACTGGGACATGGTATTTTAACCTCTCAAAACTTTGAGATTTGACTACAGGTAGCCCTGGATCAACATCAGAATCCCTCTCCTCTCTACAATGCCAACTCATCTCACTAGCCCAGGTAACTCTTCAAAATCGATGGGCCTTAGACCTGCTGACAGCTGAAAAAGGAGGAATGTATATATTCCTCCAAGAGGAATGCTGCTATTACATCAACAAGTCAGGTCTGGTGGAACAAAATACTCAAACCCTAAACAAACTAAAAGACGATCTCTACCACAGAAAAAAAGGAACCAACTCTACCTTAAGCTGGTTTTCTTCTCCTCTGGTGACATGGTTCCTCCCGCTACTAGGACCAGTTATCCTAATCTGTCTCTTTTTTCTCCTAGCTCCCTGCCTCCTCAACTTCCTTCAGGGATGCATGAAGGAACTATCCCAGATAGCAGTCAACCAAATGCTCCTGCATCATTATCATCACCTGCCTTCTTCACCAGATTCTTACAGCCAGCCTCCCCACTCCCTTGGCTGTGATGGTTCCAGCCTATAACCCCACACTGCCCCATTACAGCTGGAAGTAACCAGAAAGATCTCGGTGCCCTATTATCACAAAAAGGCTGGAATGTTAGGTCAGGAGAATGGGGAAGGGCACTGCAACTGGAGCTGCGGAGGCTGTGTCACCCCTCCCAGCCTGACTTCCGGAACTAATGAACTGCCCCTTCCAGATGTCACTTGACCTCCATTCTTAAAAGCTGCCTGTGTCAAAGTCCACATGCACACTCACCTCCCTCCATCTTGGGTTTGGTGAGTTCTGCCCGGGAGTGCAGAAATAACCCCCCCACACACTTTAAATTTCCTGGTGTACCTTTCTTCTTTCTCACCCTTTCACTTCCTAAACCTTTCAGTGAGATGCTCCAGGGTACTGTTCCAGGATAGACTCATTGAACAACTACCCAAACTGGCAGAAGCATTTTTCCCGAATTTCTGGAAAAGAGTTTAAGGATTGCAGTAACTGAGCAAGTGCTAAATCAAGAAAACACAGATTTAAAAATGATAGATGTTCCTGGCACACTTGCTGGCCTTTCCTCCACCCTTCCTTGGGATGGTATGGAACCAACCTTCATTCCCTGGCCCTGTTCTGGAGGGAGCTGCATAACTCAATACACATTCTGGGGTGCCAGAATCTCTGTACTAACCTATAAGGAGCAGCCTGAAAGCCTGCACAGGAAAATTCATCTCTGGTTCATCTTCCCAGAGCTTGCCCTTCAGGAGAAGCAACTTGCAGACAGAAAAAGCAATGTAAGAAACAATTGAGTCAAAGAAGCCTGGAGCAAAAGATTATCTGCTTTAAGAATTATAGTGGAGAGGGTGGGCCTTTCACCACACCTGCGGCCCTGGGGTGATCGAATCACTATGCTCAGTGATACTGTCTGGGAAATTGCAAAAGCTGAAGTGGAAAAAAGGGGAAGTAATGGAACTGAAGGTGATGGAGTTGAAATTGGAGAAAAATCTGTTTTCTTCATGGGCAGTAAAAATGGGGGAAAGACTACTATTATTCTAAGCTGTCTTGACAGGGATGAGCCACCAAAACCAACCTTAGCTATGGAATATACATATGGAAGAAGAGCAAAAGGGCATAACACACCAAAAGATATTGCTCACTTTTGGAAACTGGGTGGAGGAACCTCCTTATTGGACTTAATCAGCATACCAATCACCAGTGACACTTCATGGACGTTTTCTATTGTTCTTGTTCTGGATCTTTCAAAATCTAATGACCTTTGGCCCGCCATGGAAAATCTGTTGCAAGTCACAAAAAGTCATGTAGATAAAGTAATAATGAAACTGGCAAAGACAAACTCTAAAGCAGCTTCTGAACTGAGACAGAAGATGTGGAGTAATATGCAGAAGGACCATCCAGATTGTGAATTAATTGACCAATTTCCAATATCTCTCATCATAATTGGAAGTAAATACGATGTTTTTCAGGATTTTGACTCTGAGAAGAGAAAGACAATATGCAAGACACTTCAATTTGTTGCACATTACTATGGAGCATCATTAATGTTTACCAGTAAATCAGAAGCTCTGTTACTAAAAATACGTGGAATTATCAACCAATTGGCATTTGGCATTGACAAAAGCAAATTAACATGTGTGGATCAGAATAAACCACTGTTTATCACAGCAGGATTGGATTCTTTAAGTCAAATAGGCTCGTCTCCAGTTCCTGATAATGACTTTGGAAAATTTCATGCTCATTCACCAATGGAGCTGTGGAAGAAAGTGTATGAAAAGCTCTTTCCACCAAAGAGTATCAACACATTAAAAGATGCCAGGGACCCTGTACGAGACCCTCAATATGCTGAAAGTGAAGTTGATGAAATGAGAATTCAAAAGGATCAGGAACTTGAACAGTACAAAACAAATTCTTCCAAGTCCTGGAAACAGATTGAGTTTGATTCTTGAACTTAATTCAACATTGTGTATTTATTTCTTCTTCTCCATATATACAAGTAAGAATGTTTTTTCAAATAAAAAAAAAAAGAATTATAGTAGAGCCCTGGAAGGAGGAGAAAGTTAATTTCATAAGGAATATAAGGAATATTTAGATTTCTGTAAGTGGGGAATTCCTAAGGTCAAACCCCTTTAGAAAACACTGAGAGGACATTGCACTTCATTTTAGCCTTTGGCTGATCCTCTTGATAGAATTATGATTCTGAAGGGGCATCTCAGCCAACATAGAGAAAATTTGCAGAGGGTAGAAGGTGTTTGTTGTTGACTTGTTGGTTTGTTAGCTCCTGGCTTTCACGTAAATCTCCATCATATATTAGCTTGGCAGAGACTTGAGAAACTGACAGCTCAGACATTAAATTCTAGAGTTAACATTTTAAAATGTTAAAATGTGCAGTGTGAAACAAAATATTGCAAGACAAACAAAGAGACTGTAAAGGATGTCTCCTCCAGAGAAACATGACACAAACAAGAAAACACCAAAAAAAATCAGACTTTGTATATATCAGACAAAGACTAAAGAATATGATCCTCAAAATGGTCAAGGAGACAAAAGTATATGCAGAGAGAAAATGAGAGGATGTCCAGAAAATGTTGAATGAACAATATGACGATTTCAATATAGAGAGAGAACATTTTAAAAGGACCTAAACAGAAATATTGTGGTCTACAATGTAAGTAGTTGGAAAATGAAAGGATGGAAAAATATACCATGCAAATAGTAAAGCAAAGAGAACTGCGGTAGCTATATTGTTACAAGGGACAAAGGATGTATGTACTGATAAAAAGAGCAATTCCACAAGAAATATTTTGAATATATTTGTACCTAATGGCAGAGCCTCAATATGTATGAAGCAAATGCTGACAAATTTGAAGGGAGAAACAGACAGTTCTACATTTATAGTAGGGGACTTCAATACACTACTTTCAATAATAATAACAACATCCAGAAAGAAGATCAATAAAGAAAGAAAAGACTTGAATGACACTATAAACTTACTAGATCTAAAAACATATACGAACATTTCACTCAACAGAAACAGATTACACATTCTTTTCTAGTGCATACGAGTCATTCTCTAGGTTGGAAAGTGTGTTATTTCAGAAAACATGTCTCGATGCACTGAAAATATTGAAATAATACAATGTATCCTCTCTGAAAACAATGGAATGAAGCTGGGTAACAATAATAGAGGCAGAAGCGGAAAATTCACAAATATGTGGAAAGTAAGCAACAGACTTTTAAATAGCCAGAGGGCCAAAGGAGAAATCAAAAGGGAACTTAGGAAATATCTTGAGTTAAATGAAAATGAAAACACAAGATACCATAATTGATGGGAAGCAGCAAAGGCCGTGCTGAAGTGAAAATTATACTTCTAAATGCTTACATCAAAAAAGAGAAAGATCTAAAATTAGAAACCAAACTGACAACATGAGCATATAGAAAAAATAACAGCTAATTAAATCCAAGAGAGCAGAAGGAAGGAAATGAAAATTTTTAAATAGCAAATAAAATAAAAGTGAGAATAAATAAACAAATCCAAAATTTGATTCTTTAAAAGGATTGATGAAATGTATAAAATTTTGGCTAAACTAACAGAAAATAAAGGAGAATAAAGAAAAATAATTAAAATCAGCAATAGGGACATTACTACTGACCATACAGAAATAAAGATCACAAAAAGAAACTAAGAACAACTTTTTGTGAACAAATTTTATAACTTAGGTGAAATGAGCAAATTCTTAGAAACACACCAAATACCTAATCTACCTCCAGAAGAAATGTGAGATCTCAACAAATCAATAACAAGAAAAGATGGTGAATTAGTAATCAAACCCTCCCAACAAAGAATAGCCCAGGGCCAGATTGCTTTGCTGGTAAATTTAAATGGAAAATTCAGTGGTGAATTTGCCAAACATTCCCAAAGAAATGGACATCTTTCCTGCAAAACTCTTCCCAAAATGTTAAGAAGAGAGAAAACTTCCTAACATATTGTATAGGGCCAACATCAGGTAAAACTAAAGTCAGGTAAGGTGTTCTAATTTGCTAGCTGCCAGAATTCATACTAGAAATGGAATGGCTTTTAAAAGGGGGAATTTAATGAGTTGCTAGTTTACAGTTCTAAGGCTGAGAAAATGTCCCAGTTAAAGCAAGTCTATAGAAATGTCCAATCTAAGGCATCCATCCAGGGAAAGACACCTTTGTTCAAGAAGGCCGATGAAGTTCAGGGTTTCTCTCTCAAATGAGAAGGCACATGGCAAACACAGCATCATCTTCTAGCTTTCTCTCCTGGTTTCTGGTTTCATGAAGCTCCCCAGGAGGCATTTTCATTCTTCATCTCCAAAGGTCACTGGCTTGTGGACTCTCTGCTCTCATGGCTATGTCATTCTTCTCTCCTCTCTCTGACTCTCCGTTCTCCAAAATGCTTCCTCTTTTATAGGACTCCAATAAACCAATCAAGACCCACTCAAATGGGTGGAGACATGTCATCATCTAATCCAATTTAACAAACACTTGACTAAATTGCATCATCCAAGGAGATGATCTGATTACAGTTTCATACATACAGTATTGAATAGAGATTATTCTACCTTTATGAAATGGGATTTTGATTAAAACATGGCTTTTCTAGGTGGCATACATCCTTTCAAACCAGCACATAAGGTTATGCAAGAAAATAAAATTACTGACCAATGTCTTTTGGGAATGTAGAGGCAAAAGTCCTCAATCAAACGGTAGCAAACTATATCCAACAGAGACATTAAAATTAATTGATATTTCTTGGAATGTTAAAATTGAGTCTCACATAACTATATATATATCTGAAATTATTGATAATATACTATTTAAAGAAAAATACGTAATTTGAAGTATCATGGATAAAATGTGATGTTTCATCTGTCTCAGTCTTCATATTTAATAAAGACTAATACGTATATTTCAGAGGGTACATGTAAGTACAATTTATAAAAATTAAGCTATGTTTTTATTTAGAATTCATGAGTTGAAGGACAAATGTGATTTCCTGGAATATAAACTCATTTTCTATGCAGACACACAAATAGATACACATATTATCTCTTGGATATAATTTTTGTTCCCTCTTTTGTTTTTTTTATGTTGTCCTTGGCAAATGATATTCTTTCTAATTATTTGTCAAAGCATAAAATTTCTTTAAAATCTGGTATCAACTTTAAAGATATAATGTGTTGTAGTATTTTCTTTCAAAATGCAGTAAAATAGAAATAGCCAACATTTGACATTTTGGTATTTCTCATTCCATTGAAAGGCTATGGGCTATGTCTGGCAAGGCTGATATTGCTCTTTCTATCTTCTTTAGACTTTTAGGATATAATCGAAATGAGGCTTATTTTTTCAATTTCAAGAGCACTCACTGATAGGTTCACTCTCAATTTAATTAGGACAAACTATTTTATCTCGGGCAGTGCAACAGTGGTGGCCCAGTGGCAGAATTCCCTCCTGTCATGATGGCGACCTGGGGCTTGCCCATGCCGAAAAAAGAAAAAAAAAAATGTCTTTTAAATGTGGGCATATTACACTTACCATAGTATGTAATTCAAAATTTTATAACTTAATTCGATATTTACCATCTAAAGATCTAAAGATTTACTAGTCCTTTCACTTGATTGCATTAGGAAAGCTATGACAACACTAAGCCAGAGTATTTCATTACTTTATTACTAAAATGAGATTTCAAATACTAGTTTATAGGATTTTTTAAGTTAAAAATATTTTGGAGACTTTAATTACTGATTAGAATATTTGAAAAATATGCAATTGGCTCTAGCCTGCCAAACTTTTGAATCAATGAATTCTCAGTAAGTTTGAATGAAAAGAAAGGGAAACATTTAGAATTAAGCATTTGTGATTTGAATCTTACATAGTACTGAGAGCTTCTTCAAACAGAAATATATTCTCCTGGTACTTTCTCTCAGTCAGGATCGGTAAGGTGAGAGGTGATGGTGAGAAAGCAGCACAGCAAGAGCATTTGACAACTGCTGTAGCATAGAAATGATCAGGAACACAGCAGCTGCTGCTCTGCCCCATATAGAACATCTTTATTTTTATCTCTGGTCATCTGCGCATATAATTACCATTTATTACAGTGTATCCCCTAAGCAGGGTCTACCTACCAGCTGCATCAGAAATCAGAATCTCTGGATATGAGGTTAGTAATTTTCACTCTATATTCCTCCATGATAAGCTAATGCTACTTAAAATTTATGCGTCTCTATTCTACCCTTTGCTGTTTGTGAGAATTTATTTTAAAAATTGGTCATTTTTACCTTTCTTGTACTACATTCCTATCCTTCAGAAATCGCAATATTTTCTCACAGGAATTCTATCTTCTTTCTACTAAAGTACAATTTTCCCATGGCAGGAAACTAAGAACCATGTAAAATAGGAACTGCCTTAAACGGAATATGTGTGTAAAGACAAAGTACAATGCCATCTAATTTTTTCAACTGACAAAGGATAAATGCACAGCAGTAAAATTAAAGTGATAAAAAGTAGCAGCAATCTTTATGTTTTTCTCGATTAACTTAGATTATCTAGAAACAACTTGGTTCTGTTGCTGGTAGCAAGTTTGTGTACCAGTTACAACACAATCTAAATCTGATTCTCAGGGGGAATTGAGGAAAAGCATTCACCTTGACTTTGATCTGTTTTTCATCAGATTCAGCTGCAGGAAATGTCAGACCTAAAATTGTTTCAGGTTTGCCATAATGCTTCAGGGAAGGACCTTTTTTCTTCTCCACTGTATAATTCACTTTGTAATACCAGGAAATGTAAGTTTCAGGAGACTAAACTGTTTGAGGGAAGAAAAAAAGCAATATATTCTTTTGGCCTGTTACTCTTTCACTCTCTCTTTTTGGCTTTAATGTTCTGTGTATTTATTTCTATAAAAGCAACTCCATCATCAAATCTTAAGTAATAGTTAACCTGGTAAAGGCATTCAAATAAGGACCCAAATCCCATCTCAGATTAAATCTCAGGGAATATTAATGCCATCTTTTAAGTTTCTCCTGGTATGGTTCATGCCATCTCTTTGAGTGTAGCAGCTGGGCTTTTCTGTAAGTTTACTGATTGAATCAGAAGCTTTAAAGTACTCAGATATAGTATCTCTTCAATGCTTCTACCCCCTCAGGGTTCAGTCTTTTAGCTCTGGTTGTAGAGGATGTGTTTGAAATATTCATGTTTAATATAGCTGATTCTACCAAAATCAGAAAATTATGTACACTGAGATCAAATGGAAGAGAACCTGTCCTTTTCTCATATCTTTAATATGTGTTTGCTTAGACCTAATAGAGGCCCATGTAGTCATTCTAAACTGAAGAGAATTACTGGAGGCCATATAATAACTTGTAAACCCTGGGAACCTTATAATAAATTGTCATATAGCTCTTTGGAAATATAATCTCTCCATCATACACCACTTCTTTGATAAGATATGCACATTCAGCTTAATATGTAAGTTATTATATGTCTAATACCCTTGTTGCTGATTTCTGAGCCATGCTGTTATGTTCTTATAAATTCCCCATAATATGGGAAACAGTAGCATATTGTATATAATATGCTTGTACGTAAAAATTTTATGCAAGCAAATGAGATCTGAGCTTGTGATTTGGGACTGGGTGTTTTCAAGCTAAATGTTTGTTTAACTTTATACAATGGCTTAGAATATTTTAATTGCTTCAACTATTACTGGCATGGCCAAGAAAAAATGGTGGGGAGGGCAATGAGGGAGGGGGCTACTTTTTTAGGTGTTTATTTTTCATAGTCTATTCTATCCTGCCCAGGTAGCGTCCCAATTGCCTGCTCAATACAGCATCGGGCTCACTCAAATTACAAAGCTAATTTATGTCACCAGCAGAATGAAATATAAAAATACCTATCATCTAGCCACTGCTTTTCCCACTGTATTATATTAATATTAAAGCTAACTATTTTAATCTTAATTAACTCTCTGCCCTGGGTTTATGTTCATTGACCAAGAAAAGAAAAACCTAAGTCATGACATTACTTTATTGAAGTTAAAAATAAAAACAAACTAAACTATTATCATAAATGCACTTAGAATTGCCACGCTATTTCAGATATGGAAATTTTAAAGTAGCAAAATATTAGATTTGCAAGAATATAAAGAAACTAAAACACACAGGTGTTCATGGACATAGTTCAAACATTAAACTCTCTAACAGCAGAAACAAAGTTTTCTGCAGAGTATTTGGGTCAGTTAATTTGTGAGAACCACTGAGCATTTAGATTTTTATATATATTTCCAAGTGTCTCTCATTTGTGAATCTATTTAAGGCATTTAGTTTGCATTCCTGAAATGATTTTTTTATTTAACTAATTTAATATGTTATATTATTCATCTGAGAGATTGCATTCAATTCATAAATGTAATCAACTGGACGAAAGTAAATCTAGATTTAATCACACATTGAGGCAAGGACAAAATTGGACAGATCTTAATTGTCTTGGCCCACAAAAATTCTGATGTTCGTTCATTTTTTCTGGAAATAATAATTATGGCCCACAGTAAGGACTCCCTTCATAAGCCAATCATACTAGTTTTGTGCATTTATATACTTTTATTTATCCTTTCTAAATAAAAATGAAGCAATTTTCTACAAAGTGTCACATGCTGGCCATTAACAGAAAGTCGAAAATATGATGTGATTCTAGGCAAAATGTCATTATCCTTAAATGACATGTACAGTTAATGTCTCCACGATGGAAGTCATATGTGAAGTTAAGATCTTACAACTTTTCAGTGGTTTTTCCTATGTTATCTTGACAGATATTTTCTAGTATAAAACTATAGGTAAGTTACTGAGCACTATCTTTACCCTATATTAATGTCACAGTGAAAATATAAAGATAATTGTTTCATAGAGGAAGAACTAGGATATTAATAAATAAAGCAGTAAATTAAAAAAAAAATAAGAAATGTGAATTCTGATTCAAATTCTTCCCCTAATCAGTTGTGTTAACTTAGAGAATTAACTGAAATTCTCTGTCACATCTCTAAGTTAACTTAAAAAAATTTTTTTTAAATGTTTATGTTAAACTTTTGAAATTAAATTTATATATATACATGAAACTTAAACCAAAGGAGTTTTACTGCTGCATACCATGTTATGACAACATTTAAGACTTGTCATGTAAATTTTTTTACTTATTCATACATAGTTTTATATGATCACTCATTTAGCATTTGAAACTTGGGCATTCTTTTCTAATGAAATAGTTTTTGCATTTAAACAAATGTGGTCTTATAAGCATTGAATAAAATGATATGAAATTAAGAGTAAGATTAGTGATTTTTAATTTAACGCTTCATTTGAGTGAAATATTTTATTAACCCTATTGACTATGGAATTTAAAACAAGGTTGTGACCAGAGAGTCTAGGCACCCTAGCAAATATAAATGTAAAGTTTGATCGCCACTGTTTTTTTAATGTTTTATTATTTTTTACTGCTAAAAATAACATATATATATATATATACAAAAAAAAGCAATGAATTTCAAAGCACACTGCACAATTCATTGTAGAACAGATTTCAGACTTTGGTATGGGTTATAATTTTATATTTTTAGTTCTAGCTGCTCCAAGACACTGGGGACTAAAAGAGATATCAATATAATGACTTAGCAGTGATACTCAGTTAAATCTTTTCTTCTCTGTTATAGCTCCACCTTCTCCTTTGGCCTTTCTCCCAAACTTTAGGAGTATTTGGGCTATGCCCATTCTAAATAGTTTCCTGAAGCTAAGGAATTTATAGTCATTAAATAGCCAAAATGCTGAAGCTTATCTAATACATGCTTGGTGAGCCACTTAATTAAACAATACAATTATTGCTTTTGAGGAACCTGAGTAGGAAACTTAATTTTATTTATTATTATTCTATGAACTCAAATTACACTGTAAATGCTTCTCAGTATTTAAGAAATATACCAAAACACCCACCGTCTCTTTCTTTTTTTGGCATGGCAGGCCCACATTCTCTTTTAATATTTAATTATTTCACCATTTCCATGACTTGCCCCAGATACACCATATTTCCCCCCTTCATAATATGAGTCATTTGCCATTTTAGGAATTAGCATAAGTATATATGTAGTAGGTCTTTTATGGGGTCATTTATAACATGCAGATTTAGATTCTGTTTTTTGTTCTTTGTATAAAAATTCTGGAACATCATGTGGTACCATAGACAATCTGAAAATTCTATAATGTAGTTTGAGCAGAACCTAATTATTGTTTCAAGTAGAGGTCTTTAAATTAAACCCTTCAAGTTTTAATATATGTAACATCTCATAGTATTATTTTGACTTTCTACAGATTATTGAGAGCAAAGTTGTAATATCTATGTTTTTATATGTTTTATGTATATATATGTGACATGTCATAGTAATATATATAACATATCATAGTATTATTTTGACCTACAGATTATTGAAAACAAAGTGGTCTATGACAATAAATTTGATAGGAAGGTCTTATTTTCCTTTGGAAAGACAGAAACTAAGTAACATCTGGTTACCTGAGAAAAAATAATATTTCTAGATTTGTCATTGGTCTGTCTATATAGTACTGAGTATAAGATTCGTAATCTATCAATGAAATGTGTCATACTTTATTCATGAAACTATAAAGATTGTGCTATATTTGCAGAACATTGTTCTACAATTTATTCTAAGTGTTTTTTTATTTTTTAAAATCCCTTTACTTGCTCATTTATTATTAAGACAACCACGTTTCTTTTTTTTTTTTTTTTTTTTTTAAAGGAAAGACAGAGAGAAGGAAGGAAGGATAGAAGGAAGGAAGGAAGGAAGAAAGGGAAACATTTTTAAACATTTTCTTGTTTTATTGTATTCTGTTTCTCCGTTTTTGTTACATGGGCTGGGGCCGGGAATCGAACCGAGGTCCTCCGGCATAGCAGGCAAGCACTTTGCCCGCTGAGCCACCGCGGCCCGCCCACAACCACGTTTCTTGATTCAGAAATTTTGATAAAATTTACTTAGCTGTTTCTAAAACAGTTACCAAAGTAAGGAAATGTTTTATTACTGTGAAATTTGTACACAATCCATGAATCCAAATTTAAGGTATCTGCTAGGAGGGGATTTAGAGAGACAGAATTGTTATGGTTCCCCTACTGAAACTTCAGAAACTCATGCAATCTGCCTCGAAGTACCCACAAATGCAGCAGCAGCATTCAGAGGCTCTTTATCTTTTGCACTATAGGCATCAGATACGCAGGAATCACAGAAGCATAGCTTGTCCCTGCCCAGACTCTACAGGAACATGGCTGCAGCCTTCAGTGAAGTCATCGTTGCCCTGTAATTTCAGTTTCCAACCTCAATCAAAGTTCTCATGAAGACTATACAATATTAAAGGTTAAAGCTGCATGGGAGAATTCTTTTCAGTGCAATGAACACTAAAAGGGGTGATTTAGAAATGCAAAATAAGCTCCTTTCTTTGTCTAATGGCACCATGGTTAACAGCTGAAATGTATACATCATTTTTTTTTAATTTATTTTATTTTTTTCTGTAGAAGAGTAAAAGATGCACATACACCACCAACAAGGCAAGCATTTCTGTTACCCTTTTGTTAAGCAGCTAGAAGAAACCAGGATACTTATTCCACATTTTGCTTTGGGATTTCCTGAACTAAATATCTAGCTTTATCACTTAAAAATTCCATTTTCAATCTGATACCAGGGCAAAATTTAGCCAAGTTTTCTGCTACTTTATAGCAAGGGTTACCTTTCATCCAGTTTCCAAGAGCACATTCATCTTTTCCTTCTAAGGCCTCACCTGGAACACCTTTAACATCCATATTTCTACCAACATTCTATTCCTGACAATATATGTATTCTCTAATATGATATAAACAGTAACCTTCACTCCATTCAGAGCCCTCACCAGAATCGCCTTTAATGTCCATATCTCTACAAAGAGTCTTTTTGGTGGCAATTAAGCCTTTTTCTATCAAGCACTTCAAAATTCTTCCATTATCCAATTCCAGAACTGCTTCCACATTTATGTCACAACTATACCCCAACTATCAATAGCAAAAACTGTCTTAGTTTATCACGGTTGCTATGACGAATACCAAAGGCTGGTTGGCTTACATAACAGGAATTTATTAGTTCATAGTTTTGAAACTATAAGTACAAAACCAAGTTATCTGCAGACCGTGCACTCTCCAAAATCTCTAATTTTCTGGGTTGGCTTGCTGGAAATCACCTGCCCCTTTCACACTGCCTGTTTCTGTCTCCTTTTGTGGCTTCTGAGTCCATGTCTTCAATTTCTTTGTTCATCAAGATTCCACTAATATTGCCTTAAGACTCACCTGATTGAATTTGGCCTCATCCAAATTGGATCTTTGAAGATCCTATTCACAAATTAATCTGCACTCACAGGACCAGAGTTCAGGACTTGAATATATCCTTGTGGGGGGGCATGAGTCAATCTACCACAGATACTTTTCACAGGAGCTTAGAAAAAACATCTACTTCATAATAAATCCCCAATAAATATTGACTATTATTGTTAGTCATTTTTATCTAGGCTGACCATCTGACATAAGATATTTGACCTTTTTCAGACTCTTCTAGTTATACATATTGGCTATCCATATTTTCAGAAATTAATTAAAGTGCATAAATAATTTTTCACATAATATATCTTATATTTTATGCTTTTTCTTTACATTTAAATAGCATAAGTTCTAGCATACCTCAGAAATATTGTGGGTTTGATTTCAGACCACTGCAAAAAAGTGAATATCACATGAAGTGAGTTACACAATTTCTTTTTGGTTTTCCAGTGCATATAAAAGAGATGTTTATGCTATAATGTAGTCTATTAAATACTCAAGAGTATTATGATTAAAAAACATAAATAACAATTTACAAATGCTTGTTTCTGAGATTTCAGCAAGCAATTACCTTTTTGTTGGCAGAAGGTCTTGTTTTGATGTTGATGACTAAAGACTGATCAGGGCGGGGGTTGCTAAAGGTTAGGGTGGCTGTGGCAGTTTCTTAAAATAAGAGAACAATGATTGATTCTAATTTTCATGAAATATTTCTCTGTAGTATGTGATGCTGTCTGGTAGCATTTTACCCATAGAATAATTTCTTTCAAAATTGAAGTTAATCCTCTTAAACCATGCCACATCTTTAACAGTTAAGTTAATGTAATATTGTACATATTTTAATGACATTTCAACAATATTCACAACACCTTCACCAGGAATAGATTCCATCTCAAGAAGCTACTTTCTTTGCTCATCCATGAGAAGCAATTCTTCATCAGTTCAAGTTCTATCATGAAATTGCAACAATTCAATCACATTTTCAGGATCCACTTCTAATTCTAGTTGTCTTGCTATATACACCACATCTGCAATTATACACTCTACTGAAGTTTTGAACCCTTCAAAGTCATCCATGAGGATTGCAATCAATTTATTCCAAACTCCTGATAATGTTGATATTTTGATCTGCTCCCAAGAATCATTAATGTTCTTCATAGTGATAGAATGGCTAATCATTTCCAGAATTTTACAATTAACTTTGCCCATAGCGATCAGAGGAATCACTATCTAAGGTGGTTATGGCCTTACAACTTATATTTCTTAAATAATGAGACTCAAAATTCAAAATGCCTCCTTGATCCATGGAATGCAGAGTGGATGTTTTGTTAGCAGGATGGAAATAACATTAACCTCCTTGTATATCTTCATCAGTGTTCTTAGGGAACCAAGTGTGTTGTCAGTGAGCAGTAATGTTTTGTAAGGGATCTTTCTGTTTTGAGCAGTAGTCTCAGCAGTGGGCTTAAAATATTCCATAAACGATACTGTAAACAGATACGCTACGCTATCATCCAGGCTTTGTTGCTGCATTTATAGATTACAGGGATAGTAAACTTAGCATAATTCTTAAAGACCCCTGGATTTTTTGAATGGTAAATGGGTATTGGCTTCAACTTAAGGTCACCAGCTACATTATCACCTAACAAGAGAGTCAACCTGTCCTTTGAAGCTTTGAAGCCAAGCATTGACTTTTCCTCTGTAGCAATGTTAGGCTTAGATGGAATCTTCTTCCAATATCATCCTGTTTAGTTCACATTAAGAATCTGTTGCTTAGTGTTGTCACACCTGTTCGAGTTTGCCAGCTGCCAGAATGCAATATACCAGAAACAGAATGGCTTTTAAAAAGGGAAATTCAATAAGTTGCTAGTTTACAGTTCTAAGGCCTAGAAAATGTTCCATTTAAAACAAGTCTATAGAAATGTCCAACCAAAGGCATCCAGGGAAAGATTCCTTGGTTCAAGAAGGCTGATAGCATTCAGTGTTGCTGTCTCAGCTGGAAGGGCACATGGTGAACATGTGAACACCTCTTGGCTTTTCTGTCACTTGATTGAGTCACATCTCAATGAAGATAAGGTAAAGTTTCCAACATATAGCACTGAATAGGAATTAGAAGAAACAGTTGCTTCCACAAGGTTGATTAGTATTAAAAGATGGCTTTTCTAGGGTACATAAACCTTTTCAAGCCAGCACTCCACCTTCATCAATAATCTTAGTTAGATTTTCTGAAGAGCTGGTTTGAGCTTCAACATCATTACTTGCTGCTTCACCTTGCACTTTTACGTTATGGAGATGGCTTGTTTTCTAAAATCTCACGAAGCAACATCTGTTAACTTCAGGGGTTTCTACAGTAGCTTCCATACCTCTTTCAGCCTTCACAACATTGAAGAAAGTTAAGGCATTGCTCTGGATTAGGCTTTTGCTAAAGGAAAACTGTGGCTTCTTTGATATTCTATCCAGACCACAAACACTTTCTCCATGTCAGAAATAAGGTTGTTTCACTTTCTTTTCATTCATGGATTCACTGGAGCAGTACCTTGATTTTCATTCAAGAACTTTTCCTTTGCATTCACAGTTTGGCTAACGTTTGGCACAAGAGGCCTAGCTTTTGGCCTATTGCATCTTTCAGCATGTCTTCCTCTCTAAGCGAAGCTATTTTCAGGCCTTTGATTAAAAGGGAGAGATGTGTGATTCTCCCTTTCTCTTGAATACTTAGAGGTCATTGTAGAGTTTTAAAGGCTTATTTCAATATTTTATATCTCTGGAAACAGGAAGGCCCAAGGAAAGGGAGAGAGATAGTGCACTAGGGGAATGGTTGGTCAACGGAGCAGTCAGAACACCCATAACATTTATTAAGTTCACCATTTTACATGGGCACAGATTATGATGCCCAAAACAATTATTATAATAGTAACATCAGAGAACAATGACCACAGGTCATCATGACATGGCTCAAGTGGGTTTGTTGCCTGATGCACACAGAAATCAATGCCATGACATCACGATTTCAAGGATAGAAAGTTTTATTGCAAAGATGAACAGCAAGGAGATAAGAGGCAAGCCTCAAATCTGTCTCCCCTAGCTGAAAAAGTTTGTGACATCCATGTACTTTTGGGCAGGTGTGTTCTAAGGGAAGCATGTGCAGCTCCAAATCATGTTACTTCATGCATCACATGTTGAAAAATGGCACTTTATTATGATCAGTGGGTATGATTTTCACTATTATAATAAGGCAAATGTGACTTTAGTTAAGACTTCTCCTGCACATGCACTTGTGGCTGAAACCAGTTAGAACTAACTTTAACAGCTGCTATCAGGGGAGAGGAAAACAGGATACTATCTTGCAATATAGCAAGCTTCTTATTAAACATGAGGAGGTAGGAGCTCAGAAAGGAAATGGAAACTTTTGCAAACTAGTAAGGAAGGGGTTATTTTAATGCAAAAGTGGGTTAGTAGCCAGTGGTTTCAAACCTAACTGATATAATAATGAAATATTGTGAGAATTTCAAGAATAGAGACACAAAGTAAGTACATACTGTAGGGAAAAAATGGTGTCAAAAGACTTGTTCAATACAGGTTTGCAATAAATTTTCAAGTTGTAAAAACACAGTACCTATTAAGCACAATAAAGTAAAGTGAAGTACAACAAAGAGAGTTATGCCTGTAAATATCAAGTAATAGAACAGAGAAAATATTCAAAATCATAAATTCTAAGGTGAGTTTCCATATTTTACGAGTTATGTGAAAGTGATTTTAAAATAAAAAAATAATTTTCATATAGTACTTGAACAAGTTAGCAAAATTTCAATAAAACAAATACCAAATAGCAAAGTTTCAATATGACAAATTACTAAGTGTGGTGGCTTGGAGCTATCTACCCTTGGAAAAAAAAACCAAACATATTCTTAACTTAATCCATTTCTTTGGGAATGGACCCATTGTAAATAAGATCTTTTCATGATTTTATTTCAGTTAAGGTGTGGCCCAAATGAATCAGGTTGAACTTGAATTTGGTTTACTCGAGTTCTTTATAATAAAAATAGAAGTCAAGCAGAGAAAAGGTCAGAGGAAGCAGTCAGAAGCTGAAAGTCAATGGAACCTGGAAGTAAAAGAAGCAAGGAGATGCCACTATGTGCATTGCCATGTGACAGAGAAACCAAGAACCAACAATCACTGGCAGCAATTTCCAGAACACCACAATCTTCTGGGAGAAGTCCTGCCTTAATGATATCTTGTTTTGGACTTCTCCTATTCTCAAAACCATTAGCCAATAAGTTCCCATTGTTTAAGCCAATGCATTGCATGGTATTTGCTTTAGCAGTGACAAACTAGAACACTAATACAATGTAGTTTGAAATCAAGGACACCAGGATTTAATTTTTTTACCAGATACATCCTCTGCCCTCTTTTAACTAACTTAGAGAGAAAGATAAATTCCAGCGTAATGCCTGTGCATATTTTGATCCTCTCTTTGCAATCTCTAAAAATAACTTAAAAACTATTTGAAATAATTTATGTCAAAACACTTTTGAAGGTCTTTAGTTTTCACACATATACATTTCAGCCATCACTACACTAAATATTTTTCCTGATGAAAAATTCTTTTTAAGAAAATAATAAAATCAATTTCTATAGAAATTTAGAACTCACCACACTGTTGAAGATTTTTATCAGTAATTGACTTTATTATGCCCATTTGAAACAGCGTATTGCTCCTTAACAAATAGAAATCAAGAGAGAGAAGTATATTCATATTTTTATTCATTTATTTGTTTAGTCACTAACAGCTACTGTGTACATATCACAAAATAAATCTAGGCTGACTGCATGAAATGAATTAATGAAAATTGTTGGTTGCCAAACCTATATTTAAGTGCCATATTAAATGTAGAAAATTATAGGGAATCTATTTTTTCTTATTTTAGGCCCTTTTTTTATATTGGCAAGCCTTATTATTTGCTTTATTGCACTGTAATCAAAAGTATGAATTAAGGAAAGAATAAGACATAACATCTTAAGCCATTGTCAAAACCTTGATAATATTTACTTGTAAGCAAAATTCAACACGATCTAATATCCAAAATAAAAGTGCAGCAGAATTTTTATTACTATTCCTAACATTCTTGATCTTTCACTATTCTGAGGTCACAGTGGCTCAGCAGGCAGAGTTCTCACCGGTCATGCCAGTGACCCAGGTTTGATTCCCGGTGCCTGCCCATGCAAAAAAAAGAATAAATCTTGAGAAATATCTCTAGTCTAATGTCTTCAATGCTATAATTTTCAACTATTACCATCCAGTTCTATGAAACTGAATTTCATGGAGATATCAAAATAAAAAGAATGCATTTTGCATATAAAAATACAGTGGTATACTCTGCACAGTAGTTATATTTATAAGATAAAGGTCAAAGAATTCCAAATGGTGAATATCTTTTTAACCTAAAACAAAACATTGGGCAACTAATTTTGTTACTTAGATCCTTGAAATTCTCCTGTAAATATATATTGCTCAAAAACAAGAACTTTAAAAAGAGAAAAACATTAAATAACAGTGGTATCTATTTCAGCTAGTAAAATTCAATTCTTTGCTATAGTTCTAACCACTGAAATTGTAGTAACCACATTTCCAATTGATGATGTATAATTTTCGGATTTGCACATTGTGTTAGATAGATTCAGTTGTCAACTTGGCCAGGTGAGCATACCTAGTCTTGTTGCTGCGGACATGAGCCAACGGTATGTGAACCTCATCTGTTGCCAGTTACATCTGCAGTAAGCTAGGAGACGTGTCTGCTGCAAGGAGTGATGTTTGACTTAATTGGCTGGTGCTTAAATGAGAGAATGCAATGTAGCACAGCCTAGCAGCTCAGCATTCCTCATCTCAGCACTTGCAGCTCAGCCCAGGCCTTTGGAGATACAGAAAAGAAGTCACCCCGGGGAAAGTTGTTGGAACCCAGGGGCCTGGAGAGAAGACCAGCAGAGACCAGCCTGTGCCTTCCACGTAAGAAAGAACCTCAGTGGAAACTTAGCTGCCTTTCCTCTGGAGAACCAACAAAATAAATCCCCTTTTATTAAAAGCCAGTCTGTCTCTGGTGTATTGCATTCTGGCAGCTAGCAAACTAGAACACACACAATTTATTAGTCTCCACTTATAGGCCATTAAGAGTTTGATGTGGAAATCTGTATTAAAAGCATTTCGAAGTTGCTGAAAGCAAAAAATTCTGCTTTTAAATATAACAAGATAACAGACTTCTTGTGATAATAATCATCATAATAAAATACAGTGTACAGTATTTTATAGTTTTCATTGAAGAAAATAATGTACTGTGACTTTAAATAAGAAAGTAACAATATCTTTATGGTTATCCTGTTCCATAATTTCTAAAAATCATATTGCTCAGACATGTGAATGTTATTTTATGTTAAAAAGTACACTTGACTTTCCCATACATTTTGATGTTTCAGTTCCTACAAATAGAGGAAAGCCAAGCAGTACGCAATCATAAAGAAAAACATTTTCCATTTTTCTTGAGTAGTGGTGGTATAGCCTTCTGTTGCTTTTAAATTGTACATACAATATTTATAAATAAATTCCTCTACAAGCTTAGGGGAATTGAAGTTATTACATGCAAGAATAAAGCAAGTAAGAGCTAATTAGTAATTACTCAGAATAAAATTTAATAATAAACCTTTCCCTAACATATAATTGGCATATTTTTGCTTAAACTTCATTAAAAAAAATCAAACCTGCTATGTCTTATCTAAACCATATAATAGATTTATTATTACTTTTATTTTTCTTAGTTCAAGACAAGGATGCTTCAGTATGTAATTTGCCCTGTCTATTCGTAATATCCATATATACAAATCTGAACTATTCATAATTTCTCCTCATTTAGACAGAGGTCAATAACACTCAATGAACTATTTTGATATGCCTATCTGAAAAGTTCAATATTGGATTCAAAATTTTTGCAATGTTTTTTTCTTTTTTTGCATGGGCAGTCATTGGGTATCAAACCCGGGTCTCTAGCATGGCAGGTGGGAATTCTGCCACCGACCCACCAGCCCACCACCCTTGGCAAAATTGTTTTGAACAAAACATTAACTATCTATTCAGGAGGTTCTTAGTGAATGAATTTGAAACTATGATAAA
Source organism: Tamandua tetradactyla (assembly GCF_023851605.1). NCBI lineage: Eukaryota > Metazoa > Chordata > Mammalia > Pilosa > Myrmecophagidae > Tamandua > Tamandua tetradactyla. The sequence goes on along the minus strand of NC_135336.1, from coordinate 81,797,947 downwards.
AAAATTATTTCACTAATATAATTCTTTATATGTGACAGTGAATTGCAATTTGTAAGCTACAAATAAGGGAAATGATTTTTGTAATCACCAGCCATATTCGTAAGGCAAAATGATATCAGACAATGTGTTCTCTGTTCTCTGCAACAAAAAATGACTTATTTTAGATTAAAATATCATGATGAATACTTCTATTTTAATGGCTGCAGGGCTTTGTGATTAATTGCATTGATAGATCCAGATATTTCTCTTCCACTTTTCTTTGGAATCAATCATTTGACTCGCTTTGGTCAAAGAAGATTAGTGAATGTGATATGACCAAAGTTTTAAAAGCTCTCACATGATTTGAGAGGACTGTTTGACCCTCCATCACCTTCATACAAAGATATATTTGGTCTAATAATCTGCTGAGCCAAACAGCATAATTTCCTGAACCAAAACTATCTGGATCTGTTATATGTTAGCAGAACCTCAAATGTGTGAGAAAAATGTTGTTTTTTAAGCTACTTTGAGTATAGAAGCAGTTTGTAAAAACTGACTTTTTTGGGGAAATACCTAATTGTTTCAGTTTTAAAATAATTATTAAATCATGAATAAAACTAAAAGAAGAGAATACAATTTATCTATACTTTAAATACAATGAATATCAATATTTCAGGAAAGCATTAATGCGTTGATTTTTTCCCTTGTCATGCCTTTTTCTTGCTTAGAATTACAAGTATAAAAAAATAAACCTAATTGTAATGAAATACAGATACAATCGACCTAGGCTCAGGTGATAATGTCTTTGTAAGAAGTGTAAGAAGCTCCATTTAAATATTCCCTAAATTTAACCTTATGAAATCTTTTAAAAATCTATTTCAAATGAGATCAATCAAAACACAAACTCTTTTGGCTTCAAGTGATGTTATATATAGTATTTTTCTCTGAAGTTAAACAGCCTTTCTTTGAGTGGATGGTGATTTAATTGCTAGAGGATAAAGAATTCTACTAAATCATCTATTTTTTCCCTTTTATACAGATAAAAATGGAGACACTCTAACACTAAGCTTTAGTAGAGAAGAGAGCCTTGACTTCCTAATTGCTAGTTCTGCATCAGATTATAAATCTGTTTATCTCTTTAATAAAGAAATAAGAAAGGAAGGAAGAATGACCACATTTTGTTTTTTAAACTTGCCAACGTGGTCCTATTAATGATTTTTTTTAACAGTTTAATTTAATTGAGCAAATATTGAAGAAAAACTGGTACTCATAACCAATACTAAGATCTATGATGAATCTCCCTCTATTCAGTCAGACATAGTCAGGACCATCTGCCAGCAACGTGCCAAATCATTGCTTAATAAATCTACATTTAGGTGAGAGTGTGCACACAAAGATCACCCACTGAAATTCCTTTTCTCCAATTTCTTGCTTATTAAACAAACTTCAGTTTTCATGTATCTTCCCATGTAGGTTTCCCTTCAAGAAGAATAAATGAGTTTACATGATTATTTTATGGTAGTTACAGATTTATTTCTTAGTTTAAGTTAATAAAATCCAGTCTCTGTTTCATATAAAACTCTCATACATTAGATTAGCTTGATTTTAATAAAAACAATGACCTTGAGGAAACAAACTAGGATTTCCACTATTCAATGATAAATGTTAATAAATAAATGTTATATTTTCTGTCACAATTTTTACTGTGAACAAGCTACTATTCCCTATATACAACTGCTAAAGCTGCTTGATATTCAGTATTTATATTAAATAATATATTTTCAATATAATTTTAGTATTATTATACCTAAATTTGATGTGATGTTCTCCCCTATTCCCCCTGCCTTGTACTATCTGTTTCTCTGTGTGTATGTGAATATGTCTATGTGTTTGCCTGGCTAAAGTCCATTTTCACTAGTATATTTAATGGTATCTGCTTACAGATTTCTTTGCCATAGTCTACACAAAGGTTGAAATTGAATTATAATCAGTGTATGACAGATAGCTCAATTCTCAGTTTTTGGTTTGGCAGGATGGATTTAATGCTAACTAGAAATCCTATTGTTTGCAACACCTGACATTCTATGGGCAAAATTTACAACATATTCTCATTCTCCTAGTACACAGGTTGCATAGAACAGATGATATTGCCATTGAGATTTTTACATTAATAGTTAATAATTTCTAAATAGTTTGTTTATATTTAAAGCATTTAATAAGAGTTCGTATATTATGGGTAATTTAGATGTATGTTTATTTTCATATCTTGTGTTCCAATACATACTTGTTAAAACCTAAGTAACACTAACTTCTTCACCAAAGTTTGAACTTAGTGAGCATGAATATACACAACAAAGCAAATAGGTAAACTGACATCTTTTGTAAAATATTGCATATAGCACATGTGCCCAGTTATAGTTTATTTGAATTCATCCCATTGGTTGTTCATTGACTTTCCTGAAATTATGGATTTGTAACTTTTAGTTGTTGTGCTGGTTTGAACCTATTATGTACCCCAGAAAGGCCTATGTTTTTTAATCCAATCTTGTGGGGGCAGACCTATTGTTGAGTGGGACCTTTTGATTAGGTTGTTTCCAAGGAGATGCGACCCCACCCATTCAAGGTGGGTCTTAATACACTTATTGGAGTCCTTTAAGAGGGAGATATTTTGGAGAAATGCCCCACTAGACACCAAAAGATCCCACAGGAGCTAACAGTTGTTTGAAACCAACCCAGGAGAGAAAAGCCAGCAGATTTCACCACGTGACACAGGAACCCCTATGGCAGTTGCCTTTCCTCCAAGAAGGTGTCCTCTTTGTGTTGCCTTAATTTGGACACTTTCATGCCTTAAAATTGTAATCGATAACTTTTTAAACTCCCTTTGTAAAAAGCAACCCATTTCTGGTATATTGTGCTCCTGTAGCTTTAGCAAATTGAGAGTTGTCATTATTTCTTCAAATATTTCTTAAGGCACATTCTCTTTCATTTCCTTTGTAGACTCCAATTAAATAAATGTTGGACCATTTATGTATTTTCTATGTGCCTTATTTTCACTCTTTTTTTTTTTTCTCAGAGCTTCAGTTAGACCATGTTTCTGTCTTCTGTTGAGTTTAGATTTTATAAAACTCATTCATTTAGTATACACACACATAATATATTTCAAATCTAAAATCCTCATTTGATACTATTTTGTCATTGCCAATTTTTTATTTAATAAAGTATTACTTTAGCTATTTTTCTAACTTTATCTCTCTTTTCTGAAATATATCATGGCTATTCTGAAATAATATTTTCCTAACTTTCGTTGCTGCTTTACTTGTAGTTCTGCTTCAACTGACTAATTTCTTTTTTATTTAACAGGCACATAATCTGTCCTCTTTAAATGTCTCCTAATATTATTCATGGCAAAAGTTACATATAAAGAATATTAAAGGGAACAAACTGTCTTCTATTAAAGAGGGTTGTGTCTTACATCTATTAGGCATATAGTGGGCAAGAAGTTTCGATTGGGCTGGATTTCTGATCTAAATAATCCCATCAGGAATTATGCATGGTTGAGGCTGGAAGGCAGGGTTGGTTAAATTTAGTTTTCTTTATTCATGCTGCTATTCTTAAGATAGCATTCTAGGTTTTTTGTTTGTTTGTTTTGTTGTGTTGTTGTTTTAATCTACAATGTGATGACACTTTGTCTCTAATGACTTGAGCATTCCAAAGATTTTCATTCTGCCCTTAAGAGGGTTTTGGCTTGAGCAGTTATTTTTTATGCCATGCTGTTTTAAAATTTTCTAAATGTCTTAATGGTGAGACAGATCACATTCTAAGGCCCTCAGCTTTCTATTTTTGTTTCATTTTCTTTTATTTGTTCTCCTTTGTTTAGTCTCACAGGTGTGCTTCTTGTCCCTCTGCCAGTTTTAATAGGGGCCAACACTAATTTGAATCTTCCACCACTTTAATCACAGAGTGTTCCCAAGGGAGGAACAAATTGGGAAGTTCAGAACTTCACTACTTCCTTCAGGACTTTCATTTCTGGTCTCATTATTTATTCACTTTTTAAACCCCCTCCTTCTATTATGTCTTTGTTTCTGAATTGTCAACCATAAAAAATTTATAGTCTAGCTCTTTAGCTTTCTATGTAGTACAGTTGTGCATGTGTCTTTTGAAATAAAGTCTTTGAGTTTGAGATCTGTGAGTCTTTGATTTATCATTTAATTCCCTTACAATTCATACAAATTCTGCTTTTTGTTGCTTTCTTTTCCCCCATCAGTGGCACTGATCCTGTAGCAAGCTCCCGTCCTATACTTGCTCTAGATGCAGAAAACACATACCAAGAAAATTACCTGTTGCCATTCTCAGCTCATCTTTTGAGAGGGATTTCTAGGAAATAATTCTAAAGCAAGTAATAGTCATAAAATAATGCATAGTCTTCAAAGCATTATTATATATTAATACAAAAAACACATATGAAATATAAGCGAAGAATATATTTTTCAATTTCTAGAGATGAAATCCAAATCTTTAAAAGAATGCTAACATTCACTAATCTTGAGGGAAATGAAATTTAAAGTGACAGCTTACTAACTCCCATAAGAGTGATTTAGGAAAAAAGAAATAATTCTAAGCTCTATTGCTGTGCAATCTGTGAATAAAGGCTTACTATTTGCCATTTGGTGGCAATGTCATGTTAATGATCTATGATTGGAAATACCATGCTAATGTTCTATGCTAAATATTTTGGAGTGAGAATAGGATGCTGAAATAAATTGTACTTAGCTCATTTTTACACAATAAGAAACAACCTGTCCTTCATTGTGTTAATATTTCTATGTGTATGTAAGCCCATATGCAAAAATCTACATACACAAATATATGGAAGGATAAAATTTGGTTTGTTAACCTGGGGTGGCTTATAACATTTTAGGGATGATGGTTGGATAAGAATAAGACAGATCAGTGGGGGGTAGAGGGTAGGGTATGACCAAATAAAAAGATAATTGAAGCTACGCTACAAGGTACTTTTTGGTAACCATATTTATGTGAAATTAAATGTAAATCATGTGTATCTCTAACTATATATATGAGAAAATTGAGCATATTTACATATATTTGTGTGCATATGTATAGCTATTTATATATATATTGATGTTTTCCAATATACATACATATATATACCTGATATATCAAGTTAGAAATAATTTTATGTTGCACAAATTTGTATACTATACAAGTAAATATTATTATTGTATTAGACTTAAATTTTTTCTTGACTATTGAAATCTTTCTGAAAATACTTTCACAGCAGAAACCGTCTCCAATTTATGATGGGATTCTCATGTATAGGTATAGTGCCTGGAATATAATAGGCACTGAGTAAACAATTTTGTAAAATGAATGAGCAATTCAATGAATAAATGAATGGATAAATGAATACAAATGATACATATTGGTAATCCTGTAATGTTTAATTTGCTATTTATCCATGCATTCATTTATATATATATTCATTTGTATAAAGGATATTTCAGGTTAAAATTCAAATTTCTCATCTTTCATAGCTCTTTAAATACCAACCTTAATACGCCTTTGCAGTTCTATTTTCCCTCTCCCACTTCATGTAAATGCTCATAACCCACAAATATCTTTATCTTACATATTACTATTTCATTGATTTTATTTCCCCAGTAGAGGGTCTAAACAATATAGAAGAGTTCTTTAGAGAGTAGGTTCATATGTGACCCAGAGTTTGAATCTTGACTTTAGCACTCAGTAACTCTGTGATTTAAGACAGGACATTCAATTCTTGGGCTCTTATTTCCTTATTTTAGAACTGACAAAATAATGCCCTTAATAATGTTGTGATTATTATGAAATTTAAATAAATACACAGTGCTTCAAGCAGTACTAGCCACATTTTAAATATCAATATATTTAATTATCTAATTTTATTGATGTGTATGAACATGTCCTCTCATGTTGCAATTGGTACTCTTTTAAAGACTATCATAAACAAAAGTCGTCTTCCATGATAATTTTAGAATTTATCTTTGCTTTCTCAATACCAAACCCTGATTTGATACTTGTCATAAACACTCATATTTTAGCCCTTTAAAATGTGTATTTGTATGCATCACCTTTTGCTAAAGAAGTCTGGAAGTTCCTAGGGTGGAGGACAGATCCTCCACCTATCCTATGTATATCATCCACTCTCTAAAAATGCATAGCTTTGTTTTTCCAACAAACATTCTAAAAATACATGTATGCTCTTATCCACTGAAAAATCTTCAGTGCCCTGAAGAATTTCCAATAATTTTGGCTTCAAGACATAGTCATTTCTTTTTAATTTATTTTAAGATTACTTTTGTTTGTTTTCACTCTCGCCTTGGACATGACCTTTATCCCATATGAAATATCTCTTAAAATTTGCTATGCCAATTAGTGAGGAAAATGCATGAAGGCAACTTACCTTTTATATGGTATAGCAACTACAGTGTAAAGTGTTCAGTGGAATTGTTTTTATGTCATGGATGCTACCAGGAGCATGTATTTAGAGATTGAGAGAAAATTTTTTTCAAACTGCATTTAACAGAGAGAGATAATAAAATTTATGTTTGTGAATTATGAGTCATGTAACATTTTATCCTTCTCTTTATTGTCACATTCAATAACGAAAAGATCTGAGCATTTCATATATTTTAAATTTTGTGATAGAGTAGAAAGGGGAATCAATTACTGAAGCTGAAGTTCACACTTTTTACAATTGTAAAACATTCTAATCATTACAAAAATAATACAGCATATTTCCAGGGGGGACATGGTTTATTTTAAAACATTGAAATCATCAGATTTATCACAGAAAAATCCAGCAGTGTCGACAATTCTATTTCACTCATGCCTATATTTTCTGAAAAGCAGAAGCAAAAGAAGTAAATAGTTCCTTAACAGCTAAATATAGTTTAAAATGACTTTGCCAATTTCCTTTGAAGTGAGAAGAAAAGCAATCTCTCATCAACAGAAAATTTTCCAGCAAGTAGAAATATTGCTTATTTGTAAAAACTTAGGACACATTGCAACCATCCTACTGTGAACATCAATATTTAATTTTTCTTATGTGTTTTTGTTGTGAATAAATGTCCAGGAAACACAATATATCAAAAGCCATGGTAATAAAAAAATAAATAGAGAAATTAGAAACTTAACTAGCAAAAGATTTAAAGCTTTGCTTTCATTTCCAACTACGTTGACTTCGGTTACTTGAAGATTTGTCTTTCTTATCAATTGTAATGTAGATAATTAGGAGACATAAAAATTTCTTCCATATCTAGTTAAATAGAAGCAGTACATTAAATAGTCCAACATTTATCGCAAATATTATTTTATAGCATATATACCTTTGGAACACCAAAAAAACATACACATCAGTGGATTATTTTTGACAACATGTTGTATATTTTAAATGTTTTACTAACAATAATTTTAGATCATTGTAATATATTACAACAGTGCAACATTTAGAAATAGATAAGTAAAATACAAGAATTTGTAGATTTGTAAAAATAAGGAAATGTATCTCTATTATATATGCAGGTTTAGCAATACCGAAGGCTTTCCTTAGAATATCACTCTGTTTTCTCAAATTATTCTAAGTACCTAGTCATCAGAAATTATGGACCAGTTAAGGACCATTTTGTACAAAAAAATGCCAGTCTTGATATTTTTGTCACTGTTTGCTTGTACTTGTTTTATCATTATTGTATACAATTTGAATTTTTCTCATTGTTTATCTTCAGATTTTAAAAGCACTTAAATTATTTATAAATGAATTTATTATTTATTTCAAATTATTACAATAAAAACAAAATGTTAGAGAGGAAACTAGATAAGAAGTGTCAAGAAAGAGGAAAGAGAAAAATGCTTTTCTTCTTTCTTTTACAGATTGATCAATAATATTTTATTCTTTGTATATCTTTTTATTTACACTTTCTGATTACCTGAAGAATTGCATTATGTGTACTTGACACACTGAAGTCTATATTAAATTAGTATTCTAATTTATTTATTCTAATTATTTGTTTAAAACGTGTCTGTCTTTTGAGTAATTGTCATGTAACGTGTATTTAAATATGTTGTAAATCCTGCAAGACAATGTTATTTTTGTTTTTCTAAATAGTCCATATCATTTTGCCCTTAGGTATTTATTTACTCCTTCTTGTAGTTTCCCCCTCCCCCTTCTTATAGTTCTGGATTCCATATGGGAACAGTTCTTTCAGATTTTATACCATCATTTAGTACTTCTTTATAGTGAAAAACTTCTGGCTGTAAATTATTTCATTATATGAATGTCTAAAAACATTATTTTGCTTTAATTTTTGAAATATTTTTTTCCAAGTTTAGAATTCTGGCTTGGCATTTGTTTCGTATCAATGCTTTAAATATTGCTGTATTGTGTTTAGTTCCTGCAATAGTTCTTTAAAAGTCAACTCTCAGTCCTTTTACTGCTCTTTTAAAAATATGATCTTTTTACCTGGGGGTATTTAAGGTTTTCTCTGTTTGTTTTCTTTTGTTTTCATTGTTTGTTTTCCCTTGTTTGTAAGCTGTTAAAATATGATGTGCCTTCCGGAGAAGATGGCGGCTTAGTAAGACGCGCGGGTCTTAGTTCCTCCTCCAGAAAAGCAACTAAAGAAACAGAAACAATACAAAACAGCTCCCGGAGTCACGACAGAGACCAAAAAAGACAGCGTACCCCATTCTGGAACGGCTGAACGGGTAGGGAGAATCCACTGCTGTGAGATACCCGAGGGGTGCACGTTTTCCCGGCTGGGGTGGCTGGCGTCTGGGGTCCCCTCCACGCACGTGGCTCCCCGGTCTGACTGGGAACATTGGATAGCGGGGCCCTCCCGTCACGCTTGGCGTCTCGGGCCAGCTGGGCAATTTGGACCGGCACTCCCCCAAGCCACGGCCAGCGACCCCCGCCTCCACGCGCGGTTTCCCGGGCCGACTGCCCCGCAGACAAACGACCGCCACGAGCGCCACCTACTGGGCAGGAAAAGAAAAACAGAGCCCAGAGATTCCTCAGAAAAACCTTTCAACCAGCTGGGTCCCACACCCAGGGAGATCTGATCAAATGCCCAGACACCAGCAGAAAATAATGGATGACGCTCGGAAAATTGAAGATATGGCCCAATCAAAGGAACAAACCAATAGTTCAAATGAGATACAGGAGCTGAGACAACTAATGCTGAATATACGAACAGAAATGGAAAAACTCTTCAAAAACCAAATCAATAAATTGAGGGAGGACATGAAGAAGATATGGGCTGAACAAAAAGAAGAAATAGAAAATCTGAAAAAACAAATCACAGAACTTGTGGGAGTGAAGGACAAAGAAGAAAAAATGGAAAAAACAGTGGATACCTACAATGGTAGATCTAAAGAGACAGAAGCTACAATTAGTGAACTGGAGGATGGAACAACTGAATTCCAAAAAGAAACAGAAACTATAGGGAAAAGAATGGAAAAACTTGAGCAGGGAATCAGGGAACTGAATGACAATATGAAGCGCACAAATATACGTGTTGTGGGTGTCCCAGAAGGAGAAGAGAAGGGAAAAGGAGGAGAAAAACTAATGGAAGAAATTATCACTGAAAATTTCCCAACTCTTATGAAAGACCTAAATATACAGATCCAAGAAGTGCAGCGCACCCCAAAGAGAATAGACCCAAATAGGCGTTCTCCAAGACATTTACTAGTTAGAATGTCAGAGGTCAAAGAGAAAGAGAGGATCTTGAAAGCAGCAAGAGAAAAACAATGTGTCACATACAAGGGAAACCCAATAAGACTATGTGTAGATTTCTCAGCAGAAACCATGGAAGCTAGAAGACAGTGGGATGATATATTTAAATCACTAAAAGAGAAAAACTGCCAACCAAGACTCCTATATCCAGCAAAATTGTCCTTCAAAAATGAAGGAGAAATTAAAACATTTATAGACAAAAAGTCACTGAGAGAATTTGTGACCAAGAGACCAGCTCTGCAAGAAATACTAAAGGGAGCACTAGAGTCAGATACGAAAAGACAGAAGAGAGAGGTATGGAGTAAAGTGTATAAAGAAGGAAAATCAGATATGATATATATATAATACAAAAGCCAAAATGGTAGAGGAAAATATTATCCAAACAGTAATAACACTAAAAGTTAATGGACTGAATATCCCAATCAAAAGACATAGAATGGCAGAATGGATTCAGCTTTAAGACAAGATAAACTTATGAACCATGTAATAACATGAATGGACCTAGAGAATATTATGCTGAGTGAATCCAGCCAAAAACTAAAGGACAAATACTGTATGGTCCCACTGATGTGAACGGACATTCGAGAATAAACTTGAAATATGTCATTGGTAACAGAGTTCAGCAGGAGTTAGAAACAGGGTAAGACAATGGGTAATTGAAGCTGAAGGGATACAGACTGTGCAACAGGACTAGATACAAAAACTCAAAAATGGACAGCACAATAATACCTAATTGTAAAGTAATCATGTTAAAACACTGAATGAAGCTGCATCTGAGCTATAGGTTTTTGTTTTGTTTTGTTTTGTTTTGTTTTGATTTTACTATTATTACTGTTATTTTTTTCTCTATATTAACATTCTATATCTTTTTCGGTTATGTTGCTAGTTCTTCTAAACCAATGCAAATGTACTAAGAAATGATGATCATGCATCTATGTGATGATGTTAAGAATTAATGATTGCATGTGTAGAATGGTATGATCTCTAAATGTTGGGTTAATTTCTTTTTTTCCGTTAATTAAAAAAAAAAAGAGAAGGGATAATTGGAGATGAAGGGATACAGACTGTACAACGGGACTGGATATAAAAACTCAGAAATGGACAGCACAATACTACCCAATTGTAATGCAATTATATTAAAACACTGAATGAAGCTGCATGTGAGGTATAGGTTTTTTGTTTTTGTTTTTTTTTCTTTCTATTATTGTTTTAATTCTTATTCTGTTGTCTTTTTATTTCTTTTTCTAAATTGATGCAAATGTACTAAGAAATGATGAATATGCAACTATGTGATGTTATTAAGAATTACTGATTGTACATGTAGATTGGAATGATTTCTAATTGTTTTGTTAATTCTTTTTTTAATTAATAAAAAAAAAATATGATGTGCCTAGATGTGATTCCTCTTGCATGAAATTTGATGAGCTACTTGAGTAACTAGTTGATGTTTTTCACCATTTTTGGAAAATTCTATCTCTTCAAATATCGTTTCTGTCCTATTCTTTCTCCTATGAATAGGGAACTAAAATTACTACATTATCCTAGGTTTTTAACTATTAGTCTGGTGGCTCTTATACTCTGTTATATTTTTCTCTCATACAATTCTTTGTCCTCTGTTTCAGTTTACTCATTTTCTATTTTCCTTTGTTTGTGTCATTAATATTACCTCCTGCCCTGTCCAGTCTTCTGTTAACCCATTAGTGAGTTCTCATTTTTATTGTGGCATGAAATCTTGTTAGTGCATAGTGCCATGAGTTTTGAAAAATGCATCCTTATGCAACCTACATCACAATCAGGATCTAGAACGTTTCCATTACTTCAAAATGTTCCTTCATTTCTCCTGTTAGAAAACCCTTCCTCTTACCCCTCTTCCTGGAACCACTGAACTGTTTCCTTCCTCTAGAGTTTTGTTTCTTCAGATTATCATACAAATGAATTCAGAGTGTTTGCGCCATTTTGAGTCTTTCTCTCACTTAACGAAATGCATTAGAGAGCCATCTCTGTCTGTGTTTTTATCCCATAATTTCTATGTTTTTCTTGCTAGGTAGCATTCCATTGCACAAATGTTCCACAGTATGCTTATGCATTCATTATTAATGGGAATTTCAGCAGTTTGTAATTTTTGGTGATTATAAATAAAGCCCTTGTAAACATTCATACACTTTTTTTTTAGTGTATCTATGCTTCACTTTTTATTAGGTAAACAGTTGGCAGAGGGTTGCTGGGCCAAATGATAAGTGCAGGTCAAATTTTTAAAGAAACTTCCAAACTTTAAGTCAGATAGACAGTAACTGAATGTATATCAATAGTGTCCATAGAATTAAAAGTGTTAATGGAGATATTTTAAGATGCTATAATGGAGATGATAATATATTTTGAAACAGTTAAAATGCCAATTATAATCTTATTCTGAACAATACCCTAAAATATAAGCTCCACAAAGGCAGGCATTTCTTTCTATTTGGATTTCTGGGCTGTCCTCAGTGCATAGAAATGTCCCTAAAAATCAGGTGATCCTCACTTATCACCCATTGAATGAGTAAACCTACATTCTTTATATGTGTGATTATGTATATATAAAGTATCTAATAAATGTGCAAGGATCAAAATTTACAGAATGACTGTAGTCAGATGAGATTACTGAAGAATATTAATATGAATCAATAGACAGAAATCATGAGTATCATAGACTAATAGAAAAGCAGGAAAGAAAATATTCCATATACATAGAAGAACATAATCAATTATATAGAAATCAATGGCATAGAAATAATGAATTACATGATTATACTTAGAAGAGGATTGGAGAAGTCAATATAGTATTTTGAGAAGAAAACAAGACCAGAGACAGGCTTCAAATTGAGGTTCTGCTACGTTCTCATCCTGTGAACTCAGGTAAGTCATTTAATTTCTCTATGCTTGAGTATATTTAGTGTAGTAGAGATCATAAAATCAATAGTTTTTTGAGGGGATTAATCTACTTAGATATGTATACTTCTTGTGATGTTGGTTGGCTAATAAGAAGCTCAATATAACTGTTAATATAAGGACAGTCTAAAGAGTTTAAATTTATCATACCAAGATTGAGAGTGGAAATCATCAACTAAATTTATGTTTATGATGACATGAATATAATAACATTTGCATGTGAGAAAACAAAATTAAAAGATAAATAATAATTTGGGAGAATATATTTGCATCATGTATTATAAAAGACCATTACATTTGATGTATAAATAGCCATACTAAGGACATAGAAAAAGACAAGAACTTTATTATGAGACTTCAAAAATATATATATATTTTTATTTAAGGATGGTACATCAGTAACTCAGTGGCAGAATTCTGCTTGCCATGATCGAGACCCGAGTTCAATTCCTGGAGCCTGCCCATATCCCCAAAATAGAATATATATATATATACATATATATGTATATATATATATATATATTTATTTATTTATTTAAGAAAATAAATACTAATGATACACTTAGAACCACCAAAAATGGATAACCAGGTTAACTTAACCATAGACATATTTAAATAAAACATCCAAATAATCATTGTAAAGCCAGTGTTTGCACAGCAAGTTTCACAAACTAATTTAAAATTAAGGCAACAAGGAAAAATCTACAAATTCAGATAGCACAGTTTCTTAAATTCTAAATATTAAACACTACCTTAAAAACCATTTGATCAGTTGTCCAAACTGTGAATGTTCTAAAAATATCAAGTACAAAGTTATTACAAATATCAACATTATCAACAGTAATGACCTATGTTGCTAAACATTTTCCTGATTTCAGGAAATTATGAAGATGCAAATGCTTTTACAACTAACATATGAAAGTTTTTACCACCTAAAATGGGTATCTTAGTTAGCTTATCCATAGGAATATTTAAATAGAATCTAAATAATTATTGTAAAACCTATTCGTGCAATGTGCTTTTAAACCAATTTAAAATTAAAGCAAGGAAAGAAAAAAAAATCCTCAGATACAGATATCAGAGTTTCTTGTAATCTAAATATTAAACACGATATTAAATGTCATTTGATTAACTATCAAAACTCTATGCTCTCAAAATATCAAGTAGAAAGATTATTGCAAATATCAACATTACTTTTTTTTGGTTGTGATCTATATTACTAAGCATTTTCAAATTTTTGGTTTCAGGAATTTATTAATATTACTATGGCTGCCTATAATTTTTATTTTTTTTTTACCATTTTCTTTGTTATTGTAAAATATAGCATATACATACAAAACAAAGGAAAAAAAGCCATAATTTTCAAAGCACACTTCAACAAGCAGCTACAGAACAGGTCCCAGTTTGTCATGGGGTTTCTGTTTTCCTTTGAGGAGCCACATTAATCTGCTGGGTTTTCTGGCTTACTTACCCCTGATTTGGCAGTGGTTAGCCAATATCAATAGCTCCAGGCAGGAGTCTGGCAGGCGGAGAGTGTGGTAGGGTATATTTATTGCTCTGACTCCTTCCCTTTAGGGTTGTCCAGGGTTGGATGGATAGAAGCCTGCTGTTTCCATCAGGTGGCCATTCCATGCTGATGTGCGTCTCTGACTTCTGGTGACAACTGTCTCCGGTCACTGGGTTGGCAATGCGCTCCCAGCTTTTGCTAGTCCTCAGACTCTGCACTATCCCTTCGAGTTTCCCTACACACTTTTATTGAATTCTTCGAGTTATCCATATGAGGAAAGCCATCTGTTTATGTCTGGAGCATGATGTGAAGAAGAAATTGACAAATAGAGAAATACGTGGTAAAAAACTGTAACCTAATTTTTAGGATAGTCGCAGACATCTATTAAGTAGCCGTGGCTCAGCTCTCACCTGCCCCCACCCCCTTCTCTGATGAAGTCACAAACACAGCCTAAGCACCATCCTCTGGCCCTCCACCATCTCCACTTCCTTCTCTGTCATGTGCCATTCCACAGTCTGGGGAATATGCTCAGTCTAATGGAAAGGCAAACCTGGAAACTGGGAACAAACAACCCCAAATTCTTATCAGAATAGGAATTTTCAATGGCAAGACTCCCTTCCCACTGAGGTGGACAAAAGCCACAATCAAACAGTATAGATTGGTCTCCCCTCCCCGGCGTGAGGTGGAGTGCTATGACAACATTTGTCTAACGAGCCTGATAAAAACATGGAACAGAAGACCAAAAGATATAACAAAGACTTAAAAAGTAGTTATGCTTGGAAAGTGTGACTGGGTAATTTTCACAGAAAAGTAGACTTTTTTTATGTTTTCGGAATTCAGCATATTTTAAATCATAGCAAAAAAAAAAAAGATTGCAAAATGCTATCTTTTGATATAGCATTTTCCTAAAAATTAATTGTGAGGAACTCAGAATTGTAAGACTTTTCCTTGCATCATTGCTTATATAGTCAACCTTTGGCAATAAGCTAAGTGTACACAACTAGAATGTCTTAAATATAGTACAAAAATTTAAACATATTTGTTAAATGAAATACAACATAGCCTTTTATGTTTATAATAACACAGAATAAAGTCTGATGAACTCTATAAATGCAAGTTATAATGTTCTATTTGATCTATTTAGGAATGAAGTAGGTTTACAGAGAACCCACACAGCAGAATTTTTAAGAATAATTGAATCAATGATACAAAGATAATATATGTTTTTAAATTTTCTTACTGAATACACTAAGCTTTTTATAATCAGCACACATTGACTTGACAATCATAAAAATATGATATAAAACTTCACTGACCACATCACACATTCAAGATCTAAAATAAATAAAAGAAATAAGACTGAGAGAGGCATACTAGGAAAACTAGAGCAAGAATTCTAAGTTTATATGAGACTGAGTTCAAGGTGACCGGTAAGATGTAGCAAGTAGGAGAGATGTGAACACATGCAAACAATTTATGTAAGGAAGAGTTTAATTTTGTGGATTTTATGAATATTGTTGGATAACAAGCAATTCTTGGATAGCTGAACTGAGATCTTCTTCAGCATCCTATTCGCATTCAATTCCTTGCCAGCATCTGGGAAAGTTTGTCTGCATTAAAAAAAAAGTGCTTTTTTATTATAATAGTCTACCAATATTTGAGCAGTATATAGGGAGATTATACATGCATTACAAGAAGGTATTGTGATATGTTTTTGTAACTAAGTGCTATGAATGGTTTGGACCAATAGGAATTCAATCAATAAATTAATAAATGAATAGAACAATTAGTTCTTATAGTTTTCTAATGGATTAATCAGATTTTCTAATATCATCTGTTTATTTTGCCCATGTTTAGAGATATAAAAACTTTTGCTTCTAAATACCAGAAGAAAAATATCAACACACCTTTTTAAAATTCAGAGGATATAAAAACAACAATACAAATAATAGGGCATCTCTAAGGAGTTGTTCCTAGATTTTCGTGAACAAGCTTAAGAATATCAAATGGAAAATAAAGAATATAAGACATATACAATTTTTAACCTCTTTATTTTAAGGAAAGCATCATTACTTCAATATATAATCCGTTTCAAAGCAATTCAAAAGGTCTAAACTTTTCTTCAGTGAAGAATTTATAACGATATAGAAAGTAAATTGTCATTTTTAATGTGAAGGTTGGGAGGAGTTTCCCCAATAATCATACATTTTTATAAATTAGGAAATATTTTTGCTCCAATCATCTAAAGAAAAATATGATTCAGGACATTTTTTTTTCTTTATCTTGTACTGAATTAGTCTTAAACAGCATAAAAAAGCAGCCTTTTTTCTTTTATTTTACCTAAGTTTGAAGTAGCAATTTCAATTTATTCTTTTTTTTTTTTGGCAAATATTAACAATTAGAGAATCTGAATTCAATTTATTCTTAATGCTAGATCTTACAAAATGTGGAGAATTAATACACCCACTATATAATTAATATCTACCAACACCAATAAGAGATCTTATTTTTTAATTTTATAAATTGTTTTATTTAAAAAAGCATAAATGGGGGGTGCAAGCGTAGTTCAGTGGTAGAATTCTCTCTTGCCATGCAGGAGTCCCAGGTTTGATTCCCAGTCCTTGCACTTCCCCAAAACAAACAAAAAACAAACAATACAAAAAATCCAACAAATGGGTGTTACAGTAACAGGATACTCACATGAAAAAAATAATGAAATGTGACCCCGCCATACAGCATACAAAATAAAAAAGTGTAAATGATCCTAAGTTATAACCTTCTTAAAATGAATACTGTCTATAAGAACTAGTTCATTGTCTTGGAACTTTTGCCAGGCCAAACATTTTTTTTTAAGAAATATAGTATAGTTATATTAGAAGGATTATTTCACTAATCATACTCTGAATCTAATAGTACTTTTATTAACAATTTCAGATCAATCACAAAATGCCTACAAAGTGAATTAAATCAATAATAAATGGTTGATATACAGTAAGTGGTTTACTGACATAAATTTAAGGTTCTTAACAAAGTAAGTCTAATGGACAACTATCCTTAACGTAGATGATGAGTATTTTCAAATTTATTGGTGATATTCCTGTCAATAAATGTGATTTAAAAATTCAAATTAGGCATGGCTATGTCTTATTCAAATAAGACATGGAAGATACGTTTAAAATTTAAATACCCGCTCAAATTTTTATGTGTGTGCCTTCCCTGTGAGTTTATTGTTGATGTTGATTCTGAAAAGTGATTTAAAAGCAGCAGCCAGAAAGTAAATATTGGTGGATGGATGGAAATTCATCCGTTCCCCAATTCAGGCTTATAACACAGAAGCCTGCCTAAGGCAGGAGAAAGAAGTCTAGAGCCTAAAGACATGCTAATAGTGAATCTATTACTATAGTCCTTTTAGATATATTTGCCTGTAACACCACCAGTTATGAAGTTATCACACACAAAAAAGAAAAATATCACTTATGGAACTCAAAAGAATGTTCTAATATGCCCTTAAATTCTAAGTTTTCAACTTCTTTAGGCTTAGGATAAACAACAAATATTACTCCTTTTCATATTTGTGGGTGTTTACCACCTTATCCCCTTATCCAAAGTGTGATGTTTTATATTTTAAATATTCTAAATATTTAATCCATTATTTTATGTCTTATACTTGTTGACTTACAAATAGAAGCAGGAGATATTACGTATATAGCAGCAGCAATTGCTGGACGTAAGTTCTTTCTGGGGAAGTTAATCATTCTTAGATCTAAGAAACAGCTATATGACTGGTCATGATTTTTCTTCTTTCAATAATGAAATTTTCCAAGCTCATAAATTAGTTCAAAGAATCTGATAGAATAGGGATTTTTTTTCTTCCTAATCCATAATACTCCTACGTTTCAATGATACCAATAAAAATTCTAGCAATCTCCTCTGCAGAAATGGAAAAATCCAATCATCAAATTTATATGGAAGGGGCCCTAAATAGCTAAAGCCATCTTGAAAAGATGAATGAATTGGAGGCCTTATACTTCCTGATCTTTAAATTTATCACAAAGCCGCAATATTCACGATACCATGGTACTGGCACAAGCACAGACATACAGAACAATAGAATAGAATGAGAGTTCAGCAATCAAACTTCACCTTTATGGCCAACTGATTTTCAACAATGTGGCAAAGGATGCTCAATTGGGAAAAAAATACTCTCTTAAAAAGTAGTGGTTCTGGGAAAACTGGATCTCTATTTGCAAAAAAAAAAAGGAGGCTCCTTACCTCACACCATATCCAAAATTCAATTCAAAATAGATCAAAGGCCTAAATATAAGATCTGAACTACAAAACTCCCAGAAGAAAGCATACGGAAGCATCTTTGGGACCTTGTGTTGGGCAGCATTTTCTTATACATCATACCAAAGCACAAACAACAAAAGAAAAAATAAATAGGACCTCATCAAAATAAACCAAAACACTTTTGCTCCTCAAAGGACTTTCTCATGAAAGTAAAAAGGCAATCTATGAAAACAAACAAACAATCAATAAAAAGCAATCTACATAAAGGGAGAAAATATTTGGAAACCACATACTTGATAAAGGATTAATAATCAGTATACATAAAGAAATGCTTCAACTTCACAACAGAAAGACAAACAACCAAATTAAAAATAAGTAAAATAATTGAGTAGACATCTCTCCCAGGAAGATATACAAGTAGCCAAAAAGCATAAGAAAAGATGCTCAACATCATTCCCGTATAAGGGAAATGCAAATCAAAACCACAGGGAGATATTATTTCACATTCATTAGAATGGCTACTATTAAAAAATAGGAAATAACAAGTGTTGAAGAGGACATAGAGAAATAGAACTCATTCATTACTGTTGGCAATATAAAATGTTGTAGACACTGTGGAAGATAGTTTGTGGTTCCTCAGAAGTTAAAGTATAGAACTACTATATGACCTGGCAATTCCACTACTGGGTATATAACTAAGAGAACTGAAAGCGGGGCCTTGACAAATTTGCACACTGATGTTCAAAACAGAATTATTCACAATTGCCAAAAGGTGGAAGCAACCCAAGTGTCCATCAACTGATGTATGAGTAAATAAAATGTGATATATTCATAAAATGGAATATTATTCAACCATAAAAAGGAATGACATTTGATACATGCAACAACATCGATGCACCATATAGACATTACATTAAGGGAAATAAGTCAGATAGAAAAGGACACATATTATCTGATTTTACTGTGATTGAAACAATTAGAATAAAGAAGTTCATAGCATCATAATCTAGAAGATAGGTTACCAAGGAATGGGTTGTTCGAGTTTGGTAGCTGCTGGAATGCAACACACCAGAGACAGATTGGCTTTCAAATAAAAGGGGATTTAGTTAATGTATGGTTCTTCAGAGGAAAGGCAGCTAACTTTCAACTGAGGTTCTTTCTTACATGGGAAGACACAGGGCAATCTCTGCTGGCCTTCTCTCCAGGCCTCTGGGTTCCAACAACTTTTCCAGGGGTGATTCCTTTCTGCATCTGCAAAGGTCTGGGCTGAGCTGCAAGTGCTGAGATGAGGTATGCTGAGCTGCTTGGTCTCTGTGCTATGCTGAGCTCTCTCATTTAAGCAGCAGCTGATAAACTCAAACACCATTCACTGCAGCAGGCACGCCTCCTAGCTGACTGCAGATGTAGTCAGCAACAGATGAGGTTCACAGGCCATTGGCTCGTGTCCACAGCAACAGAACTAGGCACCTTCAGCTGGCCAAGTTGACACCTGAATCTAACTCTCACAGTTGAAGATAGGAAATGGGAAGTTAAGACTTCAAATGTACGGAGTTCCTATTTGGTTTAATGGAAGTGTTTTGGTAATGGATGGTGGTGCTTGTAGCATGACATTGTGAGCACAATTAATAGCACTGAAATACGTATCTGAATGTGATTAAAATGGGAAATGTTAGATTGTTTATATAGTAGCAGTATAAAATATCTTTTTAAAAATCCATGAAATTAGACTACACAGTGAACCTTAAATTAAATCATGGTCCTTAATTGACAATGCAATTATTATAACATGCTATCATTAATCATAACAAATCTTCCACACCAAAGCAAGGTGTTTACGGCGGGGTGGTATATGGGATTTATGATTTTTATCCATGATTGTTCTGTAAACACACAACTTACCTAATGCAGGAAAAAAAGAGAAATTTGTACCACTCTTGAAACTTTTTTCTTAGGTGTGAAGTTATTTCAAAGTGGAAAATTTAACTTTTATAAAAAAAAGACTATGCTATTTTTAAGTGTGCAAAAGATCAGATATTGATCTGAAGAAGGTCAGTTACAGTAAAAGTATGCTCATTCTGTATCCTAACCCCAATGTTTCCTGTTAAAATATTTGTTATATTATCCATTCAGAAACTTTGCAACCACTTTGCAGTTCTCCCCACAGGAAATATCAGGATTAGACCTCTTCACAAAAATATCCTTCATGATGTTAAATTTGAAATTACAAAGCTATTCCAAAAAAGGTGCCTATATATAGAATCAATAACATTTCACATTATAGGTTATCAATGCAATCTTTATTTGCTTTCATGCTTTTACAATTGCCACTTTTCTTACAATTTAAAAGCAAATTTTGGCATGTTATGGTAGCTCAGCAGGCAGTGTTCTCACCTGCCAAGGTGGAGACTTGGGTTCAATTCTTGGTGCCTGCTCATGCAAAAAACAAATAAATAAATTTTAATTTAAAAAAAGCAAATTTCAAAAATTTTATAGGCAATAGTGAAAATACAATTATTTTAAGTTTTGTTTCTTAAAGCATGAGCAAGTATAGTGACTATATTAAATTTTGAAATACACCTTAATGTGAAAATATTAATTGCAACATCACAGATGGTACATTTTAAACCAACACATTTGGCTCAAATCACAAGAAATTCAGTAATATTAATGCCATGAAACACTCCAGATGAAGAGTTTCCCATATTTATGTTGATTGATAGCCATGTACTCAAAGCCTAGAGAATATCTGAGTGATGTCAAGCAGTTGGCAACTATGCAGATAAATCAAAGTAATACTTCATTGCACCTGAGGCAGTGACAAGACTTGATGTTCAATTTGACAGCTTCACTGACATTAGCTCTAAGACCACATTTCAGTGCAGTCCTTGAGGAAGAAATATGATTCATCCCATCAGATACTGCACAGACAAGTAATGAGTGCCTACAGCCTAAATGTGATGAAGTCGACGTGCTATACTCCTACCATAATCTACTCTAAATTCATTTGTCCAAAACATCTCACTATTTCAAACAAATAAAAACAGAGCCCACAATATGTTTCCTGCTCTGCGATGAGAGGAATAAGACATAGGTATATAATTCCCTTGTCCTCACGAAGTAAAATGTATGTAACCCTGTCATTGTGTCTCTAACTCCATATTACCAGTCTTTGGACCCACAATGGATTTGGGGAAGCAAGATATACACAATTGATCAATGAGATGTATATGCCCACATGAATGAAACTGAAAGAAAATACCAGAAACATTTTAGAGATTACATTTTCCAGTGTAAAATTCTTAAGGACACTTAACTTGAATTTAGCTTTAATTGATCAGCTTATTGGAAAGGGGGATATTGAAGGGAGGACTTCACACAACAAGACAAGAAATGAAAATATGAAAAGACATTTGTGTCATGTGCTCCAACAAGTACCTCCTTCAAAAGACAACTGTGTGTAACCTAGGACTAGAATTCATAAAATTGAAGAGGAAGAGAGTTCGGTGCATAGAATGACTGAAAAACATAACAGGATGTGAAAGGCAGGCAGAAAATTCAGATCTCAGATTTTAAACTGAGTATTTTAAAATACTACACATTTTCTGAGGACAAAATGCATTGATAGAGTAAGCATACTTTAAATTGTAGTATGATATACTAAAAAATTCTTAAATTTTAGGGATGTTTAATCATTTGGTGTGAGGGAAACACACCAGCATTGAAGATAATCTTTGGAAACCCAGTTTACCAATTATCTTCAAATACATCTGAAGGTATAGGGAAGTGCAGTATCAGTGAGGAGAGACAAGGACAGACATATGTAAAAGATATTTCAGAGAATAAGTATGATGCACTAATAATTATCATAATGAACAGAGAGATTATTTAAGGATGAAACTACCTTTCAGTGTAATAAAGAAATACAGAATTTGAGAAATATCTTATATTGGATAAAACATTCTATATAGAATATTATTTTCAAGATTCTCAAGTTTTGCTTAGACAATAGAAATTACCAGGCTATTAATAATAATAATAATAAAGGCAATCATGTGAATGCTGAGAAACATCAAAGTAGTTTATCTTTTTCTTATCTCCCATTGCATAATATTCAAGATATCAGGAATCTTTTATAACAGCTGTGGCTGATTGATGGATGCAATGATAGTGACTCCTCATGTTCTTGGAAACAAATTCCAAGGTGGTGATTTATTTTTCAACATGTCATAAGAATCTGGAAAGCCACAGCACATACAGGGCCTGATACAGTGTCTACGTCATATGATTTGCTTGCTTCACATACCTAGTTTTAAAGATTGAGTTTACACAGATTTTCAGAGATTTCCCAGACTTATAAAAATGGGATTTGTCTTTCTTTGAGTTATCCACAGGGAAATGTGGGAGATTTATGGCTTAGGACCCTAATTGCTTATATTTTTAAAGCAATGTTAGCAAAATAGAAGCATATTTTTGTCCTTCATAGGTGCAAAGGAGTATAAAATCATTGCTATAATAATATTACTGTTCATTCCTTCAGATACTGAAGATGGTTCTTTTACAAGGGAATTTTTTAAAAATTTAATTGATTCATTCATCTTTCAACATCTTACTATCCTTTTTATTTGATTTTCTTTCTGTTGTTACTGATCTATTTGCTATTTATGAATCAGGATTTGATTAAATTAAGCTGTCACAAGAAGAAACTTCTAGAATACTACACATTTTCTGACAAAGTGCAACTAGTCATGCCCTCCTAGGCCATTCTGGCCACAGTAGCTGCTCTAGCAGCAGCCCATCACTAACAGCAGGTGGGCTGGGAGGACAGGCATCATCTGGCTGCCTTAAATGCCCTTGCAACACAGTGGTCAAATTCAAGAAGCATTCTATGTATCTATGCTGCATGTTGGCTCTGTGTTTTGCCATTGCTGCTACAGCCATTTCGTGGGTGGCAAACTCAACGTGGCTGTTACCGGTTCCTTCCCCGTCAGCGCTGAATTTGATGTGCCTCTCACTGGGTGAACAAGGAGAAGGAAATGTCCTTCTCGATGGCTTTGGATGGCAGCTCCCTCATGTGGACGCAGTGCCCAGTGGTGCTCTGAATGGCGAACTCTCCCTTTGGCTGGGCTTTTGCCTTAATATTTTTCCAGTTGATGAAGACTGATAGAAAAGATTCAGAATCAAAATAGGAAGAAAATTAAGCAAATAGCTTTGTATTTTTCAAGCTAGTAATCAGGAAGAGTGGTTCTTAGGAAAGAATCTGAGCGTGACAATGCATTAATGAGGAGAAGGGGGAGGGGAGAAGTAGAGGGAGGGGTGGGTGAGAGAGAGAGAGAGAGAGAGAGAGAGAAGGAAGCAAGAAGTTGAAAGCAACCTGGAACAGAAAGAAGAGACCAGCAGATGCTGCCATGAACCTTGCCATGTGGTAGTGGAACCAAGGGTCACCAACAGCCAGTCTTTGGGAAGAATGCATTGCCTTGATGGTGCTTTGATTTGGACATTATCCTGGACTCTTACTATAAGCAAGTAAATGCCTTGCTTTGAGCCAAAGCGTTTAATGATATTTACTGGAAGCAGTATAGGAAATTAAAACAAATAGCATTTAACATTTCCCTTGGTCATGCAATTCTAAAAAAAAGGAAAACCTTTTAGTTACTCAAACTTCTATCAGTTTGGGTTAAGAATATGAAAGTATTTTGGAAGAATTTTTTAAAAATTGTGTTTTTAGTGTGAAATAAATGTAAATAACAATGCCCTCGTTTATATAATGATGCTGGGTGCAGGTGTTTCTTCTGACATTCCTGAATGGCTGTGACTTTCTATTTGGCACAAATGTTTGAAAATGTTTTAGGAAGCTTTCTTATTGTTTTCCTTATTTAAGAGGGACAATTTATATCGTTTTAGTTACTATAATTCTGAAGCATATGTTAATAGATTTTTTTTTTTTCATGGGCAGGCACCAGGAATCGAACTGGGTCTCCAGCATGGCAGGCTAGAATTCTGCCACTAAGTCACTGTAACACCGCCCTGTTAATAGATTTTTCAGTACTTACTAAATATAATCTCCTTCTTTGTTAGGCATTTTAACCTTCACTTTTCATTAAATATTGTTAGGCAATTTTTTCTAGGTTTTCCTTTTTTTGGCTGTTAGCAAAAGACAACTTGTAGTTATTAAAGCATTGTGAGTGTGTTATAACTCTTAATAAGAAGTCTCAATATAGTATGGTGAATTTAAAAAATAAAATTGCTTAGGATCTTTTCTTATTCGTCATTGATTTCCTTAGCACATCTATTAACTCATTTCATCATCATGAGTAGTTCTAGGCAACAAAGAAAGACTTTGAAAAATTTCCAAGAAATCAGAGCTTCCCACTCATAAATAGATTTGCACTGTTATCCTATTGCAGAAGGGGTCACGTGTTCCTTTCTAAGTCAATATTTGGCAAGGAAAATGGAATTAAAAACATTTATATGGTCCAGACAAGATGAACCCCTCTGGGACTAAACAGAGATTTGACTTTCCTTGAAACTGCCACCTGCCAGCCCACTTTCCAGGTAGCCCCCAGCCGTTTACTGTCCTACAGAAAGTTTCCACTTCCCTTCTGTGAGAATTCCCTACTTCTTAACGTACAGTCATAAAACACTTACTTCACCACAAGAGTAGCTCCTGTTTTTTTATCGCCCCAGTAACACCTGCTAGATCAGCTCTAACCAGTTTTAACAGCTAGAACTTATGTGATTAGGTGCACCCTTGATCTGAGGTCACTTTTGCTTCATTATAATAGTAAAAACCCAGCCCCTAATTATATCAAGCTGCATTTTCTGAACATATGATGTACGTGAAAATAAGCTTTGCTACAGTGTATGCTCTACCATACCCATCCCTGAGCCCACTACACCTTACCACATCTTTAGCCACCACTTGAGACCATCCTTCTCTATACCAGATAAAAAACAAAGAAGCAAAAAAAAAAAAAAAAAAAAAAGGAAATGAACAAATGAAAAGAAAAAAAAACTGATTTGAGGTTTGCCTGCTGTCTCCTTGATGACTGACCACTCAATAAATACTTTCTTTCCTAAGAATCCTAGTGTCATGGCATTGACTTTCACGCACATGTGATGAAAAAGCCCACTTGGTACAAACTTCCTGAGTGTTTGAGCCCAGGAACAAGTGTGAATATCCAAAAGTGTATATTACAGAGAGTTTAAATATCACCATCTCTTTTTGAGGAAACAAAGTAAAAACGCATCGAGTTGTATCCTCGAGATCTGAAATTTATAATTATTACAAGTAGAATTTGAGTTAGACTGACTCAGAAGTCATTTTAACTGAATTCTCACTGCCTTCATTCCTAATCTAACATCTGATTCTTAAATCAACTGAGATTTACTTAACAGCCACTGAATCTATTATGATAGATCATAGGTTTTCAAAAATTAATAAGAAATAGCAAAGATCTCATAGTTTCACAATATCAGACATAGAATAAAGAATTTATTAATAAACATGTGTCAGATAAAAGGAATAACAAGGGTCTCTGATATTATGGGAGCAGAGAACTGGGAAAATTAACTAGGGAATTGTAACTCCAGGAGAGAAAATAGTTAATCTGAATACAGATAAAAGTCAAGGACCAATATACCTAGAGAAATAAATGTAATGTATATGTTTTCAAAATATATATCTATAAAATTTCACCTTATTTATATATGTTAGTTATTACTTGAAAATTTAATTTAACTTTTCATTAAAATTAAAAAATCCAAGTTATTCATATAACTTACTCTAAGGTAAATTATATATGTCATAAAAATGGCAAAAACGACTAAGCCAAGAAATTCATCCCAAAGTAAAAATTCATTTTTTTTCTATTAACATTTATTGAAAGTATGTAGTCATTTTAGGATGTCAGGATTCATTATTCTTTTGTTCTTCTTTTTCTGTGATCTGGTAGCAATATGAATAAGAATCTCTTCTAGTATGAATGGAAGAAAGATCACATTGTCACTTTCCCCACTTACCAAAAGACTTGTAATGCTAGTTCCGGATGAGTGATCAGCAAGTGTTTAAAAGTAGTCAAATTTTGAAACTTATGCTTATGGAGAACATTCTAGCATTGGCACTTTCCATTTACAACTTTCAGTCATATAATGTAAAGATGAAAATAATTATTAAAACTTTGAGACAACAAAATATCCTCCAGTAGTGAAAAAAGTTATAAATATTTTATAAATAGCAAGGATATCCTTTTGATAGCAGGGAAGAAAAAATAGATCTGGTACTTTACTAGAAGTTGTAGGGCATTCCCTACATACTTCACAAAATCAGACATAAAATAAAGGATTTATTAATAAACATGTGTTCCTATATATATTTCTTATATATATAATGTGACCCTACATATTCCCTATATAATCATATATATGCACTGTGGAAATCGTAGACAAACTCAGCGGCTACCTGCCAGCCCTTTCATACCTCCCTCCTTTTTCCCTCTTGCTTGTTTGCCTTCAGGTGTACACTATGTTTACATTTGGGCTTGTGTGTAGGTATTTGGTATATGTTACCGTTTTTCAAGAGACCTCAAGAATCCCAACCAACCTCAGCTGTGATATATATATATATATCAGAGAATGAAATAAACTTTGCTTAATCTACATATTATAAAAATCAGCTAAAGATCATGGTTGTTTATAAATTATTTTTAGTAACAAAAGGAAAATAATTTTAAAGTGATTACCTGAAATATTTTAGAATGGTAGGATAGAGTATTTCTAAAATTCTCAATAAAATATGATGCTATTTTTAATCAGAAATGAATTTTATATAATTGGTATCATTAGAGCTTAATTTTTACTTACATACCCATAAGCACACATATATCAATATCTATATCTGTATCTATATCTATATCTATATCTATATCTATATCTATTACTTTCAATTTATGAGGTGATATTTTGCATATGAAAATACCCCATATCCCAACAACCTCTCAACTACTTATTTTAGTATCCACTGATATACCTGACAAAAAACATTACAACATCTATCAAAAATTGTCATTCTCTAAATAATCAAACCTCTAGTTTTATATTATTTAAAAATCTTTTCTCTTCTTTCTGGAGAAATTTGTACTACATGGATTTATTCTCTATCTAATGAGTTTTTCACTGTTTCTTTTTTTTTTTGAGATTGCTCTTTTTCTAATTTTATTGAAGAAATTGTGGATTTACAGAATAATTGTGCATACACTACAGGATTCCCATATACCCCCTATTCCCATATATCCTTGCATTAGTGTAGTATACTTGTTAAATTTGATGAAAGCTCATTTGCATAATTGTACTATTAACTATAGTCCATACTTGAATTTAGGGTCCACTGTTTCTGTAGTGCAATTTCATGGATTTTTTTTTTAATTAAAAAAATTAAGAAACAAAACATTTAGAAATCATTCCATTCTACATATATAATCAGTAATTCTTAGTATCATCACATAGTTGCATATTCATCATTTCTTAGTACATTTGCATCAATTTAGAAAAAGAAATAAAATGATAATAGAGAAAAAAAAAACTATATGTATCATACCCCTTACCCCTCACTTTCATTTACCATTATGTCAAACTGAATTCATTTTAACATTTGTTCCCCCTATTATTTATTTTTATTCCATATGTTCTACTTTTCTGTTGATATAGTATATAAAAGGAGCATCAGACATAAGGTTTTCACATTCACAGAGTCTCATTGTGAAAGCTATATCATTGTTCAATCATCATCAAGAAACATGGCTACTGGAACACAGCTCTACATTTTCAGGCAATTCCCTCCAGCCTCTCCACTACATCTTGAACTACAAGGTGATATCTACTTAATGCATAAGAATAACCTCCAGGATAACCTCTCGACTCTGTTTGGAATCTCTCAGCCATTGACACTTTGCCTCATTTTACTCTTCCCCCTTTTGGTGGAGAAGGTTCTCTCAGTCTCTTGATGTTAATTCTCAGCTCATTCTAGGGTTTTTCTCAGTCCTTTGATGCTGAGTCTCAGCTCATTCCAGGATCTTTGTCCCACATTGCCAGGAAGGTCCACACCCCTGGGAGTCATGTCACACGCAGAGAGGGAGAGGGTGGTGAGACTGCTCATCATATTGGCTGGAGAGAGAGGCCACATCTGAGCAACAAAAGAGGCTCTCTCGGGGGTGACTCTTAGGTCTAAATTTTAAGTAGACTTGACCTATCCTTTGTGGGGTTAAGTTTCATATGAATAAACCCCAAGACTGGGGGCTCAGCCTATAGCTTTGGTTGTCCACACTGCTTGTGAGAATATCAAGAATTCAATTTGGGGAAGTTGAATTTCTCCCCACTCTCACCATTCCCCGAAGGGGGCTTGCAAATACTTTTCCAGTCACTGATCAAATCATTCTTGGATTCATCGGGGAATCACTCTGGACAAACCAACAAAATCTCATGTGCTACCTGAGATTCCAAGTACTTATGACATTCAATCAAACTATCTACATGAGTTATATTAGGAAATGCTCTAGTCAAAATCTAAATTTTGTAACAAATAAACATTTTTTGCTTTAGTCTTACACATAATGTGACATTTTGAAGTATTAGTTATCATCTATTTTCAGCACCCTGCAATAATGACAATCCTTTGTTCTTCCTTATGCAAAAACATTTTTAAAATTTGTACATTGTACATTTCACTATTATTATATACTCTAGGCATTCCTAGATTATACCATCTCAATTTAACATCTATCTTTCTTTCTGATTTCATGTTATTCACTATTTCATAAGCCTCTTATGATTTAATTTTTTCAGTCCTTTATGATTTCATACTTGTTCACCTTTACTGATTTGTATTTAGAGACTCAATATTCTTTTTTCAACATATTTAGATTATATATTTGAGCTTTTCTCATATGTTCTATTATTCCTTGCAAATAATTATTTTAAAAAATGATTTTGTATATTTTGTTTGTTTAGATCCTTAGAGTGATCTCTTTCTTTAAAATGTCAACGTTTAATACATTTGTTTATCATTCAAAAAGAAAGATATATTGCCCAGTTAATATGGTTAACATCAGTTATCCTTGAGTCCCTATTCAAATCCTTCATGTATAAGAAAGGAAATAAGGAATTAATGATAATCATGTTATTATTATTTTTATGCTTAGTAGTGCTTTGTCATTAGTGGGAGGGTAGAGTAAAGAAACAATGAGTAAGAATGAAAAAAAGTTGGAGGAAGTTCTGAGAGATAGGTTTCTTTTGGGCTAAATGATTTATTTTTATTTTATTTTATTATTTGCAGTGAAATCCAGAAGTTACCTTGGCATTTGATTGTCTCCACTTTCATCATGAATAAAATGACCCTCCTAGGAATTGTCCCCAGTTGGAAGGTCTCATTATCTTAATCTAGTATAATTTTCCTTGTCAAATATATGGATACAGCAAGAAATGTCCAACTCATGGAGATTTCCTGGCTGCCGAATTTATATTATGCACTAGTGTAGTGTCCTTCTACTATCTTATTGTTCTAAGTTACAGCATTAATTCTGTCCTAATACTTCAGAGAGAGAGAATGTTGGTGTTTGGTATTTTGTTTTCTTTCCCTTCAGTATTTTTTTAAAATATTTATTTACTGTTGTTTTAATCTAGCTATTCTTTCTCGTGTCAAACATTCTGGTGGAATGTGATATTCTTTAACTCAAATTCAGGTTGATCTAGAGTAGTAAAGCATTGCATTATTCAGGTCCTAAATTTCAGTTTTCTTTGGTGTTCAAAATGCATGCAGAAATGTTCTCTCTCTCTCTCTCTCTTTTTTTTTTTACATGGGCAGGCACCAGGAATCGAACCCGGGTCCTCTGGCATCTCAGGCAAGCATTCCTGCCAGCTGAGCCACCATGGCCCACCCGAAATGTTCTCTTTTGCAAAAAAAAAAAAAAAAAAGTTATTTATTTAAATGGGAATCTGTGAGAGAGAAGGTGGAATGTCAAATATGTTTTCTTCAATAATTGTAGGAGGAAAACAGAAGCTTAGAAGGAAAGTTGGTGAATCTTGACTATAAGCCTTTTGGTCAGTGAAAAAGATGCTTAATGCAGCTGAGATTTTTTTCCAAAAACTTTTATAAATGTAATTCTGAATGACAGATAACTTCATATCTTATGCATTTATTCTTTAAACTGAATGACTTGAGAAACTTGAATTTACTTGAGAAAATCTTTCTAAAATGTTGTACCTATAGGAGTTCACGAAAACAGAGTAATTTGATGTATTAGTTGATTATTTTAACTTTATAAGCACATTTATACTATTGCTGTGAATTAGATTCTATTAAAAGCTAATCAAAATCTTCATTCTAAAAATTGAAAAGTGAACTTTCCCAACTCTGAGATTTAAAAAATATAGAAAATTTCTACTTGTATTCCTGAACATCTATCTAAAATAATCATATTCAATTAACGTTCAAAAAAGTTGAATAATATTTAATAACCACTCAAAAAAGTTGTGGTCTGTGGTCTAAAATATATTGGCTAATAATAGATACACTCAAAGGTAAATTGTAAAAAAGCAATTGGCCTTAAAGCTGACTATAGCTAACAGTTTCTTGAAGAACATTAAAAATGAGATATAGTCACAATGAAAATAAAGGTCAGTGGTATTAGAAGCAAAACTTGACATTTCACATTTACGGATATTGGAAGGAAATTTGTCCTCTTTAGTAGATTTTGACATCAGATCTGCTTTACAGCTACATATTCTGCCATGAAAATGGAGGTATTTAGTACCATAACCAGGTAAATTTTGTTGAGATTTGTGTAGTAGAAGTGACTATGCCTCTGAGGACACACTTACAAATAATTTACCAAAATTTTAACTTAGAATATAGATGTCCTGGAGTAAGAAAACTTTTTTTTTGTGAATGGGCATGCTCTTGTTCTCATGAACTCTGAATTGATTATTACAAGGTAGTAATTGAAATTCTGGTTATTTTATTTTTTGTGAGTTTTGCCGATATGACCCACCTCCTAAAAGAATTACCCTCCCTGAGTACTGTGATGACTGTGAAAATGATCTTCAGACAAGGGACAGAAGTGGTGTGGAGCAAGTTGATATATGGTGCATCATGGGAACGCAGGTTCAGTCACAACAGAATCTTTCAGCAAATAATCACTTCATTACTTACACAGCACAAAAGGCCTACAAGAGCAGGGGAGCAGATCTTATCATGTCTGGTCTCCTGAGAAGACCAACTGCTTTGAGGAGGGTTGAAATATGATAACACTGCATGCCCTACTTCATGTTGGAAAGGAGAGATGTCTGAGCCAAAAGAATGTATCAAGCGATCTTTGTTCAGTGTTCCCACCCTGATCAGCATCTGGGGCTGTTTGTTATTGGGTTTTAGGTTCAAGATACACCTACTCCATTTCATTAGACTTAATGTCTCCCTGCTGCAAAATAAAAACATATTGAACATATGCACACCAAGCAAAGGAAGAGGGTAGGTGTAGCCTTGGAGATGGCTGCTGAGCATGTCTGTGACTTACCCAGCAGGTAGCTTCATTTAAATAATACACCCATGAGGTATCAAAAATCCATTTAGCAAGCCTCTTTAAAGTAAAAATAATCCAGGTAGGCCATGGTGGCTCAGCAGGCAAGAATGCTCGCCTGCCATGCCAGAGGACCCGGGTTCAATTCCAGGTGACTGCCCATGTAAAAAAAAAAAAAGTGAAAATAATCCTATAACACAATTCTCTTTTTTTAATCCAATTTTATTGAGATATCCTCACATACCTTATAATCATCCAAAGTTTACAATCAATGATTCAGAGTATCATCATATAGCTTTGCATTCATCACCCACAATCAATTTTTAAACACTTTCATTACTCCAAAAAAGTACACATAAGAATAAAAATAAAAATAAAAATGAAAAAGAACATCCAAAACATTCTAGACCCTCTTGTTCCCCTTATTGTTTATTTATTTTTTGTCCTTAATTTTTTACTTATCTGTGCACACACTGGTTAAAGCTACAGGTTTTCACAATTACACAGTTACACTGTAAAATCTATATAGGTATACAATAGTCTTCAAGAATCTAGGTTACTGGAATATAGTTCAACAGTTTCAGGTACTTTCCTTTAGCTATTTTAAGCCATTAAAATTAAAAAAAAAACTCTATCTGCATAATGTATAAGAATTACTTCCAGAAAGCCCTCTGGCTATTTGAAATCTCTCAGCCACTGAAATTTAGCTTAATTTTCTTCCCCTTTTTGGTCAAAAAGTTTTTCTCAATCCAATGATGCCAGGGCCAGGATCATCCACAGGTGTCATGTTCCATGCTGCCAGGGAGATTGACACCCATGGGAGTCATGTCCCATGTAGAGAGGAGAGCAGTGGGTTTACCTTTAGAGTTGGCTTAGAGAGGAAGACCACATCTGAGCAACAAAAGAGGTTTCTTGGGGGTGACTCTTAGGCATAATTTTAAGTAGGCTTATCTTATCCTCTTCAGGAATAAATTTCATGGGGGCAAGCCTAAAAATTGAGGCTCTGTCTATTAAAGTGTTAGTCCCATATATTTGTGAGTATACCAAAATGCTCCAGGTGGGGAAGTTTAATATTTCACATTTCCCCCCAGTCTCTCAGTGGGGATTTACAAATAATTTTTTGTTCTCTGCTCAAATTACCCTGGGATGCATTAGGTATTAACACTCACCAACAAGATTGTACTCCCTATTCAAGGTTCCATGCATTTATGGTGTTCGAATACACTAACCGTACAAGTTAAATTAGTTAGTGTGCTAAGGAAAATATAAATTTTTCACCAAAAAGTATCTTTTCCTTTGGTTTCACACAGAAGTTGAAGTTTAAAACATGCTCAATATCAGCCTTTACCCTTTAGTTTGATTTTCCTCAGTCCTAACCGGAACTGCTTCATTCATATCTCTAATCAGTCTGATTTCCTTTTCAGATTTTTAAACAGCTGCTGTAAAGGGTCATGCTGACTTTCAGAGCTGTAGAAATCTATCTCTGAGTCTCAGGTGTCACACAGATAACCAAATTTCCAGGAACCAACTGGGTTATCCACAAAGAGCTCAGTATCTCAGAGTTTAAAAGTAACTGCCACAACTCAGAAATAGAAGTGACTGCTGTAAATGTTTACAATCTAGGCATCTTTACAATGAGCCTTAATCTGACAACCTAGGCCCTCAGGTTCAGTTCTCAGAGTCTGTACATTATAGTTAGTTCATATTAGTGAAGTGTTACAATGTTTGTTTTTTCATTTTTTGGCCTATTTCACTCAACATATTACCCTCAAGTTCCATTCACCTCAATGAATGTCTCACAATTTCATTCTTTCTTATAGCCCTTCCATATTCCATTGTATGTATAGAACAAAATGTACCCTTCTGGTCATCAGTTGACACACACTTAGATACATCCATTAACTGCAAATCATGCATACTGATACCATAAACATCAGTGTGCGAATGTCCATTCATGTTCTCGTTTTCAGTTCTTCGAAACATATTCTTAATAACAGGGTTGCTGGATCATATAACAATCCTATAATTAATCTTCTGTTGAACCACCATACTTCCCTACAGATGGGCTGCTCCATTCTACTTCTCTACCAACAGTAAATAGGGAGCAATACATCCCTCCTTAGACCTTTTCTCCAGCACTTGTGTGGTAGTTAGATTCAGTTGTCAACTTGACCAGGTGAAGGCACCTAGTTCTGTTGCTGTGGACATGAGCCAGTGGTACGTGAACCTCATCTGTTGCTGATTACATCTGCAGTCGGCTAGGAGGCGTGCCTGCTGCAATGAATGACGTTTGACTTAATTGGCTGGTGCTTAAATGAGAAAGTGCAAGGTAGCACAGCAAAAGCAGCTTAGCATACCTCATTTTAGCACTCATAGCTCAGCCCAGGCTTTTGGCGATGCAGAGAGAAATCACCACAGGGAAGGCTATTGGAACCCAGAGGCCTGGAGAGAAGGCCAACAGAGACCATCCTGTGCCTTCCCACATAAGAAAAAACCTCAGTTGAAAGTTAGCTGCCTTTCCTCTGAAGAACTAACAAAATAAATCCCCTTTTATTAACAATCCATTTCTGGCGAGTTGCATTCCGGCAGCTAGCAAACTAGAACAACTTGTATCTTTTGTTTATTTTTTAAACGGTTTTATTCACATGCCGTATAATCCATCCTAAGTAAACACTCAATGGTTCCTGGTATATTCACTTATGTGTTCACCACAATCTATATGAGGACGTTTCCATTTCTTCCACAAAGAAAGTGAAAAAGGAAGGAAAAGAAAAGTGAATAAAAATTAAAATTAAAATTAATAAAATAGAAAGGAGAAAAACATGCCAAGAATCCCATACCCCTTCCTTTTATCACCCTTTTATTAATATTCAGTTTTGGTATATTGCCTTTGTTACATTTACTGGAAGCATATTACAATATTACTGTTACTTATAGACTGTAGTTTGCATTGATTGCATTTTTTCCATATATCATCTCATTTTCAACAAAACACCTTTCAATGTTGACATTCATTTGTTCTTCCTCATGTAAAAGCATTCTTGTATTTGTACATTTAATCACTATCATTGACCACTCTAGTTGAGGTCATTTGGGCACTTTTCATCTCTTGGCAATCTACTCACCTCCTTGCAAATGTAAACATATTATATTTTGTCATAATATTCATTTCTTTGTGGTCCTTGTTTGTTGTGACATAAGATAATACAAGTTATAAGAGTAAGAAAAGGAGAACAGAACTACCAATCTTTTATTGTTCAGCTACTGCAAGAGGGGATTTTTGTATTTATTGCCTATAGACTGCAGCCGGTCAGCTGGCTAAATGCTGAGCACCAGAAGATCTTTTTGCTAATTCTGATCACTGACTGTCAGATGATTAAAGCAAGGGGTATGATAGAAGCATACACAGGGAAATAATGGTTATTAAAACATCTGCCATGTATGGAGCAACTTCATTGAGAAAAGTGTTCAATAGTGATATCAATGCATGTCACGATCTAATTTTACTCATGTATAATTTTCAGAAAATTTTATAAAGAATAGAAAATGAGTCCCTCAAATAGTTTAGAAAACTGTGAGAAGCACAATGCATTTATCTAATCAGATGGCAAAAATCCTTTTCCATTAATTTTACTTGAAGAATAATGCTATGTTAACTAAGAGCAAAACAGTTTGGAAATAATAGTAGCCCAGAGGCATTTTGTAATAGAAATGGCAACAACAGTATTTGAAACCCTGGAATTCTTCCTTAATGACCAATGCCTCCCATTTTTCCTGTTTTTCTGTTTTTAATTTTCTGACCATGCCCCTTAGTTATATTTAATCCCTTGCAATATGTAATACATTTTTAAAAAAGAAAATTAAAACACTCAAACACCTTTGATTGGTCTGCAACTTTCCTGAAGCTTATTATAAAATGTACCTAATGTGATATATACTTTGGTTCTTAATATTCTTCACCCTTAGCCATCTTTTTCTACTTTCTAATGTTTCCTTCAGTCTCTACCTTTGACTTTTTTCTACTTCCTCATTCCAAAATGTAGTCCATTCCTAAACTCCCACATTTAGGCTTTTATTTTATTTTTTTGTTCCCTTTTCCTAGTGATCTCAGCAACTTCCCAATTCGGCAAATTGTCTTTACACTGATGCTGTCCAAACCGTAACTTTTCTCCCTTGCTGTCTGACTCATTTCCCACAGGGGGATTTCAAAAACAGGTGTTTCTAGGAAACTGAAGTTGATCTTGTGAAGGTCTCTTAGGAGCTTAAGAGAATGAAAATACATTATAAAATTATCTAAGTAATGTGTAAGGAATCTGAAATCATTCAAAAGTCTCCGGTCGGAGCTTTACATCAACAGCAGGCATAATTGTTTACTGTCAAAGGCCTTATGTATACAAGACGAAAGTTCTTTAACGTAGGGAGGAACTTAAAAAATTATCTAATATGAATACCTAATTTTTAAATAATATGATATCTGAAACTAGTCTTATATTGTTTAATCTTTAAAAATTATATTTTGTGTTTTTTTCCCTTTTATTCCAAAAGATTATTGTCTTTTAAATTAAATAACTTTCCAAGAAAATGACTGAATGTTGAAAATTCTGGGTCAAATTTCCCTGCTCATTTAAATCTGTGAACCTATCCTCATTTTAATTCCTAAATACTTTTCTTTAGTGTTCACCAAATATTTGTTCTCTACCAAAGTCAACAGCAGCAGTAACAAAAAACAACAGTAACAGGGCAGAGGAATGAATTCTAGAGTTGCTACTTTATATAATCACAAATGCCAAGTTTTCACAAAGTGTTTTAAAGCAGGCAAAACAAAAGGAAAGCATGGCCATACACAGGAAAAAATAAAAAAGTAGTTAATAGGATTTATCCACTATGGGACCCATATGTTGGTTTTGTTAGAGAAAGATTTTTAAATCAGTTGTTAGAAATGTGTTCAAAGAACTAAAGAAAAGCATATTTTAATAATTTTAGGTAAGCAGTAATGATGTTGCATCAAAAAGTGAATATCAATAAAGAGAAATTAAAAAAAAAAACACTGAAAAATTGGATTTGAATAGCACAATACTTGAAATGAGACAAGAAATACAGGAAATCAAGGGTAGATTTACCCTTGCAAAAGAATCAGTAAGCTTGCGGTAAGATCAAATGAACTAAATTAGAAATTAGCAGCAAAAGGCTGTTTGGGATATCAAAGTATACTTCCAAAATGAAACAGTACATTTAAACGTAACCCATGAATCAAAGAAGTTACAAGGAAAATCAGAAAGTTTTTTCAATGCAATAAAAATGAAATCATATAAAACTTTACACAATAAAGTTAAAGCAGTGTTTAGAGTGTATGCTATAAATGAAGGAATATACAAATCTGTAATGTAAATATTTACCTTAAAATTCTAAAAAAAAAAATGACCAATTTAACTGAAGGTATGCAGAAGAAAGGAAATATCAATAGGTATGGAAATCAATGAAATAGAAATCTGAAAAATGACAGAGAAAATTAATGAAACCAAAAGATGTTTTTGAAAAACATTTAACAAAATTTAACAAACTTTTATCTGTGGTAATTACGTAAAAGGGGCCATTACCACTAAATCTTTAAAAAGTAACTATGATAAGGGATTGCTTCCAACTATTTTATTCTAAATATTTTGATTACTTAGATGGAATGGATAATTTTCTAGGAAATTACAAATCACTCAAACTGTCAACAGGATGAAGTCTGACTCAGAAGATTGCTCATAGAAACTTGCATCTAACTTCTGTTTCTGCTTAAGTTGTATTTTCAGAAAAATATAACTGCAAACACTTACAAAGAAGCTAAACTGTTAATAACTGAGGCTCCTGCAGCCATTGCCCCTCACTCTATAATGAACCACAAAATCCCTAGTCAATGGAACAGCAATAACCTATTTTTTTTTTTTTTTTTTTTAAAGGAAAGACAGAGAGAAGGAAGGAAGGAAGGAAGAAAGGGAAACATTTTTAAACATTTTCTTGTTTTATTGTATTCTGTTTCTCTGTTTTTGTTACATGGGCTGGGGCCGGGAATCGAACCGAGGTCCTCCGGCATAGCAGGCAAGCACTTTGCCCGCTGAGCCACCGCGGCCCGCCCGCAATAACCTATTTTGATGTAACCTCAATTTCCTGCCTTGCCACAGTCAGAGAAGTCCCCTTCCAACAGCGTGCACACAAAGCGCCCGAACCTGATATTACTTTACCCTTCCTCATTGTAATAACAAATTCTCCACATCTGGGTGGGATTTGGACACATTTTGTAAACATGTGATGTATGTAGAAATATCTTCTAACATGACCAGGAACTGTGTATGCTCAAAACCAATTCCTTGAAAATCTCCTTAAGTTCTTTGGAAGCCTCCTTGCCCACTTGCCCCAACTACCTGCATGTGCCATCCCTTCCACCTTATAAAATAATTCCAACCTTTTGACACAAATCCAACCTTTTCCATTCATTGTCCAAAGAATAAAGTGCTGTTTTGCTTTACCAAATC
Organism: Tamandua tetradactyla; assembly: GCF_023851605.1. Classification (NCBI taxonomy): domain Eukaryota; kingdom Metazoa; phylum Chordata; class Mammalia; order Pilosa; family Myrmecophagidae; genus Tamandua; species Tamandua tetradactyla. The sequence goes on along the minus strand of NC_135336.1, from coordinate 81,759,373 downwards.
TGATTTCATTCTATTATCGTGAGCAACACTGAAGAATAAAGAAGGTGAAGCCCATTGAGGATTGGTAACCAAACCACTCCCTGAATATCATTTTCTCCCTAAGGAGACCCTCAGGAAAAGGGCTGTGCTCAGGGCCCTTCCCAACTCCATTTGGTAATAGCAGGTGTCTCCTGAGCTTACCCAGGCTAAAGTTGAGCCCCTCTCCAAGGGTCCAATCCAATGTCTCCCTCTCTTTTTACCTCTACTGACCAGTTCATCCAGCTTTTCCACACAGGTGTTGCTGCCTAATGTATCACCTTCTCTCAGGTTATGGGCCCTCAATCCTTGCTAACCTCTACTCTCACAACTCTTGAAATTCCCCTCATTAAGATGCTCTCTGCATTTTCAAGGAAGAAGCAATAGATTCTTGAGAAGATGAATGTGCCATAACCTGCTCTCAGGTACCCAGGCCTTAATATCTACAGACCAATTGAGACTCTGAGTTCCTGGGGGCCTGTCTTACCACTATCAGCATCAATAAAATCACTCATGTCCAGTGGAAAAATGAGAATAAGTATAAAATCTGCATAAAACTATAATAAAGAAATTGAATCAGTAACCATTAATATTCCAAAAAAGTAGCACAATTTCTATTGATATTGAAGGTGAAGTCTATGAAACATATAAAGAAGAAATAATACCAGTATTTTGGAAATGAGAGAAGAAAAGAAATCTTCCCATCTCATTCTTCAACACCAGAATCCCACTGTTATTATAGCCATACAAATATAACACAGAACGAAACTACATACTTATAGACCAGTGGCCCTCATGAATATGGATGCAAAATCTCAGTAGCAAACTGTATCCAACAACATGAAAAAAGTTCATAAGCCATAACAAAATGGGACTTCTCACATGAATGCAAGGTTGGAATAATAGTCAGGAATCAGCTAATATATCACATAAAGGACAAAGAAATGAACACTTTCTCTTGCTAGTACATTCAGTGAAAGCATTTGAGAACCCTAACTCCTGTTCATGATAAAAATTCTTAACCAACTTAGAATAGAAGAGAGCTTCAACCTGAAAAAGAACATCTTAAAAAAACAACATAATCTTATTGATAAAAAAATCCCATAAGCAACGGCTTACCTAATGGTTGAAAGGCTGAATGTTATTCCTCCAGTTTTGGAAACAAAGCAAGAATGTCTGCTCTTCAATTTTTATTTAACATAGTATTAGAGGTTCTAGCTAGTTCAATCATGCAATAAAGTTAAATAAAATGCATATATATTGGAAAGTAAATGTAAAATTTGCTTTTTTCAGTGATGGTGTGACCCTACATATGAAAAATCCTAAAGTATTTCCCAACACCTATTCAATTACTTATGTGGCAGGACACATAATCAATATTAAACATTCAATTACGTGTGTATATTTGGGCAATAAAAATCCATAAATGAGATCAAGAATATAATTCCATTAGCATTATAATAATAAATTTAACAAAAGTAGTGCAAAACTTTTACACTGAAAACTTAAACCATAATTGAAATAAAGTAAATAAGACCTAAACAAGTATTCATGGATTGGAAGATTCAATATTGCTAAAACAGCAATTTCCTCAAACTGATCTATCGATTCAACACTATCCTTACCAAAACACTGTAGGCTTTTTTCCGTGTTTGTTTGAAACTGGCACACTGATCCTAAAATTCATATGAAAATATAAGCAAGGAACACAGAATATCCAAAACAATATTTAAGAAAATAAAAACTAAGTTGGAGGACTCATACTTTTTAATATCAAAATTTACTTCAGTCCTATAGTATTTCAGTGTGGTACTAGAATACAATTCCAGTGCGGTATTAGAAAAAAGATAGCAATACAGATTAACAAAACAGAAGTCAGAAATAAAAATTTATATTTAGAGCCTTATTTTTAAACTGTTTACAAGACAATTCATGGGTGAAAGCATAGACTATATGAAAAATGGTGTGGGAATAATTCCCCAAGATTTCACACTGTAAACAACAACAAAATTACCTCACAACGACCATAAACTGGACTTCTGGGAAGATGGCAGTGTATCATAGACTGCATTCACCTAGTTCTGTGGAACAACTAAAGAAGTGACAGAAAAATGACCAGGACAGTGGTTCCAGTAGGAGTGACCAGAGAGGGGCTTCTGCATTATATAGGGAGGACCTGGATGAAAAAGTAGGGAAATTACATTTGAGAGGATGGAGTGATTTTATCTGTACCTGTGGCAAGCTATAATGTGTAGGCTGGAGTGGGAGTTGAAAGAGTGTGGGTGCCATGCTCCCACATCCCCACCATCCTATTAGTTTGAGAAATCTTCCTTCTGAGCTGTGATGTTGGGAGCTCTTGTGGGAATCTGGAAGCCAGTAGACTTGATAAGCCTCTGCACAGATACAATGGAGCGCAGTACTGACATCTGAGGCAGGCTGCTTTGGGTACCTGGTCGTGGCTCAGATTGGGAGCCCTCCCTCTGAGAGGAGGGGTGACACAAGGCTGAGCTGATATGACAATTAGCCAGCAAAGAAGAGTCCCTGAGTCTCAGTGCATCTATCCTTTTACCACAGAGGTCTGCAGCACTCATGGTGTGCATGGGTAGAGAGACATCAATGCAGGAGTGAGCCACCACATCACCAGGCACTCCCAGGCTGGCAGTCGGTAGAGGTGGTTGAATACTCAGTCCCACAGCCTAATGTCATTCCACACAAGAGCCTGGGGACCACAAGATCACAAGTGGATTCTTTGCTGAAGTGTACACTGTCCAATCCCCGACCCCAGGGTTGTCAGCCTTCAGTGGTCATGGAAACCTGCAGTCTTGACTGGCTTTGCATCTGGTTGTATCCTGCCCAGTCAGCTGCTTTAGTCAGGGAAGTCAGGCCTGGAGTTAAGAAGTGGTCTAAGATTTCTGTCTGCTGGGGAGACATGGAAAGTGTCTGGCAAACTGCCATTCTGTCTAGCTTTGAACAGATTTCCAATTAGAGTTGATAAATTCAAGAACTGCCTTTCAGTAATAACTTTGAATACTAGTGAACTAAGCTCAACAATTAAAAGATGTTGGCAGAATGGATTTAAAATATGACCCATTTGTACACTGTTTATGAGAGAAACATCTTAGACCCAAGGATATCAATAGATTGAAAGTGAAAGGATGGAAAAAGAAATTCTACATAAGCTATAACCAAAGAAAGCAGGAGTAACTATACTAATATCAGATAAAACAGACTTTAAATGCAAAAGATGTCTCAAGAGACAAGTAAGGACACTACATGGTATTAAAGGGACACTTCACTGAGAAGAAATAGCAGTCATAAATGTTTATCCAGCCAATCAAGGAGCTTCAAAGTACATGAGGAAAATACTGGCAAAACTGAAGGGAGCAATAGACATTTTAACAATAATAGTAGGAGACTTCAGTACACTACTCTCATCTATAGAAAGAAAAGCAAAACAGAATCAATGAGGAAATAGAGAACTTAAACAACATGATAAATGAACCAGATCAAATAGGCATATATAGATCACTGTGCCACAAAACACCAAGATATACATTCTTATCTGGTTGTCATGGATTATTCTCCAGGATATATAATATGTTGGCAGACAAAACAGGTTTTAACAAATTTAAAAGGATTGAAATTATTCAAAGCATTTCCTGTAGATCCTGATGGAATGAAGCTGGAAATTCATAACCACCAAAGGACCAATTTTTTTTTCACAATTATAAGGAGATTAGATAACACAATCTTAAACAATCACTGGGTCAAAGAAGAAATTGCAAGAGTAATTGGTAAATATCTGGAGATGAATGAAAATGAGAATACAAAATATCAGAACTTATGAGATGCAGCAAAGTCAGGGGTGAGATAGAAATTTATTGCCTTAAATGTTTATACTAAAAAAGGAGAAAGAGCAAAAATCAAGGACTTAATTTCTTACCTGGAGGTGAGAAAAAAGAGCAAACTAATCCCAAATCAAACAGAAGAAGAGAAATAAAGATTAGAGCAGAAATGAATTGGAGAATAACAACAAAAAATTATATAAATAAAACAAAAAAGTTGGTTCTTTGAGAAAAGCAATGGACCCTTGGTTAGGGTGGACCACACACACACACACACACACAAAAAAAAAAAAAAAAAAAAAAAAAGAGAGAGAGAGAGAGAGAGAGAGATAGAGAGAGGAGAGAAGAGAGGATACCAAGAAATAAAATCAGAAATGAGAAGGGGTCATAAGAAGATATTATGAACAACTGTATGACAACAAACTAGACAATAGAGATGAAATGGACAAATTCCTAGATACACACAACCTACACTGATTCCAGAAGAAAGAGAAGACCATAAAAAACCATTTAGAAGTAAAGAAATTCAATCAGTCATCAACAATTATCATATGAAGAAAAGCCCAGGTCCAGAGGTTTTACAGGGGAATTTTACCAAACATTCCAGAAAGAACTGTTAAAACTCTTAAAACTCTTCCAAAAAATTGAGGAAAAAGAAGCACAAACTAACACATTTATTACTCTAATAACAAAATTGGTTAAAGATAAAATAAGAAAGGAAAACTACAGGCTAATTTCTCAACAAAATATTTACAGATTGAATCCAATGGCACATTATGAGAATTATACACTGTGACCAAGTGGAATTTATTCTAGGCATGCAAATGTGTTTCAACATGGGAAAATCAATTAATGTAATACACCATATTAACAAGTCAAAGGGAAAAAATCATATAATTATCTCAACTGATGCTAAAGAACATTTGACAAAATTCAACATCCTTTTCTGATAAAAACATTACAAAAGGTAAGAATTGATGGAAATTTCCTCAATATGATAAAGGGTGTATATGAAAAACCCACAGCCAGTATTGCACTCAATTGTGAGAGACTGATAGCCCCTGAGAAGGGGACTGAGACATGGATGTCCATTGTCACCACTATTATTCAACATTGTGCTAGAAGTTCTAGCTAGAGCAATCAGCAAGATAAATAAATAAAAGGTATCCAAATCAGAAAGGAAATATTAAAACTTTCATTATTTGCAGATGACATCATTTTATAGTTTGAAAATCCTGAGAAACCTATCACAAAGCTACCTGACCTAATAAACAAATTCAACAAACTGTTGGAAAAAAGATAAATACACAAAAATCAGTAATGTTTCTGCACACAAGTAATGAAAATTAGTCACAATGGCAACAAAAAGAATCAAGTATCTGAGAATAAACTTAACCAGGAATGTAAAGGACCTGTACATAGAAAACTAAAGAACATTGCTAAAAGAAATCAAAGAAAATCTAAATCCATAGAAAGACATCCCATCTTCATGAATAGGAAAGCTAAATGTCATTAAAATGTTAACTCCACCCAAATTAATCTAAAATTTGATGCAATACTAATAAAAATTCCAACAACCTATTTGGAATGCTTGAAAAAGCTAGTTGTCAAATTTATTTGGAAGGGAAAGGGGCCCTGAAGAACCAAAAGACATCCTAAAAAAGAAGAATGAAGTGGGAGGACTTACACTTCCTGATTTTAAAACATATTATAAAGTCACAGTGGTCAAAACAGCATGGTGTTGGCAAAAACACAGACATGTTGATGAATGGAAATTGAGAGTTCAGAAATTGACCTCTAGATTTATGGTCAAGTGATCTTTGACAGGGTCCCCAAATCCACTGAATTGAGACAGAATTGCCTTTTCAATAAATGGGGCTGACAGAACTGGATATCCATAACCAAAGGAACAAAAGAGGACCCCCACATCTCACAGCATACAAAAATTAACTGAAAATGGATCAAGAACTAATACCAGAAAACTTACAGAATTAAAAATATAAAGAACATCATTGTTCTAATTTGCCAGCTGCCGGAATGCAATATACTAGAGATGGAATGGCTTTTAAAGAGGGAGAATTTATTAAGTTGCAAGTTTATAGTTCTAAAGTCATGAAAATGTCCCAATTAAACCAAGTCTATAAAAATGTCCAAATTAAAGCACCAATAAGAGGTTACCATCACTGAAAAAAGGCCAATGACTTTCAGGGTTTCTTTCTCAAATGGAAAGGCACATGGTGAACATGGGGATATCTGCTAGTTTTTTCTCCAAGCTTCTTGTTTCATGAAGCTTCCCCAGGGGCATTTTCCTTCTTCATATCCGAAGGCCTCTGGCTGCATGGGCTCTGGTAGTTCTTGTGGCTCTCTTGTTGCTCTCTCATGGCTCTCCTCGTTTTCAGTTTTCTCTTCAAAATGCTTCCTCTTTTTAAGGATTCCAGTAAACTAATCAAGACCCACTCAGAATGGGCGCAATCACATCTCTCTGGGATAATCTAATCAAGCTTTCAAATTACAGTGCTGAAAAAAAGCCTCCATGAGACGGATCAGGATTAAATCATGTGTTTTATAGGGTTCATAATCCTTTCAAACCAGCACAATCAAGACCTAGTAATATGAGGTAGCTTCTTAGAAATTATACCCATAAACAAGCAATGAAAGAAAAAAGAAGACAAATGGGAACTCCTCAAAATCAGATGCTTCTCTGACTCAAAGGACTTTGTCAAAAAGGTTAAAAGTCACCCAATTCAATGGGAGAAAATACTTGGAAACCATATATCCAATTAAGTTTTGATAGCTAGTATATATAAAGAAATCCTACAACTCAAAACCAAAGAACGACCCAATTATAAAATGGAAAAATATATGAATAGACATGTTTCCGAAGAGGAAATACAAATGGCTAAAAAGCACATGAAATGATGTTCATCTTCATTAACCGTAAGGAAAATGAAAATCAAAACCACAAGGAGTTATAATCTCACATCTATAAGAATGGCTGCCATTAAGCAAATGTTGGAGAGGATGTGGAGAAATTGGAACATGAATGCATTCTTGGTGGTAATGTTTAATGGTACAGCCACTGTGGAAGACAATTGGAAGTTCCTCACAAAATTAAATTTTGAGTTGCCCTATGACTCCGCGATGCCACTACTCAGTATATATGCAGAAGAGCTCAAAGTAGTATCATGAATGGACATTTGCACACCGATGCTCATAGCAGCATTATTAATGATTCTGAAAAGATGGAAACAACCCCAGGTGTCCAGCAACAGAAGAGTGAATTAACAAATGTGTTATACATGTATGATGGGATATTATGCAGCAGTAAGAAGAAATGAGGTCCTGAAGCATACGACAACGTGGATGAAACTTTATGATATAATTCTGAGTGAACTAAGCCAGACACAAAAGCATAGATACTGTATGATTTCACTAACATGAACCCTCTCAAAAATGTAAACTCAGAGTCTTAACATGTAGAATATAGGGGCCCCAGAGATAGACATAAGCTGGAAAAGATGGAATGGTTACCTAATATGTATAGACTAATTAATGAGATTGAGCTTAAATGTATGGGAGTGGACGGAGGAAATGGTAGTTCATTAGTGTACTTATAAGTAATAGTGACATACTGAAATCGAATATGACTTACAGAGTTTGTTTAGAGCCATGTACCTCACTGATTAGCATTACAAATATAAATGAGCCCTTACATGAACTACTTCAAAAGTATGACACTTGTACATAGTACAAACATGGCTTTTCAAAAGCTGGAGATTCATAGCCATGCTTTTTTATCCTAATCCCATTTTGTAAAGATAAGCATTTCTTCTAATACCTATTCAATACTGTGTGTTGGAAACTTTAATTAGATTATATTAAAATAGATTATCTCCATGGATGTGACTCACTCAAAAATGGGTGTTAAACAGGATTCCATGTGGGTCTTGATTACTTTACAGGAATCCTATAAAAGAAGAAACATTTGGGAGAAAGCTGGAGATTCAGAGAGACCAGAGAAGGTACATATATCTTTCAAACTGGCACAAAGGGTATATGAGAAAAACTATTTATTGCGTGGTATGGTCTATATTTAACAGGAATATATCACTAGTACCACAACAATACCAGAGGTAAATAATTGGAGGGGGATAATAGTTAGGGGAGTTTTGATTTTCACTTTGGTCTTGGGAGCATCTCTCTGTTATTTTTCTCCTTGGATCAATCATGATTGTACAACTAACTGAGGATACTGTAAAACATTGATCATTTATTTTGGATAAAATATATTCTATATCAATATGTCTCAACAAAATTTGCAGATTCAAAGTTAATAGAAAGATTCAAGCACTAGAGAAAATGTGGAGAGGCAGGCACACCTATTCAATGTTGGTAGGGTAACAGAATGAGGTAGCCCCTCTAGAGGAAAATGAAGTGGATCCAAAGGAGGCTAAATATAGGGTCATCATATGATTAGGTCATACACTTACTGAGAATATACTTGAAAGAACTGACAACAGGGACTGGAATAGATATTTGCACGCTGATGTTTATGGTGAAATTATTTGTGATACCCAAAGGATTGAGGTAACTGAAGGGTACATTGACTGAGAATCAAAAAGGCGAATGGTGGTGTATATATATGATGGAATATTGTGTAGTTACAGAAAGGAATAAAGTCATGAAGCATGCAATAAGGTGAATGAAACATGAGGAAATTATTTTGAGCAAAATAAGCCAAAAAATAAAAAATAAAAAGGGCATGTATTACATGGCCTCTTTTAGCAAATACCAATAAAAAAATCGGGGCCTAGATGGTAAGTTCTAGTCACATTTATTCAAGGGCTTTAAGTGTTATTTCTAAATTCTGTGATTCTGTGATATATGTTTCTAATATGGCATTTTCTTGGAAGTTTGGGTACCTGTGTGATACCTATGACAAAGAGCTGAAATTCTTCAGCTGAAAGCTAGCATTCCTACACACAGCAACTGTTAAAGAAGCTGAAAAGGGATCAGCCTTCAATTACAGATAAGAAAGAAGCTGATCTCTTTGGGTGTATGGGAAATTAGAATACAGGGTAAAGAATTATGTTGTCTGTATTTTAGGGCTTTACATACTATATGAAGCCAAAGAAAGAGAGGCTTATTTGGGGCAAAACCTAATTTTTTTTCTGGCACACAATCTAACTTAACCTGTCTGGCCAGTTCAGTTAAACAACCTAAACACATGGAGTGTGGAATTGGGAAAGAGGTCTTGCAGTTCTGTATAGCTTAATGTAATACCTGGATTCATTCCAGAGTAAGTTGGACCAATAACTAAAAAGTATTGGCAAAGTCCCTTGAGGGACTGGAGAATAAATATGGAACTATTAAACTTTCTCACCTGCTAAATCCCTGATACACTCTCAAACATTCGTTAAGGAATAAGTCACATTAATAGGCCACATACTTGATCTTGATGTTTGCTCTTATGAAACTTATATCTGTAACAGAAAAGCTAAGCCTACTTATAAATGCCAAAGAGTTACTTCCAGGGAACCTCTTTCATTTCTCATATGTGGCCTCTGTCTCTCTAAACCCAACTCTGCAAGTGAATTCATCACCGTTCCCCCTACATGGGACACGATATCCAGGGATGTAAGTCTCCCTGGCAACATGGGACATGACTCCCAGGGATGAGCCTGGCCCTACCACCACAGGATTTACAATGCCTCCCTGACCAAAAGGGGGAAAACAAATGTAATAAAATAAGGTGTCAGTAGCTAAAGATTTTAAATAGAGTCAAGAGGCTCTTCTGGAGGTTACTTTTATGCAAGCTTGAGCTACATATTGCTAATTACTATGACATGCCAAGCCTCAACCAATAGTATTCTTGTAAACCTTTATACCCAGGACTCTATCTGAGTCTCTATAAAAGTTTAATTTACCAAGTTCATTTTTCAGAAACCTATGACTTCCAGATGGATTTTAGGCAGATAAGTCCTGAAACCCAGAGTTACATTGTCTCCAAGAGAATCAAAAAGCTGCATCCTCCTCCTATATAATGCTCACACCCCTTGTCAAGGTGAAGAAGTTAGAATGATCACTGTTCCCAAATCCCTAAGGTTGTGGGAAAAAAAATCAAAGAAGAAGGTGGAGCTCTGTCAGAGAAGACAGGATTTAACAAAGGAGTATTACTACCAAATCATTATGTTGATATTTCTTTTTAGTTTACAGTGTGTTAGAGCAGTTAAAAGGAAACATCTGAAATGGTGAAAGTGTAACCCATACCATAATTTGAAATTTGTTCTAAAACTACTTGTTAAAATGTACATTGAAATTTATCACATTTGTATATGTATTATATTTCATAATAAATAATGTAGAAACGATCATAAACTGAAAGGCAAGAGCTAATATTCACACTTTAGAAGAAAACATAGGATAAAATCTAAGAGACATGGGTTAAGTAAAGATTTCTTACATATGATACCAAAGATTTTCTTTTATATCTATAAAAGAAAAAAAAGGTATATTGGACCATATCTAAATTATAAATTTCTAACACTTCAAAAGACATTAAGAAAGTGAAGATACAAGCTACAGACTGGGAAAAAAATATTCTTTAGCTGACCAAGGACTTTTATCAGTATAAAATATACTTATTAATCAATATTAAGAAGAAAACAGCCCATAATAAGAATATAAACAGCTTAATTGAAAAATAGACAAAATATTTGGATAATCATTTCACCAAAGAAGGTATTAATGGCTAATAAGCATATGAAAATATATTGAACATCATTAGTGACTATGGAAGTGCAAATTCAAACCAAATTGAGATGCATTTGACACACATTAGAATGGATATAGGTAAAAAGATAGCAGATAAAAAATGTTGGAAGGGTTTGGAGAAAGGACAGCACTCGTATTTTGCTGGTGGGAATGTAAAACTACAGCCACTTTGGAGAACAAATTGTAGTTTCTTTAAAAAGTTAAGCAAACTTACTATACGATAACAAAATTCCACTTTTAGTTATCCACTCAAGAGAAATTAATACATATGTTTACATGAGCATGGCATATAAATAGTCTTAATAGCATTATTTATAATAGCTAAAAACTAAAAACAACTTGATTTTTCAACAAGTGATTAAAAAGACAAACAATAGTACATCAATGTCATGGAATACTATACATCAATAAAAAGGCCCAATCACTGATAAATTTTATGCCTGGCATGAACCTGAAAAGTAGACTGTGAAGTGAGAGAATCCAATAAAAGACCACACGTTGTATGAGTCCATTTATACGAAATGCACAAAAAGGCATATTTATAGAAGCAGAAGAGTAAATTTATTGTTGCTTGCACCTGGGTTTAGGAATGGGGATTAATTGTAAGTGGGCATGGGGTGATGAAAACATTCTATTACTGATTTATGTGGACAGTTGTGCCACTCAATGAATTTACTAAAAATCTTTGAATTGTATGATTGTTACAAATTTTATGGCTTATAAAATATTTTTCAATTAAATTGTTTAAAAACTACTACTTAGTGGATTTTTAAAAATTACTAATTGAATGAATATATAAATATGCTTGTGTTGAGTTCTCCCTTTAATGTGAAGGTGAAAATCATTTAGTATATAAAGGCTATAATCAGAAATATAAGGAAAGACATACTGATAAAATATCCAGGGATAAACTATACAAGAAATGTGGGAAGTTAGTATAAAATAATGGATGAAAGCAACTTCCTTTGAATTTAAATTAATAAGTCATTGTCCTTGGAGGCAAAGAAACTGAAAAAGAAACAAAAGGCAAATAAATCAAAATCAATAACAAATGTTAACTGGGACCTTTACTGAAAGAAAAGACAACAGAGAACAAAACATACTACACTTACATGTTATAAAATCCTTGACTATTTTTTCTTTATCTTTATTATGGGACCATACCATTAATTTTGGCATTCTAAAAAGTTCTGTCCTATGTTCCCAGTTTCTTCCAGTATGGTCTTAAATGGACACAAAGTTTTCACACAACTTCTGCTCAAATAATTCCAATAAATGCATTCATATTATCTATTAGACTTCTTGCTGATATCAGCTTGAACTTATCAAAGGTACTCAAAATTCAATATATTCATAATACACTTACCACTTCATAAGTTTGGTTGTTTTTGTTTTATCTCTGTTGACATTGCACATACTATCCAGTCATCAAAACTAAAGCAGATCCTTCTAATATTCTTCTAGAATTCTCCATATCCACAAACTCTGAACTCATTCATTATTATTTGTTCTTATTGTTATCCTACATTTTTCTAAGCAGACCCTTCTCTACCTCTACTGATGCTGCCATAGTTCAATGATAATTCATGGCCTCTTCAATATGAGACTGAATCTCACACACATGCACACACACACACACGTGCACACACACACACACACACTTTCTAAAATTGAGTGCTTAAATTCATGCGAAAACATATCCAAATAGATTTTTTTCCTGCCTCATGCTAAGTAAGCCAACATATGCTGTAGGGCAAAACAAAAGAAAATTAAAAATATTGATTTAGCAAATGAAGAACAAGTACATGAAGGGAATAAATGAAAATATAAGCTTCAAATTTCAAAAGGCTCTAGAAAAGATGGATTGAGTAAAGTAATTTACCTGTTTATTTACATATAAATAATAAATGGCTTACATTTATTTACTGACTATTTGAATGGGGTCAATTTTGTTGAAAATCGCATTATAATTTGAACTTGTGAGAATTTTTCTCATACTTATGGAAAATCAACTCATGGAAATTCAGTGTAAATATGCCAGTGAAATATATTTTCTGTAAAGTAGGAAAAGCTCTAAAATGATCAACCACCTATCTTTAAACTAATGCAGAAAGAGAATCTTGGTGAAAAACTATTACCCTTAGAGTTACATGTAAATAAGGGTTGCAGGATTTCATATGATCAGATTGATTATTGCTTAAGTTTCCTTGCTGCAAAAACAAACAATATACAAAATGTTGGCTTAACAACAGGAATCTACTGGCTCATTATTTCAAAAACTAGAAGGATTGCTTCTTCCCAAAGTTGGCATATTCTGGCAGACCAGCAATCTCCAGAGCTCATTAGGTTTTCAATCGCATGGCAATGCACATTGTAGTATTTCTCCTTTATCTCTGGGTTCCACTGACTGTCAGCCTTTGCTTGTTGCCTGTGGATTCTTATTCTATGGACTTCTTTATAAATGCTCCCGGAATTTATGAACAATCCAGATTCAGCTGGGCCACACCTTAAAAAATCTCATCTGAAGGGCTTATTTACAATGTGTTACTATTAAGACCATGTTTCTGAGGTATATAAGTCCAACTGAACAAAATTATAATTTATATTGAAATAAGATATGTGATAACGATTAAAGCCAAAAAAGAGTTGTGTGACTAATGAATTTAATATTTAAACAGTTTGTTAAAGCAATTTGTGGACTGAAAAATGAAACAAAAATTGAGTTTTAAATATATTTGAAATTTTAAATCCTGTTCCCTAACCAACTGCTATTACATGTTTTCATTTTCCCCTTGGATGAACAATCCCAGAAATTATGTTCTTTGGTTGGTTATGGCTTGGAGATATGGGCCAGTTTATGAAGTTCAAATGTGTGGCCCCTTTTATGGGGAGCCGAAAATGCTCTTACTTATTCTATTGCATAAAAATATCATATTGCACACAATTTGAGGTGGTGATAATGCAGAAATAATGTATCATTTTCTCAACCTAGAGTTCCTTTACAATAATTTCCAGCAAGCAAACACTCCCATATCCTATTCTAAACACAAAATAAGAGAGAAAAAATATGGACATAAATTAAATATTAAAATATACTTAAATAACACGTGCATGTACTTCTAATACTTTTCAGAAAATATTCTGAACATGTCACTCTTTTATCTCAAAATGTTTTAGTAGCCCACATTTCATATCATATTACAAGAAAAAAAATACCCAGATACTCAAGGTACCATATATCATATATCTTTTCCCATTTTTTATCATATTCATTATTGGATATTATAGTCAAAAATGAATTGCTCACACATTCTAAAGTCATCTACAATTTCAACCACCAAACCATTCTATACATGTATGCCAGTTTGAAAGGATTATGTGCCCTAGAAAAGCCATGTTTTAATCCTGATCCATCCTATGGAAGCAGCTGTAGAGTTTAACTATTTAATTCCCAACACTGGTTTCAGAATACTACATATTCATTCAATCAATCAAAGACAGCTTTCTGTATGAAGTTATTCTCAGCATCCTCAAACAAATTGGACTCCATATAATCTTTTTTTTTCTGTTATGTTTTATACAATAATACATTATTGGAGCAATTAGATGCCTAAAAAGCAAAACTAGAGTTTCTTTATTAAAAATGAGAAATATTTCAAAATGAATATTTAATAAGTACCTATTTGTTAAATAAGTGAATCATATATAAATTTAAACAAAAGTGACTATTAATAAATCTACTGAACTAATTTCATGAGTCAATACTACACCGTGTTCAGAAAATATTCTGTGGCTCAGAATTTTGCCTTACTATTTCATATAGTCTCTTCTATTTAATTTTTCCTCAGAAAGTTTGAAAACCTTAAAAATGTGTTATATTTTTATAAGTCCAAAATTTGAATATCAGGAGGTTCCTCTTCCTAGACAGGTCATAAGCAAGGATTTTACTAGAACTTAAATTAACTTTGTCATTGATAAGAAAAATCCTGAGAATTACTGGAAAATTATTGAAAAATAGTTTATTTTGAGCCCTAATCCCAGAAAGAGAAAACTTGGGATAAATAAATCTTAAGAAAGAATTATTAGGTAAGCAAACTAGATGCAATAATATTGTTTTAGAAAACAGAGGAAAGGATCATATTTGAATTCAGCTGTATATGTGGAATTAGAATTGTCCTCAAAACCAGCTCTGTTGGGCTTGTATCTTATTCCTATGGTGCACAGTTGAGGCAGAGACAAAAACTGAAAAAATATTAAGAAATATTTGGAGTTAAATTTAAGAATGCTTTAAGAACAATTGAGTACATTAACATAAATATGAAGAATTAATTTTCTCTATTCATCATCGAAAGCAAGGAGAGCTCTGAACAATGGAGCTTCAACAAAATAAATCCAGATGGCTAATAAATGCTGAGAAATAGTAGTGATCTCTCAGGCTATAGTTTCCCAAGCTGAAAATTCAACAAACATGATTGTAAAATGTGTATCAGATGTCAAACATGGGTCCAAGAACATCATTTCTGGTGCCAAAAGTTTCAGCATCATGATGAAGCAGAGCTAGCTATGAAAAATAGGAAAGATCAGCTATTTTGAGAGGAAAGAGAGAAAGATGAGAAGGCACATTTATAAGTGTTTTTGACAGTAAGTATTAGTATTAGAGAAGTGCATGAAAATAATGGAAGAAAATTTGGGAGTAATACCATGTGAGAAGTGAAACTTTCCCTCCTGATTATAACCCTAAACTGGTGTGTCCTGCTAGTGAGAGGTATATGTAATTAAAATATTTTATTTTAATAAGAATAGAGGGGAATTCCCTCAACATGATAAAAGGCATACATGAAAAACCCATTGCTAATATCATAGTCAGTGGTGCAAGAGTGAAATCTTTCCCTTTAAAATCTGGAACAAGACAAGGATACCCACTATTACCACTATAATTCAACACTGTAATGGAAGTTTTAGCCAGAGCAACTAGGTAAGAAAAAATAATACATCCAAATTGGAAACAATGATATAAATTTTTCAATATTTTCTATGACATTATCCTTTAAATATAGAAAGTACCCCCCAAAACTATGACAAAGCTACTAGGAGAAATAAACAAATTCAGTCACGTGGCAAAATACCAGATCAGGATACAAAAATTAGTAGTGTTTCTATATACTATATAGTATATAATAATGAGCAATCTAAGGAGAAAATCAAGAAAAAGCATCCGTTTACAATAACAACTGAAAAAATTAAATATCAAGAATAAATTTAAGCAAAATGTAAAGAACTAATACATGGAAAACAACAAACCTTTGCTAAAAGAAGATCTAAGTAAATGAAAGACCATTCTATGCTGATTGGAAGACTAATTATTGTTAAGATGTAAATTCTACTGAAAATGATTTATAGAGTCAAAAAAATTATAAAAAATTACAATAGTCCTTCTTATATAAATGGAAAACCCAATCATCCAATTTATTTGAAAGGATAAGGGGCCACACAGCCAAAACCATCTTGAAAAAGAAGAAAAAATTTGAATGTCTCATATGTCCTGACCATAAAACATACCTAAAGCAAAATATGGGCTACAGTTAACCATAATATTTCAATATTCTTGCCACAATCGGATCAAAGGTACCACACCAATGCTAAATGTTTACAACAGAAGGGTATATGGAGAAATTGCATTTTATTCTTAGAAAAATGTTATATGCCACAGAAATGAAGTTTACAAGTCAGTTATGTTGTTTTACTCTGAAGCCTCTCTGAAAGTGCATGCAGTAGCTGCAGGTCAAGCTTTCATCTTAAGCAAAAAGAAAGAAAAAACTTTATATGAGGGGCAAGGCAAGTAAATAGATTATGTTCTACCTGTCAATTAGCATAACCCTGGAAAGAATATAAAAATGGGACGAGGTCTGCTGGATGGATTAAAAGAGCACTTTTTGACATCTTAACCTTTATATTGCTATATATTTCTATAAGATATATGTCTTTTATGCCGTCATAATTCATTTTTGAACCTTATTTCTATTATAAAGAAGCTTAGCTTAATTTTAAAAGAATGCCTAAGATTCATCCCCTGAGAACCTCCCTTGTTGCTCAAGTGTGGCCTCTCTCTAAGTCAAACCCTGCAAATAAACTTACTACTTCCCTGTTCATTGGGATATAACTCCAGGGACAAGCCTCCCCTGGCACTGAGAGATTATGACCAAACATTAACGAATGATACATTTGGAAAAATACCTGGATTAAAAAGGGGCAAAATTAAATAAAACAAAGTTTCTAAGGCTGAATGCTTTCATACAGAGGTGGGAAATTATTCAATATAGAGGGCTTTAGGGATGTCTGGACAAGACAGGCAAACCACAATTCAAGTGTTGGGCGAAAAGAGTAAATGGCTTTATGATGATATGCATTATTTTATTATTTTAGCACTTATGGGAGATTGAGATATTAATGTTTCTTTGGCTGGTTCACTGAGAACCACCCGATTTATATGTTAAGGCTTCATAGCCATTCAGCAAGAAGTTATGCTCCCAGGGGCTGAGATACCAACATTATTCCCTCCTAAAAAGAAATGATCAGAAACTTCCCCTTAATGGCATTGATGATGGCAAGATTTTGGCCTCGCTTTACTTTCATTTTCAAAACCAATTGTGCATTGAGATATAACTGTGGTCAAACAAAGCTAAGTTTTTACTTGCTGCAATAAGGGAAAAGACATTAAAGAAATCATGACTGTGCTAGTAAATGGAGGGATTTGCTATAGGGTTTGTGCTGGTTAAGCGATTTGGGAGAGGGTTCGAGGAAGCAACAGTTTGTTTTGGATTGCATCTTGCCAGAAAACAAAACAATTCGGTCATTAAATAAATCTTATTTGGAAGATGAGAAGAATGAAAGAACAATACAGTTATCATTGGTAAAAAAGTGCCACTCATGGCAGCTGGAAGGAAAGTCTTTGATTGTTTTTGTTGGTAGCAAATCTTGTTATCTTTGTCCTATGTGCAGATATGATTCCAGAGTGGTTGCTTTTTATTTATGTATTGCAGTTTTTTATTTCCACAGTGGTCATGGAGTCTTTTTTTTTTCTGATGCTTATGCTATGTGGAATTGTTGGTGTTAAATAGCCAACACTACAGCCTCAGTTTTAGCTACCAACTTTCAAGACCAGGTTTCACTTTTTTTTCTTAGTCTCCTACTCTGATTTATAGTAAAATCTCAATAATTATTTGAGGCATTGATGAATGAAATTCTTCTCAACTTATTACTATATTTAATGCTAAATACTTTTTTAGATTAGAAATAATCAAATAGTCATTTCCAAATATTCCCCAAGTAAAATAACTGCACACTATTTTAAAAAATATTTCCTAGCAAAATCAAACAAAATATGTTAAGGCTTCATAGTCATTCAGCAAGAAGTTATGCTCCCATGGGCTGAGATACCAACATTATTCCCTCCTAAAAAGAAATGATCAGAAAAAACACAGTGAGAAATAAAGAAACTTTGAAAATATTTATATTGCATTTTTGATTAGTCAGAATCAACATTTGCATAGCAATCCAAAGCTTCTCAGGACTCAGGGCATGATTTTTTGTCTTTTATCAAAAAAGTTGCATCTTTACAAAACAAGCATGCAAAAAATGTTGGATTTCCATATACCACCCTATTATGAACACCTCATCTTGGTGTGGAACATTTGTTACAATTGATGAAAGCACATTTTTATGATTGTATCATTAACTATAGCCCATGCTTTAATTTAGGGTTTACTGTTTATGTCAGGTAGTTCCATGGGTTTTTATAAAAAATATCCTTTTTAAAAAACTATATACAAAGCAAATAAATAAAAAAGCAATAGTTTTCAAAGTACTCTTCAAAAAAAGTAGTTACAGGACAGATCCCAGAGTTTCTCATGGACTTCCATATGATCCTCTCATATTTTTCCTTCTAGCTGCTCCAGAATATAGAAAGCTAGAAGGCTTAACTATTTTTTTTATCATCACATTCGACATTTTTTATTTTTTGTGTGAAAAATAATATATATTCAAAAAGCAATGCATTTCAAAGAACAGTGACACAATTAGTTGTAGAACATATTTCAGAGTTTGACATAGGTTACAATTCCACAAGTTTAGATTTTTACTTCTAGCTACTCTATGATACTGGGGACTAAAAGAGATGTCAATTTAATGATTCAGCATTCATATTCATTCGTTAAGTCCTATCTTCACTGTATTACTCTCCCATCGTCTTTGATCTTTCCATCCTTCTCTTTAGGGGTATTTAGGCTATGACCATTCTAAATTTTTCATATTGAAAGGGTCTGCCACTAATATGGAGTAGGGAGATGGAACCATCTAATATTCTGGAGGGGCTGGGTCCTCTAGGTTTCAGGGCTTATCTGGTCCAGGGACTCATCTGGAGGTTGTAGGTTTCTGGAAAGTTATTCTAGTGCAGGGAACCCTTGTGGAAACTTATATATTGCCCTAGGTGTTTTTTAGGATTGGCTGGAATGGTCCTGGTTGTGGTTTGGCAGGTTATGATAGGTAGCAAGGTGTAACTGAAGCTCACTTAAGAGCAACCTCCTGAGTAGCCTCTTGACTCTATTTGAACTCTCTCTGCCACTGATATTTTATGAGTTACACTTCTTTTCTCCTTTTTGCTCAGGATGGAATTGTTGATTCCACAGTGCCAGGGCAGGATTCATCCCTGGGAATCATCTCCCACATCACCAGGGAGACTTTCACCCCTTGATGTCATGTTCCATGTAGGGGGGAGGGCAAAGATTACACTTGCAAAGTTGATCTTAGAAAGAGTGAGGCCATATCTGAGCAACAAAAGAGGTCCCCCAGAAGTAACTCTTAGGCATGCCTATAGGTAGTCTAAGCTTTTCAGCTACTTACATAAGCTTCATAAGAGTAAGCCTCAGGATCAAGGGCATGGATTATTGACTTGGTCCTAAAGTGAGACAGTATCAAGGGATTCCCTGATGGTAAGATTTAATAGTTCCATATTCTTTCTCCCATCCCTTAAGGGACTTTGCCAATATCTTTTGACTATCTTCTTAATATACTCTATGATGTATCCAGGCATTACATTGGGCTATACAGGATTAAAGGACATCTTTCTTATTCTGGGCTCCCTGTGTTTCAGTTGTTGAAATGAGCTATACAGATAGGTTGAGTTAGATTATGCACTACTGAAAATTTCATTTCCAGACCAAATAAACTTTTCTTCCTTTGTTCTCAAAGAGTATGTGTGGTTCTAAAATATAGACACTGTCTTCCTTAACCCTGTGTCCTGAATTCCTTAAACCCCAACCTGATTGGCTTCATTCTTATCTCTAAGTATCAGGTTGTATTAATATAGACTCTAGAAATCCAAAATAATAATCACTACTCCAGATTAAAGTGTCTGCTCTAAAAGCTTACAATTTAGCCCCCTGTTTTCTTATAAGCATTTTCTAAAGGCGGCCATACACTGTTGTTCTTTTGATTCTTGCTCATTTTGCCTCACCAAATGTACCACATGTTCATTCACATTATTGCATGCCTCATGACTTTGTTTCTTTTTGTAGCAGCACAACCTTCATTCATTCATAAGTATACACCATCATTCACCAATCTACTTCTCAGTTAGCACATCCTTCAGCCACCTGCATTGATAGCGCTGAAAGTCCACAGCCCATCAACATTCTCAATTTTAGATAATTTCTTTGTTCCCAAGAGAAAGAAAATCAATCAATACACCACCACTGTATTAGTTAGCGTTCTCTAGAAAAACAGAATCAATGGGAAACACTCACAAATATAAAATTTATAAAACTGTCTCACATAACCATGGGAACGTAGAGTCCAAAATCTGTAGGGCAGGCTGTGAAGCTGATGATTCCAATGGAGGGACTGGATGAACTCCACAGGGGAGGCTTGCCGGCTGAAGCAGGAAGAGTCTGTCTCTTCCGAATCCTCTTTAAAAGGATTCCAGTTTTAGACTGAGCATCACTCATTGCAGAAGACACTCCCCCTGGCTTATTACAAATGGAATCAGCTGTGGATGCAGCTAACATGAGCATGATTTAATTCTATGAAATGTCCTCAGAGCAACAAACAGGCTAGCATTTGCCCAACCAGTCAAACAGGTGCCACCACTTGGCCAAGTTGGCACTTGAACCTGACCATGACATGCGCCAAATAGAAAATCTAAACATTCCCTTAACTCTTGTCCCTCACCCTTATTTACCTCTGCTATTGCTGTGGTAGTGTTGATGTTTTCCTTTTGAACATAGCCCAAAGCATACAATAACAGTTTTTCCCCTCTGTCTGGGACTTAAACACCCTTTGTACATGAATCATATCTTTGAAGTAATTCTTGCAAAAATAATTCAATTTCTAGTGTTAATCAGTGGGAAATACAGGTCTATAGAACCTCCTTTATCTTGTTCATCTTTGTTCTAGTCTGCTAGCTGCCAGAATGCAACACACCAGATACAGATTGGCTTTTCATAAAGGGGATTTATTTCATTGGTTCTTCAGAGGAAAGGCAGCTAACTTTCAACTGAGGTTTTTTCTTATGTGGGAAGGCACAGAGTGGTCTCTGCTGGCCTTCTCTCCAGGCCTCTGGGTTCCAATAACTTTTCCCAGGGTGATTTCTTTCAGCACTTCCAAAGGCCTGGGCTGGCTTTCGACTGCTGAGATGCAGTATACTGAGCTGCTTGGCCTGTGCTATGTTGCGCTCTCTCATTTAAGCACCGGCCAATTAAGTCAAACATCATTCATTGCTGCAGGCATGCCTCCTAGCTGACTACAGATGTAATGAGCAACAGATGAGGTTCACATACCATTGGCTCATGTCCACAGCAATAAAACTAGGTACCTTCACCTGGCCAAGTTGTCTGAATCTAACTACCATAATCTTCAATATGGTAATATTACTTATAGACACACTAGACTTCTTCACTTCTATCTATTCCCTTACATTGGAGTTTCACCTCATTAGCTAATGGTTCACCCATCTCTAGCTTCTCTATATCTCTAAGTCCCCTATATTCTGCATTATAAGCCTCTGATCATACTTTTATGCTGGTCATAAAAGTGGAATCATAGAGAATCTATCCTTTTGTGTCTGGCTTATTTCAATCAGCATTATGAAATAAGCTGATTGAGTCCTGAAAGCTCATCCAACTTCTCATGTGCTTCCAGATGTCATTTCATCTTGCTGCTGCATAATATTGTATCATTTGCATATGCCACGTTTTATTGATCCACTAATCTGTTGATGGACATTTAGCTTGTTTCCATCTTTTGATGACTGTAAATAATGCTGCTACAAACATTGGTGTGCAAATGTCTGTTTATGTCATTGTTTTCAGTTTTTCTGCTTATATACAAATTACTCCTATTGCTGGGACATAGGGCAACATGATATTTAGTTTCATAACAAACTGTAAAGAGTCTTCCATAGTGGCTGCACCATTATACATGCCCAACAGCAGTGCATAACTGTCCCAATTTCGCCACATCCTCTCTAACATTTATAGTTTCCCATTTGTTTAATAGCAGCCATTCTTATAGGTGTGAGGTGGTATCTCATTGTAGTCTTGATTTGTTTCCCTTATAGCCAATGAAAATGAATATCTCTTCACATGCTTTTGAGACATCTGTATTTGCTCCTCAGAAAAATGTTATTCATATCCTTAGCCCATTTTATAATTGGGTTGTTTGTTCTTTTGTTGTTGAGTTGTATGATTTCTTTCTATACACAGGTAATCAAACCTTTGTCCAATATGTGATTTCTAAATATTTTCTCCCATTGAATTGACTGCCTTTTCACCATTCGACAAAGTCTTTTGAGGTGCAGAAGCATTTGATTTTGAGGAGTTCCCATTTATTTATTTTTTTTCTTCTGTTGTTTGTGCTTTGGGTGTAAAGTTTAGGAAGCTACCTCCTGTTGCTAGGTCTTGAAGATGTTTCCCTACATTTTCTTCTAGAAGCTTTATGGTGCTAGTTCCTATATTTAGGTGTGTGATCCACTTTGAGTTAATTTTTGTGTAGGGTGTAAGATAGGGGTCCTCTTTCATTCTTTTGGTTATTGACATCCATTTCTTCCATGCACAATTATGGAAAAGATTATTTTGTCCCAGTTCAGAGGATTTGGGGGCCTCATCAAAAATCAGTTGACCATAGATTTGGTGGTCTAATTCTGCACTATTGATCTGATTCCATTGGTCAATGGTTTTATCTTCCAGTAACGTGCTGTTTTGACCACTGTGGCTTTATAATAGGTTTTAAAGTCATGAGTATTGATCCCCCCATTTTGCTCTTCATTTTTAGGATGCTTTTAGCTATTTGGTATCTCTCCTTTCCAGGTGAATTTGGTAATTAGCTTTCCCAAGTCTTCAAAATAGGCTGTTGGAATTTTGATTGTTACTGTGTTGAATCTGTAGATCAATTTCAGGAGAATTGACATCATAACTGTATTTAGTTTTCCTATCCATGAGCAGGGAATGACTTTTCACCTATTCATATCTCCTATGATTTCTTTTAGTAATGTTATGCAGTTTTCTGTGTACAAGTCCTTTACATCCCTAGTTAAGCTCATTCCTAAGTACTTGTTTCTTTTAGTTGCTATTTGGAATGGTATTTTTTCCTTAACTGACTCTTCAGCTAGGTCATTGCTTGTGTATAAAAACATTACTAATTTTTGCACATTGATTTTATATGCAGCTTGTTGAGTTTGTTTATTAGTGCAAGTAATTTTAATATAGATTTCTCAGAATCTTCCAAGTATAGTATCATGTCATCTGCAAATAATGAAAGTTTTACTTCTTCCTTTCCAATTTGGATGCCTTTTATTTCTTTGCCCTGCCTGATTGCTCTAGCTAGAACTTCTAGCACAATGTTGAATAATAGTTGTGACAGTGGCCATCATTGTCTTGTTCATGATCTTAGGGGGGAAGCTTTCAGAACTCTCTCCTTTAAGTAGGATTCTGGCTATCAGTTTTTCATATTTAGCCTTTATCATATTGTGGTACTTATTTTTGATTCCTATCTTTTGGAGTGTTTTCATGAGAAAAGGATGTTGAATTTTGTCAAATGCTTTTTCAGCATCAATCGAGATGACAATGTGATTTTTCCCTTTCAATTTTTT
Organism: Tamandua tetradactyla; assembly: GCF_023851605.1. NCBI lineage: Eukaryota > Metazoa > Chordata > Mammalia > Pilosa > Myrmecophagidae > Tamandua > Tamandua tetradactyla. The sequence continues at coordinate 81,735,598 of NC_135336.1, read as the reverse complement.
AATGTGCTGTATTGCATTAATTATTTTCTTCTGTTGAATCATTCTTGCATTCCTGGTATAAACCCCACTTGGTTGTTGTGTATAATTCGTTTAATGTTCTGTTGGATTCAGTTTGCTAATATTTTGTTGAAAATTTTTGCATCCATGCTTATTAGGGAGATTGGGCTATAGTTTTCCTTTCTTATAGCATCTTTTCCCAGTTTTGCTATTAAAATGATATTAGCTTCATAAAATGAATTAGGTAGAACTCCTTTTTCCCTCAATTTCTTGTCAAAGTTTGAGTAGGTTTACTGTTAGTTCTTTTTGAAATGTTTTCTAAAATTCCGCTGTGAAATCATCTGGCCCTGGGTTTTTCTTTGTCAGAAGATTTTGTTGATGGATTGAATCTCTTTTCTTGTGATTGTTTTGTTGAGATCTTCTATTTCTTCCCAAGTCAGTGCAGCTTGTTTGTGTGTTTCCAGGAATTTGTCCATTTCATCTAAGTTGTCTTATTTATTGGCATATAGTTGTTCATAGTATCCCTTGTGATTTCTTTTATTTTTCCAGGGTCTGTGATTACACCCCTTCTTATTTCTGATTTTGTTTATTTGCATTTTCTCTCTTTTTTTTTCCTTGTAGTCTTGCTAGTGGCCAGTCAATTTCATTGATTTTCTCAAAGTTTTCCAATCTTTTGGTTTTATTGATTCTTTTTATTGTTCTTTTGTTCTCCCACTCATTTATCTCTGTTTTAATCTTTGTTATTTCTCTTCTTTATTTCCTTTGGGGTTAGTTTGTTGTTCTTCCTCAAGTTCCTCCAGGTGTGCTATTAAGTTCTCAATTTTTGCTCTATCTTGTTTTTTAATGTAGGCATATAGGGAAGTAAATTTCCCTCTCAGCACAGTCTTTTTCACATCCCATAAATTCTGATAAGTTGTATTCTCATTTTCATTTGTCTCTAGATAGCTACTGATTTCTCTAGCAATTTCTTCTTTAACCCATTGTTTGTTTAAGAGTGTGTTATTTAATCTACGTATATTTGGGAATATTCTTGGCCTTTGGTGGCTATTGTTTTCCATCTTCATACCATTCTGACCAGAGAAAGTGCTTTGAATAATTTCAATGTTTTTAAATTTATAAATACCTGTTTTGTGCCCCAGCATAAATCTATCCTGGAGAATATTCCATGAGCACTAGAGAAGGATGTATATCCTTGTGTTTTGGGGTGCAATGACCTATATATATGTCTGTCAGGTCTAATTAATTTATCAAGTTATCTCACTTCTCTATTTTCTTGTTGATCTTCTGTCTGGTCATTCTATCTATAGAGGAGAGTGTTGCATTGAAGTCTTCTACTATTACTGTTGAAACATTTATCCCTCCATTCAGTTTTGCCAATGTCTGTCTCATGAACATTGGAGCTCCTTGATTAGGAGCATAAACACTTACAATTGTTATATCTTCTTGGTGAATTGACACTTTAATTAGTATAAAGCAACCTTCTTTGTCTCTTATAATGTTTTTACATTTAAAGTCTAGTCTGTCCAATGTTAGTATAACTGCTCCTGGTATTTTGGTTATGACTTGCCTGGAAAATCTTTTCCCATCCTTTCACATTCAATCTATTTGTACCTTTGTGTCTAAGATGAGTCTCTTGTAAGCAGCATATAGCTGGATCGTGTTTCTTAATCCATTCAGCCAATCTATATCTTTTAGTTGGTAAGCTTAGTCTGTTAGCATACAAAGTTATTATTGAAAAGGCATTTCTTGAATCCACCATCTTATCTTTTTATTTTATTTGTCAGATCCATATATTCTTTTCCCTCTTTCTCTTTTAATCCTTTAATTTATGCTTACTGGCACTCTTCAATTCTGTGCCTTCCTCCAGACCTCCCTCTCCCATCTTTTTTTCAAGCCAGCAGAACTCCATTTAGTATTTCTTGTAGGGCCAGTCTCTTGTTGACAAATTCTTTCAGGACTTGTTTGTCAGTGAAAACTTTAATTGCTCCTCAATTTTGAAGGACAATTTGGCTGGATATAGAGTTCTTGGCTGAAAGTCTTTCTCTTTCAGGATCTTAAATATGTCACACCACCACCTTCTTACCTCTATGGTGCTAGTTGAGTTGTCTGAACTCAGCCTTATGTGGATTCCTTTGTACGTAGCAGATTATTTTTCTCTTGCTGCTTTCAGAATTTTCTGCTTCTCTTTAATATTAGAGAACCTGATTAGTATGTGTCTTGGAGAAGGCCTATTTGGATTTATTCTGTTTAGAGTTTGTTGGGCTTCTTTGACGTATATATTCATGTCCTTTATAAGGACTGGGAAGCTTTCCCCCATTGTATCCTCAGCTAGTCTTCCTAGCCCTTACTCCTCTTTCCTCTTTCTGAGCCACCACTGGTACTTATAGTTGTATGATTTGTTTTGTCCATAATTTCCCTGAGATCCAATTCAGAGTTTCCCATCTTTTTTTGCCATTCACTGTTTTGAGTCTTCAAAGTCAGTTATCCTGTTCTCTATCTCACTTATTCTTTCTTCCTTCTCTTCAAATCTGGTGTTGTGTGCCTCTAGTATGATTTTAATTTGGTCAACAGAGTCTTTAATATCAGTGATATCCACTGTTTTCTATTTATTCTTTTAAATTTCTCTTTATGCTCCTCTACTATCTTCTTGATTTCCTTTATGTCATTTGCCATCCCACTTATTTTATTAAGTAGAATTCTATGAACATCTTTGATTAGTTGTTCCAATAGCCATGTCTCCTCTAGTATTTTAATTTAGTTGTTAAGGCTTTAACAGTCTGCATTGTGATATAATTAGTGATCTTTTCTCATTTTTGTTGCATGTAAGTATCTTGATCAATTTACTTTGGAGTTGATTTCTTTCAGTAGCCTAAGGCCTTGTGTCTGGTGGATGGACATGCAGTAGGGAGCAGGACACAGGGAGTAGCACAACAGTGCAGTGATTTGTTTCAGGGTAAGTATAGGCACAAGTTGGGGATATTACACTGGTGCTTGTGAATGTGGGCACCCAGCAGCCAGAGATGATGTAGCTGTGTGGGTGCTCCAGTCTGGGGGTTGTAACCTTGGTGTGTGCTGCTTTAGGGCATGGAGCCCTTTGTGCACATGCATAGAACTATGGCAGAAGGTTGGTGTTATGTTCTTGTGGGTTAGAGGCAGATGTGACCTGGCTTTGGAGGTCAGCACTTTGTCAGAGCTGGGAAGTGTGGCTGAGGGCCGCATGCATGCATGGTTCTAGGGGTCCTGTAAACTGATGTATCCAGAGCTGAATGATGTGATTGGAGTCCATGTGCATGGGCAGCTCTAGAAGTGCCATAAACTGATGTGCAGAGTTCAGGGTGGGCGTGGTGACATTGAGTGATGCTATGGGCAGGGGCAAGGGTAGCCTGTATATGGAGGTTAGTTCCTGTAGCCTTTATACCCTGGCAACGTCCTGTAAGAAGAAGAGGGGAACTGGCGCTCAGAAAGCATTCAGGAAAGGTGGCCTGAGCTGCACTTGGGGTGGGGACTTGGGGCCGGTATGAGCAGTGGGGGCTGGAAGGGCAGGGGCATTTACAGCATTGGGAATGGGAACTGGTTATGGGGTTCAGGTACATGGGTTGTAGGGTGAGTTGCTGGTCATGGGACTGCACTGGTCAGGGTAGTGCATTCAAAGAACACAGCCTGGCTTACTTCCTAGTCCCTGGCTCCTATCTGTGCACTCCTGTGGGCTCTGGGCCTCCATGACAGGCTCCAGCTTTCTGCTTCTCAGTTCCTCAGCCTCTGCAACCAAGGGCCATCCTAGTTGGTGCAGAAAGCTCTCCTAGGTCAACTGTACTTTTGAATTGCCATCTCATTCTCCCACACATCCCTTTTCTAACTTTTCTGTGGAGCAGGGCTGGACTTGAGCTACTCTATTGGGTCATCTTTCCAGAAGTTCTAAAAAATTATTCTTGATAATGGTGATGGTAACCAAACACTGTGAATATAATTAGCAGCCTTGAAATATATATCTGAATTTGGTTAAAAGAGGAAATGTTAGGTTGTATCTATGGTAGAATTTTTTTTTAAATTGCAATTGATTACCATCTAAGGGGACTCTTATACTGAGGCTGTATTAAGTTTGTTTCTGTGACTCTCTTGTCAAATTATCTAGATTTGCATCATGCCTTCACCCTTACTAGTTGTTTGACATTGAACAAGTTACACAAACTCTCTTCTGTGCATTATTGTTCATATCTATGAAATCTGTTTATATTTTTGGTTATCACATGATACTGTTGTAAATGATTTGTCCATGTTCTCCATTGTTATGTATGACATTTTGATAAAATTATGCTTTAGCTTTAAATTTCTGCAAGTTTTGTTGGAAATATAAAACCTTACAGACTTGACATCTCATTCTCCTGAGGTAGTAAGATTGAGTTAAGAGGTAATGGACTTTCAGAAATTACTTATTTGGAGTAGGAGTAAGGTTATATTTGATACTGAAATGTTAAAGGCCTGAAATGTTAAAGGTCTGAAAAATCAAAAGGCCACTATGTCTGGAATTCAAAAAGTGATGGAGGAAATAGTGAAAAATGAGCCTGGAAAGTAGGAGACTAGAAGATTGACCAGTATTTTTGAGGCTATGATGGTTAAATTTATGTGTTAAATTGGCCAGATTAGGTATCCAGTTGCTTGGTCAAGCAAGCGCTGGAATTGTTGTTTCTGTTAAAGTTGTTATTGGATTTAAGTCATCAGCAAGTTGGTGGATTTATGGCTGATTACACCTACAGTCCCTTAAGGGGATTGCCTTCAACAATGAGAAAAACCCAGGGATAAAGCAGGGAGAAGCTGAAAACAATGGAATCTGGAAGAGAAGAGCGAGACCAAGAAATGCCACTATGTGAGGTTTCAACAAAGGATTGCCAGCAGCCAGCCCCAGGGTTGGCTTTTTTTTTTTTTTTAAATCTTAAAAGTAGATGCTTTATTGATAGCTCCAGTAAGGATGGTGAGAAGCAGTTCATACACAGTGCCAGTTAAAAACTCACTATGCCATGTATCAACCATAGAGAAGATTACAGACATGGGCCATTGAATTGCTGTGTAGTTCACTGCACTTTCAGCAGCCACATGCCCCCCTCTCCTTTTCTTCATTTAACTGATCTGTAGAGGTGTAACCATTGGACCACATGACTTCTTCAAGAATCCAGGACTTGTCCACACACCACTCCATTCACTTCATTATCAGGTCCAGAAGCATCTCGATTGCCTGGCTTATGTTCGTCCCATTGGCAGCACTAGTTTCAAAGTACGGGATTCCATATTTCTCTGCAAGTGCTCTAGCTTCCTCTTCTTTTACTACTCTCTGCTCTTCCAGATCACTCTTATTTCCACATAACACTATATTTGGGTTTTCACAATATGCATGCATTTGTAGTTGGCTTATCCGGTTTCTGACGTTGAGGAAACTTTGCTCATTTGTCAGATCAAAAAGCAGAAGAAACCCCATAGCCTCTCTGAAGAATGCTGTTGTCAAGCTATGAAATCTCTCCTGCCCAGCCGTGTCCCATAACTTCATAACTGCTTTATCCCTAATGTCACAGGGATAAAGCATCAGTATGATAATGCCTTGATTTGGGCTTTCTTTCCTCAAACCTGTGAGTAAATTCCCACTGTTAAAGCTGACTCATTGCATGGTATTCACTTGAGCAGCCTAGGAAACTAAAATAGATTTTGGTACTGAGTAGGATTCTGTTACTGCAGATACCAAAAATGTGGAAATGGCTTTGGAATTGGGTAATGGGTAGAGGCTGGAAGAATTGTGAGGTGTCTGTTAGAAAATGCCTAGATTGCTTTGAAGAGACTGTAGGTAGAAATATAGATGCTAAAAGTCCTTCCAATGAGGCCTTAGAAGAAAAGGATGGATGTGTTATTGGTAACTGGAAGAAAGGTGATCCTAGTCTTAAAGCGCCAAAGGACTTAGTGAAATTAAATTTTGATGTTACATGAAATTGATGAACTTGGATATTTAGGTGAGACTACTTCCAAGCAAAATGTGGAAAATGCAGCCTGGTTTCTCCTTGCAGATTTTAGCAAAATATGAGAGGAGAAGAATAAGCTGAGAACTGTACCCTGGGTACAACTAAACCATAAATTGTTGATGGTTTGGAAAATTCTTAGTTTCTGGAAACTGAGCATCCAGAGGAAGCTGCAGGACACAAGAAGCTGAAACCAAACCCATAAGAGAAGGAAGAGGCAAAGATACACCACCATGTGTTTTGCCATATGATGGAGGAGCAAAGATCACCAACAACCAGGGCCAGAAAGCCAGAGTCTCTGGGGAGAAGGCATTGCATTGATAATATCTTAATTTGGGCATTTTCTTGGCCTCAAACCATGAGCAAATACATTTCCATTGTTTTACCTGATCCATTTCATGGATTTGGTTAATCAGCCTAGGAAATTGAAACAGAGGCTATGTTAGGAGAAGTATTTAAAAGTGGTGACACATGATCTGATTTACATTCAATGGAAAAACTCTTATCAACAATAAAGATAATGGATTGGAGGAGGGCCAAAGTGGGTGGAAGGAAATAATTTTGGAGAATATTTTGGAAACACAGGTTAAAGGTGAAAGAAGAATAAATTAAGTTGAGATATTAGAAAAAGGTGTTAGGTTCAAAGAAGTTTAGGAAATAACAGTTGAAAAGATTTGCTGGCTTGAGAGAAAGTGCAGAGGATATTTCAAAGATGACTTAGGTTTCTGGCATGCAGAACAGATGGATGGTGGTAAGTTTTATTAATGTAAATATTAAGTGGGATATAATAGGGAGAAGAATGAGAGATGTTATATTTCAGAAATGTTTAGTCTAAGATAATGGGACTTCTACATAGAGATGAAATATCAAAGGAGTAATTGGGCATGTAGATCAGATTCAGGAGAAGTCTGGAAGAGATACATATTTGGGAACCATTGGCACATGTTATTTGAAATCCAAGAATTGGAAGAGATTGCAGAATGTATGGAGAATAAGAAAAAAGAGTTGACCAACAGTTAACAAGCCACATAGAAGAGGTCACCTGGATAAACCAGAGAAAAGGAATAGCAAACCTGGCAGGAAGAAAACTGTATACATATAAAAGACAGTATCACTTAATATTTATATTAATGTAATAAACTGATAAATGGAATAGGAAAAATATGAAAAATTGTTGATAGGGCTTGGAAATAATAGAACCTAGATCTATTAGGCAATGGCTTCCTTCCATACTGTTTATGATGGTGTGTACAACAAAGTAACTGAGTTTAAGTACATATTGATTCATATCTTAATGAATCAATTTACCGGTTCACCACCACAAAAATACCCATATAATTTAACCTCATGTCATTCATAACAACATAAAAATAGCATAAAAAATCAATTATACCATAGATATCTTAAACCCATGGTGTTACTTGGCAGTGTTTTAAACTACACTGACCAAAGAAAATTCCTTAGGGGTGCAAGGGTAGTTCAGTGGTAGAATTTTCACCTGCCATGCAGGAGACCTGGGTTTGATTCCTGGCCCATGCACTTCCCAAAAACAAACAAACAAGCAAACAAAAGAGAGAAAAAGCAAATAAAAAAATTCAACAAATGGTCCTGCAGGAGTGGGAGGCTCACATGGAAAAGGAATGAAATGTGAACCTCTCCATACAGCATACAAAGAAAAAGGAAAATTCCTTCTTTGAAACAACGTGCTTTAGATACCTGATCTAATAATTAATTTTCAGATTGTATTCAACTAGAAACTAAGCATTTATATGTGAGCTCTGAAGAAGTAAAGATAAAAAATGAATAAATCTGAAATATAACAAAATAAAGGCCTTATTGAAAGTAATTAATTCTCCTTATAAAAATAAAATAAACACTTTTAATTGGATCTGGAAAATAAGTTTTTGATCTAGAAGAGAAATAAAATGGAAAAGAAGATTTCAAACTTTTATGGGTGAATCTTATTTAATAACTCATAATTATTCTTCATTATTAGCATGGAAAAAGATTAATTAAGAAAGAAATCAGAGCACAGCAGATGAAATGAGAATTGAGATAGCGAAAGATGGAAAAAAACTACAGAATATTAAATGAATATTTAATGCCTTCATACAAACATAATAAAGAACAAATTATGTCCCCTTTTACTAACTTTTAATGGGTGTGTTTGTTAAATGGGGGCTCCAATAAGTCTTCAGCAACTTGATAATGCTGACAGTTAGAATCATTGTGAATATTTTTAATCCTGTCTCCCTACATATTTTACCTGGGAAAGTTAAATTCAGTGACATAGTCAGTACAATCTGTATTTGAGTCTCAACCACAAAGACTGTCAATGCAAGTCAAGCAAACTGAATAATTGTTTTGTGATCTGTAGTGGGCAGATGCCTGTCCAGGTCTCAGGTTCAGGATCTTGTGAATATGTTAACTTACATGACAAAAGGGAATTAGCAGATGAGTTTGAAGTTAAGAATCTTGGGATGGGGAGAGATCCTGTGTTATTCAGGTAGAACTAGTCTAATTACAGGTGTCCTTAGAAGCCAAGAAATATTCTCTGCTGTGTTCATGAAAAAATGTGGCAGTAGAATAAGGGTCAGAAAGAATCAATATGACAATGACTTGGTTTCCCCTGCTGGATTTGAAGTTGAATGAAGGGTTTATGAGCCTAAGAATTAGGGCAGATGATGGAAGTTGAGAACATCAGTCGGTTTACAGCTGGCAAGCAAATGTGGGTCTCAGTCCTATAACTGCAAGTAAATTGGTTCTACCAAAAACTCAAATGAGGAAGGAGATGTATTGTCCCATCTTTAGAGTCTGCAGAAAGAAAAACAAGCTGCTGACACTTGATTTTAGCCCAGTGAGATCACTTTGGCCTTCTTGGCCTAAGAAATAGAAGGCATACTTTTAAGTTGGGGTGAGAAATCAAATGGAAACAGGAGCTTATAGCAATTCTCAATAAAGAACTTGAAAAATGATTGGAGAATAGGCACTAATAAGGATGATGAAATTTATTCTAAGGGTCATGAAGAGTCATTGAGTTGTTGTATACAGGATCATTTCAGCTTTACTTTAAAAGTAAAATATGGTCATAATGTGTAGACTATAAAGGGGACATAATATTTGAAGAGGCTACTCAGGATGTTTTGCTGTGGTAACCTATAATATGGTCCTGACAGTGGCTGGGGTATTAGAATTTGGAATCTAAGTAAGTTTGGCAGTGAGGGAAATAATAAAAGACAGAAAAGAATGGTCAAAGAGAAAATACAGGGATCAGTGGGGGTCTAATAAGTACAAAGAACGGCTATAGTGGGAGTAATAAAGGAAGGAAGTCTTGGTTTGTGATATTCCTCAAATTAATGTTGATAAGCCTCAGAGAGTGCACCGGGTGAAGGAGAACGATTTGTGGTGAAATAAAGGGATTTAGATTTGAAGATATGGGGTACTTAAGGGGCCAGAATTGAAGTGGAAATTGCCATTCTCATGGAATTTGAAGTCACCCAAATTATAGCAGGGTTGGAGAGTGATAAACCAGGTGTCAGGTTCCAAATATTCATAAACGAAGAGGGAAAGCTAAATTAACATAACAGAGAACAATAACAAGATGGAAAGCAGCGTGGCAAATTAACATGTTTCTCAAAGCAATAGAGGCTGGCATCCTGTGGGGAGGGGCGATCTAAATTAATTTCTTTCAAGTTTAGCAGAAATAAAGGATGATTCACTAAAAGGCTGAAGTGGTGGAAACAGTTTTATACCTTTGGAAGAAATTTATAAGCAAAAGAATAGAAATGCCTGCCACGGATGGAGCAATAAGAAAAGCTTATGCCAGAGAGAAGCAGTTTTAAAATGAAGGTTCTGGAGTCTGGCTATGGAGCTTCAATCTGATTTCTCCCTATTAGCTGCAGCTGAAATGGGTCATGTTCCTAAGGAAATGCACATTTCCTAATAGATGCTGGCCTCTGAGCCCATCTATCAAAGTCAGCAGAGGCCAGCTTGAGTGTGAGGACTCCTGGGGAAGGCTTGCTATTTAGTACTGTAAGCTAACATGTTCCCAAGAGTTTCCATATACTGTGCCATGATGAGAGGCTCTATGTGACATTTTTATTTCTTTGAGAGATGTCTAAATACTCAACAATGTTACCCCTAGAGATGGAAGCAATAAGCCACAGATACTTCATATATCGTCTTACCTCTATTCACTCCATTTTTGTTCATAAATCTGATTTTTTGACACTATTGTGTGAAGTACTTATTATTTAGAAATATTAACATGATTTGATATCTATTCTTTTAACTTTTAAAAATACTGAGTGGAAATTAGCTTCAATAGTTTCAATGGATATCAACAGTTCTTTTATTTAATATGCTTCACATATATGATTCCCATATCTGAATTCAAATCTAATTGGGTAGGTTATCTATAAATAACAGATGGCTCATTTTCTGAACCCATGTATATTTGAACATATTTTTTCATGGCCATAAAAATAAATAGCTAATTGTTTTGGAATAGAATTTTTACTTTCCAATGTTTTTTCTCTCAATATTTGTGTATGGTTTTTTACTTTCTTTTTTATGGGAGAAGGCAGCAGTCCATAAGTCTGTATATGTATTTTTTTTAAGACACTTACTGTGTTTTTCCTCTACCTTTGAAATACTAGAATTTCATCTGTCCATGTCTAGATTTTCATTTTTTTTTCTATAAATGTAGCCCTTGTTGGGAATTGAATTACATACACTGTAGAAACATGTTTTTGCCTTAAAACCCTGTCCCCGGGTGTGAACTTGTTGGTAAATAGGATGTTTGAAGATGTTATTATTAGTTAAGATGTGGACTCATTTATGAATAGGAACTTTGAAGATTTTATTTAGATGAGGACAAACTGAATCAGGGTAGGACTTAAGCCATATGACCTGATTCATTAAGCAAAGGAAATTAGAAAACAGAAGAAGCCACAGGTCAGTAGAAGCCAGAAGGCAGCAGAAATCAGAAAAGCAGGCACCAGGAGAGAGAGAACATTGTGTGATGGAGGATTTGCAGAAAACCACGGGCTCTGGGAGAAAGTAAGCCTTGCCAGGACTTTAAAGTTAGAACAGTGCAACAATATATTCTTGCTGTGTAAGCCAGCCCACTGTGTGTTTTTTGTCAAGGAGGCCCTGGAAATCTTAGACACCTGGTTCACAATAACTCCTTTTGATATACAGTATGAGATATATAGAGTTTGATATATAGCATTGTTCCTCCACAACTCACAGAATTTTCATTTTATCCTTGTTTTGCTTTGTTTTCCTTTTATTCATTTTTTCTTGGCGCTTTTCCAGAAGGAAAATTATCTGTATGTTCTCTGCATCAATAATCTTTATTCCATTCATTTTTATCTTTTGGTACTTACTTCTGTATTCTGAAAAATGTATAGACAAAACTTGTTTGGTTTTACACATATTAATGCCACAATGGATTGTTCCTCATTAATTTATAATTTTATAATCTCATGGTATATTGCCTTTTCCCACTTTTATTTAATTGAAATAATGCATTTTAGATTATTATGGAAATAATATAGATTCAGAATTCTCCCTGAGTTGTGTATTTTTCTTAACTATTCTCTTTTCCTACCTGCGTGACATTTTTGTCTCATTGGATATATTTTCCAAAGTCCCTGTTTGATTTTGTTAGAGCAATGAACTCATCTTCTGTGAATAAAAAAAGGTCTCTGCTGGAAAAGTTTTTGATCCACACTATGGTTTGGAGAGTCCTTTCAGACCCCACAATGCACACATTCGGCATGGGTTCTCTAATCAGAACTTCATGTGGCCAGATGAGGGATATGAATTTACACCAACATGCAGGATTGAAATGACTGTGGACATTGGAAGGGAATCCAGTACTGTCAGAAATGAGGGGTATCTGAGCCACTTCTTTACGTTTCCTCTCATTTCTATACATCTTTTTATACCTGGGGAAAATGCTTTTTTTCTGTTTTGTTATTTCCTTTCTTTTCTCTTCTTTTCTACCTCTATGTCCTGTATAAGCTGTACCTGTAGCTATGGCTGAGGTGTTGGCATAATGCATCATGTATTAGTAATTCTCAAGAATGCCTTTAGGGTCCTCAGCAGGGTTGCAATTTCGACAGAGCTTCATCTCAAAGAAGACACCTGCATATGCCTTTGGTTGAAAAGCCCAAGCTAAATTCATTGCCACCTCTAATCCTCTTTGTCCTACCATCCTTTTTCTATATTGCATAATATTTATTTGATTATAAGTTTTACCATGAATTGATTTCAGAGTATATCATCATTAATTATCCCAACACCATTTGATAAATAATTCAAATTTTATTACCATTTTGAATGTCACCTTTATTAAAGCAGAAAAAAAATTTGACAAACAAACTTTTTCTACATTGCCTCTTTTTGAATAACATGTAAATAAGACATTATTCAACTTGAGAAAAAGTACAGGAGTGATATTTGTGTGAATTCATGAATAATAGATATTCCGAGTATAGCATGATGAATCAGAGATGAATATATATTCTATACTTTTTTCATTTGTGTTTTTATTTATGATGGCATGAGTATCAAAATTTTTTTATTTTAGCTTTCTGACAAATTTATTATCTGGGAATACAAGATGCCCCCCTATAAGCACATTATTATGTGCCATTCACTAATTCTTTGAATAAAATTTATAATACTTTCCTCAATATTAGCAAAAATAATTTGATGTCTTGAAGCAACATTTTTATGAATGACTTGTAGAGTATTAACACATTCGAAATATTTACTACTTCCTTCAAAGAACATGCTTTATCTCTGTATTTATTTAAAATTTATCTTCTGCCCATAATTAAACTTTATCACTTTTTTAAAAGAGCCTGCAGAGTTTTTAAAAAGATACTTATGCATATTATTTTGATTTGAATGGATTTGGTCCATTGTATTTGCTAGCATTTATTTATTAGAAATGATATTTAGTGCTATGTATGTAAATATCTACTAATATTCTAGATAAAATTATATATAACAAAGATAAAATTTGAGTAAAATGCTTCTTAAAAATATATTTTTGTGTTATTTATATTATTTTGTTTCTCTTACATCAATACTGAAGAAAACACACCCAATCCTTCATTATGATAGAGTGGCACATATTTGTTAAAATCAAAGGAGTTGATTTGAAAATCATGCATTCACTTATTAAAAATAAATATTAAAAAATAAAACATAATTTGAAACTTTCCTTTCCTATCAAAATAACACATACTGCCACATATTATAAACAAGAGCCTTCGATTTAGTCCTTTTCTTTAACTAAATACAGGTGTCTGATTTCATTTCACATTGGAAAACGAATGGGAATGATATTATTAGGAATTCATGAAAATAGTACATACCAATGCTTAAAATTGTTTATCTTCATTAAAGACCACTAGGATAATTAGTTTACTCAGACAATGAGATTTAAAAATGTTGAGGTCCCTTTAAATTTATGGGCTTAACTTCTGACTTTTCCTCTTAATTATATGAACTGCTTAAATAAATAAAGGGAATCGTAGCATATTTTCCAGCTTTGCATTTCCAAATACTACAATACTAAGCATATATTTGCTTAGCAATGGTGGAAAGAATTGACACTAAATCGATCTTTTTCCTGTTTTCCTCATCATTTGTCTGTCTTGATCGTATAACTTTTGAACCATATAATTCATCTCTATTTCTTTGAGATATAAGACCACATTTTTATGCTATGAAATTAATACATACTGTGGCTATTATTGAAGATTAGGTAAGAAATTTAAAATTTACTTTTTTAGCTGCCTTAAAGGAATCTTATAGCAGTGTGAATTTTGGTCCTAATCTTTCTCAGATAAAAACAATTACATGCTGATATTTGAAATTACAGAAAAATATATAATAGTGGTGAACATTTATTGAGCAACTATTTCATAGCAGGAACTATTATAGGACTTCAAAATTTATTATTTAATTTTATTGTTCCCATTTTATCAATAAGAAACATGAAAATCAGCAAAATTTTTCTGTGGTCCTCCATCCTAGCAATGGCAAATCTTGAATTCAAACCTAACCTTTCTTGACTACATCGTTTATGCTGTGTACTTCCACTACTACACAGTCATATCTTTAATCATCCCTGCAGTGATGTGATAGGACCATCCCTCAAAAGCCCTAAGAAATTTATCAAAACAATGTTGTTTTTATGTTGTGATCCTGCTTCATAATGTATGTGGGCATATATATATGTACACATTTATATTCTGTTACCAAATTTACATAATGGTACATAGAAGGAAAAGAGATAAACATGGAAAAAGATCTTCATAAAGCAAGAGCCCCACAGTACATCATTATGCCTGTAATATACGGGGATGTTATGGTTATTCCATGGCACCATTTGAAATTGTTTTTGTACTTTGAAAAGATAAAGTGACCTTAGATAAATAGAATTCATCTCATTCCTTCATACTAGAAGTGAATATCTGGATAAATAGATTCCCCTCTTCCCCACCAGAATTTGAAATATCCTTATTCGGGTTCTTCCCAAACCCTTCATCTTTATGTGAGGACTAAGAAGAAGATATTTAGAGAGGGAACATCTGCCACAAATATTTGTATGTACATTATTGTATAGATGTGCATGTTGAGAAAAGCTCTATTTTTCCCAGCAAAGGTAAGAAGTGAATTCGAAAAGCTTTGACAGCAGTAGACAATTTATTATAACTGATTATTCAGAAACTGAATCATCATGCAAAGATTTATTTTTACTGAAAGGTCATATAAAACATTCTTCTAATCTTTAATTCACATGTACCTATGGAAAAACAGGATTCCATTATGCATGAGTCGGGCACTGCAGAGATAATTGCAACATGAGAGTACAGTCCCCAAGTCACAGAATTAACTTCCTCAATCAAACACGTTTCAATGACTGAACTTCCCAGTGACCCTGTCCTTCTCTCTCAACACTATAACACTCTCCTCTGCTCTCCTTTTAGGTCAAGTTCAGTTAAAAGCTCGAGTCAGGGGCAAGTGTGCATTAATTCACTCTATAGTTAACTTAGAATTTTCTTTAGAATTTATCAAAAATGGTAATGTATAAGCTGTGCCATTGTGCCATTGATAAGAAATTTCTGGGAGGTGAAATGCAGGCATGCACACAGAAGTAAGTAAGTAAGCAAATAAATAAATATTGCACACTAAGTTATATAATGCTATTACCTTTAGAGTTGGATCTCTTCTTATCTGAAGGTAACAGAAAGCGTATAAACTTGTCCTAAACTTGTTATATTGAATCTGCAGCATGCCAGAAATGTTACAGATTTGAAGAAATATATATGGTAGGAAGAAAATCAATGCATTTCAACTAACCTGTTTACTTACTTCACTTGACAATAAGCCTGAAACTCCCCTTATCTGAATATCTTGAACACACTGAGACAAATATGTCACTGACATATTAGAGTCAGAAAGCAGTGATATCAGCATCTTGTACTTTTTCAAAAGCTGTGGTTCCAGTTTAATATAAAGAGCTTGTCCTAAAAAATACCTATTAAGCTAAAACTTTTCTTTATTATGTCCACACTTCTCCCTGCTTCCACCTTCTTCCACCTCCTCCTTTCTGCCACCATAGGAATATGTATAGGTAACAGAAATCCACTAAAAAAGAAAATAGGAGAGGAAACATGAGACTGAGATTCTGGAATGAAAGCATGGACTTTGCCTTTATCTTCTCAGACCATATCTCAAAGTTTGGGAAAAAGGCCTCTGAGAAGAGACGAAAACTTCAAGAGCAGGGTCATATAGAGAGTTGAGACAAATTAATGTTTACTGTTGAATAAAACTAAGCCTGCATTACCTTTTTTCAGCCCTTTTCCTTTCCCACTGGTAGGAACTATCTCTGTAAACTGTAACTCAGGCAGCCATCATGCACTATGAGGTGAAAGCCATATTGCTGAGAATGAGGATGGTAGAGGATTGAGACTGAAGAGTCTTGGACTCTAAAAAGCTTAGACTAGATGTACTTTGTAAATGTAAGACAGAAATAAATTGTAGTCTTGCTTAAGCCGTATTACTTTGAGTTTCTTTTGGCTGCACCTAATCCTAAATCATATGTACTGATTTGTAATAGTGGACAGAGGGAAAAATAGGAGGGGCCAGTTTTGGAGAAAGGTTTTTTCCCCATAGATTCATGGAACAAAACAGCAGCATCTTACAGGCCAAATGAGTGGCAGTGAATAAAAGAACAGTCCAGTGCCCTTTAACCCTAGAGGAGTAACAAGGCAAATACATGTGTTGTGGGTTGAACTGTTTCTCCAAAATGATGCGTGGAATTCTAAATGCCTCAGTACTTTAGAAATGAACTTATTTGGGAATAGGGTCATTACAGAAGGAATTAGGCAAATGAAGTCACACTGAGTGTAAAACTTTAATCCAGTATTACTGGTGACCTTATAAATAAGAGGGCATTTGAACATAGAATGGAGACAGGGGGAGAATTCCATGAGACAACTGAGACAGAGACCACATGGATTTCTGGCAAACCAATGCCAGAAGCAAAGGGAGAGGCTTGAAACAAATTCTCCCCTAGAGTTTAAGAGGAAGCATGGTCCAGCCAAAACCTTCATTTAGGATTTACAGCCCCTAGAACTTTGAGACAATAAATCTCCTCTGTTTTAAGCCACTCAGTTGGTGTCACTTTGTTACAGGCCCCCTGGAAAACCAAAACAACATCCTACATAATATCCTCACAATGAACATTTTTATGTAGAGAAGGGAAGCACCACGAGACCTTGTAATTTTCAAAGTGGAGGCTAATAATCTGATTACATTCTGCTACTAATAGTACATGACTTGGACTGATAAACTATTTTTGGGGGAAATTCAGCAAGTTTGGAAATTAACACCAAAATGTGTATATTAGACTAGATAGCCAGAAAGCAGATCTTGAGGCAAAAACTTACAAGGGAGAGTTGAATCCCTTTGAAGTAACAGAGAGAGAGAGAAGGCAGATTGAGAATTACTGCTTTTTGCAAAAATTTTAAACTCAGTGTAATTTTTTTACCGTGTGTGTGTGTGTGTGTGTGTGTGTGTGTGTGTGTGTGTGTGCGCATGGGCAGACATCAGGAATCAAGCCCGAGTCTTTGGCATGGCAAACGAGAAATCTGCCTGCTGAGCCACCGTGGCCTGCCCCAAACTCAATGTAATTTTGATTTTATTTGCCAGCCTATAAAAGGTATGCATGGTCACAAATGGAGGCAGAGACAGAAGCTTCCTAATAGAGCCAAGAGCCCAGGAATGTCCTCAGAAGCCAGGATACAGTTTGTAGTAGGGAAAAAAAGCTGTGGATAAAGATGAACATAGAGTAAGTGTTATATGGTGTATTATTTAAATTTCAACTCATTTGATCATTGTAGGGAATAAAAGGGGAAGATTTCGTTGGGCAGTAAATAAAAAATTCTAAGAAACCCTAATTGTGTCAGTGTCTAAAATTCATCTACATCATTTAAAATAAGTACTTTAAATAAAATTTTAAATACAAAATGTACAAATTCTTTTTTATAAATACAAGACCTTTCTTTACCTGGACCAAACACACTAAACTTAGAATGAAAGGTTTAATAAAGGATGTTTCAAACTATTACATGTTTTCAAATCATTTACATTTTGTGCAACCATTTAATCATAATATAAATTCCACCTTTTAGATGGATGAAAGACTCAATTTGTAAGAGTAAATGTGTTCATATAAAATTTTGATTTATTAATGTAAACCCAGCCTGGGCAGAGACAGCCACAAGAATAACTGAGGTTGAATCTACCATCAGCTTAGAGCAAGGTTTACTTTAAAGCCAAGATTATATTCAGTAACAGAATTTTAAGAAAAGTAGAAGTAATATAATCTCACATTCTATAGCTTGCACACTTCGCTTTGTACCCTTTTAGTGTAGGAATCACATCTGGGTTAGCTAACATTTCAGGATCAGGGGGGTCTGCATAATGGGCCCATTAAAACTTCTGGAATTGGAGAGAGTTTATTTTGACAGATGGTCATGACTGTTGGAAAGTGGTTTGCAGAGATGAGTGCGGAATTCCAAAACAGTGCTTATTTGGTTAATTCTAAGAGATAGCAAAATGACTAGTTTTGAAAGAACAAACACGTGATGTCCCAGGGAAGAAATATGGAAGTTTGTGAATATAGTCAAGTTATAATTTGGAGGTGATGTTATAATCCCTATTAGTTCTAAGAGGATGTTTAGAAGGGAAGGACAAGAATGCTAATTTTAAGTGCCTGTGTTAGACTCCGAATAGCCTCAAATAACACAAAACAAAAAACTGCTACCCAGTAAAACTTAATTTGCTTCAGAAGAAGGAATACCAAATAACACCCAAATCTAATAGCCTTTGGACGTACCTATCAAGTTGTTAACATGTCAGTTACTGGATCTGAGGAAAGAGGTTTTACATAAAATAAAAGTGGTGACCTGCAATAAACAAAAATATGAGAGGACATTTTTGAAGATGTGATTCTCTCACAAGGGGAAGAAAAACTTGCATCTCAGCCAGAACAAAATGTCTCATGATTGGTTTCAAAAATGTTGCTGCAATGGCAGGTATCTGATTCCCAGAAGCTGGTCTGCCAGCATGGACAATCTAAAAACAATAGCCTCTGAGAGTATTTGGACTTAAATCCAAATAAGTTTTGGCCACTCTGGTGTCTTTGAAACAAGTTTTTGGAACATTGGAAGCTTATGAATATTCAAAATATTTATATATATTTTAATTGATACTGGAAGGTGGATAAACTTGCTGGAATTTATAGTAAAACTACAGTTTTTTGTTTTGATTTGTTTTGTTTTGTTTTGTTTTTAATTTCTAGGAACACTGACTCAAGGACATTTACATTTAGGAAGCATGGAAAGAATCATTTAGAGCTGGCTATACCAGGCAGTGGCCTTTTTAGCTCCAGGCTTCATTTGCACTCCAATCATTTACTGAAATTCTAAAATTTGGTTGTGGTTGTAGTAGTTTCCTATAGTTCCCTTAGGCCACTTAGGGCCTTAAGAGAGCAAAAATGTATTATATCACAATTTTGAAGGTTAGAAATATAGAGTAGGTCTCAGGACTGGTTTCTTCTGGAGTATCTATGGGTGAATTTATTTCCTTGACTTTTACAGTTTCTAGAGGCCACCTAAATTCTTCAGCTCTTGGCTGCTTCTTCTTAATTCTAAGCCAGTTCTGCAGCATCCTCAAATCTCAGCCCCTCTCTCTTTCTAGATCTCTTTCCCTCTCTATGTCCTCTGCTGCTGTCATCATACCTCATCTCTGATCCTTACCTTCCTATCCCTCTTTCAAGGACCAGCAGGACCACTTTGATAATCCAGGATCTTGTTCCCACCAAAATATTATTAACTTTATCACATCTGCAAGGTCATTTTGTCATTTCAAGTAGTTTCTCCAGATTAGGATGTAGGCATTTTTGTAAGACCATCATTCTCAACATTAATATATATATATATATATTTTTTACGTCGACTTTCATCTCCATGAGGAGAGCATCTGGGTACAGACAAGAAAATTACTGTGATTCCTGTACAATTCTTGATAAGAGGAAAACATGGAGGATTAGCAGAGTAGTTAAAACTTCTAAGAAATATTCTGTGGTATTTTGGTAAACTCTCTTGTAGGACACTTCATCAGGACCATGAGAGATCATCAGGTAGGGAAACTGGACAATCAAGTATGCACCTTGTGGTAGACAGAATCATGCCCCAACCTAGCCCCAAAGATGTCCATGTCTTAATCCCCAAAACCTGTGAATAAATTAGGCTTCATGCAGACTGGAATTAGATTGCAGTTAGATTTAATGTTGCTAACCAGTTGGCCTTAAATTAAGGAGATTTTTCTGGATATCCAGGTAGAGCCAAATTTAATCAGAATATTCCTTGAAAGTAGAGGAGGCATAAGTCTATCAGAATGATGTGATGTGAACAGGACTTGACCTACTCTTATTGTCTAAAATAATACAGGAAGGGAGCTACCAGGAGCCATGGAATGTGGAACATCTCTAAAAGCAGGACAAGGCAAAGAAAGAGATTCTTTCCTAGAGTTTGGAGAAAAGAATGAGGTCCTGCTGGCATCTTGAAATTGTCCCAATGAGACCCATTTTGGACATCTGGCCTACCGAACAATAAGATAATAAATTTGCATTGTTTAAGCCACTAAACTTTTAGTAATTTGTAACAGCAGTTATAGAAAACCAATAGAGATTTTGGTACCAGGAGGGTGGTGCTGATATAATAGGTACCTAAAAATGTGGAATTGACTTTAGAATTGGGCAGTGAGCAGAGACTGGAAAAATTCTGAGGATTATGATGGAATAATTCTATTTTTTTTAATAGACTGCTAGTAGAAAAATGAATGTTGATAACTCTGTTTTGGAACAATAGAAAACTAATACACCCCTTAGCATGCAAAGTCCATGTGCTTAGAGCCTGTCTGGAGAGAGTGTGATCAAGAGGAAGAGAGGGTTCACAAAGAAATCCCATATAGGAAAATTTCTTATCTCTCAGAGGCCTATTAGATTCTCATGTAATTGTAAACAGTGACCTTTAGCTTCCCTGTGGGTAAAGTGGGCACTTGATGGCTGGTAGCCACCATGAAGAAAATTCCCAGAGTAAATGCAGTTTCATTTCCATTTCAGCTGGGCCTTATACTGCAACTTGAGGTTTAGGATTAATTGATTCACATTATTAAAGAGGTCAGAGGCTGAGAACAAAGATTCATAGCTGACAAAAGCAGATTTTTCCTACATGCAGGAAACGTTCCTATAAGAAAGTCAACACATTAAAAATAATCACCGAGCTTTTTTTACTGCATTTATTAGAAAGGTGCCACTGAAATAAGTATCAATGTAATTCCCTGATAACTTCAAATAAAGATGTAATGTTATAAACAAATCCAAAAACATTTTATTTTGAGTTTTCATTCCAGGTATATAAAATTGTACATAAGAAAAACTAGCTAAGAATAACTCAAGTTGTTTTAGAATGGGCTATTTGCAGTAATTTTTTTCTAATTTAAAATATATTACTTAATCAGTTAGTTCATTTAGAAAAATGGTACATGTGAAAGTGTTTTCACTTTCATGTTAATTGAACATTTATTCTCACAGATCCAGAAAATATATCCCATAAACATTAACTGAATAAGGACCATGATGAATCTTACAAAGGAAGAAATAAGAGTATATGTGCCAGTAAATATGAATTCAAATATCATGATTTTTATCTTGTTTATAATAGAGATATCTTTGGACTTGTAAATTCAATGACAACATAACATACCAGTTTGAATAACTCTTTCTTTTTTATTTTGCATTGAGTACCCCATGAGCAAATACGGTTAACTTTAGTTCTGCTTTTGGATAAATTTCACATCTGATTTTCATATGGGTCACTACTGAGTTTGGTCTTTGTCTTGCATTCAAAATTTAGATGTTGGAGTATAGTCATTTGTTCCTGTTGGTAGAACTGTGTTCCTAATTTTGGGAATTTCGTATAGTTCTATAACAAATGTACCCTGCTATTTTTATGACAATCCAGGCTTTTGTATTTATTGATGATAAAACACTCACAGAATTTTAATGACTTTCTGTCAATTTCATAGTCTGTGTACTATATTTACTAAGTTACAAATCCTAAAATGCTGAATAAATAATTGAAATCCAATTACAAAACCCAGCAAGACCATTTTGTATAGATTAATTATCACCACTAAGGATCTGAGGGTCCAGAATTTCAAATCTCTGAATTTTACTAGATATTCCAATTTTTAATTGCAGAATTCTACAATTTCCAATCATTAAATTAAACATAACTAAATACACAAAAAAATCTGTGGAGTTAATTTGTCCAGTGTAATTTGGCAATGTACATAAAGATAACAAGACATTCCAATCAGCTGAAGCTTTTAAGGAGCAAGAGACTTTTTCATTGCTTCTTCATCCAGTGAGCCTCTTCTCTGAAGTATATCCAGACCCTTTATCAGAGCCCGCAACTTCACAGCTTGCTCTATGGAGTTTGCACTCTTCCATTACCCTAGTTGTGTGAGACACCTTTATACACCTCATATTTACAGATCTCTCCTTTTGGTTCATTTCTCTAGAGAACCCTGGCCAGTGGAATATGCAACAACACAACTCCTTTGGGGTAAAGAGTGAATATGTCACCCATCCCTAGAATTTGCATGATCCTCATCATATTGATTTCCACTCTCAGCATCCCTCATATCTCCTTGGAGTTCTCTTGTTCTTGTCTTAAATATTCCACAACATATCTTGCTGTCTATCATGGTCTATCAACCATGCCTCTAAACCCCCTGAATCTGCAGACTGCGCTCAAAGCAACCATCACTGGCTTAGATTTCTTGAGCACGAGTCAGGCAACATTCTACAGTATGCCCCAGTAGCACAAAGATTATTTCAAACTCTTGATGATTATATGCAAGGCATTTCAATAGACCGAGGGCAAAGGGTAGCAACATCCACATGCAGACTCATATCACCATAAAAACAAAATGTTCTTTCCAAAATTTGTCTTCACCACATTCCTTCTCCAGACTCCTTATTTGCTTTGTGTAGTTTTGAGCCATATAACTGATTTGTGATTAACAGCTTAAATTACTAAATTATTTAAGACAACTGATTTTGTGTAATGTCACTTTAATTTAGTACACATATCCTTAAATTCAAAATTTACTGTTAAATATTCCTCTAGTATTCACATTTTGAACATGTCTTGTCTGTTCAGTAAGTTATACAGTTGAGTAAGGAACTATTCTTGAACTATGCTATACAGTTATTTCATATTCTATTTTAAAATTAAACACAGAAATGGTGACAAGCTTTGTTTGTTATGGGTCTGCATTGTTCTGTTTTTTTAAAAAAAATCACACTATTAATTGGAATCTCAAAAAACCTATCACTTCTCTGGTGTTTAATTTATCAGCAGAAGAGGTACTTTAGTCTTTAGCCTACCAGACATGATAGGCCACTGCTTTATAAATCTTAGATAAATCAATAAAGAGGAATCATGGAGAGTTGCTTTTATATAAGATGGAAAACCAGAAGACATTTTATTTTTCTTTGCATGGGCAGGCACCGGGAATCGAACCCAAGTCTCTAGCATGGCAGGCAAGAACTCTGCCTGCTGAGCCAATGTAGCCTGCCCAAAGTGAATCTTCATAATTAGATTTTTTTTTTTTTTAACATGAGCAGGCACTGGAAATCAAACCTGGGTCTTCAGCATAGCAGGAGAGAACTCTGCCACTGACCCACCATGGCCCACCCTAAAAGACAATTTTCAAAGTGACATTATTATAAAGAATTTCTGGGAGGGAAAGTAAGCATTGTTAAAATCTCATTTTTACCATTTATGGAGTGTTATTGATTGCAAGCATCTGAAAATGGATAAACTTCAGTAATTTATCCGAATAAATAGGTAAACTTCAAATTTTCTTTAAATATATTTAAAATATAAATAATTGGAGAGGCAATAAAAAATAATTACTTTTTTTAATTGTATAATATAATATACATACAAAGCAAAGAAAACAAAAAGCAATAGTTTTTGAAGCACTCTTCAACAAGTAGTTACAGGACAGATCCCAGAGTTTGTCATGGGCTATCCTACCATCATCTCAGATTTTTCCTTCTAGCTGCTCCAGAACATAGGAGGTTAGAAGGAGTAACATTCTAACACAGCCCAACAATTAGTTGCAGAAAAGATTTCAGAATTTGATATGGGTTACAATTCCACAATTTTAGGTTTTTCACTTCTAGCTGCTCTGAGATACTGGAGACTAAAAGAAATATCAATGTAACGATTCAGCAATCATACTCATTTGTTAAACCCTACCTTTTCTGTATAACTCCACCATCACCTTTGATCCTTCTGTCCCACTCTTTAGGGGTGTTTGGGCTATGGCCATTCTAACTTTTTCATGTTGGAAGGGGCTGTCAATAAAATGGAGTAGGAAGATGCAACTGCTGATATTCTGGAGAGGCTGGGCCCTCTAGGTTTCAGGACTTATCTGGTCCAAGGACACATTTGGAGGTTATAACAATTACTTTTTTAGATGAACAAATATGCTACTTCTCAGTAGTTAGAGAATTGATTCATTAAAATCCTCATTCATAAGATAGCTTTATAAAGCAGAACTTCTTAAGAATGACATGTGGTATTAGTTAAAAGATGCTTGTATTTAGTAAAATCAAGTCGTGACACCCCTTTCAACTTTTATATTTGATATCTAAATAATTATTATGTTAGTAAAAATAATATAAAATTTATCAAGAATGTTTAGAATGTCAGGTATGAAAAACTTTGTTTTAGACTTCATTAGTGTCATGGTCAGGTTCATGTGTCAACTTGGCCAAGTGGTGGTACCTGTTTGTGTGGTTGGGCAAGTGCTGGCCTGTCTGTTGCAATGACATTTCATAGAATTAAATCGTCATCATGTCAGCTGCATCCACAGCTGATTCCGTTTGTAATCTTCTGCAATGAGTGATGCTTAATCTAATCACTGGAAGCCTTTTAAGGAGGATTCAGAAGAGACAAGCTCTTCTTCCTGCTTCGACCTGCAAGCCTCTCCTGTGGAGTTCGTCCAGACCCTCCATCAGAATTGTCGGCTTCACAGTCCACCCTGCAGATTTCGGACACTGTGTTCTTGCGGTCACGTGAGATACTTTTATAAATTTTATATTTGTGAGTGTTCCCTGTTGATTCTGTTCCTCTAGAGGACCCTAACTAATACAATTGGTATACCATTATAATGGATTTAAAATGAAGTTTCACTAAGACATGCTTGAAACAAAATTTGAAATATGAAGCATTTACTTCTTCATGGTGAGTTTGTGATTCATGATAAGAAATAAGTGCCTACATGTTACATTATATCGCATAACAAATCTATCAGTAGATAACATTATTATCCTGAAATTCAAATTAGGAAATTGAGTCACAGATCAATAGGAACTAATAGAAACAGTGGCATGCAAAGAGTGAAGTGGTCAAACTGTTTTGTCCTCATTAGGCAATAAAGGACTTCATTGTATATAGAGAATTTAAAATAAAAAAATAAAGTCCACCAATATTTAGTTGACCTTCCATAATCAGTATACACTGGCAACTCCAAAGAATTTATCACTCCAGGTGATATCTACTTTCCATACAGAATATGCTGTTAATCTAATGGCAAAGCAATTACTGCAGTTTCTATTCAGTTTAAATAATACATCTGTAAGCTTCAAGTTGGCACATTTTTATCATTCATCCTTTAATGTACATTGAATTCCACATAAACACTGATTTGTAGAACTCCCCATTATGGGATTGGCTTCAAAAACACATGGACTTTGTACATATATTTTATCAGAATTCAACCAAAGGATCAAAGTCCAAAATGTTAGATATATACAAATAGTATTGATAAATAGTTTGTTTTTTTGTCCTACAGGAACTTGGAGGGTGCTGCATTTGTTGGCAGTGTTGCCATGAAACCAGCAACTAGCTCATAATTTTTCTGAATTTTGAAATTAAATTTGGAGAGGGAAATACCCATGTACCACACATCTCAATTTTGAGAATCTTTCATTTTGCATAGAAACGTCTCTCAAAGTATTTATATACTTCCTGTCTAACTTACACAGAGAATAGAAAAATGAACTGTAAGGTATTTAGGGATTCCCTGTCTTCATTGTGAGCATTCCTTATAATACCATGAAATAATAAGGTGCCGGGATTTTATGCATTTATCCCTTTCTTCATGTCAATGATAGCATTTTTTGCCTCTTTTTCTGATATCCTTAACTCTGTTGGTTTATGTAGTATACTAGATTAATTTATCAAGAAATAGCCTGCAGCACAAGAAAATAAAAACTTTGTGGAAACCGGTTCATGTATTCAGATTATATTTGCTTACTTTTATTTCTCTTATAGGTTCTGAATGCTTGAAGTAGTTTAAAGCCAACCCTTCAAATAAGAATGGGATTATGTTAATCTATTAATCTATTTAATTTAGAATAGAAGTACTAACAAAACCCAATTTACCCATAGACCTGTTTTACTTGTGAGCAGAGTATTTGCAATAAACAGAAGTAACTCTAGATAAATTATATAGCCTTCAATTCACAGCAATATAATGAGTACTGCTACTTGACTTGGTCAATTATATATATGCACAGGTTTAGGGGTTATGATCCTGCAAGCCACGTGAGTTTGTGACCTCAATCATGATATCAAAATTGCCAAATTGGGAATATGCTCTCTTATTAGTGCATCCTTCTGAAAATACACTATTTTACCTGTTTCTTCCTGAAAAGGCAATTTTATGAATATTGTATTTAAGGATATTTAATGAGACAATTTTCATGTGCTGTTGGTAATACACATCCACCTTAAGTAAAATTAAATGTTCAAGTGTATTCTGAGCACTCAGTATCTTTTGCTGAGTGTAATAGTATGCTACAGTGATGTGCACATTAAATCAGATTTTTTCAAAATGTAATCTGGTCTTCCTTTTAATTCCTTGCTATCCATATTAACAGTTTAATGGTAATCAAATGAGGCCTTGTTCTATCATTAAACATATGATTGAAGGTCAGTTAAAAATTAGCAATGAGAGCACAGAGATATAAAATATATGGATCATCTTTCAGTTTCATGAAGATAGAAACGAGGAAGTTAAAGGCTTTGTTAAAACCAACAAGCTTGGTATAAGTTACAATACATCCCTGCAATATTACATTTTTAAAAAATGGCAGTGGAGAATATGGCACATTTTGATGAGAATGCTTTGCTGGGTTATGAAGCAAATGAACATTTTAAATTCAAGATAATGTTTTTATTCTTAACATTGTTATTTATCTATTCCACATATATATTCTGAAATCTGTTTAAGTGACAGTCTTAGTATTAGGGGTGGGGAATTAGTCAATGAGATAAGATTTTCTGAGCTCAAATATATTATTTTATGGTTGAAGAAAAAATAATAATTAAAATTAAATGAAGCCCATAAAGTTTGGTATGTTGTGCCCATACATTTTAGTATGTTGTGCTTGTATTTTCATTTGCCTCAAGATATTTCTTGATTTTCTCATCAACCCGGTATTATTTTCAAGTATGTTGTTTCATTTCTGAAATGATATTTAGTTTCATTCTGTTGTGGTCAGATAAGATTGCATTATTTCGATATTTTTTAATTTACTGAGATTAGATTTGTGACCTAAGAAATGTGGAAAATGTGGTATTTTATTTTAGAGAAGAATGTGTATTTTGTTGCAGTTGGGTGAAATATGCCATACGTGTCTGTTAGGTCTAGTTGATTTAGAGTATCGTTGAAGACCTCTATTATTTATCTTCTAAGTGTTCTATTCATTATTGAAAGTGAAGTCTACTACTAATATAGAACAGTAAATTTCTCCCTTTAAAT
Source organism: Tamandua tetradactyla (assembly GCF_023851605.1). NCBI lineage: Eukaryota > Metazoa > Chordata > Mammalia > Pilosa > Myrmecophagidae > Tamandua > Tamandua tetradactyla. The sequence goes on along the minus strand of NC_135336.1, from coordinate 81,708,095 downwards.
ATGTTAACATTTGCTTCATAAATGTCAAGGATCTGCTGATAGGAGCATATGTATTTATAATTGTTACATTTTCTTGTTGAATTACCATTTTATCAGTATATAATGACAATGTTTGTCTCTCATAACTATTTATTTATTTATTTTTTTACATTGGGCAGGCACTGGGAAATGAACCCAGGTCTCCAGCGCGGCAGGCAAGAACTTTGCCACTGAACTCTGCCACTGCATCACCCACCCACTGAACTCTGCCACTGCATCACCCACCCTCTCATAACAGTTTTTGACTTAAAGTCTCTTTTTTATGTCAATATAAATGTTCCAGCTCTCTTTGGTTACTACTCACATGACATACGTTTCTCCATCTTTTCAGTGTTGATCAACTTATACCTTTGAATTTAAGATGAGCCTCTTGCAGGCAGCATGTAGTTAGGTCACGACTTTATTTTTTATCCATTCTGACAATCTCTGCCTTTTGACAGGGAACTTGAATAGATTGATATTTGAAATTACACTGACAAGGCAAGACTTTCTTCTACCATGTTAATTGTTTGTGTAAAGCTTGCTCTATTTTATATCTTTCAATTCTTCTATTAAAGCCTAATTTTATCTTTAGACTTTTTGTACTGAACTATATCAAGTACCTTCTCATTTTTTTTCTAGATGTTTTTCATACATTTTCTTTGTGGTTACCATGAGATGAGTTAAAATGAAAACACAATATAAGAAAACTTACAGGGTGCAGAAAAGAGAGTGCTAAAAGGAATTTATAACTCTAAATGTTTATATTAAAAAAGAAGAAAGATTCAATCAGAGACCTAACTTCAAAACTAGAACAATTAGAAAAAGAAAAAATTATACCCAAAGTGAGAATGAAGGTAATAAAAAATTAGAGCAGATATAAATGAAATAGAGAATAAAAAAAGTAGAGATAATCAATAAAACCATAAGTTGGTTTACCTTTAGCTGTAATAACAAAGAAAAAAATGAGAAAAGACAGAAATAATTAAAATCACAAATGAACAGGAAAGCAGTAGTACTGACTTTACAGAAATAAAAAGACTATAAGAAGATACTATGAACAACAATTAAGTCAATAAATGATAAAAATGGAAAAATTCCCAAAAACATGCAAAATAGTTACAACTGACTCAAGAAGAAATAGAAAGACCTCAACAAACCAATAACTAGTAAAACAATTGAATAAGTTATCAAAAATCTCCCAATAAAGAAAAACAGATGATTTCACTGGGGAATTTTACCAAACATTCCAAAAATGGAATATATAATACCAACCCTTCTCAAACTCTTTCAAAACATTATAGAGGAAGGAACAATATTAATTCTTTCTATTAGAAACAGCATTAGTTTCATACCAAAGGCAGACAATGATACAATAAGAAATAAATACTCCAGACCCATATCTCTCATGAATATAGATACAAAACATCCTCAGCAAAATACCAACAATCCAAATCAAACAGGACTTTTAAAGAATTATACACCATAATCAAAGGGATTTATCTGAGTTATGGAAGGGTGGTTCAGCATAAGAAAATAAATTAATGTAATATACCACAGTAGCAACAGTAAGAACCATACCTCAAACCATATACAACCATCAACTCAAAATATAACAGAACTTAAATATAAGAACCAAAATACAAAACTCCTGGAAGAAAACATAGGAAAAGATCTTCAGGACATTGCATTAGGCAATGTTTCCTTAGACAGTGCACCCCAAGCACAAGCAAAAAAATAAAATAAAATACACACACATATATATATATATATAAATGGGACCTCATCAAAATTAAAAACTTTTATGTATTGAAGGGCATTATCATGAAATTAAAATGACAACCTATACAATGGGAAAAATTATTTGGAAACCACACATCTAAATAAGAGTTGAATATTCTGAATATACAAAGAAATCCTGCCCTGCAACAACAAAAAGAGAAAACCCAACTTTTAAAAAGTATAAAAGACTTGAATAGACACTTCTCCAGAAAAGATATACAAATGGCCAAAAAGCACGTGAAAAGATGACCAACATCATCAGCTTTTAGTGAAATGCAAATAAAAACCAGTCAGATACCATTTCATACACACTAATGGTTGCTACTTTTTTTTTTAATGGAAAATTTTAAGTGTTGGAGAGGCTGTGGAGAGAGGAACACTCATTCATTGCTGGTGACATTGCAGATCACTGTCACAGTGGAAAACAATTTGGTGGATCCTCAGAAATGTAAGTACCAATATGACTTAGCAATTGCATTTCTAATTACATGCCCTAAAGAATTGAATGCAGGGACTTGAACAGATACCTGTGAACCAATGTTCATGAAGACATTGTTCACTATTGCCAAAATGGAAGCAATCCAACTGTCTCTCCACTGATGAATTGATAAATAAAATGTGTTCTGTACACACATTAAAATATTATTCAGCCATAAAAGAAAATGAATTTCTGAATCATGCAACAAGATGAATGAACCATGAAGACGTCATTTTGAGTGAAATAAGCCGATACAACAAGACATATGCACTATGATTTCACCAAAAAGAAATAATTAGGAAATGCCAAAATATAGTGTCAGAATTTAGAATATAGGTTACCAGGGAAGAAGTAGGGATAGAGAATGAGGAGTTAAGGCTTAAATTGGAAAGGATTTCTATTTGGGATGATGGAATAGTTTTGGAAATGGATAGCTATGATGGTAGCCTAATATTGTATTTAATAAACATTGTACAATTATATATTTGAATGGTTAAAAGGAATAGCTTTAGTTCTAGATAAGTAATTAGAGTAAAAATTAAAAAGAAAACTAATCCATGGTACCATAATTAACTATAGTAAATAGTGCAATTATAAAAATATGCTTTAATTACTTGCAACAAAGATATATACTAACACAAGGTGTTAAAAATAGGGTGGTATCTGGAACCCTGTGTTGTATGCATATTTATGCATACTCAAAACTCCTCTAACAAAAAATAGTAACCTCACCTAAACAAAAAACTAAATGAAAATCAGTTTGCATTATGATAAGTGCTGTAAAAAAGAATATACCAGATCAAAACAAACAAGAAATATATATATTTTTGGCATATGTGAGGTCTGAGAATAGACCTGTTTGTGTGTGAGAGGAAGAGGTGGTTGATCAGGATGGCCTCCCTGAGCGCTAAAAGTTGAAAATAAATTAACTAAAAGAAAATCCAAACTAAAAAAAAATTATGTTTGAGGTAAGAAAATGGCGATTTCAATGGCTTTGAAACAGCAAAAAGTTCCCAGGTACAAGAAGAAAGGAGCACATTGAACAAAAAGATAAACAAAATGATAAAGTTAGCCTTGAGAGGTAGGAAAAGTCTAACTTGACTTTTCTGAATTTCATGAAGAGCTTGGATGATGCTTAAAGAGCAATCGGAAAGACACTGTGTTTTAATTAAATGTGTAATATAATCAGTTTCATCTTTTGTTTTAAGTCACATTGTTTAAGAGTGGGATAGTTTGTAGAAAGGAAAGAGTGATTATATTTGGCTAATACAGACTAAAATGAAGGTTCTTAGGGCAGGTATAGTGGTAATGGTGATAGCATAAGGGACTTCTATTTGAGATATATTTTGCATTTAATAAGTCTTGATAATGGTTCAAATGAGGAATTGAAGGAAATCATGGAAACAACTTTTTTTTTCTTCTGCTTTTAAATGAAGGATGAAGATATTCTCTCCAATTAATAAACTAGGAAAGGAAAAAGTTTGTTAGGGAAGGAAGAAGGAATCAACATTCATGTTTTGAACATGTTAATGTGAAACCTAAAGAAACAGACATAATAAACCATTGGCATTAGAATCCAGGACCTGACTAACTTTTATTCAATGTTATTTACTGAGTGCTCACTCTATGCAGGCTGTATAGAGTATAGTTGAGCATGCAAATTTGGAACTTTCCAGCATATAGATAATGATGTAAGTTATGTAACTGAGCGAGATAATCTGCACAAAGAATAAACATGGAGAAGTTAAAAGAGATCTGGGTTAAAGTACTTGGGTGCACCAGCAGTAGATGAGAAAGAGTCATAAAAATAGACTATGAAAGGATGGCCAGAGAAGCAGAAGGAAATTTGAATAGTGTTGTGCAATAAAAACCAGTGGAAGAAAATGGTATCTGAACATGCCAAATGATGATAAGGAAATAAGTTGAGGATAGAGAAATGCCCATTTGTTTTGACAGCATGGAGATTATGTTTGACATTGATAAGATGGAGGAAGTGTAAGAAGGACTTGTACATATTCCCTTAGCAGTCACCATTCACAAAATCAGGTTTTATATCAAAGCCACTGTGATTCCCTGCTTACAGGCTTTCTCTGGCCTCAGAAATTCTCCACCAGTGACTGACGACAGAATAAACTCCTCATCTACAAAATCTCACCATGTACCAACATGACGGAGACATATTTGTGCATAGTAGTATTTTGCTCATTAACTCACCCTCTAGTAGGTTATTTCCTTTTTCCATCTCACTTCCTTTTACCCTATAAAAGATTACTTAGATACATTTCAGAATTAAAATTTTTCCAGTTAATGCATCTAAGGAGGCTAGATCTCCAATAGAAACATTCTAGAATACCACAGCAAGTATATACAATAAAAATTCTCCCAATCATTGCCCAAAAGCACTTATGGATCTTTATCAATATAACTATATTTTGTATGAAAAGACTCACAAGATCTTCTGAAGACTGTTGGATATAGGTTTTAAGCTGACACTGATTTTATCATCTTCAATCACCATCATGTACCCCTAACCCCATTAATATGATGGCCCATGGTGTCCAGGTGATAAATGGAGTCTTAGCTGAAGTCCTTCTCACAGTGAGTCCAATGCCATAACATTTTGAAACATTAATGTCCTGAGAGTTAGTACTAGGAATCAAGTGGTAACAGTATCAGTATCACTTCCAGTGACACACTTGGGACATATGTACTTATTAGCATCTCCTGATTAGAAGTCCTAGCTGCAAGCACAGATATACTCCTTTGAGGGCAATAGAAAAACAGTTACTTTGCTTTCAACTGATCATTTTTGGTTCCTACCTATTATAATAGGGGGCAAAAAATAAAATAGAGTAATAGCAAAACAACAGATAAAAGAATACTTGGAGGGTTAACTGAATTTGTTGACTAACTGCAATGACAGAAACAGGTAGGGGGAGGCCTGGAACTCAGAGGTTATAGTAGGGCTCCACTTGATGCTCTCATCAAGTGGTCTAGTAATATTAATTGGTTAATTTCAGCAACTATGGCCTGACAAGAGCTCAATATCCAGGGTCTCAGACCACTTAGGAATGAATTTCTACATTATTTCCCAGAATATGAACTTCTTACTCATGGCTGTCTCTAGCCATAGTGCTCTATGAATATTCTCATTGAGAACATAATGGTGCAATAGGTTATGCTGGTTTGAGAGGATGTATGTCCCCTAGAAAAGCCATGTTTTAATCCTAATCCCATTTTGTAAAGGCAGCCATTTCTTATGTAATTTAATGAAGAGTGGTTGTTAAACTGGATTAGATGGAGGCGTGTCTCCACCCATTTTGGTGGGTCTTGATTGGTTTACTGGAGTCCATAAAAGAGGAAACATTTTGGAGAATGAGAGAGATTTGGAGAGAGCAGAATGAGATAGCCATGAAAAGCAGAGTCCAACAGCCAATGACTTTTGGAGATGAAGAAGAAAAACGCCTCCCGGGGAGCTTCATGAAACTGGAAGCCAGGAGAGAAAGCTAACAAATGACGCCATGTTCTTCACGTGCCCTTCCAGCTAAGGGAGATACCCTGACCCTGTTTTCCATGTGCCTTCTCACCTGAGAGAGAAACCCTGAACTTCATCAGCCTTCTTGAACCAAGGTATCTCCCTGGATGCCTTTGATTGGACATTTCTGTAGACTTGTTTTAGTTGGGACATTTTCTCGGCATTAGAACTGTAAACTAGCAATTTATTAAATTCCCCTTTTTAAAAGCCATTCCATTTCTGGTATATTGAATTCCAGCAGTTAGCAAACTAGAACAAAGTTTAAGAAAAAAAATATCAGAAAACCCACTACTGCTCATTACCTTTCAAAAGTAATCTCTATCAAATCTTCTGGTAAATAAATTATTTGTGCTGACTTCCGAAATTTGTGCAAATGAAATCATGCCAAATGTCTTTTTTGTCTAGTTTCTTTGTTCTGTGAGGGTCTTTCATATTGCTGTGAGTCATAGTTCTTTCTTTCTCCTTGCTTCATTTTTTAAAAGCTACATTATTGCACTGTATAGTATCATAATTCATTCATTGTTCTGCTGATAATCATTTGGGTTGCTTGCTCACTTTGGCTATTACAATTAGGCTGCTATGAACATGCATGCAAATGTTTTTAATGAATGCATGTTTTCATTTTAGCTAGGTATATGCCTATGAATAATATTGTTGCCAGAAAACACTAGCAATGGATTTCTAAATTTTTGTAAAATATTGTACTTTCAAAGGATTGTTTGGGACACTACTTGTTCTACAATCTCGCCAACAATTGTGTTTTTCATTTTAGCCATTTTGGTTGTTGTATCATGGTTTATCATTAGATTTGATTTGCATTCCTCTAATTACCAAACAGGTTGAGTTGTCTTAAAATTTTTCAGTAACCATGTGACTATACTCTTAGGTGAATTCTCAGTCTCCGTTTTTGTTTAATTGGTTTTCAAAAGGGTTTTTTTTTTTTCAGTAAAATGAGAATCCTCTGTAAAATATAGATAATTTGTACATAATTTCTATTTCCATACCTTGAGTATTTTATTCTCATGCTATGTATTTTGATAAATGGTATTGCTGTATACCATTTTTATTGTCTAAAAAAATATTTTTTGTCCTATTTGAAAAAATAATCTAACTCAAGATCATAAAGGCACTCTATTGTGATTGATCCTAAAGCTTTGTCATTTGTATTTCACAATCAGTTCTGCAATCCATCAGAAATGATTTTGTGTGCAGTATGAGGTATAGCTAAATATATATATTTCTCTATAGATATTCCATTTAGGCAGCAAAATTTATTTAAAAAGAACATATTTTCTTTAGCACTGCAGTGTGATCACTATTATAATTCAAGGGACTTTAATTAAGTGGTTGTTTGGTTTGCTAAAGCTGTCAGAATGCAATATACCAGAAAAGGATTTACTTTTACAAAGGAGATTTATTAAGTTTTAAACTACAATTTTAAGGCTATGTCCAACTTAAGGCATCAGCAAGAGGACATCTTCAGTGAAGAAAGGCTGATTGTGTCAGGTTCCTCTGTCACATGGGAAAGCTCATTGTGACTTCTGTTGACCCTCCTATCCTGGGTTGGTTTCAAAAATCACTCTCTCAACTCCAGTGGGTACTTCTGACATCTTAATGTGTTTTTTTCTTTCTTTCAGCATCTCTAAACTCTCTGGGCTCCCTTAAAGGATTCCAGAAAGTTGATCAAGACCCAATTTGACTAGGCAGGATCACATTTCCTTGGAAAAAAACCTAATCAAAGGTCCTACCGAAAACAGGTCCACTTGATTGAATTAACAGAAGATGACCTTTCTGGGGTACATGACATTCAAACCAGCACATTCTACACTCTAGACCCACAAAAGGCTTTTCTTTCCATATCCAAAACACATTCATTCCATCACAGTATCATAAAAGCTTTAAATCATTTCAATAAAGACAAAGATACAACATTAAGTAAAAAACAGTACAAAATTTTCATCAAAATCAGCTACAGCATGATTTTTCCTAAGGCAAAATTTTTCTCTGGCTGTGGAATCATGAAACTGCAATCAAAAGCTGTTATCAGCTTTTGATATACAAAGGAGGGACATGAATGGGATAAACATTTCCATTTCACAGGGAGATATTGAAAGGACAACAGGGGTCAAAGCTTTCAAACAGTTCTGAAAACCTACAGGGCAAACTCCATTAAATTTCAAAGGTGGAGAGTCATCTATAGAATGACATTCTATCCTTGTTACTGAGAGAGTGGCAGCCCCACCCTTTCCAGGCACTTAGGCAGCATTTATCTCCAAACACAGGGATGAGGGTTGCAACATTAGAGAACATTGGGGAGACCACCTTGTTCTTTGCCCCCCTCCTCAAACTTCTTGGTGGCACCTAGACTTAGCCATCTATGGGGCACATACTTAACCTCTTCAGAGCAGTGGGGAAGTGGCCAGGCTCTCACCAATCTCCAGTGAATATGCTCCACATTGTCTGAAGCCTGAGGTGGCAACACTACTCCAAAACATTGTGGTAGAAGGCCTGCCCTGTCTTTGGGACAAACTCACCCTCTGTATGCATGGGTGGGTCCATTTTCCTAGTCTGAGATTTCTTGGCTCCAGAGCTTAGCTTCCATCGTTCTGTCTTTGAAGTCATTTTTCCTTCAATCTGTCTCGTTTCTGTACCTTTCAGTCAAGACTGGCAGTGGTCCCATTTATACAGACCTCACGCAAAAAAGTGGCTTGGCATATAACATACGGTGGTCACAAATACCAAACAATAGCACTTTCCACAAATCTTTTCTGAATAACTCTATTTTTAATTCTGGCTTTATCTGAAACGGCTGGTTCCACATGTAGTTAAATCCTCACATGGGGCAATATTCTCTGGGGTCTCACTTAATGGATGTCCATAATTTTCAGACCATAAATTTCTGGTTGCTTTGAAACCAAGAGTTCAATTCACAGCTTATCCTTTTCATGTCAATTTTTACTGTAAACTGCAAGGAGAATCAAGGCTGCATTTTCCACATTTAGTTTGGAAATCTCTTCAACTAAGTTTCCCAACGCATCACTTTCAAAGTCAACCTTCCAACTAACACCAGGACTCAATTTTGCCAAATTTTCTGTCACTTTCATACAAGGATCGCCTTTCTTCCAGTTTGCAATGACATATTTATCATTTCTTTCTAAGACATCTGAAAGTATCTTTAGAGTTCACATTTGTACCCAGAGTCTATTCAAAGTAATATAAGCCTTTTCTATCAAGCCTATCAATATTCTTTCAGAATCTTCCCTTTATCCATATATAAAGCAGCTCTAGCATTTTGGGTATTTGCAAATCACAGCATCCTACTCCTCTGGTACCAAAATCTATTTTGGTTTCTTAAAGCTTCTGGAAGCATCATATCCGAAATGGTGTAGCTTTTGCAAAGGGGGTTTATTAAATTACAAGTTACAATTTTAAGACCATGGAAATGTCCAAATTAAAGCATCAACAAGAGGATGCCTTCACTGAAGAATAGTCATCATGCTCATTTTCCTTTGTCACATGGGAAGGCACCTGATGATTTTGCAGATCCTTTTCTCCTGAGGTGTTTCAAAAATGAATCCAAAAGGATCTCCTGTGTGTCCTTCTGGCTTCTTATGGGGTTTTTAGTTTCTTCAAGCACGTCTAAACTCTCTGGGTTTTCTTAAAGGACTCCAGCAAACAGAACAAGAGCCACCTTGAATTGTTGGGTTCACATCTCCATGGAAACAACCTAATCAAAGTTCCCACCAAAAAACAAGCCTGCCCCCACATGATTTGATTAAAATAACATAAGCTTTTCTCGAGTACATAACAGATTCAAACCAGCACACTGTTTACTATTATCAAGTGTTATTGAAGTGTCTATGTTTTGTCCCAGCAAATGCTTTTCTATCTTGCTGCTAGCAAAATTACCCTTGTTTACTATGTCTTCATAGTCAATTTTTGTAGTAGATGTGGAAGTATACCTTTATATATTTTTAAAGAATGCTGTTGCTGTTATTGGCCTTTTGCATTTCTACATGGATTTTCACCTCAGCTCAAAATTTCTACACTCAGTCATTCTTCTTTTTTTTTTTTTACAAGGACAGACACCTGGAATTGAATCCGGGTCTCCAGCCACCATAGCACTATCCTCAATTATACTTAGATTGCGATATTATGGAACCCAAAAGATAAGAAAATTGACATATGCACAATGTAATATTTTTCAATCCACCATTTCTACTCTCATCTTTATTTCTGGTTGCAATACAGCAAACTTTCCTATTTATCATTAAATTAAAATTTCAATTATTTATGACATTATATCTACCTACATGAGAAGAAGATAGGTTTGTGATTTCTTATATTTTATGCAGAAAGGTTTCAATAAACTTGTGTTAACTTTTTTTTTGTTTTGTGTTTGTGCTTTTTTTCCATATATGAGAAAGTCATTTGTGAATGGAGTTTTCTTTTTGAAAGGTTTTCAAAGATGGGTTAAATTAAATTAAAAGATATTGGATTAGAAACTTTTCTTTCTCAACTTTTTATCAGTTGTAATTGCTGCTTTGAAATGTATCATTTTATCTAAATTTCCATATTTGTTGACAAAAATGTTAAAGATAGTCATTTTGTGCTATTTAAGTCTATAGTTCTGTTACAATATCAGTTTCTAATTTCTGAGGGTAGTGATGTTTTCCTTCTTTTCGCTTCATCAGTTTTGGTAATGGCTTCTCAACTACACAGATATTTTCAAAAATTCTACTTTTGGCTTTGCTTATTTTCTCTAATATTTATATTTATATTATTTAGACTGCTCTTATCTTTATAGTTTCTTTCCTTTTACATTTCTTGGGTAGAGCATTATACTCTTTTTCTAGTTTTCAGATAAAATCTTAAATTATTGATATTCAGCCTTTCTTTTTAATAAATATACTTTTGCTATGATTTTCAGAGAAATACTATAGATATATTATTTCAATTTACTTTTGCATATTTTTATGAGCCAGTATATAGAATTTAGTAAGTGTTTGGATAAGTATTCCATGATCTCTTTTAAATAATATGAATTCATTCGTTAAGTGTGTATATGTTTAAAAAGCATAATTTTGCCTGTGTATGTGTATGTATATATGTTTATGCATATATCAATTTTATCAATTTAATATCTTATAGGTCACAACTTCTATATACTTATTGATGTTTTATCTGCTTATACTATCAGCTGTTGAAAGAGCTGTGTATTTCTCTATGATTAAGAATTTATAAAAATCTCCTTTCCAGTGTATCAAATTTGCTTAATATATTTTGAGGCTGTGTTATTGGATGTATACAGATATTGGAGTGTGGTATCTTACTGTTGGGTTTGTTATATTTACATTATAAAACGTCCCTCCTTACATTCAGCTAGAGAACTCCCTTTAGTACTTATTTTAGTGCTTACATGTGTAGACAACTGGGCAACACAGTTTAATAATTTGACATATCCTTGGGAAAGGGACAGACTGGGGCATTGGCCATGTAAATAACATATTAAGTATCACATTTTGTCACTCCTGTTCATTGAGACTATACAAAAGTTAAGTCCCTCAGAGAAAGTGCTCTACTGAGACTAATTTTAGATTCTCAGTCTTTTAAAGAAGCTCAAGATTGTCAAATAGCCCTAGGGAAAAAGTGCCTACATCAGCTCACCAGTCTAGAGTTCCACCTCCTTAGAAGTGTCTAACATATCTCTCTAGATCTTCATCCTTATGAAGCTCTTTATTATTTGAAAACACATGATATTTTTCATAATTTATCCAGTTCTTTTGGTAGTTGTGGCAATAATACTCTTCTCTGAACTATCCTATCTTAATCAGAAAAGACGGTCTTCTCCATTAGTACCTGAAGCAGACAGTGTATTATATCTGAAGTGTTTTTATAAACAGATAAGAAAAATTTTTGGAATGAGTAAAATAAAAATTCCAAATGAACTCTGATATATAGTATTAAGAATTAATACATTTAAAATCTTTACAGGTCATTTTGAACTCATTGAATCAGGTACTTAATTCTAGTACCAAAGAGTTTTCTGATTTTAACTCTAGATAAAATCTATAATATTGAACTTGGAATATTGAAATTCCAGGCAAATTCTTTTTTTGTTTGATACTCTCCGAAAGATTTAGTGTGCTCACACAAACTGTCTGTACCAATAATTCTCATTTCTATCTCAAGGCAACTGCAGAATTCTATTTTATGGGTTTCACTGTAATGCAAATCTTACACAAAATCCTTATTGAAAAGAGTTTGACAGTGTGTTTCACCCTCATCTAGACAATATAACACATACCCAAACCATATTGTACAATTTAGTACAAATCGAAGTTTCTCAAGAGAGATTTAAAATGATGATGAATGACAGAATTAGTTCGAATAAGTTACATCTGACTTTAAAAATGATTTCTTGTCCATATTGGGATGCTATAAAATCTAGTCACATCAGCTAAATCAAATCTGGCAGAGAAAACATTCAGGATGCCAGAAAATCTCCTCTGTCAAGGGAGCTTGGTAAGGAAAAAAATAAGAATAGAGCAAAATATGCTTTTTGAACAGCATGGATTTTTAAAAATTATTTTGAGTCCTAATCAAAGAAAATACTCTGGTTCTGTCCTTATGAAAAAAAAGAAGAAAATTTTGACTGATTATAACACCTTTATTAAAACAGGTAAAAATATTTCCTCAATTTTTAAGAGGTAAGTGAAATTTAATTACATAGTTCATATTCTGAATAAAATACATACAAAGACCTAAGACTGAGGATAAACCAATATTAATTATTATTGGCCTTTGGCACCATGTCACACATATGGTAGAAATTTCTCAGGTCAGATTTACTTAATATAAATTTCAAGGAGCAACTTTTACAAATTTTTAATGCTTATGAGTAAAATAAACTTGGTGAAAACATTAAATTTCCAAAAGCTGAGAGAATACCTTGTAGAGAGGTAAACTAAATTGTGCCATATTGTGTATCCAGTAAAGGACCATAGGAAAGATTTTAGTTCATTTATGCTGATCCCTCTGTGTCTGTTCATTCCATTATAAATCAACATCTCCAATCAGCAGGATTCAATCTCTTTCTCTATTTGGTACTATGTGTGAAATAATACACTGTTAAAAAATTCTCAGCAAATATCCCACTAGGAATTTCTCAATGCCCAACCTTGACAATTTTAGACTTTGTGTGGTCAAGAAAATATGATTCTTGTTAAATAACAAAGTACCCTGGTGTCCCCTCTTCTTTATGGTAATTTCAAATAAATATCTTCACATATGTATTTTTGTTCTTTTTTTTTTTTTTTTTTTTTCGCATGGGCAGGCACTGGAAATTGAACCCAGGTCTCCAGCACGGCAGGCAAGAATTCTGCCACTGAGCCACCGTGGCCTACCCTGTTCTTCTTTTATACTCAGTTATACACATTATCTTTCCTAGTCTGATCTCTAATGCTTTCTTTTTATCCTAATAACATATAAGTATCATTCCATCTTATTAAACCTGGAGGCATTTCTCATATTAATCATGTTGTTTCAATTATGCAACTTTGAATCTGTGTGTACCGGAAAGAGTGTTGGTGAACTGAGGTGTTCATGAATGTAAATATGAATGTTAATTAGGTGCAAGTGAATCGTAGAGCTCTGAAGCAACAGGACAAAAATTTCAGCATTTGTTTTCAATAACATCCCAAGAGTGTACCAAAAGAAATACACCCTGCTATATTTCAGCGAACAGATGTATTTTACAAAGGTTTAAAAATTCTCCCTTAAACCTACAAACAATGCTCTTCCTGAATAATTAACCTTGCTCAGACAGAAGGGCAATCATGACACTTAGGTTAATTCATGTTTTAGTTTGGAGATTGCTTATAACTCAGAAAGGATCATGTTCCTCTTTATGTGGGACTTTGATTAAGTTATTTCAAGTGAGATGTGACCCACTTCATTCAAGGTGGTCTTAATCCTCTCTTTGGAGTCTTTTAAAAGAGAATAAAGGACGTACAAGTAACTCAGAGAAACTGAGAGACAAGAACACCAGAGATGCTAAGAGAGGGAGCCACTGAAGCCAGGAGCTGAAATCAATGAAACCCAGGATAGAAAGACCAACAGATGTTGCCATGTGACTGGTTATACATGATGGCTAATATATCAATTTGGCCTGGTGATGGTGACCAGTTGTCTGATTAAACATGCACTGGCCTAACTGTTAATGCAAGGTCATTTCATGACTGGTTAATAAACCAGATAAATCATCAGTCAGTTGATTGCATCTGTGGTTAATTATTTCTATGATCAATTTAGGGAGTGTCTTCCACAATGAGAGAATGAGGGAATCTTATCAGTTGGATTTAATTACTTCTTCAGCTAGCGAGCTTCTCCTGGAGAGTTCATTGACACTTGTGCTGGTTTGAAATGATGTATGTATTTTAGAAAAAGCCATATTTTAATCCTAATCCCATTTTGTAAAGGCAGCCATTTCTTCTAATCCTTATTCACCATTGTATGTTTGAAACTGTAATTAGATCATCTACCTGGAGATGTGATTTAATCAAGAATGGTTGTTAGACTGGATTAGGTAGAGGAGTGGGTCTTGATTAGTTTCTGGAGTCCTATAAAAAAGGAAACATTTTGGAGCATGAGAGAGATTCAGAGAAAGCAGAGCAGAGTGACATAGTCACAAGAAGCAGAGTGCACCAGCCAGAGACCTTTGGAGATGAAGAAGGAAAATGCCACCTGGGGAAATTCATGAAACAGGAAGCCAGAAGAAGAAGCTAGCAGATGATGCTGTGTTCACCATGTGCCCTTCCAGATGAGAGAGGAACTTTGACTGTGTTCACCATGTGACATTCCACTTGAGAGAGAAGCCTTGAACTTCATCAGCCTTTTTGAACCAAAGGATCTTTCCCTGGATGCCTTAAATTGGACATTTCTATAGAGTTGTTTTAACTGGGACATTTTCTCAGCCTTAGAACTGTAAACTAACAATTTATTAAAGTCCCCTTTTTAAAAGTCATTCCATTTCTGGTATATTGCATTCCAGCAGCTAGCAAAGTAGAACAGATTTCATCAAAGTTGCTAGCTAATGGCCTGCCTTAAGGATTTGGACTCATGCATACTCACAGTTGCCTGAGGCACTTCTATAAAATCTGATACTTACAAATATCTCTTCTAGATTGTTTCCCTAGAGAACCCTGAGCAATACACCATGTGACAAAGAAGTCCAGATTGCCAGCAGTCTTTCTTCAGGCAAGGCATCATCTTGTTGATGCCTTAATTGGGACATTTTGATGCCCTTGAACTGCTAATTTCTAAGTTAATAAATTCCCTTTGTTAAAAGGCAGCTCATTTCTTGTATATTGCATTTTATCAATTTTGCAAACCAGAACAATCTGTATTGAGTTTGGTTTAGTTCCCACAAGATTCATACAATTCTTTGTTAGCATGGATATGACTGAACAGATAGAGTGTGGATTGTCAGAAACTAGAAGAATAAGTCAAATCATAGTTGAATTTTGAGATATGAAATCAAAACAAAGGTGAATGCACTAATGTTTGAGAGGTCATAAAGATTGGTAAAGAGACAGCCCTTAGCAAGCATAGAATGGGTGTTATAATTTATTGCTGCACAATCAACTACTCCAAAACGTTAAAGAAACAGATATGTGTCATATATTTGTGAGTGAGAAATTGTTACTGGACTTGGTTTGGAGCTAATGACTGTATGCTCTGAGAACACATCACTCATCTGCCTGATAAGTAGGCAGAGTTGATTGAAAGTATGGGCTCTGTTGTGTCACTTCCTTCTTCCACCTTAGGAACTTTACATGTTATCATCCTATCAAGGTAGTTAAGCTTTCATGCTTTCCCAAAGTTCCAAAATTGAGTCTGTTTAGAGACCCAGGCAGAAACTTTTTCAAGGCTTCATGTGACCTTGGAAATATGATTATTCTGAGATGCTTTCAATGGAAGACAATTACTTCACATACCTAGAAATGTGACACTGATGATGAGACTACTAAGCAAATGGCAGCTAAGTGGTTAGCATTATGAACATTCAAGGCAACTACAGAAGAAAGCTATCAGGTTTCATATAGATGAAAACATACATGCACACACATACACAGAAATACAGGGCTTAGTGGGCTTAAAAACACCAAAAAATTGAAATGAAAAGGAAACATTAAATACACTAATGTAAAGAGGTGTATGTGTCTTCTTCTCTGAGCTTCTGTATGTTTCTCTCTTTCAGCTTCTGTCTCTTTTAAATTCTGTGTGTCCTGCTCTCTAAGCTTCCTATATAGGACTCAAGTAAGAGGCTTAATATCCACCAGGGACACACCTCAACTTAAATAACCTAATCAAAATGTCCACCTACAATATGTCTACACACCCACAAAATTGGATTAGCTTTAAGACACAATCTTTTCTGGCCTACATACAACTTCAAACCATTACAGTGATCAAACATGGTCATTTTGCATGAAGAATCTTCTACCGTTACATAACAGATTATTTATAAAGATGATCTGCTTGTGAAGCCAGTGTATATAATACATGATGGGTGATATAGGAAAAAAAACTGCAAGTATTATCATTATAATTTACTGATTATCTGATGATTTGATCTGGAATCTATTGTTTATGATTTAGTATCAGCTATATAAGAGCTTGACTAAATAAATCCAAAGTTACACGCGTAGATTTCTCACTCTGCATTGAGTTCAACTAATGAAGGTTTTGTTTTTGTAAGGCCTGAAATATGTAACTTTTAAATGTTATGCACAGCTGTCAAGATTAGGGACACAATATAGAAGCATTAAATCAACATTCTAGTGCAATTGAGTAATAACATTATTACTCCCACCATTTATTTATCCAGGATAAATCTTTCATGTTATTTAATAATTTGTAAAATAGGAATGATACCTACACAGCAGGGTCATTGTGAATTAATCTTTCACATAAGAAATATGTAACTTAAGTCCTATGAAATGAGAAGCAATCAGCAACAGTTATTCTGGACTCAACCCATAAATCATGGCATAAATGTAAAACTAAAAATAATAGTTATTTTGGGGACACCATCACTATTCTATATATTTTATAGGTATTTGTTTAATCTAATAATAATTCCTTGAAGTAGATAATATAATTTTCCGCATTTCACAGATGATTGGTGTTTATTTGAAATAGCATTTTTTTTACCTTTATACTTTATAATGCAAGACGTATACTACCAAATTTGCAGTTTTGCATTTTTACTTAATATTTGTGTTGGCGTGTCCACCAATCTCGCTAGTGCAGCATAAAAGACCCATGTCACAGCATGAAGTTAACACTGCGCATAGATTCTAGCAGCCAGACTTAAAATAAAGGCCCATTATTTGGGGTCCAATTTAAGAGCACACTTGCCTTTTTTTTTTTTTTTAATAGGAAAGTAACTTCTTTAGAAACAACTGCCTTTCAGATTCTAATTAGGTTAAATTTGCAGGAGGTGTCATTAGGCTTTCTACTTAAAAGATAACCCCTATTGTATAAACTGCAAATACAAATAACCTCAAAGGAACAAATTAATGAAGCAGTTTCAAGCATTTTATTTTTGTCCCAGCATGATCCTTTCTTTAAAGTTACATCAAAGAAGGGATGTTATAATATAAAATTATGGCCTTATTAGGGGATATCTTAAAGTAAAATGTCAATGTCATAAGAATGAAATATTCTACTCCAGGAGGAGTCTTACAAAAAATCATTTTGAAGAAGAATCAAGCTGAAAGTGTTTCCAATATATGAATATAAATGGAATTTATATGGATATGAAAGCATTTTTAATTTTTTATAATTATGATTCCATGATAATGTAAATGTAAGAAATGTCATCTGAATTCAATTTTATGATATTTATACCGACTTAGGAATACAATTAAAAGGTATATAAATATTAGAAAAATATAGTCCAGTAATTGAGGTAAGTAGAAAATATTCTTTAAAAAGTACAAACAGATAATTTATATTCTTCCTGATTCCAAAATGATGGAATTAGACAAAATTTAATTTAAATCAACTACTGATTACTTTACTACATGTCGATGCTTAGTGCATATCAAAAACTAAATAATTTCTCCCTAAATGTATAGCTCTAGGTTCAGCCCAAATCCATAACTATATTTAATTTTAATTAGCTATACATTTAGTTTTTGATATGCACTAAGCATTGACATGAAGTTGATTAAATGTAATTCACTTAAGCAATTGAAAAGACCATTATTTTTCTGTTTTTAGGTAAGGTAACTGTTCTAGTTTGCTAGCTGCCAGATATACCAGAAATGGAATGGCTTTTAAAAAAGGGAATTTAATAAGTTGCTAGTTACAGTTCTAAGCCCATGATAATGTCCAATCTAAGGCATCCGGGGAAGGATACCTTGGTTCAAGAAGGCCAGTAAAGATCAGGGCTTCTCTCCCAACTGGAAAACATGGCAAACATGGCAAACATGGTAACCTCTGCTAGCTTTCTCTCCAGGCTTCCTGTTTCATGAAGCTCCCCTGGGGGCATATTCCTTCTTCATCTCCAAAGGTCTCTGGCTGCATAGTAACTTGTGGTTCTCATCATTCTCTCCTGGCTCCTTTGTCATTCTGAAGCTTTCTCCAAAATGCTTCCTCTTTTGGATTCTAGTAAATGAACCAAGACCCACTTGGAATGGGTGGAGTCACATTCCCCTCTAATCAAAGATTAATACCCACGATTGGGCATGTCACATCTCTGTGTAGATAACTTTATCATGTTTCCTACCAACAGTACTGAATAGGAATTAAAAGACCCACAAGATGGATCAAGATTAAAACATGGCTTTTCTAGGGTACATAATCCTTTCAAATCAGCACAGTAACTGACTCAGGTTAATTTATTTCTGGCACTTAATGATAGACCAGCACTCATTTCAACAGATTTCAGAGCATGTATTTTATATTTTGCTTCTCCTGATTGCCATTCCAATGAAGATTCAATGCCTTCTAGATTACAAGTGAAATCAGTTTGTAAAGAAAAAAAGATTTTATTGATATTTATTTAATAGTTTTGACAAAATAGTAAAGTTGAATATTTTAATACATCTTAGGAGTTAAAGATCAAAACAAAAAATGTCTGTATATATATGAGATTGTTAAGTTTTGATACTGTGGGAAATAGACATAATTACAAAGCTTTGCAATCTGTAAACAAAAACAAAATAATTTCATATATTCTTTTTATTGTAATATAATTTTAATTAATTTATTTATTTATAAACATAACCACATAGAAACACAAACATTCTTACCATATAATCATTCCATGTATGTATGAATTCTTTTCTGTTTTCTTTTTATTTCTTTTTCTGAATTGATGCAAATCTTCTAAGAAATGATCATGATGATGAATATACAACTATGTGATGATGCTGTGAGTTAATTTTTTTTACATGGGCAGGCTCCAGGAATCAAACTCGGGTCACCACATGGCAGGTGAGAATTCTGCCACTGAACCATTTTGCACCAACCTGTAATGTAATTTTTATTGGAGAAGTTTGTAGCTCATAAATTCTTAATTTGATTAATAAATTAGTACAATTTTTATAATTATCAGCAAATATAAGGAAAGTCTAAGCTCATTATCTAGGGAACCTTCTACTACAAAAAAGAAAATAGCACAAAAATGGGATAAAATTCATTCACAGCGGTTTAGAAAAAAAGATTTTCAACATATAAAACATTGACTCTAATGAGTATATAAAGATTTACAAGTAAAACTGAAGAGATATGATTTTTATTGACATCAGATGCTCAGTGTTGTGGGGAAGGGCACAAAGCAAAGGCCAGAGTTATCTGTAGAAATATAAAATGAAAAAAATCACAAACTCTAAGGTATTTTTCATTGTTTAAGCATTTGAAAGAACTGTCATAATGGAGGTACAAAAAATGAAAACAGTAAAAATACTATAATCATGGTGATTAATTGAAGTATTTATGGCATAGCCATAAAATAAAATGCTAAGTATTCTCTAAAATAAAATATTTAAAAGAATTTTAATGCCATAAGAGCACAAGGCACTACCTTATTCTTTTTGCTGTTTATAGAAGAATGTGCAAGGACAGAGATAAATTAAAGAAAGAACTGTTTAACAAATGACATCAAGGAAATTAAGAGTGTGACTCTCTGATCACCTCAATCAAATAATAGGACCTTTTGGAGTATAATGATATTTTTCCTCAATTATCTCAGTAGGCACTCAATGTAGAGAGGCTCTAATCTTAAAGAAATCTAGGAGTTCTTTCATCTAAAGTTTTTGAGAAAATGACATCTGCATAAACATGGTAAGTTTGACAGAAAAAAAAGACAGAAAGAGTACAGAAAAAAATAGACCGTTAGTCTCCTAAAACTCTACTGGTGGAGGCAGCTTGAGAAAACTATTCAGCTGCAAAGACAAGAACTTTTATGAAAAAGGAAGGAAAACTCAGAGAGTAGAACCAAGAGCTTAAAGCGTAGAAATGGAACCCAAAGATAATTATTTCCAAGTATTGAAAATATCAATGAATGTTCAATATTTTCCCTACTGGATTTCAGAATGTCTACAGACCAGTGAATCCTTTTTTTCCTATTTTTTGAACAGGATATCTGTGATGGTTAACTAGCACATGTCTCATCATTGCATGCTGAGTATGTTGCGTGAAAATAATTTATTTCTTTAATTTGACACATCTATAGATGGAGAAGAACTGTACTTAAGCAACCATACCAGGAATGTCTCATCTACATCTACTCCTGATTACAGTGATGAGATTCTGGATTATAGCAGTGTTGTAATGGAATGAGCTTTTATGAATCTTTGGAAAGAGTGAGTTTATCCTGCATGAAAAAGAAATGCTAATCATTTGGTGGCAGAGGTTGAACCATGGTAGACAGACTTCAAATATAACCTCCAAAAATCCTTACTTCCTTGTTTCCATGTAATTCTGTCATCTCCTTCTACTGATAGGTAGACTGGAAGTAGTGACTTATTCCCTAACCAGTAGAACATGTGGTCTCTTTTTGCATTTCCCCAATGAATAATGGTATTAAATGGTATTTATTTAAAAATGTTATTATCTCATTGCTTTGTTTGATGCATAATGCATTAGATTTACCATTCATACAACTCCTCAATTAATTTACCAGTGTAAACATTTTTGAACCTACAATGTGTAGGTGAATAAAACCATTGGTGGCTGTTTTAGTTTCCTGGGCTGCTTAAGCAAATATTATGAAATAGATTAGGTTAAAAAATGGGAATTTATTTGCTCATGGTTTTGAGATGAGGAAAGAGTCTCAATCAAGGCATCATCAAAGTGATGCTTTCTTTCCAAAGACTGGAGTTCTGGGGTTGGCTGCTGATAATCTGTTTTGGTTTGCTAATGATGCCAGAATGCATTATGTCACAAGTGTATCAGCTTTTATAAAGGGTATATATTAAGTTATAAATTTGCAGTTCTGTATTAGTTTATAAACTGTCACAATGTGATACACCAGAAATGGAATGGCTTTTGAAAGGGAATTTAATAAGTGAAATAATTGAAAGTGTCCAAATTAAGGCACCAACAAGAGGTTACCTTCACTCAAGAAAGACCAATGGGTTTGGAACATTTCTGTCAGCTGAGAAGTCACATGGCTGGTATCAGCTGGTCCCTTGCTCCTGTACTCCATTGCTTTCAGCCTTTGTTCCTTTGAAAAAAGATTCTCCCTTTTCTTTTCTGGGGCTAGCTTTCATCTCTTGGCTTGCCTTGGCTTTTTCCAAGTTCTGTCTTGCTTAACATCTCAGGGCAACATCTGCTGGGTTCCAAGCGTATCCAAATATCCATGACTCTGTTCTCCAAGCATCAGCATCTGTGTCAGCTCTGCTCTGAAGCTGACACTATTGGCTTTGTCATTTCTCAGTTTTATCCAAAATATTTCCCCTTTTAAAGACTCTAGAAAACTAATCAAGACCCACCTGGTATGGGTGGAATCACATTTCCATCTAATCAAAAGGTCACACTTAAAATTGGGTGTGTCACATTTCCATAGAGATAATCTAATCTAAATTTCTGACCTACAATGTTGAATCAGGTTTTAAAGAAATATCTTCCCCCACAAGACTGGGTAACAATTAAAGCATGGCTTTTCTAGGGTACATAATATTTTCAAATGCGCACATTCCACCCTCTGGATCCCTCAAATGACATTTTTTTTTCCATATACAGAATACATTCACTCTATCACAATACCACAAAAGCCTTAAACCATTTCAGTAGCAATATAATACAAAGTTAAAACCAGAACACCACTTCAACAAAGTCTTTTACACACATGGTCTGTTCTAAGGCAAAAATTTTCTTCTGACTCTGGACCTGTAAAACTCAGAACAAGTTATCTTCTGTGCAAATACAAAGGAGGAACAATCACAGGATACATATTCCTATTTCCATTGGGAGAAAGTGGAAGAAACCCAGGCATCACTGGACCCAAAGAGGTCTTAAAACAAGCAGGGCAAACTCCATTAAATTCCAAAGTCTAAGTGTCATCTATTCTTGGGACTTTAGATAGTGGCAGTCTCACCTTTTCCAAGGACCTTTGCAGTTGCCCAGCTTTCTCCAAATGCAACCATGGGGGGATATTAGGGAGACCACCTTTTTCTGGGCTCCCCTTTCTCCAAACATCAGGGCCACACCTGGCCTGTCTACAATTTCTGGGGCATTCTCTCAACTCCTCCAGATCAGCCTGGAAGCCAGGGTTTCCCCAATCCCTAAGGAATATGCTTCATCCTCTCCAATGCCTGGGGTGGCAAAACTTATCCAGAGCAATGAAGCAGAAGGCCCGTCTTTGTTTTAGGGGCAAACTCCCTCTCTCCATGTGTATGCGTGGGTCCACTCTCCCTGACCCAAGGTTTCTTGGCTTCACATTTTAACTTCCATAGTTTTGCCTCTGAAATAATTTTTCACTCAGTTTGTCCTTTTTCTGTGCCTTTTTAGTCCAGACTGGTAGTGGTTTCCTTTATGTAGATCCCATAACACTCTTTTTGGTTTTCTATGCAGTATATTGGGATCATAACCATCAGACAATAGAATGTTCCACAGATCCTTTCTAGATAACTCAATCTCAAATTCTGGCTTTTTATGAAATGGCTGCCAGTTTCCATGTTTGCTTAAATTCTCATGTGAATCCCTATTTCTTAGAGTCTCACTTTTTGGAAATTCAGAATTTTCTCGACCATCAATTTCTGTTTTCTTTTACTTATGAGTTCAATTCTCAACTTATCTTAAGAATTTAAATGTGTTTTCTATATTTAGTTTGGAAATTTCTTCTGCTAAACTTCAAAGTTCTTTATTCTCAAATTCTGCCTTCCAACTGCAAAGAACACTTTTCTTCTAAACATCCATGTCTCTGTTCTGTGATGCAACTGTTCTCCAAGCATCTCTGTTGTCTCTTCAAAATATACCCTCTTTTTGTGTTCCATATATTAAAGTCTACATGTTAGTTAGTTAGAAAGGCAATCTCAGAGGCAGGAAGTGAAATCAATGAAGCTAAAAAGTGAAGGGAGAGAACAGCAGATACCACCATGTGCCTTACCATGTAATAGAAGAAGCAAGAATCTGCATTAGCCATTCTTTAGGAAAAGCATCACTTTCATAATGGTTTGATTTGGACACTCTCATGGCCTCAAACTGTAAGCTCATAAATTCCCATTGTTTAAATCCAATCCACTTCATGATATCTGCTTTGAACAGCCTTGGAAACTAAAGCATGCTATATAGAAAAAAGACAGATCTGTCATATGAAGGGGCAGGGAAGCTGGGTTATTTATCAACTAGCTCACAAACTAATTGTTTAAAGGATGCTCTGTACATGCATTCAGGCAGGAACAATATCTGAGTCCACTCCAAGGTCAAAACAGTCTCAAAATATTCTTAAAAAGAGAATTTAAAAGTTACAAGTTTACAGTTCTAAGGCCATGAAAATGTCCAAATTAAGGCATCAAAAGAGGTTACCTTCACTCAAAAAAGGCTGATGCCATCTGAAACACCACTGTCAGCAATTGACCTCCAAGATTGACTGTTCCCAGTCAGATTATGTTAGGCACCCTCAGATCCTCATGATATTTATTTCCTTAGGTCCTGTTCCTGAAGCTTCAAAATATAATCACTAAAAGAAAGGCTTACAGCTAAAGAATTAGTAAAACAAGCTGCAACAAGATTTTATGTGTCTCCCAAAGAAATTTTGTGGGCCTGTTATTATTCCAGGGCAGCATTCCTCCAGGTAGCATTTCAGCAATTTGTTCTTTGATCTTGGGTCTACTACAGATAAACACTAGGACCTGTCTAGAAATTGTCATGGGGAAAGGAACAAAAGGAGACCTCACTTTTAATTTTGCAAACCTCAAGCATGAAATGACTCAATTTCTGGAAAAAAAAAAAAAAAACACAATTGGCAGGAGGTAATTTAAAATCTTTAACTGCTAGGTGCAGAAAAATAATCATATGCCACTCCCAATCATGACCCTGGCAAAAGAGGACCATCAAGTCCAGAGAGCATTAAAAGTCTCTACAACAAAAGTTTCACGGTAATTTTTTTTCAACTTGAATGTAATTAAGTATTTAAATTGGAGGGTTAATCAAGAAATTTCTAGGAAGCATTTAACAATAACAAAGTTTTGGAGTTGATACTTGCATTGTCAAGATGAAACTACATTTGAAACATTACACTTACTTTTAAAACTTGAATTTGAAACAAATATTGAAAAATAGCTTAGAATTTTAAAAAGATATTGATTTTATGTAGAGGAAAGTAAAATGGGAGATGCTATTATCACATACTAATGAAGAAATTATATATGATTAAATATAAGCAGGCAAGTTGTTTCATTAAAATTTGATGAAAAGTTTATAATTTCAGTCCAATAGATCCCTCATTATTTAATTTAATAAATATAGATGCTACAACAAATAAATGTGATATAAGAACAGAGATTTTTAATTTTTCAAATGGAGGAAGCATTTAAAACATAAGTAAAAGAAGAAAAATCAGTTTTGACTCATCAAGATAGAAATTGTACAATAATAAACACAGGACAATTAATCTAAAATAAGAATTTATTTCTTTATTATAGATTTCTTTCTAAATTGTATGATTTTTAGAGGTACCTGTTTATGAAATATAATTACTAGTGCTTAAAATGTGGGAAATTGCAAAATAATAAAAACTTTGTAGACTAAGGCTTATTAAAGAAAATATCAAAGAAAGTTGGAATTCTGCAAGGAAGTTCTTAGTTATTGAATAATTTAAGTAAAAATTTTAAAGTTAAGCAACGACATTTGGAACATTGCTTTTGTCACTAAATAACAATTTTACTCTGGCAAGTCACGTAAATATTTCCATATCTCACTTTTACATCTTAAATGAGACAATAGAAATTGCATTTTTATGAATTTAAGATTCAATAAAAAGAACTTTAGCAAAATGATACTAAAAGAAAAGGAAACTGATTCAGTTGCCACAAATAGAATACAGGATCTTACTTAGAAATTATCAAGAGCTTTGCATAAATCAGTACATGAGACACTTAGGAATTCTTTCTAAATTGCATTTTTAGAAAGTTATGTCTAAGCAATAAAACCATTCAAAGTAATTAACACTATAAAATAAGAAGTCCTTAATTCTTATTAAAATTACTTTTTACCTGCTCAGTATCATTCCTATGAGATAAATTGTGGCAAAATGGTCAGTTTTTATAATCCAGATGATTTTTCTCTGTGAATAATGAATATTAATTTAGTTTTTATATGACACTTTCTTTTGCATAAATTTACCTTTCTTTAAAGGTAAATAAATTAAAGAAAACATTTAGAGTGTTTTTAGAGGGCAGGGACATGTCACATTTGTAATGCTTCTAGTACTCAGCAATGTACTGTTTAATCATTCTTAAAAGTGATTGCAATTAAAAGGTAACAAAAAATTCAGTGCCATTTACCCTGATCCTTATGCTGATCTTTTTAAAACAAGCTATACAGTTGATTGTAGTTTCCCTATAATAGTTATAACTTGATTTACATTGGTCTACCCTATTTACTATAATATCTTCTATTATCATTTGAAAAGATATTTTGAATTTTTATGCTTTCTATGATCTGACAATGTCTCCTTAATGTTATGATTGCTCTTTTGAAGTAGGGTAATTTGGGAAATGAAAACTGAATAACATATTTATTGTTGTGTTTGAAAAGAAATCACTCGAACTTTGTAGCTTAAAACAGCAAATATTTATAATGCCACTCAATTTCTGACAGGAATCCAGCAGTGGCTTAGCTGGGTGGTTTTAGCATAGGGTTTTTAGCAAGTTTCAATTTAATGGGTTTTTTTAGCAAGTTTCAATTTAATGGGTTAGTTGTCAGCAATTTCAAGGCTTAAGAAGGACTGGAGAAGCTGCTTCAAGCTCACTCATCTGATCACTGTCAGACCTCAGTTCTTGGCTGGCTCTTGGTTGAAGGTTTCAGTTGCATGCCATGTGAGCCTCTCCCTAGGGCTGCTCAAAGTATGGCGACTTGCTTCTGCCAGAAAAATTAGCCTGAGAGAGAGAGAGAGAGAGAGAGAGAGAGAGAGAGAGAGAAGAGAGAGAGAGAGAGATTCCAAGATGCCCCAGCCTTTTTTAACATAATCTCAGAATTGACATTCATTGATGATATATACTATTTGTCACTTGAACAAATACTGTAAAATGTAGGAGGGACCTCACAAGGATGGTGTGGTAGTTAGATTCAGTTGTCAACTTGGCCAGGTGAAGGCACCTAGTTCTGTTGCTGTGGACATGAGCCAATGGTAGGTGAACCTCATCTGTTGCTGACTACATCTGCAGTTGGCTAGGAGGCGTGTCTGCTGCAATGGATGATGCTTGGCTTAATTGGCTGGTGCTTAAATGAAAGAGTGCAACGTAGCACAGCCTAAGCAGCTCGGCATTCCTCATCTCAGCACTCGCAGCTCAGTCCAGGCCTTTGGAGATGCAGAAAGAAATCACCCCAGGAAAAGTTGTTGGAACCCAGGGACCTGGAAAGAAGACCAGCAGAGACCATCCTGAGTCTTCCCACGTAAGAAAGAACCTCAGTGGAAAGTTAGCTGCCTTTCCTGTGAAGAACTAACAAAATAAATCCCCTTTTATTAAAAGCCTATCCTTCTCTGGTGTGTTGCATTCCGGCAGCTAGCAAACTAGAACAGATGGACATACCAAGAGACAAGAATCATTGGAAGATATATACGAGGATGACTCCTTAGTCCTCCCTCCGGCCCTCAATAATTTCTGTCCCACCTATGAGTAAAATATACTTGCCTCCTCATAAGACCCCTCCAAAATATCATCTCATATTGCAAGGTCATCTTAAATTCCAGATTCTTGTATCTACAACTTAAGCAGTTTTGAATGAGGCACTTGTATATGATTTCTTAAGTTTAGTCCCTTGATTATAGTTCAAATGCACTACAGTCCTATGAAACTAAAGTGGCAATTTATTTGACCTCAGTATCCAGTGTATAATAGTGGGATTTACATAGTATAACCTAGGCAAAAGAGAAAAGGGAATAAGTGGAAGGAAAACGGTGTAATTGGTCTATACCATTCTTCAATTTAACCAGACAGATGCTCGATATTCTGGGATTAGATCTCAAGGCCAGCAATCAATTTTTCTGGACTCTTGAGTCATCCTGCCTTTTTCATTGAAGGTAACATGTTACTTCTCAAACACTTACTGCCAGAAGAATTTTTTTAGTTGAAAGACCTCTTTATATTTTGTACTATTTCTGTCCCTTTCAGTCAAAACTGATAATGTTCCTCAATACATACTTCCTTTTGAAAGTTTCTTAATCTTACTGAAGCCATAACCTTATATTAAAGCCACACCCACAACTTTCTTTTAGATTTCTCTCCCTGGTATTTCAGCTGAGCAAAAGAGATAATACCTGTAAGCTTCTTAAAAGTGCCAATATTTGATTGAAAGGATATGTGAGGCACACACTTATCTCTTTAGAGGGCTTTTGTCTGACACACAACAACTGATCTTTCTGAAGTATCAAAAAAATGATTTTGCAGTCACACTTTCAGCTTTATCATTGGTCTACATTTTCTTGGAAATGTCTTGGACTTTATTTTTCTCTCAAAATGTTGTCATCTTTACCACCTGGGAAACTTGAGAATCTTACAAACCATCGAATTTTAATATTTATTTAATAGTTCTTCCTTTATTTTATTTTTCTCAGATCCCATGCTACTATGTAAGTGGCAAGAGGGAATCAGACAGCACTTTCTACACTATAATTAGGCATCTCCATATAAGGAGACAGTTCTCCTTAGGTCTCTGAAGTTTCTGTACTTCTGATATTATTTCAACAATGTGTGCACGCAAACAGCCTTAAAATATAGAAATAGAGTCTCCCTCCTCATTTTGCATCTAGGGATAGTAAAGATCATGTCTTCTATCTGTGACAGAGGTTTATAGGCTTGTATATTCATTTCCATTTGCTGTTGTAAAGAACTTAGTTGTTTAAACAAAAAACAAAAAAATCATTCTTCTCGTTTTGAAGACCAGAAGTTAGAAATGGGTCTCATTGGGCTAAAAATCAAAGCTTTGGCATTGCTCCTTTCTCTTTGAAGGCTCTAAGGAATAATCTAGTTTTTGTCTTTTTTGCAGTTTCAGAGGCTGCCTGCACTTCTTGGCTCATGACCTCATGCCACATCACATTGACATTGACTCTCCTACTTTCCTTCTTTTACTTATAAGGGCCTTTCTGATTACCTTGGTCCTAACTTGGTATTCCTGGATAATCTCCCCAACTCAAGATTCTTAATTTAAACACACTTGAAGAATCCCTTTTGCCATGTAAGGTACATATTCATGGGTCTTGGAGATTAGGATGCTGACCTCTCAAAGAGGAACACTATTCTATCACAGTTTGCTTGCAGCCCCCTTGAGGATTGGAGGGTTTTCATAAGGTTACAGTTTCTCAGGTGTGCCACAAATTCACTCTATCCATCTGAGTACTTTTGAATTGCCCATTGGGGGTTGGAGAGTGGGGAGAATTGAAGCAAATATGAAGCTTGAACTGCATGAAGGGCCTGACCTCAGAGTTTGATATTTACCGCTTGCGTCAATTAACTGTGGCAGGCTAATTTGCTAGCTTGCAAGCAGAGTAACATTTCAAAGCCTTCACAGAATTTAGCATGTTTTAGACTGATCACCCTTTTTCTACTTTTTTATCTGACTGTAAGCAATAATGTTTCTAAACTTTCTGCCACTATATAACAATCATCTCCTTTCTCTAATAACTAACCACAGTTGACTCATTTGCTTGCATGTCCTCACCCACAGCCTTATTCATGATCATCAGAAGTCTTTTATTAATTTCTTCAAGGCACTTTCTGCTTTGTATTCGTATTTTTTAAAAAAAATATGAATATTTATTTTTGCACACATTTCTGAGGCTCCAGGATCTTCAGGTAGCTTGGTTAAGAGTCTCTGGTTGTGGATCACTAATGATCAGGGATGCAGTCAAGCCACTGCCGCCTCAGTGACCTCAAGGCTTAAGAGCGGGAGAATCCTCCTCCAAGCTCCTTCATGTAGTTTTTGGCAGGCTTCACTTCCTTTTGGGATCTTGGTTCAGTTTCTCACCAGTGTACTTCTCATTCTGCTTACAACTTAAGACTTGTTTTACCAGGATGAATTATGAGAGAAAGGGATGAAAAATGTCAACATACAGGAAACTTTCTTTTAAAAAATAAATACCTATTGGTAATAGTATGATTTTCAGTAACACTATAGGGTTTTTAATGAATGTGGTGAAAAATGACATAATTTTGTAAATAAAAAATAGCACAAAATGCATTTAATTAATAGTATAAAATGTCACATAAATCTTATAAGTTTTCCCATCACAAAGGAAATAAGCATGTTTTATTGAGTATTTAATTCTCTATACTATAATGGTTATGTATGGGATTGTATGAAAATAAGTACATTCATAATATTGGATGAAAAATTGCTTGAAAGTCTGAATAACATGAATCATGGCACCCTAGAATATTCAGTATTTGCATTGGCTGGATGACCTTGAATATAAGATTTCATCTCCATAACTTGGCTCCTTGTCATCTCTCTGATTTAATTCTCTGATCATCTCACCTCCATCACAAATACACTCAATTCTGGCCCCTCTGGCATCCATGCTGAGTTTCCAAACCCAGGGGATACATATCTGTCTTAGAGATCCTGTGATAACGGGTCTGTATAACAGCAACTTTCTTGCCCAGACATCTCCATGGTTCACTCGTTCATCTCTTTCAAATCTATCATCAAATGCCACTTTTGATCAAAAGCTCAATAAGGTTTTCTCTTGTTATAATTTTCACTAACCCATGTGGTCAGCCATATCCATTTCCCCCTTTATAATTTTTGCATGTCCATGAAATTCTCTATAGTATTGTATATTTTGTTTCTTGTTTTGATTGTCCGTCTCCCATATTAAATATAATTTCTATGAGGCAGAGAATTTTGTCTGTCTTTTTCACTTGAGTATCTCTGACACTTAAAATACTGATGAGACCATAATAGAAAATTAAAGAATATCTGGTGAATGAACAGATATATGGATCATTTTGAAGAAAGAGACCAGCAATTTAATCTGCAGATTGAATAGAGCATAATGGAAGCCACCCTCACCTGAATGAAAAAAAAAAAATTGTTATATTGAAATTCAAGAAGTATAATTAGAGAATAAGATCATAACTTCATATATATTTGGAAATACTGCTGATTTTATGGCTATTGTTGTATTCAGATTGATTAAGGGATGCAGACAGTTTTTGATTAACTATCAGTGTTGCTTTAATGTTCTTATTATCAGTTAATGTCAAGTGATGATTACTGAACTTCACAGAACATTTTTGATGATTTCAATTTTTGAAAAGTTATTCCATGAAATTTTTAGCACAACTCTAAAGCATTGGACAGAAGTTATATCCTGCAGTGACTTGAAAGGCTGTGTAATCCAGTTGATTTTTTAGCTTCCCTATAGAGCTTGAATTGTTATTAAGGTTTATGATAATAAAGTCTATTTTTTTCTATTGAACGTCATGCCAATATATGATTTTTTTCAGTTAATGGAGTTCCTATTATATTTTATAACAACATTTGCCAATTCGATATCTTCTTTTCTCAAAAGAAGATCAAAGGGCTTTTGCTCTCTGATCTGTAGTTCTTCAAACATCCTTGAATGACATTTCTCATTACTTTCTGAAAATACCCAAGGTAAAGCAGAATGCCTGCAATATAATATAGAATCACTTCATGCCAAAGAAGACAGAGTAGCTAAAATTATTAATTTTATATTTCCCAGAACTTTTGTCAGCAATTCTGTTATCATCTTAGAAGTAAAGCTTGGTGTATACAATACTTTAGAAGTATCATCTCCACATCATTCATATTCTGTGCCATATCAATTCAATTAATAACCCACGGGGTTTCAAGCTAAGCCTTTGTATCTTCTGTAGATATATTAAAATTGATAGAAGGCTATGAGAGTGTTCCAAAAGAACCTTGCTTCAGCCAGATGAACTTTGGTTATTTCTATTTTAATTATTGATTTTCCACATTAGTTTACCTTTAATGAAATTATGACTCCCTGGGCTGAAAGAATTTGAAACTCAATAATATAAACTGCATTATTTTGTGGTGGCCTTTCTATAAAATATATGATACAATGGTTTTCTGTTTTGAATCTATGAGGTATCTCTATATAAAGATATTTTTCTAATATTTTGCCAGCCCATATATTTTATATAAGGCACAAATTTCTAATATAACCTTCTTTTAAGAATCTTCCCTGCTAATTCTGTTATGAGCTGTGATTGTACAGAATTTAACCATTTAAAATTTGTTAAAATTATTAAATAATTTCTCAATTTATTCCTAAGTGTTCTGTAGCTCAAATTATGTATTTGGGCTTTTCATTTATGAATCTAATCATAAGACCATAAGAGGTGAAACAAAGTGATATGTTTTGACAGAACATTCAATTTCCCTGTGAGTCTATCATGTGTAAAATAAATGAGAAGATGTTCTAGAAGTCATAGAGATCTATAATATCTTTCTCTTTAAACTTGGAGAAATCTTTCACTTTGCGGTGCCCCAGTGTACATATATTAAAGCCTGGATATGAGATTTGCAGTCTCCTGTGTTAACTGCTAGCTCTAAAATTCTGATTCTTATTTTCTTCTCTAAATTTGGAGATTCCAAACAATTGACAAAATCTAGAAATTGATAATAATAAAAAGTTGTTTGAAGGCTTACAACAAAATTGCCAATTTGTTTCTGAAATCCATGAGAGTAATATACAATTATTTGACTCTAATAAATTAATGGGCCCTTTTATTTTCCATAAAATTATGCTCTGTATAATTTCATGTTAAATAAATCATACAGGAGACATTCTAATAACCAGAGACCCTACTCATATATATGTTTAAAAGTAGCATCATGTCTTTTCAAGTGAAGAAATGGGTCCTCATATTTCACATCCTGATCTCTTCTGAAACTTCTAAGATGAAGAATATATTAATGTAGATAACCTACAGCATAATCGCAAACTAGGAATGTAAACATATATATGGTAGAAATGTTGAGGTCTTCCTATAATATTTATTACAGGTAACATCATAAGGAAGCAAGAATAGCTTCTCTACTGTTTTTCGTATGTTCAAATCTAATACAGATTTTGTTTTGTTTTGTTTTGTTTTGTTTTTTTGTTCTTTTTATTTTTTTCTAATACAGTATTTTAAAAGTTATTAAAGGCACAATGCTTCCCTTAGTTCATTTTTAGGTACTTCCTGCTAAATTTTTATATATAATGTTTTCATTTCAATTTTTGCTGAATAAATTTGAAAACATTTCTAAATTTCTAAATAATTTATTATATCCTAATGTATTTTATCATATAACATATTTTATTATATCATATAACATATATCATGAAACATTATATTATGCAATTTATTTAAGATAAATGACATAATATAATATATTTTTAATTTAATTTCTAAAAATGCCCATGCCTCTGCTTTTTAGGACTTCATTTGGTCATTACATTGGGTTTTTTATGTGACCAATTTTAAAATACCTTTAACTGGGGCTTGGGGTAAACAGTATTATTTAAGACATCAAATGATAAATATATCTATAAAATTAAAATATTAAGTAGATTCATCCCTTCCCAGGTGTTCCCTTTGGCAAATTGCTTAACCTCACCAACTCTCAATGTACTCACCTGTAAAATTATAATAATTACTACTATGACTAGATAGCTTAAGTTAAGTATTAGTTAGGGTTCTCTAGAGAAACAGAATCAACAGGGAATACTCACAAATACAAAATTTATTAAAGTGTCTCATGTGATTGTGGGAACACAGAGTCCAAAATCCACAGGGAAAGCTGTGAAGCCGATGATTCCAGTGGAGGGTCTGTATGAACTCAGCAGGAGAGGCTCGCCAAGTGAAGCAGGAAAAAGACCTGTCTCTTCTGAATCCTCCTTAAAAGGCTTTCAGTGATCAGATTAAGCATCACTCATTGTAGAAGACACTCCTCTTTGGCTGAATACAAATGGAATCAGCTGTGGATGCAGCTGGCATGATCATGATTTAATTCTATGAAATGTCCTCATCGCAACAGACAAGCCAGCACTTGCCCAGCCAGACGAACAGGTACCACCACTT
This sequence comes from Tamandua tetradactyla, assembly GCF_023851605.1. NCBI lineage: Eukaryota > Metazoa > Chordata > Mammalia > Pilosa > Myrmecophagidae > Tamandua > Tamandua tetradactyla. Next base: position 81,674,482 of record NC_135336.1, on the reverse strand, counting down.
GGCCAAGTTGACACATGAACCTGACCATGACAGCTACCTTAGGAAAAGGCATGTTCTTAATCTTTATCTGTGTTCCTATGGGTGGCAGAGCATTTGTAAATAGGATGTTTTGATGATGTTACTTTTTACAGGCAAGGTGTGGCCAACTGTATCAGGGTGGGCCTTAATGTTTATTACCAGAAACCTTATAAAGAGAAAAAACTGGAAGCTAGAGATCAAAGAAAGCTGTTTTTGGCTGGAGCCAGAAGCCAGAAGTCAGCCTAACTCTGTGGAGTTTAGCAGACAAGAAGAGTTAAAGACCCATGAACAAGAACAGAGATACAAGCCAAGGAACCCAAAGGTTTTGACAAGCCAGCCCAGAATGCCATAGTCTCCCAGAGAAAGCAAAACCAAGCTGACCCCTTGATTTTAGACTTCTAACCTCCAGAGCTGTGAGGCATAAGTGCTGTTTTTTAAAGCCAACCTATTGCGTGGTTGCAATAGCAGCTCATGAGGTGGTTGCTAGTGATAAATGAGATGACTGTGTTTAATTTGCTGGCCACTGTACTTGGCTTATATAATGTGTGCAGTACTGCTACAGATGATGGTGTTAGTGGTGCAGGTGATGGTGATGATGATGGTGATCACCTCATTTAAGTTTATTTTACTTCTCGTATCAAAGATTTAGATAAATCTTTTTGATTAAAATTATTTAGTTTCTCAATTTCTTCTCATGTGTTTTGCAATTTCTGCTTTAGATGCTTGCTATTTTTCCAATTTGAGATATGAAATATTTCTAGTTACTGTACTGTGGAGTATACATTTATTTATGAAAATCAAATAGCTTTCTCCCATTTTTTATTAAAATCTCTATTGTACGGCATTAAGAGTTCTACCCGTACCTTTGTAAACTTACATCAAAAGAAATAAAAATAAGTATCTATTTCTCTGACCATTTGCAAGAATAATCCCCTTTCTCTCCACTTCTTCCTCCTCCTGTGACTTACCCATTATATTTTTGTAGTCAGCAATAGCAGTTCCATTTTCTTTCTTCAAAACAGCATTATTGTAATTTACATTCTCTGTTTTCTTCTTACAAATATTTACACTTTATTCTAAGAATATATCAGCACCAATAACCAATGCTTAATTTTGTTGGGTAACAAAAGTCTCTCCTACAATCTTCTTGTGATGTACTTTATTTCCTTTTTGGTCTATTGTTTTCTCTGTTTTTAAGGTTTTTCATAAAGGGAGTATTTGAAAATATGTCATTTCAACAGCAGACATGAATGCATTTGTTGATGGTTATTCTGAATATATTTCTACCTTATATTCTGAAATCCTGTATTGATGAAGAAAAAACTGGTTTCTGTTTCCCTGTATTTAACCTTAGGTTTTCTTCTGAAAGGTTTCTTTCAAATTGGTGATGTTTCTAACTTACTTGTGGTTTTAAAACTTCAAAAACATATGTGCAGGGCGGGCCGTGGTGGCTCAGCGGGCAAAGTGCTTGCCTGCTATGCCGGAGGACCTCGGTTCGATTCCCGGCCCCAGCCCATGTAACAAAAACGGAGAAACAGAATACAATAAAACAAGAAAATGTTTAAAAATGTTTCCCTTTCTTCCTTCCTTCCTTCCTTCTATCCTTCCTTCCTTCTCTCTGTCTTTCCTTTAAAAAAAAAAAAAAAAAAAAAAAAAAAAAAAAAACATATGTGCAGATCTTGATATACTTTCATCCATTTTCCCCAAAATGCCAAGCAAAGTTTTTTTTCTGAAAATAAGAATAGTTTTATTATATATGCATTTTTTGGCAAGTATTATTTTTTTCAAATATAATGTCAACATTTTTATCACGATTGCATTTGGAAAACTCTAATTTCCTATGCATTTAGCTCCTTTTCTATTTATGTTGGCCACAATACCTGCTCCCTTGTCATTTTACTTGCCATTATATATCTCCTAGAACAAATGGTATTCATTCTTTTTATTTATCTCTTGCAATTGTTTTGCCATGATTAAGTCTTTTCTTTGTTTTCTTGAATGCTGCAATGCATCTTTTGCTATACAATCATTTAGGGAAACTTTCATATTTTATATTTTAAATTTTTTAATCTTTAGCTTTGGAAGTTCTGTTCAAATCTTGGATTTCACAGTATGTTTTATAAGATTGGATGTCTTCAGAAACCTCAATCTAATTTAGGAAACAGCCACCAGCAAAGTGAGAAAAGGGAGTTGGGGCCAATATAAGTCCAGGATCATGCAGAATGTCTCATTAAAATGTATATTTTAATTTTACTAAAGATATTAATGAAAACAAGTAACATAGATTCTAATCAATACCTATTTTTGATTTTGCCTTTTATGTTCATCAGTTGCTGGAAAATTGGCAGTCATTTCTGTTTTCTGGAGTGAGGATCAGCTCATGATTTTGCATACATTTTGCTGAACATTATACACAAAGAAACACTTTGTAGAGAAATTATGGGCTATTGCTACTGACCTTGTGTATCATTACTTTCTCCTAGGAAAGTGATCTAGGACTCCAGGACCAATTTTCTCCTCTGATCAAGTTCCTTATTCAACCCTACTCCCTTTTTGAAGTGTCTCTATTGCTCCAACACTCTAGAGACTTTCCCTTTCAGTGGGTCATTCTATCAGCTTTATTCATTACTTGCTCCTCAGCACAATCTGATACTGAAATTTTGAGCACTGCTCAAATTTACCCAAGCCTATATATCCTTTCTCTTTTATTTCTAGACAGATATCACTCCTCCTTTAGGGTAAGTAATATTTGACTTAGTATTGATTAATCTCCTTGAAATATATGATGATAAATTACTATAACAGTGATTTGAAAATGGTGCACCCTTGTTCTAACAATCCAGTCTTCTCCGAACAACAACTATTATAGTTTCTCAGCTGCTAAAACAAATTCCATATAATGGGCTGGCTTAACAAAATGAACTTATTGGCTCACAGTTTCAGGGGCTAAAAGGCTTGCTTTTCCCCAGGGTTGGTATCTTATGGTTGACCAGCAATCTTTTGTGTTCCTTGGCTTCCCATCACACGACAATGCACATGGCAGTGTCTTCTCCTTTTACTCCCAAGTTAGATTGACTTTCAATTTATACTTGCTTTCCATGGTTACTCTTCCTGATTCTGATGTTCTTTGCTTATAAAGATTTCAGCAATATTGTATTAAGGTCCATCTTCAATCAGTTTGGACATACCTTAACTAATAATGTCTTTTGAGGTTCTATTTACAAATGGGTTCACACCCAAAGGACCAGAAATTGGGACCTGAACATGTCATTTTTGTGGGGGCATGATTCAATCCTCAACATCAACATTTTTCTATCTCCTATGTCATTTCTTTAAGAGTTGGCATGGAAGAATTATTTTTCCCTTGCAATTCATCATCTGTCCTTGGGATATAATAAGTAAAAGAATGAAAGATGATTTGCCCTTATGTGATTTTCAAGTAAAATAAATTTTCTATTTTTAAATGTTTATTCATCATGCTCCTCTGAGTAAAATTAAATATTGTATTAAGCATTTATTATTTTAATAGATGTACATTTGAATAAATTATATATGAAAATTTATAAACAATGTGTGGCAGATGGCAGATTTATAGATGCATGCCAAGTTAGTATTCTCAAGTCAACTTGCCCCTTAAGATCTTATTAAAATTTCCTTGCTATCTCATGTATAATTAGGATTTTCTCGCCTTCCCAATATGTTTTAACAATTTCTTGGTTGCTGTGGATTCAAAGGGTGGAGGAAAGCTAGATTCATTGTGCTGTAACCTTTGGTTTCCAAAAAGTTCTCACTTTTAGCTTCCTGTGAATTTTGTCCATTTTCTAAACTAATGTGGCTCAGTTGGTATCACTTCGCTTGGTTAATTTCTTCAAATATAACCAACAAAAAGCTGTGACAAAAATCTGGACTTGTAAATCCATGGGACACTTTTTACCAACATTAAATGTCTAAATATGCATAGTTTTCTAGCTTCTCTTCCTCTCTCAGAACTCCAAATAGCTACATCCATTTTCCTGATTTTTAAGAAACCAAATTTTTGATGTATCTATGATGCATAGTAAATTTTCCCTTAAATGTTACTTCAAACAGAAGTCTGAAACTAAATTACTTCACATCTTGTTCAACACTTGGTATGGATAAAGTTTTATTTTAGTCATCATTTTGGGTATGTAGCACAATCTCATTTTGGTTTTAAATTTCATCATTATTTCTACTGAGTTTGATCATATTTAATATATGCATTGACCAATTGCATATCTTCTTTTAGGAAGTTTGTGCTCAAGTCCTTTGTCCATTTTACTATTGGTCTGTTGGCTTCTTTCTTATTGATTTATGGGGGCTTTTTAATATTCTAGATACAATTTCTTTGTTGCTTCCGTATATTACAATTATCTCCTTCTACAATGTGGATTATCATGTCATACTTTTAATGAGATCCTTTGAGAGCTGCAAGTTTCATATTTTAATTTATTACAGTTTAGCAAGATTTTCCATTAAAATTAAGAACTTTTTCTGGTTTGTTAAAAACGTTTTTGCTTACAGCATTGTCACAGTTTTTTTCCTAGTCTTTCTTCTCAATCATTTTTGTTTAACCTTATTTTTTTATACAATCCCTGGAAATGGGTATCATGCATTATATAAGCCAGTGGGAATACTTCATTTTTTATCACAAATAAATATCCAGTAAAACTTGCTCCTCAATGCTGAGCTTTAGTCATATTATATGTCTAATATTATGTATTAATACATAATTAATTCTTAATATCTCTCCCTGGGTAATTCAGTTAAATTTTAAAACTCATTTCTTAAACAATTTCAATGAAATCAGTCTGTGTTCTTAAAAATGCTCCATCCACTTTATTTGCAGGTAATGAATCAACCAAGTAACTCTTTAGAAATTTTTGTCTTATTTTAAACTCCTCCTGATCCTTCATTCCCAATATTGATTCAATGATTCATTTCCCTCAGTTTTTCCTGTGCATTAAAATTGATATATTTTTTTGTATCCTTAAAACTCATTTTTAAAATTTATTTATTCATGGGGGGAGGGGCATTGTCCAGGAATCGAACCTGGGTCTTCTTCATGGAAGGCCTAAAAATTCATTTTTAATGGTTTATTTAAGGTCATTTTGTATTCCAACATTACACTTCATTCCCTACTTTTTTTATCAGTCCAATACCTTTATAATGTAACTCCTATATCATCATTAAAAAAGTAAACGGAATTACAATCTGTTCTACTTTTCTACTTTAGATAACCTGTGTTCAAATGCAAATAAAAGTGTGTCTCAGTACATTTTACTAAGTAGCAATCCTATATCTGCCTATCATTTCAAATGCATTCTTCACCAATGCATAGTATGTGTTTTTAACCATGCTAAAGCTCTTTGCTATTCCAACTATGTCATGACTCCTCAAATATTATCAAGAATGTTATTTTTCCTCCCATCTAATTAGTAACATCTCACAATCAAAAGCCATTATTTTTGCCAACTTTGTCTTGTCTACCAGGAGTTAGATACTCCAATCTCATCCATTTAATTATCTTTTTTCAGATAACTCTTAGGCCTTGAGGATACAATGAGTAACAAGAAAGGAAAGTCTTCAGCAGTAAGACTACTTGAATTTGGTTTCACAGGACAATGAAAATTGCATAAGTAAGTTGATTAGAAAAGATGTATGTTCTAGTTTGCTAGCTGCTGGTATGCAACACACCAGAGATGGATTGGCTTTTAATAAAAGGGGATTTATTTTGTTAGTTCTTCAGAGGAAAGGCAGCTAACTTTCCACTGAGGTTCTTTCTTACCTGGGAAAACACAGGATGGTCTCTGCTGGCCTTCTCTCTGGGCCTCTGGGCTCCAACAACTTTCCCCGGGGTGATTTCTTTCTGTATCTCCAAAGGCCTGGGTTGAGCTGCAAGTGCTGAGATGAGGTATGCTGAGCTGCTTGGGCTGTGCTATGTTGAGCTCTCTCATTTAAGCAGCAGCCAATAAACTCAAATGCCATTCATTGCAGCAGGCACACCTCCTAGCTGACTGCAGATGTGATGAGCAACAGATGAGGTTCACGTACCATTGGCTCATGTCCGCAGCAACAGAACTAGGCACCTTCACCTGGCCAAGTTGACAACTGAATCTAACTACCACAATGTAATATAAATAAAAACTGTGGGGTGACCTCACAACATGTCAATGCAAGAGAGCTACTGACAACCTCTACCCAGATAATTAGCAGGAAACAAAAAAGGACGTTTCTTATTTGTTCAGAACTCTAAAGCAAGGCTTGACTGAAGAAGTTCCCCACAAACACTGAATTGAAAAAAGAGGAAAATATCAGGTAGAAGACCTCTGTTCTGCATGGGTTGTCCTCTCCAATCCCAAAACTGTGACCCATGCAGCTCAGAAAGCATCCAGGGGTAGTGATCAGCATCCCTCTAAACTTCTACCAGGAACACAGACTGCAAAATCTCCCACAGATCCTTGCCTATATCCAAACACAGAGGCCCAAGTCTACAGGGACCCACAACAGAATTTAAGCCACTGAGGAGGGTGTCAATAAGGAAGAGCTTCCAAATGGAGGATTAGGGAGGGGACCACAGAATCTTCCCCTAAAGCAGCAAGTAGCCAGGCAGCAAATGCCCAAATCAGTTGTCTGACTGGGGGAAAAGACAGGAGGATATTTCAAGGCCCAGGTCAGTGAGGGACTAACAGTCTGAGAGAACATAGACAGGGCTCTAATTTCAGCCGTGAGTCCTGGTGCCCTCCTCCATTCTTGAGGGAACTGGCTGCAGAAAAGACGTGGGAGTGCCTCCCCCGCAAGCACACAGGGCTCACAGCCCACGACTGAGGCAAATTTTGACCCTGCTAAGTCACAGGGTCACAGGAACCCTGCAGGTTCAGTTCCCACACAGTTAGATGCTGCTAGGCTCCAGGAATAAACAGCTTCTGAGGATGATTAAATAACCAAAAAGGCTACAATTAAGTAACATACTAGAATGACTGCTATTAAGCAAACAAGAAACTAAAACAAATTAAAGAGGATATAGAGAAACTAGAACACTTATTCACTGTTGGTGTTAATGTAAAATGGTAGAGGTGCTGTGGATCCATTTGGAAGTTCCTCAAGAAGCTAAATATAGAGATGAAAATGATCCAAGTGTCCAGCAACAGATGAATGAATAAACAAGATGTTTACATTTGAACATTTACATTTGAACATTTGATGGAAAAAATGTTCCATCAAAATGTTCCATCAAAATATATATATATATATATATATATATATTTTTTTTTTTTTTTTCTCATGGGCACCCACCAGGAATCGAAGCTGGGTCTCTGGCATGGCAGATGAGAACTCTACTTGCTGAGCCACTGTGGCCTGCCCTTGATGAAATACTTTTGACCAGTAAGAAGGAATGAAGTCCTGAAGCACATGACAACATGTATGAACCTTGAGGACATTATGTTGCATGAAATAAGTCAGACAGAAAAGGACAAATATTGTATGATCTCACTGATATGAATTAATTATAATATGCAAACTCACAGACCTTAGATATAGAATGCAGGTTACCAGAATACAGAATGAAGCTGAAAAATGGAGAGTGTTTGCTTCATATGTGCAGAATGTTTGCATTAAGTTGCACTTAAACATTCAGAAATGGTTAGAGGTGATGGCAGAACATTATTATGAGAATAATTAACAGTGCTGAATGGTATGTGAATGTGGTGGAAAGAAGAAGCTTAGAGTCATGTATGTCACTAGAAGGACAGTTGGATATTAAAATATGAGAATGTATAACACAGTGAATCCTGCAGTGGACAATAACTGCTGTCAGCAGTACAAGTATTAAAAGTTCTTTCATGAACTAGAACAAATGTACTACACAGTTATAAGAAATTAATAATACAGGATTATATGGGGAAAATGTATCTGTTGCAGTCTATGGAGTATAGTTAACATTTCACTAATATTTTAATATTCTTTTATGAACAGTAACAAATGTACCCCACTACTATAGGTCAATACTGGAGGAAGTGTTAAGAAGTATGGGATATTTGGGCTCTTCTTTTTAATTTTATCTCTTTTCTGAAGTAATGGAAATGTTCTAAAATTGATCATGGTGAAATATGCATATCTATATGATGATACTGTGAGCCAGTGATTGTATAGTTTGGATGGTGTATATAGTGTGTAAAATATCTTATTTATTTAAATATTTAAATAGTACTTTAGAAAAACTGTTGACAGGATTGTGAATGTTACAATCTCAATAAAGTGAAAGTTTTGATAGAAAATTAGATATTGAAAATATATTATACAATAAGGTCATTATTTACTAAGAAATGTATTATTTGGATGAATAAATGGAATTTAAAATATTCAGTAATTGAAAATATAGCCATACGGGCTTTTATCTAAATAACTGAGTAAGTGAAATGTTTTTATTTGAAATGCACCTATGAAGAACTGAAAGGATTTTTGAGTAATTAGGAAATGAGATATAAGTCGATATTCTCAACTTAGATATAATATATTATAAAATAGTGTTCATTTCCAAAGTGAAAATTTTGTATAATTCAATACATTTAAAATGATAATGCATATACAATAACATGCAGGACAGGTGAGATTTAAATATGACATAAGCAGTCTGAATTCTTTAAAATGCCGGAAAATATTTATTGTCAAATCAAACTAAATATTTAAGAAAAGCAATTATTAGTTTACAGAAATTCAAAATTTGTAAGTCTAGTTTATAATCTGGATTGATTATAAATATTCCTTGGTATTGTGGTGTACACACCTCACAGTTACCAACAGTGAGTCATGCCTTATAGAATCCATTACATATATATAATATTGGATATGGGCAATATCTATGACTTGACAAACCAATTAAATATGGCAAAAGTGATGAAATATCATGCTGAAGACTGCACTGCCTTACATGAATCCTTGTTATAATAAAGGGAAAGAGCCTCCCTTACCAGTTTAGAAGAATTAAATGCCTTCTTATAATAACACCAGTGGCAAAACTTCTAGAAGGTGAAAGCAGTAACAAGTGAACAGTTAGTAAGTAAACGAGAACTCCAGTTGTAGAACTGGAAAGAAATAAATTCTGCTAACAACCAGAAGGAACTTCAAAGTGAATCAATTCCCACTTGAGCATCTTTTGAGAACATAGCCGCTGATAATAGCTAGATTTCAACCTGGAGAGAACCTGAGCAGAAAATCCTACCACATGGCTACAGAAACTGTGATGTTAAACAGGTATAACATTACATTGCTAAATTTGTTGTGATTTGTTATGAAGCACAGAAATCTAATACCTAAATCTATATCTTTGTCTCTTACTGTTCTATTTACCAGTGATTGGTTTAATCACTACTTACTTCAGAGTTAAATGGTACATATAAAGTTTGGTAACACAAAAGCAAGAGGACCTATGATGTCCCAACATCCAAATCTGAATTTCTGATTGTCTTCATTTGCATGATGTCATCACATCTAAATAAATCACTATCCAAAAGATAAGTTTTCTGAATTGGTCAACTTGTTTCATCTGATCATTACAGTGATGTGGGAGGCACACCCATGTGAAAACTTCAAAAAGCAATGCAAGGGCAATTCACTAAAAGAATGGGTTTGAAGCAGACTGATTGGGAAGTTCAGTGAGTGAATTCAAATAAATAAACTTGCATTAAGTAAAATGGCCATCTAAATCAACTTTCATAGAGTTGAGATATAATAAAAATGAATGTCAGTATGTTACATTAGATGGATGGAAGCATTCTTTCTTTTACCATGGAAATGTATCCATGTGTTTTGCTTTCCTTTTTTATCTTATTTTCAATTCATGATAAGATAAGACAGAAAATGCTTCACATCTGTTTTCTGCAGCTGCCTCTGAGTATAGAAAGTCACAAAAATCTACACCATTGATGCAGATGCTACATGTTCTACATTCAGATTTTTGTTTATGTTCATTCTACAAGTTTAAATGGAAACTAATATATTTGATGACAAAATTTAATACAGAGTTTTATATTTCCAATAACAAGTAAACAAATAAATGAGCTAAAACAATTGCTGGTGAAATGTTTCATTAAATTATGCATCTGAAACATATTAGAAAATATGGAGCATGCATCAGAATTTGTTTTCATATTATGTGATTGTGAATGTGTTCAAAACCCGTCAGCATTTGTTGATATTATGGTTCCCATATATCAACACCCACTATAAAGCCAAAATAATCAAGTGCTATTAAAAGCAAGTTAAATATAGATACATTGTCAAGTCTATTTGTATGTCTTCCTGTCACAATTACAGTTTAAATAAAACAGTGCTTTCAGGGATTATCCAAGATTTATCTTCCTGTCATTTGTGTGGCCAAAATAGTGATTCAACGTGATCCCCTATCTCGAGATATATACATGTGCCACAAATAATACAAACATTATATGAAAGACTCAAATAATATAAGAAAAAAGGAGTATACTTTACTTATTAAGTTAAAAACAACTTACAGTCAATGCTTTTTCCTTATGGCTATGAAATCTTGAAAGTCTCACCTCTTATTCCACCGATCTGGACAACCAGCTCCAACTATGCCTCAAATCTTCCAGGTACCAAATAGGTACAACCAGAAGTGCTGAGAATTAACATTCAAGCAATTCTTGTTCAGTGGGGCATGGGAATTTACAAATAACACACACAATCTCCCCTACATATACATAACCCCATCCCTTATTTCTTTGAGTTAATGGTTCTGAGAAGCTTTTCATGAGGCTTCTCAGAATGTCTTACCCAATGATCAATCAATTGTTCATAGTAATAATGAGCTAGAAGAGTATCTTTGTACTCATTCTTCCTTCTTTCCTATTTGCTAACCTGGCCACTCAGGTCTAGTCTTGGAGACGCTAAATGAAGACAACCAAAGCAATAATAAAAAATAAATAAAATACCCTGTTCATGATGGCACATTTATCTCACACTAAACATTCTAGTGTGTGTATATATGTATACATATATATACATATAGTTAAAATATAATATTTAAAAAGTATTTCCTGCACTGATACAAAATTAATCCACACAAAAACAAAGTGAAATAAATGAGTCAAATTGCAACTCTTTGTCTTACATTACAGTGAATTGGTGTCTTAGAAAATAAGTAACTTTTTATCAAAAGAAAGTTCATATATAAAATTTAAAATTTATATGAAAAATTGTATATAAAATCTGCATTTGAAATGTAATACATATCTTCAAATGTTCATAGAATAGCTTTCAACTAATTATAAAATCTTAACATGTGTAGTATTTAAATTTCTCATCTCGCTCTCATTCTTTTTTATTCTCAGTTCATTATCAATTTAACTATGTTGCTAACAAGTATATCAGAAACATTTCCTAAAATTTGTACATGAGAAAACATACATATATCAATTAGATATAAATTAATGTGGCATATATTAATAAGTAGCAGGTTAGCATTTAGATTCCACTTCCTAACTTCCAGTCTAATGCTTGTTCAACTCAACGTTATTTTTCTATTTTCAATAAAATTTGAATAAGGAGTAAATTGTTATTTTTCAACTAAATCACTATACTGAGACAGTTGGCATTAACCCCTATTCCTAAAGTGGGACAACAGAACAAGCTACATCAGAATCACTTGGGACATGTGTTAAAAATCCGATCTCCAGGGCTCTAGCTCAGAACTACCAAATCTGAAACTCTGAGTGCAGAGTTTGAGACTCTGATTTTTCAAAAATACACTAACACATAATGCATAGTCTAAATTCTGAGGATCACCCCAGTCAAACTGTTGCTAAATCCTAATGCTGAAATTTTGTGAAATTAGTTTAATATCAGTACTTAATTCTTTTGACTACGATGTAGACTCAATAATATGCTAGAGATAAATTTTTTACTACAATACACCATTCATATAAGGTTTGCAATAAAAGTTAGCTATTTATGTCTGCATTTAATAATGAATATCAGAATTATAAAATAAATAGTAATATTACTTATGTAATGGGTGTCAAGGAAACATTTTGTTCCCAATTTTGTTCTTAAATGCAAGAAACTTGACAGGTATTTTGACAGAACACTTTTTGCTTGGAAATCTAATTTATTTCAGTAAATATGTCAGGCAGTGAGCCCCAAGGCTTTGTAATTTAAATAGAAAATCATTCTAATTATTGCATATTAACAAAATTCATTTTTTCAGAATATTTAACATACTCCAAGTAACCCTTAAATTCAGCTTATGACTCTTTAATAAGCTAAAGTTATGATATCTATTTTAAGGTACATTACTTATCTCCTTCTATAATTATTGACTTATAGTCATGTATTCACCTGAATATATTTTCACTAAATTAAATCTAACAAACAGTGTTGGCAAATGTTACGTGTTTTTTTGGGTGGGTGGCTAATATGAAATTACTAAAAAAAAAAAATTAATAGGCTCTTTGAAGGCATGTTGTAATTTCTTTGACATATTGGATTTAGTTTTTTTCTTATGATATGTTTGAAGAATTAATACGTTAGAGCAATGAATTATTAATATATACTAAGAAGGAAATACTCTGTTCTAATATTGATGGTGGTTCACATATGAAATGGCATTTTAAAATGAGATACTCAAATTATAACTTCCTAGGAAGATTAAAATTAAGATCTAGGTTGCATGGAGTTTTGCAGATGTACTTGCTACATAATATTATTCAAAAATCATGGTTGTCATAGCAATCTTATTTCCACAATGCACATTTTATCACTGTGAATATAACATCTACCATTATACTGAATTATGCTTTAAATATATTAAATATTATTAAGCTTGTTTTGCAAAAGTATTGTAAAGCTGAGAACAAAATTTTAAATTTTAAACCTGCCAAGTTTTCTTTCTCCATAAGATAGAAAAGTCTCAGAGTTATCCTTCTTTTCTTTAAAAATCACATTTCTAGCTTTCATCAATTATGTTTCACTCTATTTAGAATTAAATTTCTGAAATTATTTTTTATGATTTTTTTATAAGTGATTGAAATTATTAATTTTATATGACATTAAATAAGGATGCCTTTACTTGAAATCCTTAAGACCATGGGAAACTGGTCCAAATTTAAGGCTTCAACCAGCTATTACCTTCATCAAGAAAGGCCAATGCCATCTGGAACACTTCTGTCAATCTGGAACACTTCTGAAGAAAGTTGGAGAAATTATATTGCCTATTTTAAATATTTGTAATCAAGTTACAAAATCAAGGCGGTATCATTTTATATAATGATAGAGAGGGTGATCAATAGAATGGAAGAGAAAGTCCAGTAATAGACACACAGTTATGGCAAATTCTTTTTTTGAGAAAGATGACAAAATAAGGTGATGGGAAAGAAAAACTTTTCAAAAAATTATTATGTGACAATCAAATCTGTACGGAAGAGAAAGCAAGATCCAAACCATACATAAATGTTAATACAAAATGTATCATAGACCTAAACACAAATGCTAAAACTATAACTATGCAAGAACCATAAAGCACATATTTCATAACTTTGCATTAAGCAAAGTTTTCTTGGCTTTTTCTCACATACATACACACACTATTGCAAACTGAACATAAATTTGAAAATAAATATGGTAAGTTATATTTAAAAATGAAAAAAATCTTTTGCTTTTCCAAAGACCCTTGAGAAGCTGAGTAGACAGGTTACAGGTTGAGAAAGTAATTCTTATGTATATATCTGAGAACAGACATGTTTCCAGAATACAGAACTCTTGTAACAAAAAAATAACACAAAGTGAATGACAAAATAATAATAATAAGATAATAACAATAATGCCAAAAGCTTGCAAGGATGCAGAATAACTGGAACATTCATAAGATGCTGGTGGGATTTCAGAATGTTGAATTATTTTGGAAAATGCATTGACATTTTCTTATAAAGTTATATATTAACTTGCCCCATGACCCAGCAATTCCAGGCCTGCATTTACTCAAGAGGAATTTAAACCTATGTCTAAAAGTTATTGTGTGAAATACTAATACTAGATGTATTGATAAATGCTTAATATTGAAATGACTTAAATGTCCATGAACAGTTGAAGTTATACGTAAATTCTAGAATATTCATATAATGGATGAATTTCAAATGATTATGCTAAATGAAACAAGCCAGGCTCAGCGAGTACATTTGTATCATTCCATTTACATTAAGTTCTCAAACAGACAAAACTTATCTAGAATAAAGGAAATCACAGCATTGGCTTCTGAATTGTTGGGTGTGAACATTCACAGCTGATTGCAAGTTTGCAATAAAGTCTGAAAAGTCTAGAGATGTCCAAACCTTATGAATTTTCAAAAGTTACCAGCCAAAGCTGCCTTCCAGGGATAAATACTAAGGAAGCAATCAAAGTTGAGCAGGATTGGGTTAATGAAGTTAAAATATAAAGAAGGTCAGATAAAAATGGAAACACTTCAGTAGAGTTAAAAATATTAAGCTAATATTTTTGAGTTATTCACAAAACTAGCAGTGGAAGAAATTATAGAGCTATGAATTTAGGCAAGCTATTCTAAACCACTCCCTCTTCTAAGCTAATTTCAAGTAAAACTGAAATATATATACTCATATTATATACATATAAATATATGTTATATTCTATAGGTCAAAAATCTAAAATTGATCAAAAGGATGCTCTTTCTGTAATGAATCTGTTTCCTTGGCTCTTTCTGCTTCTAGAGAATGCCTGCATCCCTTGACTTGTGGCCCCACATCACTTCAACTTCCACATCCCTTGTCAAATCTTTTTGACTCTGATGGTCCTGCCACCATCCCATAAGGACCCTTCTGACGACTCTTCTGTATTGGCTTCACTAGGATGACCAGGGTTAGTCTCCCCATCTCAACATACTTAATCACATCTGCAAAGTCCCACTTGCCATGTAAAGTAACACACTGGTTGGAAGTATAGATTTAAGGGATAAGAACATGGATATCTTTAATGAGGCATTATATTGCTACCATAAATTTTAAATAAAAGTCCGTTCAGTATTCAGACATTTAATACAAGCAGTTGCCATCAGACTTTCCAAGAGCAACTCTCATGTCAGAGGAAAAGGGAATGATATATTTAGGAGATATCAATGAAAGAAAATATGAGCCAACAATTATTTCCTAATTAAACGGATTTGGTAATTATAAAGGCAAAAGAAAAACTGCTATCAACATACAAAAGCAATTGGGATCTCATATAATGGCAATCAGACAATTAAAATGACTGCAGAGACATATTTTTGAAAGGTGTATAACATTTAAACATTGTGTTTATTTTAGAACTAAGAGTCAATGAGGTAATTAAAAGATAATACACAGTCACCTGCTTTTCAAACATTATCGTTTTGTGGAAAAATTGCCATCAACGTATATGATTTGGATATTTTTTTCAATTGAAGCTGAATTGGATCGTAAAATGTGTCATGTTTCTCACTTTTGGCAGTAATGTAATAGACTAAATAACACTTGTCTGAAATACTTTCTGGTTGTGTTGTCCCACTAAACACATTTACATGGAAATAATAACAGATTTTAACAAAGAATACAAGTTGTATAATTTGTATTACTTGACAAGGACATTATGTGTTCAGTGGAAGTTTTGTGAATTGCGTATTCTAAAATAGGTTAATTTTATAATAAAATTTCCCTTTGATTTATATTTTCATTGCTTGTATAATATGACTACTAACAAAAGAAATCACAGTTATTTTAGTTAAAAAATAATCAGCTATTGTACAACTATAGAGAAGCACACTCCATTAAACTTTCTGTCTTTGGAAATGAGACTGACTTACTATGCAACATCAATTAGCTTGTCAAATAAATGCACTGCCACTACAATGCTTTTCTTTAGTTCTGCTTTAGGAAATAGTGTGTGTCAAGAATGGAATAAGTGTTATAACTTTTTCTCTGAGCTATCAGAAATGCATATTGAAATAACATTAAATAATGAATGTATTTTTTTTAACCAAAGGCAACATAAATGACAATAGACATGTCTTTGGTTTGATTTTTCATTCAATAATCGAACTCACACAACCCATCTATGGCCAAATGGTGATGGAATGGTCTATATATGAAGGTGATGTTGTCTATATATGAAGTAGTAAGTACTGGCAAGTATTCTGTCATGCAACTTTATAGGCCATGTGTATATAGTATAGCAAAAGCACAAAGAAAAAGAGAAACAGAATCATTAATACATACATAGAAGCATGGGAGGGTGGTCAGTGAGATCCCTTAATTCTTCAAATGGCCAAAAGACATCTATTCAATTAGCCGACTTTAAAAGGAGGATCCCATTTTATGGAAGAACATTATTGTATTCTCATTGTCTCATTATATAACACATAAATAAGTGTAATCTTCATCTTTCTCTGTAATAGCTGTTAGGTATATTTGAAAAAGAGACACACTTCTTAGGAAATAAAAACAAAATTATTTTAAGAAATATTCTTCAATAAATACTTTATTTAAGTCACACCAAAAAGAGGTGCAGAGCTTCTATTTCAATGCCCAAATATGATCTTGAAATAAACATTTATTCCAATTGAAAAATACTTCAGAATGAGCAATTTGCTTATAATATGGAGGAACAAGTGCATATTTCTAAAAGTAAAATGTATACAAAGTCAGACACAATCATCATTTCTACATTTCTTCTTTCATTGCAAAATTATATTCCTTTTCAATATCAAAGAAATAAGATTTTTATTTGATAAATTGTGACAGAACTTATTTCTCTCAGTTATTATTGTTTCAAAAATGCATTAATGTTCCTCTTTTGTCCTGTCCAATGTCAAGTCCTACACATCATTTTTTCCCCCCTTTGGCATGGGGAGCTTCCAGGAATTGAACCTGGGTCTTCAGCATGGCAGGTGAGAACTCTACCACTGAGGCCTTCTGAATCACTTTTGACATGATTTAAAGCTTTTATGTAGTTCTCAAATTGATTTTGATCTGATATTTAATTAAAGTTATTCTGCACTTCCTATTCTGCAAAACAAACAAATATCAAGAGTTGAAACTGAAATCGGTATGTAAAACTCATTAGGAAAATATTTCGCGGAGTTGGCAGGGTGTGGAATCATTATATGTAGTCAAATTATCTATAAAAATAAAACTAAATCTATATTCTGGTGATTTGTGTGTGTTATATATACATATTTGTTATCACACGTTTTGGCTCGAGGCATTAATTAAATAAAGTAATTAGGCAATTTTGTGTGATTAAATATATCTTTGCCAGAAGAGTTGTGGCTCCATCATAGAAAAGATGTTTTTTACATTGATTTTTAAGTGACTTTCAGAGAATCTGGTCACTGGGCATATTCATAAAGGCCTTTTCTTTTATTTCCATATGGAAGAAACTCTAAAAAGAAAAAGGTTGTTGTGCCTTTATTACAGTGATTTACATTAAAGAAACAGTTACAAAAGAAATGTCAAAATCTGACTTATCCAGAAAGCAGGAGGTGGCTCATAAGTTATTAATTTATCAGAAAGTATATTATCTTGACTAATAATGATGGACAAGAGAAATAAAATAGAGAAAGTAGGAGAGTCATTATCATTCTAGGATTCTAATCAGAAATACTGATTAAATAAATCCCTTAGATGATCAAAGAACCCAGACCAAACTACAGGACTCAATTGTCCATGGTAGAGGAAAGGGAGAAGATTCTATATCTTAGCTAAAATTTTCCATTTCTCAAAGGTTTTCCATTAACCCTCCTATATTTCCAAGTGGTACATTAGGTATTCAGTAAAATACTATGGTGGTGTCAAAAGAAAAGTATTGGGAGCAAGAAGAAAAAGCATGAAACACAGGAATGGGGATGGAGCCTACCAGGTTGTGCTGCCATGAAGCTAACTGGATCCCACGCACTGTAGCAGCCCAGACAAGTGACAGATGAAATTGATGAAATCTGGGTAAGGAAATGTCAGGTATAGGGAAGTTACTGTAGCACAGACTGTTACTATTCAATCATTGTCAATATACTGTTTCAGTTTTTCATTATTAAAAACGAAAAAAAAGTAATTACTGTCCTTTAAAGTTATTGATATTAGTGTTTGTTTACATAAAAGCAAAGTTATATTTGAAAATGGCAAAAAGAAGAAATCCAGATGATTTATATATAGGCACTATATATATTTTATATAAAATTATCAAACTTGAATAGATACAAAAGAAATGTTGCTTCTATGTGTATCAAGTTTACACTTCAATTTCTTTTTTTGTTTTTTATTTCTTCTGCAGACTGATAGGGCACCAGAAAGGCTTCAATTAATATCAAAAGATAATCAAAGTTGGAACTATATGTAAATGTCAGATCAAGTCATGGGGATACAGATGGGTGATGATCAAAAGAAGAAAAAGGGAAAAGTGACTTAACTTGCTTTTAAGAAACAGTATAAAAGAAATATTTGTCTATGTTCATTTTGAAAAGTCATCGGCATATATATATTTTTATGGAAAATGAAACTTCACTTGGAAATACTACAACTACCAAACTTAGGCTCTGTTTAACATAGTGCTCTTGTCTTGAGCATCAGATGAGTTTGCTTATCATATTGTCAGTTAAAGAAGCCAAGTGTGATTTGAGAGATCTTAGTGAAAAATGATAGGGAACTGCAAGGGCTTTCACATTTTTAAAAGGGGAACGTTTATTTTCAAGCAAAGTATTAACTGAAAGAAAAGTCATGTACACAATAAGCAAAAGGAACATATCTGATGTTTTGCAATATAATTGTATTTCTTACTTAGTAAAAAAAAAATTCATTCATGGTTTCATGACTGTGTTTTCTTTATTTTATGTAGTGTCAACAATCACTCTACAAACAATACTGATATTATATATATGTGTGTATATATATATATATGTATACACATATATGACTTTTCATTCTCATGAAAACATCCATGATGTTTAATAAAGGCAGAGCTTAGAATATTTTGTAATCATTTAGAAGCATAAATATGTGTTCAGATTTGGAGGAGAATATGAAGTTGCTCTCTATTTGTATAAAAGAGTTTCTGGAGGACATACATTTAATAAAAAGAAATACCCATAAATAAAAAAAAAAGTTTAGAAGATTTTTTAGTTCAGTGACTGTTGTCCAGTTATTTTTGACAGTATAATCAGGGAAATTTTTCATTAAGGGATCTGCAAATACTATTATGTATACTGCAGAAAAAACACATTTGTGAAGTAATGGCTCAAAAAAAACTTGAATAATGGTATAGTTTTTCAATTTTGAGGTGAATGTGTCTATAAAATTATATTGGATAGTACTTTCTTTTTTCTTTATTAAGCAGAAATCATAGATGCTGGAAATTTTATTGAATTATTTAAACACATACCTTTCTGAACAGAATCTTATATTTAAGATGCAAATTTGTAATCTTTTTATTAATCAAGTATATAGTTTTGAAAATAATCTTTGTTATTTAAGAACAAAGGAAATGAGCAATATGAATCCAGAAATATGAGTCTTGAAATATTCTTATAGTACATAAACTTCTCTCATCTGGTAAACTACCCTGACACTTTTTGTCAGTTTGCAAGGGACCAAGTTGCTCTGTGGTGCATTGTGGGTACTCAGGCTCAGGCATAACAGACACTTTAGCAAACAACTTTATTATTTACACAGTACAAAGAATATCTCAATAAAAATCTATAATGTTTTTAAGTTAAAAAAACAAAGAACAGGGAAAGAGATTCCATCATGGCTGGTCTATCAGAGAATGAACTGCTCTTGTGAGGGTCACTGGATGTCAGCTCTCCAGGCCCTAATTCCTGTCAAAGTAGAAAGATGCCTGAACTGCCAGAGAGTGCATATGCATATTTATACTTCAGGGCAAAGGACCCTGCCAGTGAGCAAAAAGCATGTATCAAGCAACCTCAGTGCAGAGTTCTAACCCACATAAACAACTAGGGCTGATTGTTTCTGGTTTGCAGTTCAAGGTACCCTCAGGTCATTCCACTGGACCTAATGCCTGTGATGTACTAAGCAACCAGTCACCTCCCACAACCAATTTCTCTTGAACTAAAGCAGTTCTTCCTTTAAGGCAGAATCCTCTCCCCGGACATGTGATCCGAGTGGATGACACTTTCTGAAGCTGCAAGATAGTGAATCCTTGCTTAATTCAGCAAGTGGTGTCTCATTCCTGACTAATAATTACTTTAAAATAGATATGCCGAGCAATTTTGATCAATGGAATCTAAGAGGATATTCATTAGGAATGTCTGGAACAGGCTTTCTTTTCACATAAAACTCATCTCACAATGATAAGGTGTGTTTTCAGAGAGAAAATTGGCTCACTATACTTCTTCTTAGAAAGGACCATTGCTCTTCCTACTCCAATCAAGTAGGAAAAAGAGGATGAGGGAAGAAAAATAAGAAGTGCTCCCTGGATTTCATGTGAGGACAAGCATGCTATCACCAAACAGAGAGAAAGAGAAATAGTGAATAGAATCACTGGGGAAAAACAGGAAAGCACACAGTCCATTCTGTATGACCATTAGCAATATGTGATTAGAATTAAACAGGTTGGCTAGGAGAAAGAAAATAATAAAGAGAAAAATTGTAATTCAACTCAAAAGTCTGAAAAACTGTAATAACCTACTTAGATAATGCTTGTGCTCCTGGATGGGTGGGATAGGAGAATAGAGGGCAAGTGTTCAATTGACACTTTTGATAACATCACTCCTTTTACTTTAAAAAAATAGAGGCACATACTAGTAATTATTTTATATATTGAATAATTTGCATCTCATGGATTTATATTGTCATAAAAGAATTCTACTATTTTATAAAGATTATAAAACATGATAAAATTTTATAAAAATATGCAAAACTTGAAAGAATTAATATTTTAAATTTGTAAATTTTTATTTGACAATATGTATGAATATCATAAATAATTACATTGAGTGTGAGTGGCCTAAAATCTGCAATTAAATGGAGAGATTTTCAGTCAGAATAAAAGAGGTAAATGCAATTATACTATTTACAATAAACAAATCTTAAATATAAAAATAGAGGCAAATTACAAGTATAATAAAATAATATGGACAGAGTTTCTACACAGTGAATCATGAGAACACAGCCTTGGCCACAGCAAAGACTTTCAGAAGATGACATTTTATTATTTATGCAGCACGAAAGACCTAAAAAAGCAAAGAAAAAGAACCCATCATAGACAAACTCCTGGGGAGGCCAACTACTCCCGTCAGAGTTGATGGCTCCACATGTCCTGCTTTGCATTGGAGAGGAGAGACAAATCTGTGTTACCCAAGGGCAGGGTATTTATTCACCCGGGGTGGAAGGGTTCCTGTCACTAATAATTCCCATCCTAACAAGCAGGTGGGAATGTTTGTTCTCAGTTTCAGATTCAAGCCACAGTCAGCTCATTCCATTAGACCTACTGTTGCCCCCAAGCTGTGGAATGGAAACATAGGGAAACATCTGCACATAATCCGTCTAAGGGAGAAAATATAAGGGATAGGTGAGGGCTGGGAGATGACCATTGAGTGTGTTCATGACATCCCCATCAGTCTGCTCCTATAATGCAATTATCAAACACTACTTTGGTTGGAGAGTCTAATGATATTTGCTGAGCCTGAAGGGCTTGTACTGTGAACTTGACAGTGTCAGTCAAGGAGGTCAACAGATTATACATCATGTGTTCATTGGTACTTAGTCCCAGCCAGAGCAATAACGATCTGCCCAAAGAATCCAGAATCATGGACTCCCATAGGCAAATCACACTTCACTTGAGATAATAAATTGCAAAGAAAGCTGAGCCATTTGTCAGTTTAATTACATTGGTAGTTGTTGTATCCCTATTGGTTGGCCAGGGTTATGGAGAAGAAGAGTTGACTGTGTCTTTATCTTTGTCCCAGGCATAAATGAAGGACTTTCTGCTGTTAGTTCAAATGTAAGTGAAGGAAAATATGCTCCTTCAGTGTCAATCTGGACTCAACAAAGAAAAAAGGGAAAGTGAGGTGTAAGATGGTAGATCTAGCAGTAGGTCAGTTTTCCTGCTGCTGCAATGGTCTGGGTCAGCTGGACAAAAGTATTTTTCTTCTATGATTCTGCTGGTTCAAATATATAAACAAAATAGGAGAGGAAGAGCTTGAAAGGGTGGTCATGTGAACAAATCTCATGAGAGATATTTTTGTGGCCTATTTGCAATAGCATGTCTTTCTTTCTAAGGCCATGGAAACTGTCTGTCTCTTAACTTGAGCTATAACTTCACCTCTTTCTCATTTATCTTAGTGTCTTGCCCATATCTTCTGGCCCACTTTCACCTCTTTCTGACAGATAGGAATTATCAAGACTACTCAGAGATATCCTCTGACCATTTCCTAGGGGACTGGTGGCCTAATCAGTGGTGGGCACCACTCACTGACCTCCAATATACATATTAGGTTTTGCCGGTTAAACAAATTGGATTGTCATCCATTGTGCATTAAGCACTTCAAGGTCCACTTTCATTGTACCCCCCATCTGTTTGGTGGCCCTAACTTCTCACCATCCTAGGGATCATGCAGAAGGTACAATAGGATAAAGAATGGGATGATCCCTTCATAGTGGATGAAAAAGAGAGTACCAACTAGTGTTTCTTTCATCCCCTTTAAGGCCAGTCCTCATCTTGATGAGTGTTAGGGTGGAAGTGCAGGAAAGCCTGGATTCAACCTCTACAGTTAACCCCTCCTTGTGCTATGAAGTTGGATATGACCATGTTTCCCTTCCAGGGAACTGCTGAGTTAAGCTTCCAGAAGGCCCAAGTAAAGCAGACATTTCATCGAAGAAGAAAGTTGTCAGGGTGTAGGCACTGAAATTCCTTTTCTAAGTGACCATTAAAGTTTTCCTCAATGCTGGATACCTAAGGGTCATTGGTAACATGGAAGGTCCATTTAACTCTGTGAGTTTGGGCCCATTGTTGAATAGATTGCACAAAATAGAGGGGATCTTTTTCTACGATATCATCTGGGCACTTGAAGGTGCGGAAGAACCACTGTTTCAAAGTATGTCATGCATGTACTATGACCACACAACAAACTGGAAAGGCAAGACCATAGGCTGAATTGGTGTCTACTTTAACCAAGATAGAGGAAATACTTTGAGTTGATGGGAGAGGTCTGATGTAACTTGTTTGCCATGAGTGATCTGGTGTGGCTTGGAGTTGACATCTCTCACATTGATAAATGGCAGATCTGATCTCTTTTAACAATAGAGGTACTCAAATTTCCTATCCCCATTATTTCATGGTGTTAGAATTTCCATATCCAGTTTGGTGGTGCATCCACACAGTGGTTGAAACAGCCATGTGAAATTAAGCTATTTCATGACTATCACCAGTAGAAAGTACATATCCTTATCCTCTGGGAAGTGCTCTTATTCTGTCTTTATCCCAGGATGATCTCCAGCCTCATCAGGGCTGAACAATTTGCTGTTTTCTTTATTGGTTAGGTCATTCCAAGGATAAGCATTGTAACACAGGCTCTTGCCATGACCATAAACATGGATAACCTAGATGGTGCCTTTCTATGCAGCTACTTGTTTCCAAAGCCCCTTCGCCATACCGGGAGACCACTGATTCTCCAACTGTGTTCCCTTTATGAAACTAACTGGAATGATAAGCTATTGGTGATGACATAAGTGTCAGCAAATAGGCAGTTGGGAGGATTTGGTCCCTGTTTTCCAAGTCTATGTGGAACACTCATGACTTGGGCCATTAGACACTTTTTCCACTCTCAGAGGTGCCATAAAGTCTACTTGTGGCAAGGGAAACAACAATGCTACCCAATGGATGCCAGATGGCTTCAGTTTAGCTGATCCATCAGTGAACCAGCACTGAAAATCAGCACTCAAAATCTCTTTGAATTAGATTCCACAGGATGTCAAAGCAAGGACGGAAGGAACTTAATCTCACATTGCAAGAGGATCATTGTTTAAGTGGGCCACCACCATCTACTCATGAAAATGTGTCACTCCCTGGGGGCTGGGTGGGCATGATCCTGAACATATCACTTCATTTGATGATGCTCTGATGTTGAACACTGCCTGGTTGAATGTTCTAGTTACTCAGGACACAAACGCATCATGGCTATTTCTGGCCTTAGAATACTTGAGGGCTCTTGGTAATCTATTCTATTTATACCATGGCTCAATAGCATTCCAGAAGTTGCCTTTCAAAAGGGAAGTAGTTCTGGGTTGTCTCTTGGCACTTCTTGATCCAAAAACCCAGGGTCTGCAGATTCCCGTTGCTCCGTCTTTCTGCCAAAGTGACCAGTTGGTATGGGTTTGGATGGCAAAGCCGGTCATTCAAATATAGATTCAGGCCCTACAGATCCTGTGGGCAGGGCAGCTGAAATATCTCCTTTTACCTCTGGCTGAGCCTGTTCCTTCTTCATTCCCTAGTGAGAAGAACCTGCTTTCCATGTGACCTGGTATAGGGTTGCCAGGAAGATGAGGAATATTATGGTGTCAATATGCAAATAGCACAATGTCTAGGGCATGGGCACCAAAAGGGCACTTCTGCATTCAACCTCTGATAATCTATCACCAGCTACCAAGCTCTACTGCTCTTTCTCACTGTCTATCTTTCGCTGTCATAGGCAGAGATGGTGAAATGAAAGACACTCACAGATAAAACATAACTTAAGAGTTCTCTAATATTTTTCTTATCAGGGAGGTGGTATTCTGCTGTTAGACAATGCAGTGAGGACATGGGAGCACCAGCGTGCATGGTTGTCATTCACCCAACCATGAGGACCAAAATATTGGGGATGCGGAACATATCCTCACAGCCATTGCTGGGATGGTCAGTGGTGCAAGATATCAGCCCATATAATGCATTTCCTCATGGAAAACATGATCACAATCAATCCACAGGATAAACTGTTAACCTATCATACCCATGGGGGATGCCTCAAATCTCCCAATACTATTCTCCCCATCCTACTTTGTCTCCTGAATGGCAGTGACCTGGATGTTGGTATCCAAAAGCACTGTAAAGATTTGTTCATTACTTCCAAATTGTACATGCATTGGAGTTTATGGCCTTCAGCCTCCAGGAGTGGTTGAAGGCCATAAGCTTGGCCTTCAACCACTTGGCTATTTTCAAATTAAGCAAACCTGGGTCAAAGGTCTCTCCTGGGGGCCAGACTCCTTAGGACTAAAACGAGAGCCAGGAGAGCTTTAGGGTACTCCTCTGTGAATTGTGTCTGTGGATGGCAGGGAAGGGATAAAAAAGAGAGAGATTTTCTCTGCTGAGCATGGAAATTATATTTTTCCAAAGTTCTCCATTGAAGAGCACATCTAAGATGTCCTTCATAACCCTTTTTTCTAGTAGCCACAAGAAGTAAAGATTAAAATTAGAGGGAAACCACAAATTTACAGAAATATAATAATTGTTAAATATAGCACCATCTCTGTGTATATTTATCTTTATCTATCCATCTATCTATCTTTCTTTCTATCTAATCTATCTTACCATGTGATGACTCAGTTTTGCCTGATCTTTCTCCATCCATAAGTGTTAGTTCAGAATAACTTCTTCCAATTTATAAAATAGAATATCAAGTCACTTTTAATTATAACAAATTTTTGAAAACTTTACTGAAGTAATAGACTCACTAAGAAAATTGTATGACTTTTCATTTTAATATTCATCATGAATATTATATTATATAAATCAACAAGCAAATCAAGTCTTGCATGGAATTAATTATATAAATAAAAAGAACTCAGTAGGCATTAATTATTACATCATCAAAAACAAGTCAATGATGTGTATGTTCTATGATGGACAATGGCATATATTGCTATGCAAAACATTAATTATAGTCCTGATTCTCTTAGTTTTCTTGTTTTGTTTGTATTATTGAAAGAAGCAAAACATTGCTTAGAATATTGTGATTTTTCAGGGATTTGATTTGGAAATAAGGTTTGGCTGATGATTTCATATTTTAATGTTTTTAACTAAATATTATAAGATGGTCATAATATTTAAAGCATTTAAGTTAGACATTGCAGAGATATCGTAAAACAGCACAAAATTGTTGTGTAAATCAGAGTGGTTTAAAATGCACACATGTTAATTCAATTTTGGCAGGGACATTTGATGTTTAGAGAAAATATATCACAAATCAAGATGGACAGTTGAGGTGTAAGAAGTATTATGACCCACTCCATTTTTTTTAAAGAAAAAGTCTCTCCTAATTTTCTGGAATAATTTATTCGTCTCCAAATCATTTCTCTCTGTATATGCAGAAATAATATACACATGGGTGTTATACTAGTAAATGAAAAGAAAACATTTCCTTTTGCAGTAACATATTACATTAAAAGCACTTATAAGTTGTGATACTAAGAACTCCACCTCAAATATTGAATCAACTTATCATTTAAGAAGTATGCATTTTTTGTTACAGTGGGTAACTGGGGCAGATGTTGGTAGATAAAACAGATGCCACATGATTCTCTTTTTATAAGACATTTATAAAAGAGAAACAAAATTAAATGTCAAAATGACAGAATTACTCTCAGTTCAGAGATATAAACCTCCCCAAACTCATTAAACTGGAAACAACAACGAAAACAGGTGTTTATGTAAGTAGGAACTTAAAACTTACATAAGATATGAGGAAAATATGTTCTTACTGTAATAAAATATATGGATACATGCTGATTTTCTTTTACATACTTAAAATACTTTTACAGGAATATTTTCACAGAGACTACTTTATGATGTCTATCTGTGGGTGAATTTAAATGAGAACAATTTCTATATCATACATTAAAAACTAAAGAAAATACATTCCTATAAGTAAGCATAGAAAAAATAGCTGTCAAGTGAGAAGATAGCATATACTATCATTTTTAAAATAACACTGTTTTCCCCAAATTGATAAACACACACACATGCTTTTTTGCAGCTTGATGTTAAAATATTTATGTTATCACCATAAATGATGATGAAGAAATGTCTAATACAGATAATTCTGTATCTGGTTTATTCTCTCTCTAAAAATTCTCAGATTTTATACCTAAAGTGGAGAGTGGATAGGCTTTTTTTTCTATAGGTGTGCAATGGAGCACAAGGAGAGAGAAATGAATTGTCTTCTAGAACTAGCAGATGTTGAAGACTGTCTGATAATCTGATTAATGGTCACTGCTCTATTACAGCTGTTAATTGAGCTGATTCCTAATAAGGGTTATTCTATAAAATAATTGGTGACTGTATTTTAAGATGTTTAAACTGTGGTACTTAGTTTGAGAACTAAATAGCATTAAATAAATTATGTTGATTGCTCATTGGGTCAATTGTTTCTCTACATGAATGTTAACTGCATGGAAGGATAGAAACATTTACTATATTAACCATACACCCATATGTATCTTTAAGAATAATTTTCCTATAAGAATTTTCCAAAATAAATCATTTCTACTGGATATTTTAAAAATATTTATATAAATAACAACTAAAATTATGCTAAATATTAGTTTTGAAAGTAAATACTTGTGATTCTAAATGAATCACCATTTTTCAAATTGACTTTGCATTAATATTAATCTAGTTAATTTGACCAGTCAAGATTGTAGTAAAATGTCTATGTCGCTAATTATTTTTTATCACAAATGCATATTTGGTTCAATATTGAAAGTTGTGGTATAAAATACTATGGTAAATATTATTTTAATAGCACCACTAGTCAGCAACTTGTTTAGAGTCTTCAATATGAAAGGGGCTGCATGTGAATAAACTACGTAAAATAAGATTCTATTTTACTAGTCTGGTTTCAGCCCAAATTTCTATATGTGGTCTTTTAGTCCCTGCCATAGGCAATTAAAAACATTTTACCTGGCAGACCTCACTGGGGAAACCGGCCCTCCCCACTAGATTTGGTGCATAGCCATTGCATTGCCGTCTCTGAAGTGAGATGTAGTCAAGGACTCAGGCTCCCCTAACCAGCCATGCTTTTATAAATCTATGTACAGATAGCATAGGCTTCTCCATTTGGAGGCCTCCCTGGGGGGGATTCAGCTGAAATCTTCCCCAGGCACCCTGGTTGAGCCCTCTTTTTGTGGGGGAAGGCAGTCTCAACTATTTTTTCTTCTCTGGTTCAAAATGTTGCACCTTTTCACTACTGGCTCTTCCAATCTCCTCCCTTCCTGGTTCCCAGGCCCATAAAATAAATGGCAGGATCAGGACCCCCAGGCAGTGATCCAATTTCCTTCATATCTGCTGATATATCTGACCATATTCCTGCTCAGTTCCATGTGTAAAATGGAACTCAGTGCAGGTAGTACTTTTTCTTGTTTAGCCTCTTGCTTATACTATCTCAGCAAGTGATTAAAGGTTTTACTTTTACTTTCATTTTGGCTTCCTGTTTTAATGGACCATCTCCACACCTGGCAGCTTAACTATCTTCAGTTTAGTTCTTGACAAAGTGGTGCAGTAAGCAGGATTGTCAATTAAGCACAATGAAGTTCTGGAGGAACAAAATGCCTGAAGTTTCCAGGGGACATTTTACCAAAGATGTGCTAAGAGAGTCTGTCACTTTCCTGTGTTGGTAGCAGATCATTTGCAAGAGTCTGAGGTCCCATGTTGTCCTTCCTCTTTGGATCTTATGAAGTCCTAGCAATTCCCATAGGAGCACTTTTCTAGCCAGACCATTGGGTCTCATGATTTGATAGTCAAATCTATGAGGTATTCTTGGAGGGCACTAGCAGAATTGCTTACATAAGCCTTTTGGAGCCAGGGTGGATGTGGGGTGTGCATTTGGTCCTTCACTTTAGTGCCACTGTTCCCAGCTGAGCTTTCCTAGTGGATAGAATAGACATCCAAGAGAGAGGTTTGAAGAAAGCTGGGAATCAGTTCCCTAGTTACTGCTTTGGGTCACTTGACAATGGGATCAGACTGTGGGGGAGCAATGAGTGGATAAAGGGAAGAGGGTGGGCACAGCCTTCGGTTGTGTTATATCTATTGTTAATGCTAAACAGTTCCATGGAGATGATAATTATCCTGCTGAAGGCACTGCAGAGGGGATAGTCCCACCTCCATGTAATAGGGCAGTTCAGTGGGCCACACACAGTGGTGTTCCATGTCACAGCTGCATGACAGCTCCTCCTCACTCAGCTCTGTTTCCTCCTACACCAAGGATCGGTCATCAGAGAGTTAGAAAGAGAGAGAGAGAGAGATACAGAGAAACAAAGATGGAGGGAGGTAGGGAGACAGAGAGAGAAAGACAGAGATGACTGTCTCCCTCTCCCCATAATCCTCTACCCTACCCTTCTGGAAACCAGGTTTTGATCAGGCCAGCTGCTTCACCCAGCTCTCCAGTCCCTTCCCACCTTCCCCAGAATACTCAGACAAATATCAGGCCATGGAGGGCCCAAGTGTTGCCCCACTGGTGTAATCAGAAGGATGATTCCTATGACTCAAACGTGCTATTTTCCCTGACAGTCCCTGTGTATCTGGAGATGAATCTAATAGGCCCTCCCACAACATGTAACTTTTACCCAATCCTTTCATCTTTCAAAAATAAATATGATGAGGAGATAGGAAGAGAACCCTCTGTTAGATGGGAGTGGGGGTGGAGTGGCAGGGGGGTGACAAAAGTCCTACATCAAGGTTAGAATTCAATAGGAAAATGAGGAAGAATTGCACTTCTTAGGCTTTTTGCATAGCTTTGCATAGGTTACTTTGATTTCTGCAACCTCTGGAGAGAAGGTGAGAAGAAAACAGTTAATACTTTTGGGTGTTTTGGCTCTGAGGCCACAACCATGTAGACACATGCCCAAGCCTAGCTATGGGTGGGTTCCCTTTGACCTCCATTGTTATGTGCTTCTATTACTGAATATATTATTGATATTGACATATGGTATATACATACTCTTCATTTGCCTTCACCTCTAATTTACTGATAGGAATTGCTGCAATTAGGGACATTTTAGTAGGGTATGTGAAAGACTTTGAACCTAGCCAGCTACTGGCATCTAGTTTTGTTGACTTCCTTAAACAATATCAGCTACCTTGGGGAAAAAAACAAACAAACAAACAAAAACTCCTTATTGGCTAACCCAAGGAAGCTAAAGTGCTCCATGACACTATTTCTTCATTCAGCAGCTTTGTCAAGGCCTATGTATAAGGCCTTGGGTGCCTGAATCTCATCATTGAATATAGGCTACTCAACACCACAGTGCTGCCCTCAAGGCTGATTGGTTCCTGCTGTCTAATGTGACTGTTGCAGAGGCTATTGCACATTCTGAAGGAACTTAGTGTCAGCAACTGATACCACAAACACATGGGATTACCATTGTGGCGAGCTCTAACCTGAGTCATCTCATTAGCATAAACTGTCAGGTGTTGGTGCAGAGTCCAACATGAATAACAAGAACATTTCTATAGCAGGGAATTCCAAAGATTTAGAGCTTAGTCCATAGGAGCTGGGACAAAGACCAGACCTCTTTTTAGAAACCAATTCCTTTCTATACACCAGTTAACTTCTGAGTTTGAATGGGGCACAACTACCATCTAACCAGAGAGAGGTCTGCCCCTACTGAGTACAGTAGATGGACAAAGCTTTATGCAATATGGATGGTTATCCAAACTAGTCCAAGAAAAGATCCTCATTATATTTTCGCTAACTCATGGGCTATGGCTTGCAGTCTGGCTGTTCTATCAAACCATGGGAAAGTCTTGAACAGGAATGTAAAATAAACCCTTCTTTAGGGATGAGACATTTGTGTAAAAATCAGTTCCATTCCTGGAAATCCTCCTGCACTACTGGAGGGAAACATAACCAACATGCAGTTCTTGTTTGTCATCTAAATGAAGAAATAGAAGTATTCTCTGCCCCAGAGTAAGCAGATGTGTAATAATCAAGTAAGACGGCCCAAAGAAATTAAGCCATTATCCTAGGTTGGACCTACATGCATAGACTGCAAATGTCTCCAGATAGCTACTGATTTTTCTAGCAATTTCATCTTTAACCCACTGGTTGTTTAAGAGTGTGTTATTTAATCTCAATATATTTGTGACAGTTCTCTTTTTTTTTGTTTTTGTTTATTGATTTCCAGCTCCATTCCATTGTTATCAGTGAAAGTGCTTTGAATAATTTCAATATTTTAAAATTTATAAAGATCTGTTCTGTGTCCCAGAATATTATTTATCCTGGAGAATGTTCCATGAGCACTAGAGAAGAGTGTATATCCTTGTGTTTTGGGGTTAATGACCTATATATGTCTGTTAGGTCTAATTCATTTATCACATTAAGTTCTGTATTTCCTTGTTCCATGAGCACTAGAGAAGAGTGTGTATCCTTGTGTTTTGGGGTTAATGACCTATATATGTCTGTTAGGTCTTATTCATTTATCACATTAAGTTCTGTATTTCCTTGTTCCATGAGCACTAGAGAAGAGTGTGTATCCTTGTGTTTTGGGGTTAATGACCTATATATGTCTGTTAGGTCTAATTCATTTATCACATTAAGTTCTGTATTTCCTTGTTCCATGAGCACTAGAGAAGAGTGTGTATCCTTGTGTTTTGGGGTTAATGACCTATATATGTCTGTTAGGTCTAATTCATTTATCACATTAAGTTCTGTATTTCCTTGTTGGTCCTCTGTCTGGTTGTTGTATTTATAGAGCAGAGTGGTGTACTGAAGTCTCATGCTCCTATTGTTGAAATGTGCATCACTCCCTTCATCTTTGCCAATATTTGTCTCATGTACTTTGGAGCTCCCTGATTGGAAGCATAAGCATTTATTATTGTTATTTCTTCTTTTTTTAATATAAAGTATCCTTCGTTGTCTCTTATGATGTCTTTAAATTTAAAGTGTATTTCGTCTGATATTGGTAAAGCTATTCCTGATTTCTTTTGGTTATAGCTTATGTGGAACATTTTTTTCCATCCTTTCGCATTCAATCTGTTTCCTTGTGTCTAAGAGGAGTCTCTTGTAAGCAGCATATGGCTGCATTATATGTCTTAATCCATTCTTCCAATCTTTATCTTTTTATTGGTACATTTAGTCTCCTAACATTCAAAGTTATTACTGTAAAGATATTTCTTGAATCCACCATCTTATCCTTTGGATTTTATTTATCAGATCTATATATTATTTTTCTTCTTTCCTTTTTATCCTTTAAGTTACTCTTACTGGTACTCTTCAATTCTGTGCCCTCCCCCAGACCTTGTATTTTTTTTTTTTTTCAGCCAGCAGAACTTCCTTTAGTATTTCTTGTAGGGTCAGTCTCTTGTTGACAAAACTCTCAGCATTTGTCTCTCTGTGAAAATTTTAATCTCTCCCTCACTTTTGAAGGACACTTTTGCTAAATATAGAATTCTTGACTGGAAATCTTTTTCTTTCAGGATCTTAAATATATCATATCACTGTCTTGTCACCTCCATAGTGCGAGTTGAGTAGTCCAAACTCAGTCTTATGTGGTTTGTCTTGTATGCAATAGATTGTTTTTCTCCTGCTGCTTCCAGGGTTTTCTGCTTTTCTTTAAAATTCCACAGACAGATTAGTATGTGTCTCCGGACAGGCCTATTTGAATTTATTCTATATGGACTGTGTTGGATTTCTTTGATTTTCATATGTCTTACATAAGGGTTGGGACATTTCCTCCATTACATCTTCAACTAATCTTCCTAGTTCTTTACTCTTATTGTCTCCTTCTGGGACACCAGCAATTTTTGTATTTGTGCACTTTGTATTTTCCATCATTTCTCTCAGATCCAATTCAAATTTTTCCATTTTTTTTTTCCATTTGCTCTTTGGTGTTTTCAAAATCAGTTGTCCTGTCTTCTATGATTCTTTCTCCTGTCTCTTCAAATCTGCTGTTGTACATCTCTAGCATATTTTTTATTTTATCTACAGCATCTTTAATCTCTGTGATATCAGCTATTTTTCAATTTATTCTTTTAAATTCTTCTTTATGCTCTTCTAGTGTCTTATTGATCTCCTTTATGTGATTCACTATCTCATTGATTTTGATTAGTACAATTATATAAATATCTTTGATTAGTTGTTCCAAAGTCTGAGTCTTCTCTGTATTTTAATTGGGTCCTTAGGCTGGGCTATTATCTGCTTGCATCTTCATATGCTTAGCAATATTCTGTTGCCTCGAGGCATGTAAATATCCTAATAGGGTTATTTTGGAAGTTGATTTCCTTCAGTATTCTAAAGCTTTGTATTTGCAGGATAGATGTGGAGCAGGTACAGAGTATGGAGCAAGGCATACATGTATTCTAGTTCATGAAAGAACTTTTTTTTATATCTGTACTCTTAATAACAGTCATTGTCCACCAGAAGATTCACTGTGTTATGCATTTTTATGCTTTAACATCCAAATTTTCTTCTGGTGACATACATGATTCTAAACTTCCCTCTTCTACTGCGTTCACACACCATTCAACACTGTTAATTATTCTCACAATAATGTGCTACCATCACCAGTGTACATTTCCAAACATTAAGTTAAACTTATTTAGACATTCTGCACACATTAAGTAACTGCTCCCCATTCTTTAGCCTCATTTTTTGACCAGGCAATCTATATTCCGTATTTTATGTTTATGAGTTTACATATTCTAATTAGTTAATATCAACGAGAATACACAATATTTGTCCTTTTGCACCTGACTTATTTCACTTAATGTAATATCCTCAAGTTTCATCCATGTTGTCACATGCTTCAGAACTTCATTCCTTCTTACTGCTAAATAATATTCCATTGTGTGTGTGTGTGTGTGTGTGTGTGTATATATATATATATATATACAGTATTTATTTATTCATTCATATGTCGATGGACATGGGTTGCTCCATCTTTTGGCAGTTGAGAATAATGCCATTATGAACTTCTATGTGCAAATGTCTGTTCACATTTCTGCTTTCAGATCTTCTGGGTATATTACAAATAGTGGGCTTGCTATATGATAAGACTTCCCTATACTTAGATTCCTGAGGACCATCCAAACCCTCTTCTACTGTGGCTGTAAGATTTTTCATTCCCACCACCACTGAATAAGTGTTACAATTTCTCCACATCCTCTCCAACACTTGTAGTGTCCTGCTTGTTTAATAGTGGCCATTCCAGTAGGTATGAGATGATATCTCAGTGTGGTTTTGGTTTGTATTTCCCTAGTAGCTGGTGAAGCTAAACATTTTTTCATGTACTTTTTAGCCAACTACATTTCCTCATTGGAAGAATGATTATTCATGTCTTTTGTTTATTTTATAATTGTCTTTTTATTATTGAATTTAAAGATTTATTTGTATATCTGGATATCAAACCCTTATTAGATATGTAGTTCCAAATATTTTCTACCATTGAATCAGTTGCCTTTTTCATCCTTTTAACAAAGTCTTTAAAATAGTGAAGTATTCTATTTTGAGGAGTTCCCATTTCTCTTTTTTTTTTTTCTTTTCTTTTCTTTTATTGCTTGTGCTTTGGGTGTAAAGTGAAAAACTACCCCCTATCACTAGATATTAAAGATGGTTCCTACATTTTCTTCTAGGAGTTTTATAGTATTGTTCTTGTATTTAGGCTTTTGACCTATTTTGAGTTAATTTTGGTTAGGCTGTGTGATAGGGATCCAATTTCATTCTTTCAATTATGGATATCTAGTTCTCCCAACACTGTTTATTCTGTCCCAGTTGAGTGGAATTGGAAGCCTTATCAAAAATCAGTTGGCCATGTGTCTCATGGTCAATTTCTAAACTCTAAATTATATTCCATTGATCAATATGTCTGTCTTTATTCCAGTCCCATGTTGTTTTGACCACTGTGGCTTCAGAATATGCATTAAAGTCTGGAAGCATGATACCTCCCATTTCATTCTTCTTTTTCAGAATGTTTTCGGATATTTGAGACCCCTTAATTTTCCAAATAAAATTATAAATAAATTAGCTTTCCCCTTTTTGCAAAGTAATCTCTTAGAATTTTGTTTGGCATTGCGTTGAATATGTAGATCAACTTGGGTAGAATTGACATCTTAATTACGTTGAACCATCCAATCCATGAACACAGATGTCTTTCCATTTATTTAGTTCCTCTGATTTCTTTCATCTCTGTTTTGTACTTTTTTCATGTATATTCATGAAAAAATTTACATCTTGTCCTTTACATCCTTGGTTAAGTTTATTCCTAGATAACTGATTCTTTTAGGTACTATTGTAAATGGGATTTTTTCCTTGATAATCTCTGCAGGTAACTCATTACTAGTATATAGAAACACCATTCATTTTTGTGTGTTGATTTTTGGCAACAAAAATCCTGCCACTTTGCTGAACTTGCCTATTAGGTCTAGTAGATCTGCTATCATTCTTTCTGGATTTTCTAAGTATAGATTATGTCATCTGAAAACGTGACACTATTATTTCTTCCTTTCCAAATTGGATGTATTTTATTTCTTTTTTCTTGCCTAATTGCACTAGCTATTCTAGCACAATGTTAAATAGTAGTGGTGATTGTGGGAATCCTTGTCTTTTTCCCAATCTCAGAGGGAAAGCTTTCAATCTCCCACCATAGAATATGTTAGTTGTGGGCTTTTCATATTTACTATTTATCATGTTGAGGAAGTTCCCTTCATTTCATACCTTCTAAAGTGTTTTTATCATGAAAGGATGCTGAATTTTGTCAGCTGCTTTTTCATTGTCAATCGAGATGATCATGTGATTTTTCCATTTTGATTTTTTACTATGGTTTATTAAATTAAGTGATTTCTTGTGTTGAACCACCCTTGCATACCTGGAATAAAACTCACTTGGCCATGGGGTATAATTATTCAATATGCTGCTGTATTCTATTTACAAGTATTTTGTTGAGGATTTTTACATCTATATTCATTATAGAGATTATTCTGAAGTTTTCTTTCCTTGTAGTAACTTTATCAGGCTTTGGTATTTGGGTGATATTGGCTTCATAGAACAAGTTAGGTAGTGTTACTTTTCTTTAATTTTTTCAAAAAGTTTCAGCAGGATAGGTATTAATTATTCTTGGAATGCTTAGTTAAAACTCACTTGTGTACTCGTCTGGTCTTGGGCCTTTTCTTGTTGGTAGGTTTTTTTGGTTTGTTTGTTTTTTTCATGGGTAGCACTGGGGATCAAACCTGGGTCATCGGCATGGCAGGAGAGAATTCTGCTATTGAGCCACCATGGCCCGCCCTATTTGTAGGTTTTTGATGACTGTTTCAGTCTCTTTACCTGTGATTGCTTTATTAAGGCTTTCTATTTATTCTTGAATTAGTGTGGGTTGTTCATGCGTTTCTAGAAAATTGTACATTTTATCTAAGATACCTAGTTTTTTGGCATGCAGTTATTCATGGTAACTGAAAGATTTAGGAGGGGAGAGGATGAGAAAGAAAGAAAGAAAGTAGACCAGGAAATTTAAAGTGAGCGTGTTTTATTGCTGCGCTCCCGGGCAGAGCTCACAGAACCCAAGATGAACAGAGGTGAGTCCCGCCTGGGTCTTGGCATGAGCGGTTTTTAAGCAAGGGGGACAGGTGACGTCCGGAAGGAGCAGCACATTAAGTAAGGGGGTCAGGTAGCATTTTGCAAGCACTTTGATCATAACAGTTCACTGTCGCCATGTTGGGAGGGGCGACACAGCTTCCACAGCTCAAGTTGCAGTGCCCTTCCCTGTTCCCCTGACCTAACAGTAACCACTTATCATCTTTTTTTTTGTTTCTTCAAGGTCCATGGAGGTGCTCCCCACATCTAGTTTCTGATTTCATTTATTTGCAGCTTTTTGTTTTTTGTCTTTGTCAGGCTAGCTAAGGGGTTGTCAATTTTATTGTTCTTCTCAAAGAAACAGTTTTGGTTTTCACTGATTCCCTATTGTTTTCATTCTCCATTTCATTAATTTCTGCTCTAATCTTTCTTATTTCTTTCCTTCTGTTTGCTTTGAAATTGGTTTGCTGCTCTTTCTTCATTTTTTTTTTTTCAGTTGTTCAGTTAAGACATTATTTTTAACTCTTTCTTCCTTTTCAAGGTTTCCATTTAAGGAAATAAACTTCCTTCTCAGCATTGTGTTCACTGCAGCTTACAAATTTTGATATATTGTGTTCTTTTTTTCATTCAACACAAGACATTTACAGATGTTTCTTGCCATTTTTTTCTTTGATCCAGTGATTGTTTACAAGAGTATTGCTTAACCTCCATATATTTGTGTATTCTTCCAGTTCTGCATTTGTTATTGATTTCCAGCTTCATTCCATTATGATCAGTGAAAGTGTTTGACATATTTTTAATCTTTTTAAATTTATAAAGACCTGCTTTTTGACCCAGCATATGATCGATCCTGGAGAATGTTTTCTGAGCACTTGAGAGGAATGTGCATTCAGCTGTTGTAGGGTGCAGTGTTTTATACATGTCTGCTAGGCCTAATTGATTAATCATCTTACTTAAATTCACTGTTTCTTTATTGGTCCTCTGTTTAGATGTTCTGTCTATTGGAAAGAGTTGTTCATTGAAGTCTCCCACTATTGTGGAAACATTTTCTTCTCCCTCCAGTTTTGCAGTGTTGACTCATGTACTTTGGGACACCTATATTAGGGGCATAGGTATTTGTTATTGTTATTTCATCTTGGTGAATTGCCACTTTTATTTTATTTTTTTTTAATTTTTAATTTTATTTATTTATTTATTTTTTGCATGGGCAGTCACTGGGAATCGAACCCCGGTCTCTAGCATGGCAAGCAAGAACTCTGCCTGCTGAGCCACTGTGGCCTACACCACTTTTATTGATATATAATATCCTTATTAATCTATAACAGTTTTGCATTTAAAATCTATTTTATCTGATATTGTTGTAGCTTCTCTAGCTTTTCATTTTTGTTACTACTTGTATAGAATACCTTTTCCATTCTTTCACTTTCAACCTATTGTAACTTTGGGTCCAGGATGAGACTTTAAACAGCAAATTTATGGATCGTATGTTTTAATCCATTCTGCCAAAAATGTCTTTTAATGGGAAATGTAGCAGTTCAGGAAAGGCAAGAAACTTTGCCCAGATCCTTCTTCACCCGTCTTCACTACAGAATGAGAGTCTTAAGCACTGCTGCTCTTTAAGCATTAGTACAAACTGATTGCCTCCAGAGAACTGGAGGAGGAAGAGAAAAACAAAACAAACCTGCTGGTCAGGGGTACAAGGCATACAGGGCCAGGATTATAAAGCTGGGCACACAGTCAGAGCTGGGAAGTGTCAGAATACAGAAGGCCATACATACTCCAAAGAACTAAGGTCAAAGGCATGCCTAAAGTTTAGCCATAATCAGAACAATAGAGACTGGGCACTTCTACCACCCTCTAATAACTAGGCAACAATGAAAAAGATAAATAAAGCAAAGAAGCATGACCACTATATTAAAAATAAAATGAGATAATAATAAAGAAAATAATACTATAATTACTAAATAATAATGAAGAATAATAATAAAATAATGATAGAGAAAGTAATGGGACTATACTGTTGAAAGGGGAGGAGAGCAAGGCATAGAGCTGCAGCAGGGCCAGGTTTGCATAGAAGCTTCTTGAAGGTGGTTAGGTCACTGCAGATCCCCAGTTCACTTCTTAAAGATTAGATCCCCAGTTTACTTCTCCAAGATTCTTCCCTCTGACTTTTAAACCCTTTAGACTTCCTTCCTACTTAGATCTCTTTTGCTATTATAAACCCCATTTTATGAAGGTGTTTATTTGTGTGTGTGTGTGTATGTGTGTGTGTTTTGTCAATTTCTAATTATTCTTGGTGAGAGTGTTGCTCTACCATCAATTTTTCCACTATGTTTGTAGGCAGGAGTCCTGAAATTCATTAAATATCCAACAAAATTTACATTTCTTTGCAATCATT
The DNA here is from genome assembly GCF_023851605.1 of Tamandua tetradactyla. Classification (NCBI taxonomy): domain Eukaryota; kingdom Metazoa; phylum Chordata; class Mammalia; order Pilosa; family Myrmecophagidae; genus Tamandua; species Tamandua tetradactyla. Next base: position 81,635,522 of record NC_135336.1, on the reverse strand, counting down.
TCTCTTCTTTTTTGTTTTATTTATACATAATCTTGTCTGCTTTTTAATTTACCTTTTAGTTATCAGGTGATTTTCTCTCATTTTATTTTTAATATAATGGTCATGCTCCTTTGCTTTATTTATTTTTTCATTTATTGATTCAAAATTATATGTGGGAAATTCCTATTTTATTGGAAGCAATGTTAAAATAAGCAGGGATATTTCACCAATAAATTTTTTTTCTAGTGAAAGAGAACAGGCAATGAAAAAATACTTTTGCATACATTCCAAAACAACATTTTGGTGATAAAGGCTCCTTATACTTTTAAAATTCATGATATGAAGTGAAAACCGTTTATCCACACATGAGGGATTTGTTTTCAATTTACATTTTTATTCTTATCTTAAGGAAGTTCTTTAAAACCCATACAAGTATTCATTAAAAGCCAAAAGGCTGCGTGCTTTAAAATTTGACTTCAAAGTAAGAAAAGTAAAATATGATATTTCTTGCTTGCAAAAACATATTTGATAAAGATCATTTCCAATCAGCCAGTCAGATGAGATGGCTTTTTTGATAGAGATTATTGTGTAATTAGAGATTACCCACTATTTCTTCCAACCATGTGCTGCATTCATCAATTCCATATCATTGCAATTACCTATAGTAAATTTCTACATTTGTTTAAAAAAATGTATCGCCCAAGTTCACTTCAGAGCTTTGCTTCAGAGCTTGCTGAAGATATCATCTTATACTGCATCTTATACTGCAGGGATAAAATCTTTATTCATAGACTAATGATTTACTTTGGACTGGTTATTTTCTTTTCCCTGGTTATCAAAATGAGAAAAGTTCTATTAGTGATAAGTGAAAAGAGGGAAAACCAAACAGGGTAATGTTGGGATGATAGTGGCAGAGACAGGCAACGTTAGACAGTAAGGTCAGGGATAGCCAGGGTTTGGGTCTCCAGGCTTTGGCAAAAGCAAATACAATTTCCCAAAGGGCAGGAATGACTTGGAAACGTCAAACTGACTAAAGAAATCTGGCATGGTTAATTTGGGGGCCAGAAAATTCCATAATGGTGGACAGAAAAAGAGTGGTTTTAAATTCCTTCATGGCTATCTCTGGTCTGGCCCCTCTTTATTTCTTGCCACTCTCCTCCTTGCTCTTAGCGCATCTCTACCATCTCTGTAAATAACACTCAAAAAAACATGGTAGGATGAGACATCTTGAAATTCTCATATTCTCATCCTCCTCCCACGAATTCTATCAAGCATTAAATACTTTTCTTCCATCGTGAGTTCCTATTCTCACTTATGTGAATGCTTCTCATATTGTCATTTTCTGTTTAGAACTGGGACACCATTGTTCCCCGTAGAGACTCTCTTACTGCTTCATGAAGTTCGATTTAACTGAGGAGGAATCTTTATGCATCACTAATGTACTTTCTATTTGGACTATATACATTTTTCAGTGCTTTTAAATGTCAGAAAATATTCAAAGTACTTTACTTTGAAGTAAAGTACATGAAGATGAATTTCTTTCATCTTCATGACATCCTGATATGTTAAATATAATATTATACACATTTCACAAATGAGAAATTTAAGGGCAAAGACACCATGCCATTTTCCCAAGTTCATAAAATGTGGAAGAGATATAGGCAAAATTTTCAATAAGATGGTCTTAGTCCAGAGACATGTGTTTAATAATTACACCGTATCTCTTCTCTGTGGATATTTTTATATGCTTCTAATTTATCCCCAAGCAAATTTCGTACATAAGACCCAGGAAAAAGACAGGAAAAACAAAACAAAACTAAACAAAACGTTCTTTTATAACCCTGAGATTTTGACTAGGTTTGTTTTTCTGAGGTCAATTAAGCATGTAATAACATGGATGGACCTAGAGAACATTATGCTGAGTGAGTCTAGCCAAAAACTAAAGAACAAATACTGTATGGTCCCACTGATGTGAACCGACATTCGAGAATAAACTTGGAATATGTCATTGGTAACAGAGACCAACAGGACTTAGAAACAGGGTAAGATAATGGGTAATTGGAGCTGAAGGGATACAGACTGTGCAACAGGACTAGATACAAAAACTCAAAAATGGACAGCACAATAATACCTAATTGTAAAGTAATGTTAAAACACTGAATGAAGCTGCATCTGAGCTACAGGTTTTTTTTGTTTGTCTGTTTGTTTGTTTGTTTGTGTCTTTTTTTTACTATTATTAGTATTTTTATTTTTTTCTCTATATTAACATTCTATATCTTTTTCTGTTGTTTTGCTAGTTCTTTTCCTAAATCGATGCAAATGTACTAAGAAATGATGATCATGCATCTATGTGATGATGTTAAGAATTACTGATTGCATATGTAGAATGGAATGATTTCTAAATGTTGTGTTAATTTCTTTTTTCTTTAATTAATAAAATAAATAAATAAATAAATAAAAAGTAAATAAGTAATTAATCATAATTTAGTATATAATACATTAAGGCTTTGGTGTAGGTTACAGAGAAGGACACCACCAGGTAAAAGTAATTTTGTTGATTGCTAGTCCTTCTTCAACAAGATTGGTGAGGTCATCTTATCTGCTAGCAACTTATTCATTCAGCACAGAGCCACACAATTTTCTTTACCAATACCAGAGATGTGAAAGCCATTGCATAGCAATTTGTCATAGGAAGTGAGCTCAACATATTCTAGCCACTTGAAAATAAAAAAAAAAAAAAAACTTCCATATATAGATTGATTGCTATATATTTTTCTTTCTGACAGCTGCAGTTTGAAACTGTCTAATTCAGAGGTGGAGAGTTAGGGAGGAAGACTATGAGATTTTCTGTATCTTGCAAGTTTGTTGATCTGCTCTGTTTTTGAAAGCATAGACATGGTGAACTTAAAATTTGATATAATTTCAAGTCCTTTTTATCTTATAGCTGTTAAAAATGCATCCCAGAATCTAAGCACAGATTAAATGGAAATTAGTTTATGTGTTTGGGTTATGGGTTTTCCTATTTCAGGTATTCCTAAGTATGTTAGTAGGAATTGGAATAATTTTCACCACGTTTAATAGGAATTGCCATCTTAAGTCAGACATCCAAATGTCTTAGTCAAACTATAAATAGGGTCAGAAATTTAAGTATGATTTTAATTTTTAAAGCTTCATAGTTATTATATTCTTTATCTTCTTTATTTGTCTACTATTCATTTATTCAAGGAATCTTTTTTTTTTCCTTTTTGTACATGAAAGTCTAATACTTACATTATGGTGAAAACTTGGATAGAAAATTTATTCATCACACATCACTATTTACCTCTCTATTTATCCCTCTATCCATCCATTTTAATTATGTGTCAACTTACTCCATTATTAGTATGCCTCTCAATGTTATAAATTTAAGATTTATATCATTTTCCCCTACTATAAGTACTATCTTTGATGATAAAGACAACAATGATAGGCAATTGTATCCTTTCTTCCAGTGTCTAGCTAAGTACTTTGCTCGCAGTGAGAATCAAAAATGTAGTTGAATGAATTGACTTATGATGATGATATTTACTTAAGTAAAATTGGAAAGGCAATCAACTAATACACCAGACAGACTAATTCATCTAAATGAATAGGTGGAAAAGGATGAGATTTTCCAAGATAATATGACAACATTGTTTCATATTTTCTTTTGTTTTGTGTGCTTGATTTTTTAGAAGAATTAGGGTTTTTGCCATAGGTTTGTTCTTTAATTTTAAAAATATTCATTGAATTTTGACTTTGTACTAATCACTGTTGTAGTGACTGAACTTTCAACAGAGAAAAATCAGAAATGCTATCCTAGTGTTTGCATTCTAGTAATATAAGAAGGACACAGTTAATATTATATTAGTACCAGAAGGAAAAAATATCACAAAATATGTGCATGTGTGTATGCATGCATTAGGTGCTGATAATTATGGAGGAAAATAAAGCACAGAAAGGGAAGTTAAAGATGTGTGGTCATAGTTATAATGTAATCAGCTGGATATTTGAATAAAACCCTGACGGCGATGAGGAAGTGTACTAAGATATTTATGAAGAGCAATTCAAGTCAGGCAGAAGGAAATGGCGGTGAACAGTCCATAAGGTGAGAATGTGTTTAATATTCTTGACTAAGAGAAGTCAGTGAATGCTTCAGTGATATGAGTGGAAAGGTGAATCATGAAAGAAGATGCCAGGGCCCAAGGCAGGTCCAGATTTTTGATTGTTAAAAGCCCTGGTAGAAACAGTGGCTTAAGTTCTGAAGGCAATGGAAAGTCATTAGAGGGTTTTGGGCAGAGAAGTGATATATCAGTGGTGGTGGACATTGTGATGTGAAAACAATATCGTACTTTAATGATAGTCTTGTTGCCCCCAATATTGGGGTACTGAAGGCAGATAGGCAGGCAGAATTTACCTTGCCAATACTTCAGATTTTTCCATAGCTGCAGAAAGATATCTTGCCCAAAGTTGTTCCACTTTCAGGATGTAGCACCTAGAAATTTCCCTTTAGAATGTACTAGGGTCATCTTGGGACAATCCTAAAAGGTCTTCCTAGCTTCAGATCACCTCATGGGGTTGTGTATATCTGTCACTGGGTCTCCTTCATAGCTTGACTTCTCCTTCTTCCAATTTTTACTTCTTCCTTCCACAAGATGCAAAGGATATGTCTTAATAAACATATTGTACCTTGAAACCAATTACAAAGTCTGCTTTCTGAGGAGTTCAGATTGTGACTGCTAACACAGGTCTTAATGGATGCCCAAATGACTGTGCTGAAAAGACAAAGAAAGGGTGAACAGAAGCAGGAAGACCAGTTAGAACTAGTGTAATGACACAAACATTTTGGGGATTTAGACCTAGCTGGTCACAGAGAAGTTTTCAAAATACAGAAAATCTAGACATGTTATTCAAGTAATATTAAATGTGGGGTATGAGAGGAAGAGAGGAGTAGATGACTGCAAGATTTTAAGGACAAAGACAAAAAGATGAGTTCCTATTAATTGAGATACAGAAGATGGATGAACAAGCAGATTTTGGAGAAAGTTTTGTCATTTTAGGTTGAGATATATTTTATGATTTGTAGTGAGTTGAATGAGTTGTGAATATGAACTGATTTGGAAAAAATGTTTTTTCAGATATAATTATAATAAAGATCAAGAGATGAGATCATCCTGGATTATCCAGATAAACCCAAAATCAAACAAAAAATGTCTTTATAAGGGAAGACACTGAGAGTAGACACAGGAAAGAGGCCCTGGTGAAAATGGAGGCAAAGATTGGAGTTGTGCAATTCCAAAACAAGGAAAACCTGTATCCAACATAAATTAAAGAGGAAGGAAAGGTGCTCACGGGTCTTTGGAGAAAACACAGTCCTGCCAGCAAATGGGTTTCTGATTCCTGGTCCATGAACTGTGAGAAAATAAATTCTATTGGTTTAGGTGACCTTGTTTGTGTTGATTTCTTACAGCACCCCTTAGAAACTAATGTACAGGAGGACATTGGCATGGCAATCTGAAGTTCTGGGTGTAGTTCAGGGCAGGAGGTACAAGGAATTACCTAAGAATAGATTATATTGAAAACTATGCAATTGGTTTATATCAATAAAAAGTATATATGGAATGAGAAAGAATCTAAGGGTTGAGTCCTGGGATTCTCCATTGTAGAGAGGTGAAATGAATGAGATAGAGGTAACCAAGAGACTAAAAAGTAGTGACTAGAAAAAGAGGAAAAAAATCAAGAGAAAGTCGTACCCATGAGATACATGAAGAAAATGTATGAATGAAGAGAAAATGATTAATTTTGTTAAATTCTACTGATAGGAGAAAGATGGACAGAATTGAGCAATGACCATTAGACATTAAAAGTGATTGATGGTCATTGCTGACATTGAAAAGAACACTTTGAGGGGAGTGGTGTGGTCAAAAGTCTAAAGAGAGCTGGTACAAGAGACAACTGAAGAAATGATATACTGAGTAACAAGTAAAGGACATTTCTTTGGAGGAATATTCTATAAAGGGTAGTAAAGAAATGGATCAGTGATTGGTGGGAGAAGCAGGGTCAAGTAAATGTTTTTGTAACCTAGTAGAACAGCTTGTTTTCAAAGACCAGTAGGGGGAGGGAAATTAATTCTTCTGTCATAGAGGACAGAATTGCTGAAGCAATTTTTACCTTTGGAGAGGTGAGAAGATTTGTAATCTAGATAAGAACTGGAAGTACGTGGTAACCAAGACAAAGTAGCAGCAGAGAAAGAAGACTTTGTAGGATTGTCTTAGTTTCTAAGTTGCTAAAACAAATATCACACAGAGGTGCAGTTTAACACCAAGAATTTATTGACTTATGGTTTTGAGACTAGAAGTCCAAAATTGAGCTGTGAGCAATGTCAAGCTTTCTCCCCAAAGGCTGTGGCATTATAGATTGGTTTCCAGCAATCTCTGGGGTTCCTAAGATTTCTGTCACATGGCCATTTCCTCTCCTTTCTTTTCTGGATTACGTTGACTTCCAGCTTTTTCTTCCCCTGTGGCTTTCTCCCTGTGGCCTTCTCTATAAGGCCTCCAGGAGAAGTATTAATGCAAATACTGATTTAGTTGGTCACATAATAATTAAAAATAACATCTTTTAAAAGTCCTATTTATAATGAACTCACATCCACAGGAATGAATACTATTAAGAACAGGATTTTTTGGGGGGTGGGGCATAATTCAATCCACCAGAGGGACCTCTTTGGGTAGGTAAGTAAATGAAGTAAAGTGAGCTCATGGGAATTCTCTTCTGATTGCTTTTTAACACTGATTTATGAAATAAGATTGTTTGCTGACAATAAAGATGGAGGTACAAATGTTGAGAGATATTCATTATTGCCCTCCAAAAGGTCAGAAATTGTATTTGTAGTTGTGATGTTAGTGTTGCATTGTACGAGAAAATTCCTATCAATAAAAATGATAGATTTACAGGACCTGTTCTATATAATTATTTGATAAGAAAATTGACTGTTTATTATCTCAGTTGTAGCAAGGATACAAAGATCTTCCATTATCCCCACCAGCTTCCTTTTTAATCTGATTTTATGCCTGAGGCAAAGCACTGATTTCCCCAAGCCAATTCCTTATGCACAATTTTGATGACAACTCTTCTGCCAGTCCTTAGATCAATGATAACTAATAAACAGTGTCTATGCCTTTTTGAATTATTTGTTTTTAAGCTGCAGAAATACATCAAGCTATCTTTAACCAAAAAGTAATTTACTGCAAAGATATGGGGTAATCCATCGAATCAAAATAAAGGCTACAAAAGCAATTCTTGAAAAAACTGAAACAGAAGAAACCCTGGAGCTTTTATAAATCAGTGGACAGTCTCTTTAGAAAATGAAAGCCGGATGGATTAATCTAAAGGAATGGCTCAACACTCACAGATCTTTTATAAGAATTGTAAAAACTGTGGGATACTTACTCATTCTTCTCCTACCAAACAAGGCCATTGCACTCTATCATCTCTTTAGCTCAAAGATTGTGAAAATTCCAAAACATTAAATATTGTTCTGAGATTAAAGCTGGAATTAAGTTGCAATTTGGGGGCTTATTATGATGAAGCAGATGATGGTAGATTTTGATTGGGATAATCAGTGAAAGTTACAGTTTTATTTAATTATTTATTTAATGTTTTATTCTATTAAATTCCTTACTCAATGGTAATTATGCTAGTCTTTCAAATTCTGCAATTCACTCACTTTATGAAAACAGCTGATCAAAAATGATACTACTGCTTTCTCATCTTTCTCACTTTCTATTCATTATATTTATGAGATTGAGGTTAGTCCTAGATTACTTATTGGTTTAAAACGCACATAAAAAAAGTAAAATATAAAAGCAAGTTAAAGTTTTATAGACCTTGGGAAAAAGAGTTTTCAGCAAAGTGAAAAATAAATAAATAAATAAAATGTACTTTTCTTTAATTTTGCATTTCTTTACTGTGGAATAGCTCAGAATGTCATTTCTATTTTAGATAATACAATTAATAAATACACAAGGAAATGTAATTTTGATTCTAAAATATTTACTTTAAAAAAGTTCCTTAAACAATGAAAAAAAATCCTCATGGGGAAATCCAAATTCTTAAACACAATGCTAAGAATTGTGTCTTTGCCTCTGTAACTTCAATATTTATTCACTTGAAAATATTTAAAGATTATAACTGAATATGCTGAAGTGTGTTTAAGTATATATTTCATGCATAAAATTTTCTCATTGTCAGTATCAATAAAATTTTTACTGATATATATATATTTACTGATTGTTTAATTACAGCATTCATGTCATTCAGAGTTTGGAGTATAATCCTGTAGCTTGTCTATGACTTTCTTAACTTTTATTTTGGATTAGATCATCTCATCCTCTAATTAATTAACCACATCATTAATGTACCAGAATAGTACTATCTAGTGTGTGTGTGTTTCTTTCCTCATACAAGAAATGAAATATGATTTTATATGTCACCACACTGATGTTGCAGCAAAATAATCTGGAGAGGAGATGAAGAATCACATTTCCTGCTGCCACTGTTCATGATGACAGCCTTGTCAAAGTAGTTCTAAGAGTTGGTGTCTAAGGCAAATTATACACCGGCAAGGCCATTTTTATTTTAACGTTGTATTGCAGTATAGGTAAGACTCAATCTTTGGATCTGCTTTGGAAATGTATTTCTTTTAAAGTTCCACCCACTGCTCTTTGATTAATGGTTAGTAAGTTAAACTCACTCTTCCATTTAAAAATAAGTGCCTCAGGGTGTATACTTTAATTTCTCCCACTGGACTTTTTATAGGTACAAATAGCCAAGCACTTCTCGCTGAAAATAAGCTGTGTGTGTAACATATGGCCTGAGTTTTTTGTTTGTTTTTTTGTTTCAGCATGTGTGAAACTTCACTATTCTGTAATTTTCTTTGTTTTAGTGCATAATTAGGAGGAGACTATGTGAACTGTCACAAAAGCAGCACAATGTTTGACTCAATGTCTTGTTGGTTAAATATAGGGTTATGCTTATTTACCAAAGTTGCTACTAATGTTTCTAAATCACTGGGCTCGTAGATTATAGAAATTAAATAGTAAAATTAAAAAGTCCCTGAAATGCATAATTTTGAGGCCATAAATGTACCAGTATTTTCCTAACAGGAAACAAAAATCTTCTAATTCAACACTGACTAGTCCTATTAATTATTTTCAGTGTTTATTTCTGATTTATTTTTTGAAAATCCAACATTTTGGATTATAAATATTTACTTACATTGTGACATCATCGTAGCAATAAAATTGTAGAGATAAACACCCACAAGTTCTTACTCCACTCCATACTTTTGCTGAATTTTATGATCTGATTTTTTACATATTCCTGTCACTCAGATTCCTGGAATAATCTAGGAATTCTGGGCTCCTTGTTCCTGTATTTTACATGGCTGTGAACATTTTCCTTCCACTGCGTTTTGGTTTCATTTACTCAGAACAGGGTTTCAATGTGTTGAAGGGTAGAATAATATCCCAGGAATGATCAAGCTCCTCCCTAACATGTGCCGTAGAAATAATGTCTTGGTAAAGGAGCAGATGTCCTCCTTCAGAGAGGGTGTTGAAGAAGCTCCTGAACTTAGTGTCACCATGTAGTCCCAACGTTCTTCCTTCAGAAACCCAATGATCCTGCTTCAGGCTTGTTCTATCTTCAAGTGCTATTCTATTCTTACATAAATGCATTTTGGTAGTTAGATTCAGTTGTCAACTTGGCCAGTTGAAGGTACCTAGTTCTGTTGCTGTGGACATGAGCCAATGGTACGTGAACCTCATCTGTTGCTGATTTACATCTGCAGTCGGCTAGGAGGCGTGAATGCTGCAATGAATGATGTTTGATTTAATTGGCTGGTACTTAAATGAGAGAGCTCCATGTAGCACAGCCGAAGCAGCTCAGCATACCTCATCTCAGCACACGCAGTTCAGCCCAGGCCTTTGGAGATGCAGAAAGTAATCACCCCAAGGAAAGTTGTTGGAACCCAGAGGCCTGGAGAGAAGACCAGCAGAAATCACCCTGTGCCTTCCCATGTAAGGAAGAACCTCAGTTGAAAGTTAGCTGCCTTTCCTCTGAAGAACAAAATAAACCCCCTTTTGTTAAAAGTCAATCCATCTCTGATGTGTTGCATTCCAGCAGCTAGCAAACTAGAACATGTATCAGGGTAAACATCATGATATATAGGTCAGTCTTAGTTCAGGGAAAACTCAAATAGCAATGAATATTAGGAACCAGAATATTCAGCTAGTAGGGACCCATCATACTACTTGAATGTAGTGAAGCCTTGTAGGACAGCCTAATGAAAAATTCCTTGCTTACATGAAACTAAAAGTAAACTCATCTTATAACTATTAGACTCCTTCTTTTTTCCTATCTTGTTCTCATCTGATCATTGAATTTTTAATGAATATTTATTGTCATTATTTTAGATTAACATCATAATTTTCAGTCTGTTACATTTGCTTCTTAAACTACCCTCCTGACTCCACTTTTATTTTTATCCATTCCAACTTCCAGATGACTATCATCTGGGTTAGCTTACCACAGTCTTATGAAACATGGTGAATCACTTAGATTTGTTGATAAGAAAATCGAATCAATACATACTGTTCACAGGCCATATTCATTTTGTAAAATGTTCCATCTCTAATTGTTGACACAGTTCCTGTCCTAAATTTTGTGCTCAAAAGTATCAGTTGAATTAAATTAATTAAGAAAATGAAAAAGATCGAAATTTCCTTGAAGGAATGACCTGTCACTTATTTTTATGTTGACATTAAGAAAAAAAAGTGTTTGTCCCTTATAGATTTTTCAAATAGTATTTGTGCTAACAACTGGGAACATATTAAAGATTTTACTTTGAAGTGTGACGTAATAATAATGACATTTTAAATATGTCTCTGCTGCAAAGATAGACTCATATTTTTAGAATACTAATGCTTAAGAATAACCATCTAGAGTAGAGCTTTAGTCATGTGAAGACAAAGACTGATGGCTATTTTAGTCAATGCATTGTTATCTACAAAACCTCCACTGAATTCTGGGAAAATAATGAAAATTCCATTTCTCTTGCCTGGGACTGCTTCAGAATTTCAAATGCTAAAAATTTCTGGCTGGTGAAGCATGAGGAAACTTCTGGAAAGTAAGTTATATTTTTCCAACGAGAACCAGAAGAAGGGAGTAGTCTTGTCCTTTGTTTTCGTTTGTCATTTTAGGATGGAATGGTTAGAATTACTACAGCCATCTTGTCACCTGCATTAGAACGAAACCCAATTCCAATGGTGGCACAATGAAAATATCTAAAGATCCTGCATCCTTGAAAATATTAAGCTGACTAAACCAGCCTGAACAGTACTCCAATCCTGGTCTTCCTGAGAGAAGAAAAAAATGTACTTTCCTTATTTCTGAAAACAGTGGAGTTAAATTTTTATCATTTATATTCCACAACATCCTAAGAGATTTATATATGTTTCTGTAACATTTTCCTGGGAACTATATCTAGTTTTGTTTTATCTGTTTATTATTATCTATTTTCAGTTTTAAAAACTTCTTACCTCATACACATGCACAAAATTAAACAAACTCCATAATAAAGAAAAATAAGAGTGAAGAGAAACAAGGATATTATGACTGGTGGAAGACAATACAAAATGATTCTACTGATTGGAACATCATTATCTTTTATATACTTGATCGTTGATGTTAATTTTGTTCTGACTTCCTATCAGCCAAAGTGAAGAGTGAAACCCTATTAGTTCAAAATGCACACTCAGTAGATTAAAGAAAAACAGGTGTGCAAAGAAACAGGAGACTTTTTGTTTACCTATTTTTCTTTTATTTTTTTTGCATGCAATACAAATGTATGTCCCCATAGAAGAAACACTTTAAGATGAAGAATTTTTGTGCAATGAAGAAATTGGCTTCAGTCGAAAGGAAGGACTGGGCTTTGTCACCAACTTCTGTGAGATAACGAGTAAACCTTTGGGATTTTTAGAGGGATAGAAATATCTTTATTATTTATAGTGTACCCCTCATACCACACCTTATAGTTTAGGCTTAGGAGATGACTCAGGGTGGGACAGCTATACCTTATAGTCATAGAGTAGGGACTGTCCATGCTAGAAAGACCAATCATGTAAATAAAGGTCTGGATATTTGGGCCATATGATTTAATCCAATCCTGATGGGAGGCTAAATTCTGAGTTCAATTATGTGTGCAAGTAATCGATAAATAATGGCTATGTAAAGAAACCCCAGTAAAAACTCTGAACATTGAAGCTCAGATGACCTTCTTGGATTGGTAATACTTTGTGCATATTATTAAACATAAATGTTAGGAGTGTAATGAATCCCTGCTGATGATGGAAGCTTCACATTTGGAAGCTTACCACACCTCACCTACGTGTCTCATCATTTAGCTAGTTCTTATCTGTGTACTTTTTCTATGACAAAATGGTAATCATATGTATAGCCCTTCCCTGAGTTCTGATAATCATTCCTGTGAATATTGTAAATATTATTAATCTGAATGAATGGTGTACTTGGCAATAGTTGAGATGAGAACGTTTATGTTGTACATATGATCCTGCAACTTAAAAAAAATAAGGAAGAAAGAGAAGCTGAAGAGACAATGACAATTAAATGCATGGGATTTAGCAAGGGAGGAGAAAAGCCTCAAAGGGTAATTATTGGGATATATGAACAAATTGGAACATAAACTATAAACTTTATAGCAATGCTAAATTTCTTAAACTTGATAATTTCACTAAAGGTAGTTACAATGTGAACATCTTTATTCTTAGGAAATGTGTGTGGCAGTGTTCATGGGGCATGAAGTATACAACCTACTCTAAAAGGTTCAGAAAATGGATTGATAGACAAAGAGATAGATACATGAATAGAGAGACAGAATGCTATGGCAAGATGTAGTGAAATCTTAAATCACTGATTCTAGGTATTGCTAGGGGTAAATGGTTTGTTGAAATTCTCATATCTAACATGGTATTTATAGTATTATTTATCTTTATTTTATTTTATTTTTTTTTGCATGGGTAGACACCGAGAATTGAACCTGGGTCTCCAGCATGGCAGGCAAGTACTCTGCCACTGTGTCACCATAACCTGCCCTTTTTGTTTTTTAAGCACTTTTTAAAATTTTATTATTTTAAATACCAAAAAACACAAAGTAAATGCAAACATTCCCATTTTGATCACTCTGTTCTATATTTATAATCAGTAATTCACAATATCATCAAATAGTTGTATGTTTTTTTCTGTTTTCATTTTATTCTTTTCCTGAATAGACGCCTGCCTTTTTAATAACATTTTGGAATAGCCTTTGACTTTGAAAGTATTTCAAAATTAAAAGTTTAAAAAATGGAATAAAAATTGATTTACTTAAAAATTATATGATGAGTGTCAATGAGTCTATACATGACACATTGGGATTTTTGCATAAGCAGTGTTGAGTGCAATTTCAAGTTATCTGAATCTGTAGCCTTCGCTTCTTCAAAATCATTGACGTTGTCTTTTGAAAGAACCATTGAGAAAACCCATATTGCTTCCTAGTAGTTTTATTCATTCTATTTGATACAGTTGGTAAATTTCTTAAATGGTATAAGAGGGCATCAATATAGTTGTCATATCTCATTCTAATATCAGTCATGGGAAAATGAGATATTTTTCTTCAATTTGTTACAGAAGGTAGTTTACAAACTTTGTACATTATAGAGACTAAATATTAATTGAGCATGTCTTTATTTGCAAAGTCTATTGTTTTTGCTTGCTAGAAACTCAGTTCTTAAATTTCTGTACAATTTTTATAAATCATTAAATTGGGAATAGTAGATGAATAAAAGTATTTAATTTAGAGCTGGTAAAAAAACACAGATATCTAATAAAATTACTAATCTGATGAAAATTTCATATGAAGTACTTTAAATTTGAGAACATATTAAAATAGTTCAAAGCTTTAATGTAAATCTCAGCCAAGAGATTTGTAATATGTAAATATGCTTTGGGAGTGATGAGATGATTTTACATTCTTAATATATGTGTTTTTACCTTTAGGTTTTTGTGTGTGTATATATATATGTGCTGTATGAGCTTCATTCCTATATGCAAATATTTCATTCTGAACAGGAATAAGGAGTGAATTCAGTTATCACTAAACCTGGTGTGCTGGTTTGAAACTGTTACGCACCCCAGAAATGCTATGTTCCGTAAATTCTGGTCCAATTTTGTGGGGACTGATTTATTGCAGGTGGAATATTTTGATTAGGTTGTTTGCATGGAGATGCAACCCACCCAACTGTGGGTGGGGACCTTGGGGTTAGATTATTTCCATGGAGATATAGCCCTACCCATTCAAGGTGGGTCTTAATGAGTTTACTGGAGTTCTTTAAGAAAAGAACATTTTGTAGAAAGCTCAGACTCTGACACTTGGAGATGCTGAGAAAGTCATTTGAAATCAGAAACCCGGGTTTCTGATTGAAGGACAGCAATCTTCACCATATGCATTCCCATGTGACAGAGAAAACCCCAACTCGATTGGCCTTTCTTGATTGCCATTATCCACTTCTTGGTGCCTTAATTTGGACATTCTCATGGCTTTAGGATTATAATTTATAACCTAATGAATCCCCTTCATAAAAGCCAATCCATTTCTGGTAAATTGCATTCCAGCAGTTTTAGCCAACTGAAATACCTGGCTTTGCCTGTTTTCATTTGTTTTGTTTTTTTAATTATACTGGGCACCCTTTCTAATGAACTAATTAGTGTTAATAGAGTAATTGTCCCCTCAAGAAAATTATACAGATTTAAAACTGTCTCTTAATGGGCCATCTTGGTATTAAGTGAAAAGGGCATTTTTTTTTTTAGTCATGTTCATTCATGTGTTTGTAAAGAGGGTCATTCATCTTAAACAAATTCATGTTAATTAAAGAGCTTTGGGGAAAAAAAATAATAACGGACAATAGAAGATTTCTTAGCCAAAGTGATTGGCGCAGTTAAATCAGACAATCATAAAAATGATATGAATTAATTATATTGGTCTAATCAGGTTTGGACCAAAGGGAAACTTGTTAAGTGTAGAATGCAGATGCCAGGAGCAGAGGTACCCATGTCTAATGGATGAGTGTTTACAGTGCTGGACCAAAGAGGTGGTTGGGTGAATGGAGGGAACAGAGCACTTTGTCTGTGCTGCTACTAAGTGCATGAGGGCTTCTTATGGGAGCTTTCCCTATATATTCATCTGCTTTAAAAAATGTGTCTTCCCCTGGTATTCACTAATTTCATGCTTTATATTACTTTTTAAAGACTTTTCTAAATGTTATCATGCTGCTATTGGATTCAATTATGTTTCATAGGGATTAGTTTTGAGGACATATTGTATGATTCCATTAAGAAAACAGATTAAAAAAAAAAAACAGGAAACAGGAAACAGGAGAAATGGAACCCCTAAACTACTTTGCCCCTCGATACATTCTGAATAAACAAGGGCAAAGTATATCAGAAATTATATACCGCTTGAGACAGAATCAGAACATTTCAAAAGGTAACAAAAATCTTAACCATATTTAGAAATCTAGGAAGAAAATAGTGACAAAAAGTATTTGTTAGGTGTCTCATTTCCCACTGCTAAGTAAATGCAAGGCAATGTGTCGGTTTAACAATAAGAATTTATTATATCTTATTTTCAGAGGCTAGAAGGCTTGCATTCTCCTGGGATTGGTAATGTTCCGACTGGCCAGAAATCGTTGGGATCCCTTGGCTTTCCCCTCACATGGCAATGCCCTTTCCTTTTCCTTAGAGGTTCTTACAGTTTTCATTGACTTCTTACTTCTTCCTGTGGCTTTACTCTTATGTCTGAATTTACCTTTGCGTATAGAGAACTCTAGTAATTTGAATTAAAGTCTAATCTGGTTCACTTGGCTACACTTTAACTCAAATTAAATCTTCAAAAGGTCCTATTCACAATGGGTTCATACTGACAGGAATGATCTGAGATCAAGAATATGACTTTTCTAGAAAAGATATTGATTAGAATTCTCATCAATATGTAATTTTATCATGGTAGGATTACATATTGATGAGAATTCTAATCAATATATTTTTTATAAGTATTGTATAGATTCTGGAGCCAGCAGCCTGGATGTTTGGCCTGCTAGTGGTGCGACACTGAGAAGAGTAGTTAAACTCTTTGGATCTCAGTTTTCTCATCTGTAAATAGGGGATATAATACTACATGCTTCAACAGATTTGGAGAAAGTTTAAAACAGCTCTGGCAGCAATGAATACTATATGTGTTTCTTACTACTATCTCTATTTTATTCAGATACTTGAATAATCATTAAATTTACTATACTATAGCTATTTCAACTCTGATGAATTATAAACAAATATTTTATTAATTATATTCTATACACAGATAGTCAAAATATTTCTGTTTTGATAAATTCCAAATTCTTTGACTAGTTGATACAAAAATACTTATATATGTTTATTACAAATAATAGAGTACAGAAAAGATAACTTATAACTTCAGGCAGTTGAGAATTTGGAAGGAATTAAATATATTTATTACCTTTAACATTACTTTTTAAAAGGATATTTCACTCCCATTGATGCAATTTCATATATGATTTTAATTGAACATACACAGGCAAAAAATTGGGATTCAGAAAATATTTGAAATAAGAAATACACATTTTCCTCTATCTTTAATGTTTTCTGCATCTGAAAAAGAAAAGAAAGATTCTAGCAAGTTTAACTTTGAAAGCAATTAGTATGGTATAAACAATCTGGGGAGAAGGAGTTGTATCTTTATTCATTCTATGAAACGATGACAAGTCTTTAACAAAAACAGGTAATGCATAAATATTAATAGTTGCCACAATAGGGTTAAATCTTCCTTTATAACAGCAATCGATGCCCTTGTTCTAGGTAACCTCTTAGGAAAAGTACAATGATGGCTGTGTCACTTAAAACATAACAAAATTTCTGAGCACACACTAAAAGAAAAGAGCACTATAAATAAAGTGAGGGGGGAGAAAAGGGAGGTAAAATGATAGCTTCCAGAAAAGGGTCACTAGTGGGAAGGATAAAGGATTAGAATTTATAAGAAATGGAATCTTTTTCAGACTTTCCCATTTCTGTCTTGAAGAGCTTGGGACAAGCCATTTAATATGCTCGAGCTTCTTATCTATAACTGAGCATAACAGTATATCCACTTTACTCTGTTGTTATGAGAATCAAACAAAAAGAAGCTATTTTTATGAAAATGGCCATATAATTTTCTCTGCACTCATTAAATCACTCATATTTATGAATTGACATAAGATATTATACATCAAAATTATCACAACACTTTCAGATTAACATAAAACACCTTTTCCACAAACCACATGGTGACCACCTATGGGTGAAATTAATTTACTTGCATAATGGAAAGTGTTTGATAATAGGTAGATCGACGGATCAATCAACCCCCAAAGAATTAAAGACATTCAAATTATGTCTTTACAATAATTTCTGAAAACTAATAGACTTTAAAAATCATACACACCATTGAAATTGAGAAAGATAAGTTACTAGTTTTAAGCAAACTTCATTATATTCCTCCCATCTTCATAAAAAATGATTAATAAAAATTAAACATTAATCTGCTGTAGTTTCTGAGTTTGAGAACCTAAATATATATATATAGATATATTTACTTTTATAGTTAATATACTTTTCTTGAGCATTTTAAAGATTTTGCTTTAGTACACAGTATTTTCTGCATGGTTTTTCAATCATTATTTTTGTTTTTGCTATTGCTCTTTTTCTTCCTTTGTTTTCTTCTTCATCCACTATTGCTAGTTACTATTACAACCATTCCTGCCACAGATCCTGATTGTGTGGCCTGGAGCTTATTAAATTTTGAGCTGTCTCATTAAGAAAAACATAATTTGCAAATATAAAATTAGGTAGCGTACCTTAGAAGGAGCGTTTTAATATAATAAGCTATGAGCCATATGTTTCATTAGTTTCTCTATAAATCCATTTCTATATATTCTTACTACTATCACTTACCAATATTCAGTGAATACTGGTATATGAATATGTGTCAAATACTTAGTTAATGCACTAGGTATATCATGTCATTTGACACTCATATGAACCCTGTAGATAGCAACCACTATCATCTCATTAATCCTTCTAAATACGTCCAGAATGCTTCCCATCTCCACAACCACACCCAGACCCAAGCCACTGGAATTATTACAATCTACCATACCTTCCTAGTTGTTCTTCCTGGTTTTGTCCATGGTTCTTTACAGTTGCTTTCAACTAAATAGCCAGAAAGCATGTTTTAAATCACATATTATCAAAACTCTGATCAAAATCTTCTATTGCTTATATATTTTTCCAGGAACCTAGTCATCATCTCAGCATACAACATCACAGAGATCACCCGGCTTCTTGCTCTGTTCCTGACCACAGCCCTTGCAATTCTGGTTTCTCACCTGCTTGGGCCATGCTGGATATTATTCTTGTTCAGTTACTCCAGCAGTCAGGGCATAGGCACACCCTCACATTACAGTGCCTACAAATCTCTTTCCCCCTACATGGGAGACCCTTCTCCAGCTATCTTAGATTGTTCTCTTGTCTCCCATAAGTCTTTAATCAATTTTTTTCTCAGAGTGGTCTTTACAGACTATCTTATTAAAATTTCAAACTTTGAGTTCCTGACATACCGAAGTCTAATTCTGGGCATTATTTTTACCCTTATTATAAACATGTACATTAACATATGTTTTCATATTTTACATTATTTTATATAGCTTGCCTTTTAGAATATAAGCTCCCTTAGGGCAGGAACATTTATATAGCAGCTAGAAGAGGAATTGCATATAGTAGGGGTTCTTTACTGGAAATAATGAGGATAGAGTTTACTAACAAAAGTGACATGGTAACTTTTGCCATCACAGTCTTATTTTTCAATTGTATATTCTAAACTCTCGCTTTTGTTGCTGTTGTTTATATGCTTTGGGTAGGCAACCAACCATCTATGCTGCAATGCAGCATTAAAAAATAAATTTGGGAATAAGTGATAGAACTTACACATGATAAGAATGAAGGATAGACAGCAATTACATTATTTATATACACTCTATTCTTAGATGATACACAGTAATTTAAAATTAATCAATGTTTCCAAATTCCCTGACCAGTTTTGTAATTAAAATATAAAAATTAACTCCTAGACAGTTAGAAGTGTCTGAAAAATTGAGTCTGAAATTTCAAGTGGAGCCTCAAGATGAAACCAATATTTATAACATCCAAATAATTGTTAATATCAGTTTATTTGTTCTGGGTTAAAATGTACTGCTTCAGCTAAGCAAGGATAAAATATAAGCTTATGTGGGATAAGCACATTATTTTAAGTTGAATGAGATTTGGGGATAATAGGTATGGACTTGAATAATGCTGGGCAAATCAGTGCATAGTTTCACTTTGGTTGAGTATCAGTGATAACTGTTTTTAGTGAGTAGGTTGAGTTCTGTTATATTATTCTGGATAACAACTTAGAGTAGATTTAAATGTAACTCTTTGAAAATTCAAGTCATTTATAACATATGCAAATATATATTTAGTAAAGGTTTTTAACTCTTTGTGTTACTATTATTTGAATAATCACAATAATTTGGACTCAACCTAATATTTATTAATTGCTTGTTTTTACATAGGACTTAATACCCAAAGTCTCACATTTACTAAGAGAGAAAGATGGGACTTGAATTGTCATCCTTATGACTTCAAAGATTTTGATCTTTTCTGTATTATTGCTCTTGCTGCTTTAATGAGAGCAGATTATCTATGACAGAATTTAGAACAATGTATGGTTAATTTGCAAAATAATCTTAGGCTTGCAGACTATGATTTTTGTTGAATAGAATATGCTATTTGTCATAGTATAATGGAAAATTATAAAATTTTAAAAACCTCTTTCTATTCAAGCATATAATCTTAGAAATGAATATCTTAGAATTAAAGATTCATGTGATATATAGGAAATAGTATTTTTTTTTTATTTATTTATTTTTTACATGGGCAGGCACCCGGAATCGAACCCGGGTCCTCTGGCATGGCAGGCAAGCATCCTTACCTGCTGAGCCACCGTGGCCTGCCCAGGAAATAGTATTTTGATGTGCATGTATGCATGTTTGAGGAAGTTTGGGTAGATTCCGAAGGAGAGTACATTTTAATTATATAATGGGACATATTCTTACTAATTAGTGGTAAAGACTGATTAATTTCAATTTGAAATTTAGTTTTCTCATCCTTTGAGTTGTTTCATTCACTCATTCATTTGTTTAATCATTTCATTTGAAAACTAAATATTATTAGTTTTCTGACGATAGTTACTGACGATAAAGTGATGAAGTAAAGAGTCAAGAATATATCTGTTTAATTTGCTAGTGCTGCCTGAAGGCAATATACCAGATACAGAATGCCTTTTATAAAGGGATTTTTTAAGGTATAAGTTTACAGTTCTAAGGCCTTAAAAATGCCCAAATTAAGGCATCAGCAGTGGTAAGATACTTTAACTCTGAAGAAAAGCTTAATGGTGTCCAGGTTTCCTCTGTCACATGAGAAGGCATGAGGACAGTGTCTTCTGGTCCTCTCTTAGCTTCTTCAGCAACTTTGGATTTCTTCTCTCAGCTTCCCTTGGCTCTCTCCAGGTTCTGGCTTGCTTAGCATCTGTTCTAATTTGTTAGCTGCCAGAATGCAATATACCAGAAACAGAATGGCTTTTAAAAGGAGAATTTAATATGTTGCTAGTTTACAGTTCTAAGGCCAAGAAAATGTCCAATTAAGTCTATAAAAATGTCCAATCTAAGGCATCCAGGGAAAGATACCTTGATTGAAGAAGGCCAATGAAGTTCAAGGTTTCTCTCTCAAATGAGAAGGCACCTGGTGGACACAATCAGGGCTTCTCTCTCAGCTGGAAGGGCACATGGTGAATATGACGTCATCTGCTAGCTTTCTCTCCTGGCTTCTGGTTTCATGAGGGTCCCCAGCAGGCATTTTCCTTCTTCATCTCTAAAGGTCGCTGGCTCATGGCCTCTCTGCTTCGTGGTGCTGCAGCATTCTGTGCTCTCTCTGAATCTCTTCCATTCTCCAAAATGTTTCCTCTTTTATAGGACTGCAGAAATTTATCAAGACCCAGCTGAATGGGTGGAGACATGTCATCACCTAATCCAGCTTAACAGCCATTCTTGATTAAATCACATCTACAGGGAGATGATCTAATTACAGATTCAAACATACAGTACTGAATAAGGATTATTCTACCTTTATAAAATGAGATTTTGATCAAAACATGGCTTTTCTAGGGGACATACATCCTTTCAAACCAGCACAGCATCTCATGGAAAGGCACATATTGATGTTTGCTGGGCTCTGGTTCTTCTGTTGGCTCTTCCAGTTCCTGGCATCTCCTGGGGCTTCTGCATTTTCAAACACTTGCAGCTAAGCTTCCTCTGCATTGTCTTTCTCAGCATCTGTCTGGGCACTCCAAATGACTCCAAATACTGCACCTAAGTTGGTTCTGTTCTTTTCCAAAATGCCTTCCCTTTTAAAAGACTCCAATAGATTAAGCAAGACCCACCTTGACAGGGTGGAGTGAAATCTCCACCTAATCAATCGGTCACACCCAAAATTGGGTGTGTGACATCTCCGTGGAAACAACCTAATCGAGAGGTTCCACCCTAAACAATAGGTCTGGTCCCACAAGATTGGGTCAAGATTGAAAGTACATGGCTTTTCTGGGGTACAGAACAATTTCAAACCAGCATGATATCTTATACTGTTAAAACATGATAAAGATTAACCAAAGCATGCACTAATAAAAAATGATAGCTGGGCTAAGTACTTCAATGGGAAAACAAACAAACAAACAAACATGGATCTGTGAGAGCCTATAATAGGGGGATTTTGCAGATCAGAGAATTTGTGGAAAAAACCCTGAGGAAAGATTAATAAAGTATGGAGCAAAGGAAGTACTTGTGGAGCAGAGCATATAAAGCAAAGAGCATTATTAGAAACCTAAGTGTAGCAGTCTAACTGCAGTGCTGTGGGGAGGCTTGGCAGAAGTACCTTGAATGAGGGGAGGAGGCAGGGGAAAGGAATTGTTATGAAGTGAAGCTAGAAAGGTGGAACAGAGAGTTTCCAGAATTTGTTACCAGGTTAAGGTATTCGGTTCCTACACTTAAAACAGTAGGAATCTACTAAAATGTTATAAGCAATTGATAACAAGGTTCAGTTTTGAAAATATCCTGTTTCAACTCCTTGACATAAAAGTTAATCTAGCAATTTACTCAAAGCTGCCATTCAACAGTAAGGACAATACAGTGCATTCTGGAAATTTACTATCAAATGCTTCATATTACCTTTGTTACTTTGGGAAATGTAACGTATTCTGTGTACCCATGTGTAAATTGAATATGATGCTAATAGTACTAGTATCACTTATTAATGAGAAGGACTAAATGATGTAAGATTTGTAGAATTTGACAATGTTTCATTGATAAATAGTTAACAACACATAAGGGCTTATTAAAGAAAACTAAAATAAATATTTAATTTATTCTAATTTAAATTTATTTTATTTATTATATTAATTTATAAAAATCACACCACTTCCTAAATTTGGTTCTTTGTCTTCGTATTTCAGTCTTATATCCTTTAGGTAAAATTCTCATTTGGCTATCATATAATGAGTTTTAGCTATCAGTCACTCATGAAGTAAGTAAACTGGTATTAACACAGTATAAAAAGTCTTCTCTTATAAAATTAACAGTAGGTGTGATGTCACAAACATTCATAACATATCCTGTTAAATTATTATGTGTATCATTTCCAGAGTGAAATTCTGAGAAAGGAATGCCATTTTGTTTAAATACAAAGAAATCAATTTAAATTTAGTGAAGGTTAAAAAATAGTTCCACAGTAACAGGAAAAGTTTGCAATATGTGTAAGGCAGAGATTTATTTCTCTTAAGACAACTAAAAAATATGATGACTATTTTATTTTATGACTATAAAAACATGCTTGGTATAAAATTCACTTTTTAAGAGACCTCATATTTTCTTCCAGAATTATAGAACTCTTAAAAGACCTAAATATTTTTACTTTGCCAAATATCAAAGGCATAATTATTTCTGAAATTACATAGAAAATGCACAGAGTTTTTGTATGGTATAGAATGTGCTTTGCAACTTTGTAACTTCTTGTCGACTATGGCCAAAAATTTAATGGTTCAAAACAAAGAAAACAGTCTCACTAATACACATATTCAATACAGAATGATTTTTCTGCACTTTTGCTTCAATGATAAAGTCTCTGCGGGAAAATCAACTTTTAGCTAGACAGAGTGACAAAATGCTTGCTCCATAGATGGCCACAACCATGTTTCCCATTCCACAAGCTTTTCTTACAATTTGACTCTGACATTCTTCCCATCAAAACATGAGGATCTATATACTTTCCTTTGAATCTGGGTGGTGGGCCACTGATGATGGCAGAAGTGACATCATATCACATTCAAGGCTGTATCCTAAATGAGACGCTTAACTTTGGCATAAGGAAATCCAAAGCATATGGAGAGTTATTCAGGCTGGCAAGCACAGTAGAAGTTCTATCTAACTGCCAGCATTAACCACTAGAAATGGGAATGAAGATACCTCTTTATCCCAGACATTGAGTCCTCCCAGGTGAGGCCCCTGATATGTGCAGCAGATGGGCATTCCTTCTGTTTCCTTTCTGATTTCCTGTGCTATGGGATCTGTGAAAACAATTGAATGATGGTTTCAGCAGAAATTTTGGTGGCGATTTGATATGCATTGCTAATAATTGAACCTGAATATGTAACTGCTAGCTGTATTTGTCATGACAAACCCTAATACATGTGCCATGGTCTCTGATCCTTGAGTACCTTGTTAATTAAAATCTAAAGAGTTTTTAGAACACACTGAGAGACTTAATGGCATTGAGAAGGTTGTCAGTGGAAGAGGATTAAATAAGATGGCATTGGAAACTAGAGAAAAGCGGGCTTTTGTGTGTAGTATCTAGAAATTTAGCAATACCCTTGACTGGGTTAATGTGCAAAATAGAAAATGTGCCTAAAGAACTTAATAATGTAGCTAAGTAGAACTCCAGGAAAATTGTTGAAGATGCCACCTGGTTTCTTTATCCTTTTAAATAATATGAAAGAAGATATCTGAGCTAAGGAATGAACTGCTAAATATTTAAATTCAGGATTTGTAGCATTCTAAATTAAAACCGAATTTTGTTGCCAATTCTCCAGATGGAAAATCATTCCCAAATTAAGAAATAGCTCCCAGGAAAAAGTTAATCCAGTGTAAACTACAATATTATATGTTAAGCCCTCAGAAGATGTAAAGTGATGTCTCATGTACTTTTTCAGATAAACGAAAATTCCTCTAAAGGTCATAATGCTGTGCCTCATATATTCATATGGACAAATGGGCTTCTAAGAATTTTAAGGGCAGGAGGCCAAGTATATAGGGTTTTATCTTCATAAATCTTGGGTGTTTCTCTTATTTATGGAGTGAGTTATGATTTAACACACATACATGAAAGCCTGCATAGTTTTTATAAGGAATTGCACCAGCTTATACTAAAAAGAAAAAATAAAATCTAAAGAAAAATGATTCATGACCCTTAAATTTCTACAAGAAATGAGAATGCTAAGAAACCTTCTTAGCTATACACACATGAGCTACTTTGTATGGAAAAGAAAGAATAAGTCAGAAGGTTGAACTAAAAGCCTAGAAGAAGAGTCAGGAACCACAGAGAACAACTTCAAGACAGTACAGCAGAGCCATAATGAGGAAAAAGTGTTGCTTATGGGAATTCAGAATTATTATGGACCCAAGTTTACTGACAATATAAGTGTCTATAGATATTAGCAATGTCTATGTCACCATTTTATGATGAGTGAGCAGAGCAGCAAGAGCTTTACTCTTTAGTTCACAGGTATACAAATTGAGAAAATTGGTAATAAAGGAGATATAATCAATGAATTTAAGCTGAAGATTTCAGCCACAACTGGGCCTAATTTGAGCGAGTCAATCCTGGATTTGAGCTACTGCTGTAACTGTATGAGCCCTGGGAATATTGAGGGAGGGTATGAGGGCAGTTTGCTTATGGAGAGAAGTGAATTTTGTGATTGAAGGTAGATCTGGCAGATGATATTTTTCAAGATGGCCACCACATCGCCCATTCACATACTCTTAGTAGTGTGACTCTGATGCTTTTTTCATAAACAAGTGAGGCTTGTTTTCTCTAACATTGAGTTTGGAATGTTTGTGACTATGGTGGAAGTAAGCCCTACATGGCTATTGAGTTTAGACCCATAAAAGGCAGTATTGCTGCCATCTGGCTTTCTTGGGCTTTCACATTTGGAGCGCTTAACTAGCATGTAAAACATATGGGGCTGTCATGTGTGAGAAAATCAGGCCACATGAACAGGTCATGCATGCATATTCTGCACAGTAGCCCCAGTTGTGATTCTAGCCAACTGCATTGACCAACCATCATGCGTTTGAATGAATATGCATTCAGATGTTTCCTAAGGTACCTAATGAGTTAACTGTGACCTTAAAATAATGCCAGGTGAGTTCCCTAGCATCCATGACGCAGAAATAAGTAATCTCCACCAACCTCTTTCTGATTTCCTGAACTTCAGAGTCTATAAATATATTAAATGCTTGTTTTAAGATGGACTAGTTTGTTTTTCAGCAATAGATGTAAGAATGGCAGGTAAGTTTAAAAGAAAGAGAGAACTATACCCTTATCAGTGTTCACCAAATAGGAAGAGTGAAAGAAATGTAGATAAATTAGCCAGTGGAGAAAGACTTTAAAGTCAGTGTTTAACTCCAGGTATCTCTTTACTCTGTAATAATGGACTCTGTAAAATAGAACTTTGAAAACCACCTTTGTAGGAAATGAGCACTGGGGGGAACAAAACATGGCTTGCATCACCATGTATGACATTGTAGTATTTCATGTGTATTTATTTGAATTAATAGTAGTAAAAATGGTAGAGATGACAAAAGGGAGTTACCATTGCACGTAGTTAATAAATTTAAAATGGCTATGGTTTATTTATTTATTGACCAAATAATAATTCCCATTTATGAACATTTTAAAGTATACAAGAATTTATAGTAAAGTAGTTCCAGATTTTATGTGAAATTAAATAGAACACATGTTTCATTTTGTAGAACCTCTTGGTCTTCACAATATCTAAATTTTTGGATACCTCAAACCAAGTACTCAGACTTTATTACTCCTGTTATCTATACTCACTACTTATATAATCTTATCTAATATCTGAGATTACTATCCCAATTAAATACTTCCATGCACTTTATCCTCAATTATTAGATCCAGTTCAGGATTATGTATTGCATTTAACTCTTATTGTCTTCTTATAGTCTCTCTCTCTCTCTCTTTTTTAAGTTGTGGTAACATATATACAACATGAAATTTCCCAACTCAGCCACCTCAGGCATATAATTAAGTAGCATTAGTAACATTCATAATGCTGTACTACAAACATCACAGTCTGTTACCAAAAATTACTTCACTCCAAAGAGAAATTCGGCTTTTTTAATGCATTGACACCCTCACCTTTCCCTGACTCTGGAAACTATACTCTCTGTCTCTGTGAATTTGCATATTATAGTTATATCGTATAAGTGGCTTCATACAATGCTTGTCCTTTTGTGCCTGGCTTACCTCAATATATGAAAAATTTATTGCTTTTATGATTTTTATGTTAAATCTATATACAATATTTTCATATTCCATTCACCTGTAGGAGGACATTTAGGTTGCTTCCACATTATGGCTATTGCAAATAATGCTGCTGTACATGTTGGTGTACAAGTATTTGTTTGAATCCTTGTTTTCAATCCCTAGAAGTGAGGTTGCCAGGTTACATGGTATTTCTATATTTAACTAATTGAATGATTGTTAAAATGTGTTACACAACAGCTGCATCATTTCATACACCCACCAATGATGTACGTGAGTTCCTTTTTCTTCACATCCTCACAAGCACTTGTGAGTTACTTTTTCTATTCTCTTTTTAATAATGAAACTCATTCTCATGGGTGAGGTGGTGTCTCATGGTGGCTTTTATTTACATTTCCTTAATTGCTAATGACATTGTGCTTTTGGCTAATTTGTATATCTTCTTTGGAGAAATGTCTATTCAAGTCCTTTGCCAATTTGTTAATTGGGATATTTATCCTGGTTGTGGAGGTTCAAGGGTTCTTTCATTAGTCTTTGTTAAATATTTATCAAACATATAGTTTCTCAATGTTTTCTCCCATTATATAGGTTGTCTTTTAACTTTCTTGATAATGTCTTTTGATGTCCAAATTTTTACATTTTGATGAAATCCCACTTAAATTTTGATGAAATCCCCAGTTCTTGGTGTACACTCTAAGAATCCATTGCTTAATCCAAAGTCCTCATGACATTTCTTCATGTTTTCTTCTAAGAGTTTTATATTCCTAGTTCTTATAGTTAAGTCATTAGCCCATTTTGAGTTATCTTTATATATGTTGTGTGGCATTATTTTCATGTGAATATCCAGTTCTCGAAGCACCATTTGTTGGAGAGATTATTCTTTCTCTATTGGGTGGACTTGTCACCATAAATGTGGGGTTTGTTTCTGAATTCTCAAAGCTATGCAATTTGAATATTTGCTGTCATTGTTTAATACCACATTATTTGGATTACTGTAACCTTATCATAAGTTTTGAAATGAGTACATTGAAATCCTCCATTTTTTTCCTCTTTTCCAGAAGGGCTTTGGCTAAATATGGTCCCTTGTCCTTGCATATGCATTTTATAATTAGATTTGCTGTTTCTGCAAAGAAGATCACTGGGAATTTTATTTTAGATTGCATTGAATGTGTAAATTGTTTTGGATGGTACTGGCATATCTACATTATTATTTATTCCATTCCATGAAAACAGGATATCTTTAAATTTATGTTGATCTTTGATTTCTTTCTGTAATTATTTATGGTATTTCATGTATAAATCATTTACATCTTGTTTAAATTCATTCCTAGATATTTTATTATTTTAGTTGCTATTTTAAATGTAATTGTTTTATTGATTTTCTTTCCACTTTGTTTATTGCTGGTGTATAGAAACACCACTGATTTTTGTGTATTGATCTTATAACCTACCACTTTTCTGAATTTATTTATTAATTGTAGTAGCTATCTTGAAGTTTCTTTTGGATTTTCTAAATATCATCAATAGATAGGAATAGTTTTGCTTCTTTATTTCCAATTTGGATGCCTATTTATTTTTCTTGTCTAGGAGCTCTGGCTAGAGCTTTCAGTATAATGTTGAAAAATAGACATGAAAATGGGTATCGTTATTTTGTTCCTGATCTTAGGGGTAAAGTTTTCAGCCATTCACTGTTGACTGTCATGTGTTTCTTCATATATGCCTTTATCATATGACAAATCTAATACTAGTTTTCAAATTATTTTTCTTAAAAAAGGTTCCAGATTTTGTCCAATACATTTTGTACATCTATTGAGATGGTCACGTGTATTTGTGTGTCTGTGTGTGTATTTTGTGCATTCATTCCATTAGTGTGATATATCACATTGAGTAATTTTCCTTTGTTGAACTACCCTTCAATAGTTGGGTGAAAGACACATGTTCATTTTGTATAGTTATTTTAATATGTTGTTGGATTCAGTTTACTAATATTATTAAGGATTTTGGCATCTATATTCATAACCAATATTTGTCTGACACATTTTTTGCTATGATACATTTATCCAGCTTTGGTGTTAGGGTGATGTTGGCCTTGTAGAATGAATTAAAAGCATTCCCATCTCTTCAAATTTTTGGAAGATTTTGAGGATTGGTGTCAATTCTTTGAATGTTTGTTAAAATTCTCCAGTGAAGCCATCTAATTCAGGATTTTTCTTTGTTGAAAGGCTTTGATCACTGATCCAAATCTCTTTACTTGATAGTTTTCTGTTGAGATCTATTTATTCTTGAATTATTTAGATAATTTGTGTTTTTCTAGGAATTTATCCAATTCATCTAGATTATCTAACTTGTTGGCATATAATTGTCTGTGGTATCCTCTTATAGTCCTTTTTATTTCTGTAATGTTGGTAGTTATGTCCTCCTTTTCATTTTCATTTAAACTTTGAAAGAATATCTCTGGTCATTTTAAAAACGATGTACTGTTGTAAAGCCTTAAAATAATGCAATTGAGAAATCACTGATCAAAGACCATCAGCGATGAAGTTGTTAAAAATTGAGAAGATTCAGGATATAACTTGAAGGTAGAGTTCATAGAAGTTAAACAATTATCCATTGAACAATATTTGTTGTGTACCAACTATGTGCTGCTATCATATGTAGGTGGAGTACATCAATCAGCAAAACAAATAATTGCAAACAACACAGTTTATTCTAGTGAATGTGATAAGAAACCAAGTAACTAAAAGAAATATATGATATATGAGAGAGTGGTAAATGCTGTGATGACTTTTATGTGTAAACTTTGCTAGGTTATTAGGTTGAGTTGCTTGGTCAACACTCATCCAATAGTTACTGGCAATGTACTTCATAGATAGACTAGTATCTGCAATCAGTTGACATTAAATAAAAGAAATCAGTGTAATATGTGGGGGGTGGCTTATCCATTCAGTTGTAGGTCTTAACAATAAGAACTGAGGGTTGAAGGGTTCAGAATTTCTTTCTCAAGATTTCAACATCAACTCTTTGGAATTTCCAAGCTTACAGCTTCTCCTAACCATGTCAGACTCAATAATTCAATTCAATATTGAGTAATATCACCAAGATCATGCAGTGAGATGTTCTAGAGTTCTGTTACCCCATAGAAGTTTTAATCAGAGTAAAATCTGGCAGAACTTTCTCTCTCAAAATTCTGAAAAAGAGTAAAAGTATTGAAATAAGATGCACACTGAATCAAGAAAAATGTAATTTAAAACCATAAGAAAATCCTTTACAACTCTGTCCTTAGCAAGCCCCCTGAATAACCTTTAGGCTGATTAAGGAACCACCTGCACTGGTCCACTTTTTTACTGCATTGTATTGAAATTATTTATGCATTTGTAAGAGCTTATGTAGCTTGCCATGTGTATTAAAATATATTCTCTTAATTTTTTTTATTAATTAAAGAAAAAAAAGAAATTAACCCAGCATTTGGAAATCATTCCATTCTACATATGCAATCAGTAATTCTTAACATCATTATATGCCAAAGTATTTTCTGCTGGTTTGTAAATACCGATGAATATGTTTTTTTTTTTTTAATCTTTTCTCTCTTTTTTTCAAATACCACTCATAAATGTAAAGGTTTAATTGACCATCTCTATTCACCTTTTCTTTACAGTTTCCAGTTTTGCTCTAATACTTAGAAAGACATTCATAATCTTAAGGCCATTGGGGAATTTTTGTGGTCTCATTTTTTACTTTTTAAGTTTTAATCCAAAGAGATAGAAAACTTAAAACGATGGGAACCTAATACTATACTCAGAATTTCAATGTCTGCTTTTCTTGAGCAGAGTGTCTGTTGGGGCACATGTAGACATTTAGCTGTGAGGTTTCATTTACAACTCCCTGAATGCTTCCAATCGGCTGCTTGCTAGATATACCTCATTGTCTCCAAAGGAATTTATAGCCTGTCTTCAGATGAGATTCCTATGTACTTAATCTCTTCTCTCCACCTTGTGTCCTGTTCTACGCTAATTGAAATCTCATTTCACCCAAGGCCACTGTTTGTTTTCTGTTTCTCAAATAACTATGTATGATCTGTAACCAAATGTTTCCTCCTACTTCAGGAGATGTACAATCCCTGCTCAAAACTAAGGTTTATCATTCTACTTTTACACTGGACTCTTTTTCATTTCAACTTTTAAAGAACTATGCTTTTGTATACATTCTTCTATTTCCTACATCACTGATTTCTTCCTTTACACTAAACAATTTTAATTAGCATACAGATACACGGGGATAGCACCTTTCTGAAAGGGCAGACAAAAGTCCTCTCTGGACTTTATTGTCTCTTCAGTTAGCATCACAATTCTTTGAACACTCTCACAGAACATTGCTTTAAAGGGGTTGTTGTATTAAGTGTCTTCAGTTCCTCACCACAAAAGTCCACCAAGATGCACTTCAGTTGCATTCTGTCCTTACTATTTCATGAATGCAGCTTTTGTCAAGTTACTAATAAACTTGATTTTGTATTTAGTTCTAGTTTTAAAGTTATCTCCTCTTAATTTGCAACACCACTTAATGAAAAAGATCAGTTCTTGATGCTTGATTATATTTCTTCAGTGCTTCTTGGAGACTGTAATATCCTGGTTTCCCTGCAATGTCACTGGTTATTTGTCCTTTCTTTTCTTTCTGCCTTCCCATCCTGTCCCTGTCCTCTAAATATTGAAAGCCCTAGAGTTAATCATTGCCTTTCCTCATTTTCATCAATTCCTACTATTTTTGGTCTTTAAATATTCTCCATAGGTTGATGACACCAACTTTAACAGTATCTCTCTGGCTGCTGTGTACAATGCGATCTGGCTGATCCATTACAAGTCAATAGAAATAGTACAAGTGAGAGGGGATGATTGCTTGGGCTGGGGATAACAATGCATTTGGGAAGATGTGGTTAAATTCTGGAAATGCTTTGGAAGTAATGGCCACAAGACTTAATGATAAATTAGATTTTATTTGTGAAGGAAAAAAAAAATCAAGAATGGCAATCAGTGACTTTGCCTGATCTGCTGAGTAAATAGCAGCAGCATTATTAAGAAGGGAACTTTGGAGAAAGGGAAGTGGTCAATTAGGGCTTTGAATTGCCTTATAGATATCTAAGTGGAAGTGACTGAAAGGAATTTGCAGAGATGCATTTCAATTTGGTTAAATTAGAGAACACAAGGCAAGAAATGGAAAAAATAATATAGATTACACTTTTGAGTAATTTTATTATATATTGGATAAAAATAGGAAAATAGCTTCAAGAAAATTTAGTGTCAAAAATGTTTTTTGTTTTTTCTTTGTTTAAGCCTGTCAACCTGAGTTCTTATTAGAAAGCATCTAAAATCACCCTGGGTAACTTAAGTATGTAAATAAACTCTCAAATAAGTATGTAAAAATGAATACAGGTTATAACATCTCATAATCATAGATATGCCACTACCTAATTATGTAGATTAATAAAATATATTCTTAGCATTAATTCTTACATCTTTAAAATAAAGTTTGTTTATTAAGTGACCAAAATTTTCCACTTTAAAATTCTGGAATTGTAAAAAAAAATCTACAGTTGTGGAAGAACATCTGAGGCTAATTTTGTGAATATAGTGCTAGGAATGAACATATATATATATGAAGGTTCTATCTTGTTTTAAAAGCTTGATAGAGGTTACACAGGAAGTTATGTCATTTTTATTATGCTCTATTATTTATTTTGAGATTCAGAAGGTTTTTTAAAAATAATTACTTTAGAAATTAGAAAATGTTCGATATTGAGGGTGAGCAAATTTTTTGTGCCTTATTTCCTTATATTAAGAATAAGGATGAGAGAGGATGTAAGGGTATTTCAGTGGTAGAATTCTTGCCTGCCATGCAGGAGACCCAGGTTCAATTCCTGGTTCATGCAGTTTCCAAAAACAAACAAGCAAAACAAACAAACAAACAAAAATTCAACAAATGGTGCTGCAATAACGGGATACTCGCATGGAAAAATAATGAAATGCAACTCCACCATACAGCATACAAAAAAAAGAAAAATAGGGATAAGTATAGTACCTTATCATGTGAAAAGTCTTCAAATCATAAGCACTACAAATTTACCTATGCTTAATGATGTTAATATTTGAAAAGTTACTATTGTTTGAATTTTGGCTCTGTCATTGACACGTGCTGATAATATGAATATTCTGAACAGTGTGGGGCTGAATAATTTTTTTTGCACACAATGTGGATTATCTATTGCAAAGACCAGTCTCTACTGCTTTACCCTAGGGCATGTTCACTTCCGTCTCCTACCATCAATGTTATTTGGTTTGCTTATTTTTACACTACAGTTATTTGTTCTGCTCTATGAAATGAGATTCCTGGTCTCACACAATACATGGAGATGGAAAAAGATTTATTTAAACAACAAAAAAAGCAGTAAGGAAATTTATGAGAAGTAAGCATTCTATTTTTACCAAAAATTCATTTTTAAACAGATAGTCAGGAGGAAAAAAATTCAGATAAATCAAAATGTGTAACTAGTTCTACAATGGAAAAATTGCTATTTAGTGACTGATGAGTGCCTTCTCTGATTTTGAGAATTCTCAAACCACCATCCAACTCTCATTTGGACAAAACTGAGCACAAAATTGATGAAATATATCCTTTAGATAAAATATTAATATTAATTCTTGATACCTTATATATTAAAATGTATTAAAACTGAAGCAGAAAAAGAAGTATACTGTACAGATTTTGTGATAGTCATTTAATGTTTAAACCTAATTAGGCAGTTATCAAATATTCACATATATCATTTTGTGTTCTTTGAACTTTGTTTTATGTGTTTTTGCTCAATTGATCTTACTCCTAAATAATTAATGAGCTCATATTTATTATGAGCTTCTTTCCATGAAAACAATATCACTACAATATGCTTCTTTTCCCTCTTCATTAGCATAGCTGTTGGGAGTCTAGTTTGGAAAGCCATAAGAATATTACCCATTCACTTAGTAAATGTTACTCAGATTTTTTTTCCATAGTATTTAGCAAGAAATAAACAGTTCCAAGAGAAGTCATTGCGCAAAACTCAATCTCAATTAAACGTGGGCAAGACATTCACAAGAATCAGCAAAAGCATCCCGTGAGTCTAATGAGACTGGAGAAACACAGTTCCAAACAGAAAGCAGATAGGGGCTAATGGTGTGGGATCCTAGGACAGGAGAGCTCAGCTGCCACGAATCTATCCATACCCTGTCCAAGGAAACACACCTACAAAAGTGAAGGATATTGAGATACACACCTCAATTTTAGGGTATTTTAAAGTCAGTGAAATACTGTTTCAAATTCATCAACCAGTCATTTAAACCTTATTTCCCATATACACCTTCAAATGCACACAGTCAATGTCATTGCACACAACAACAAAGGCAGAATTTGAGGTTATAATCTGGCATAGCACAATTCTAAACCAGGATTTCTGGTCTCACCAGGTGATGAATGTCTGTTATGTGTTCTATGTGTTCTTTTGACCTATTGTTTTCTATGCTCGCGACCCTCTTCTCAGTGTTGGCCGACTGTAGTAGTTTTGTAGCCTGTATCTTGATCAGGATGTCCATTCTCCAAATCACCATACAAAATACTGCTTCCTTAAAAAGCAGACAAAGTTTTTACCTACAAAACACGAGAATACATATGCATTTTTTTAAAAAAAATTTATGTCTCCTTTTAAATTGTAAAAAATGATTTGATAGTAATTCTAATTTTGGAAAAACCAATGTCAAATATCCCTAGTATTGAAATTAGGACAATTGACAGTTTTCCTTATTCCAATTTTATGGCATTATTGTTCACCCGGGCAACATGGGCTCAATAGATCAATGTTCTTGCTCTCTAATTATTTTCTGGAACCATGCATTATCATTAATTATTCTAAACACAAAATCAGCCTCTTTGCCAATGTTTTCCAGTGTTCTTTGGCTTATTTTCAAACCGATGTTTCAATTGATGGTTTTTGTTTATAAATCCTATATAATAGTTATATGAGGGTTCATTTTATTACCTTCATTTTGAAGTCTTCAATATAAGCATAATCTTTGAATCAGAATACTGTGAGATTTCGTTGCTATTTTGTTTTTGAGAATCAGAGTATATCTTTGCTTTGGATTTTTTCTGAGACATTGGGATATATGGACTTAAATCCATTTTCTTAACAAAATAAGACTTTACACATGGGTACACTTTCATTCTGCCTTGATAGTTATACAGGGTCTTTTCTTACAGCCTTTGATTTTTCTGAGCCATGTAATCCCTCCATTGCCTTACTGATTATTAAAGCATGTGTATCTGTCATTAACAGTCATTACTAAATATCAGTACTCCAGTGTTTTGCAATGCAGACTTTTTCTTTGGTATTCAATAAAATGTTGCCTTGCCATGAAATACAACCCTGAATTTCCTGATGTTAAAATAACTGTTTATTAATTACATTATACAATTAATTAAACTGTTTTGGAAGGTTTATTGAAAAACATCTGA
This sequence comes from Tamandua tetradactyla, assembly GCF_023851605.1. NCBI lineage: Eukaryota > Metazoa > Chordata > Mammalia > Pilosa > Myrmecophagidae > Tamandua > Tamandua tetradactyla. Next base: position 81,600,116 of record NC_135336.1, on the reverse strand, counting down.
GCCATTTATTATCTGAATATTCCAAAATTTATTTTGGATTAAAATTAACTTGATAAATATAAAAGCAAAAAGATAAATAGATTAACTGATTTCATTAAACAGTGTTTCAGTAATTTTATTATAAGTATAGACATATTGTATATTATTTTTAAAACTTTGACACATTTTTACGTCATTTGCAGGGATTTATTAGATGACATTTTTGTACTATATCAGTCAGCTTCAGAACATCTAGAAAAAACAGTTCCCAGTATCAGAAACAAAATTATTTTCTTGAATATTAACTTTTGTTTCTTTTGTGCTTTTTCTTCTGCATGCCATGAATCTTCTAACTAAGCATGTGACCATTTTTATTTGAATGTTAGAACCAAACTTGCAGCCCATCTCCAGCAGTAGAACCAAATGGCACATAATTAGTATGCAAATCTACCCTCAGTTTTATAATTTCCCTAGCCCTCTTTGCTATTCTCTCTAATTCCTGAGGGTTTTATTATTACTCTGTCTCTTACAGCATGCAAATTTTAGAATCACTACAAAATCTCTTGTACATAAGACAGGATCTTTACAAACTGCAAACCAGGTGAACTAATATAGCCAACTTCTGAGCTGGCAGATAGCTTTCCCAACCAAATAAGCTGAGTAATAGAGCAAATCTCTCCTTACACCGACTAAGTATTTGAATCTTACTGACAACCTCCGCTCTGCTAATTCAGGAAAAGTAATGCCCTTATCAATACCATAACTTCTGCGCTGTCCCTACCAGGCTACTGCCTCATTCCCTTGGACTTAAAAGTTTTGCATATTCTGCAAGAAAACATCAAGACTAAATCAACTGTACCATTCATCATTGCTTTTCTTAGTCCTCAAAGTGGTAAGTTTCTTGGAACGTAACTTGTAGTTCCTTCTTATCTCTCTAATAATTGTCTGAGTTTCCTTTTTCCCGATGACATTTCTCCCCCATTTTCCCACCCCTTCTAACACTGCTGTTATGAATGCTGCATCTTTTTCTCCAATGTTGAGCACCTAACCTGCTTTCTCAACATTTTTTTTCCTAAAAGTTTACTCTGCTTCTTCCTAATTCCATTCAAATAGAGGGTCTTTATATGTTTTATGCTCCATATACCTCACATTAGAAGTGGAATCAATCTACTCCTTATTCTCAAACCATTTCTCCTCCATCCTATTGCAAAATCCACTGTCCTTTGACAGTTGTGCCATCTTGACTTTTTCATTGTGTGATCTTCCTTCTTACAGACATTCTCCATACTTATCTAGGATCCTAATATCTGAGCTTTAGGAGCCCTCCTAAAGTCACGAGGATGCCTTTATACCCTTGATAAAAATTTACCATTTCCTCACAATAACTTTTTCTACACCATATTTGTCCCCCATCCTATGGTCAAATACTAACTATGGAATCAAAACAACTTTGAAGTTACTCCCTCGTCCAAATTTTCTCACCATAGAATTTCATCATCACAGGTTACATTTATCTTCACATGTAACTGAAATTCATGGATTATTACTATGCAGTTATTCTTTCCAGTCCTTTTAACTCTCTGGTCCTTCTGTCATTTTGGATGTCCCAGGCAAGCACATAACACATATAATTATTTTTGTTTAACTTCTCGAAATCTACTCTCAGATAACTGAAATACTAATGGATAAAATCAAATAGATACTGCTATATAATCTTTCATCACCAATGACAGCTAGTTTTTAATCTTACATTATGGTTTATGTTTATGAACTTGGTTATCTGTCAATTGTCTATGATTACTTCAAGCCATTTCAGACCAGACCATTATTTTGTTTTTCTTTTTTCATTATAAATCAATCAATGGGCTTTCTTTCTATGGAAAAGGACAAATAAAAGCCATATGATAATAAATCTCTCAAATTCCTAATTGAAGAATTGATAATCTCAGTACTCACTGCAAAAAGGATACAGGTGTAAACCAATTTTTCCATATGTGATCTGAATCTTCACCACTTCCCCTTTTAGGAAATGTGCCGCATTAATTTCTTCTGCTTTCTGGGACCACACAAAACTGTTTTTCTCTACTGTGCTCCCATCAGCTTATAACCTTATTAAAGCTTCTCTTTTTTTTTTTTTTGAGATTAAAAACAAGTTTCTGATTTTCCAAATTAATGACAAAATGCAATATACAATGATAGGTTGCATCATTTTAATTCAGTCTTAAAGAAAATATAGAGCTCTCACATACATTATTTCCTAACCTATGGCTCTCAAAATGGTCCTCATATACTCTTCTAGAATTACTGAATTTTACAAGGAGCATATTAGGTCATTTAAGGAACAATTCTTATTTTAAAGATAGAAATCTATATTTTAAAAATCAACAAAATGTACAAAAAATGTGATATATACATATGATGTGTATGTACATATATATGTACATACAGATACATACATATATATATATATACACACGATGGAATATTATGTAGCAGTAAGATGAAATGACATTTTGGAGCACATGACAAGATGAATGAGCCTTGAGGACATAATGCTCAGTGAAATAATCCAGATACAAAAGGATAGATATTTTATGATCCCACTTTTATGGCCAGCATAAAGGTATAATCAGAGGCTTATAATATAGAATATAAGGGACTTAGAGATGCATAGAAATTGGATATGGGTGAGTGGTTAGTTAATGAGGTTGAACTCCAAGGTAAGGGAATAGATAGAAGTAAAGGTGGTTCTCTAGTGGGTCTATAAGTAATATTACCATATTGAGGATGAACAAGATTAAAAGGGGTTGTATAGAACTACATGTCCCCACTGATTAACACTAGAAATATGAATTAGCTCTTATGAGAATTGCTTCAAAGATATGATTCGTGTACAAAGAGTGTAAGTCCAAGGTACAGGGGGAAAATTGCTATTGCATGCGATGAGCTATGTTCAAAAGGAAACCATCAGTACTACCACAGCAACAGCAGAAGTAAACAATGGGGCGAGGGACAAGAGTTAAGAGAAGGTTTAGATTTCCTATTTGGTAAAGGTGTGTTTATTGGCTATCTTTCTGTTGGGAACAATGAAATTATCTAAAATTGAGAATGTTGATGGACTATGGATTTTGGGCACTATACATGATGACTGATTTATGTAGGTGGCTGAAGGATGCACTGACTGAGAAGTAGATTGGTGAACGATGGTATATACTTATTAATGAAGGTTGTGCTTCACTAACACATTAAAAGGAACAAAGTTGTGAGGCAAACAAAGATATGAACTAATATGTGGGACATTTGGTGATGCAAAATACCCAGAAATAAAAGAACAACAATGGTATGGTCTCCTTTAGAAAACTGGGGACTAGATTGTAAACTTTTATAGCAGACACATTAAGTCTTGAGCTGTGATTATTTTTTCTGGATTTTGAAAGGCTGTTATACATATATATATATATATATTTATATTTATATATATTTATAATCTTTAGGGATAGGAATTAAGCTGATCAGGTTGGGGTTAAAGTAATTCAGAACACAGGGGTAAGGAAGACAGTGTCTACGTTTTAGAACCACACATATTCTTTGAGACCAAAGGAAGAACTGTTTATGTGGTCTACGACTGAAATTTTCTGTAGCACATAACATAACTCAACCTATCTGTATAGTTCATTTGAACAACTGAAACACAGGGAGCCCAGAATAAAAAAGCAGTCCTTTAATCCTGTATAGCCTAATGTCATGCCTGAATACATCCTCAAGTATATTAAGCAGATAATTAAAAAGTACTGGCAAAGTCCCTTGAGGGACAGGAGAAAGAATATGGAACTATTAAACCTTACAACCAGGGAATCTCCTGATACTATGTCAAACTTTAGGGACACCCAAATCAATAGGCCATACCCTCAATACTGAGGCTTACCCTTGTGAAGCTTATGTAAGTAGCAGAGAAGCTTAGCTTATGTACAGATATACCTAAGAGTTACTTTTGAAGAACCTCTTTTCTTGTTCAACTGTGGCCTCACTCTCTCTAAGCCCAACTTTGCAAGGGAAATCATTGCCTTTCCCCCTACATGGGACATGACATCCAGAAGTGAAAGTCTCCCTGGTGACATGGGAGATGATTCCCAGGGATGAATCCAGCCTGGCACTGTGGGAAAAATTCCATCCTAACCAAAAGGGGAAAAAGCAGTATAACTAATAAAATATAAGTAGCAGAGAGAGTTCAAACAGAATTGGGTGGCTACTCTGGAGGTTGCTCTTACACAAGCTTCTGTTAGACCTTGCTACCTACCATAACCTGCCAAACTCCAAATAGAACCATTTCCGCCAATTCTAAAGAGCATGTAGGGTAATATATAAGAACCCTCAAAGATTCTATGCATTAGAATAACTTTCCAGAAACCTACAACTTCCGGACAGGTCCCTGGTCCAGATAAATCTTGAAACCCAGAGGGCCCAACCACTTCAGAACATCAGCTAGTTCCATCTCCTTACCCCTTTGATTGGCAACCCCTTTCAACATGAAAAAGTTGGAATGGCCATATCTCAAACACCCTTAAAGGGAGGGATGGAAAGATCAAAGATGATGGTGGAGTTAAACAGTTAAGGTAGGATTTAACAAATGAATATGAATGTTGAATCATTAAATCGTTACCTTTTTTAGTGTCCAGAATCATAGAGGTGATAGAAGTAAAAGCCAAAAATTGTGGAATTGTATCCCATGTCAAACTCTGAAATATGTTCCACAACTAATTGTAGTGCCTTGCAGTGAAATGTATTGCTTCTTTTGAATATATGTTATTTTTCACAAAAAAGAAGGAAAAAGGTTAATTGTGATGATAAAAATACATTTAAGCCTTCTAGCCTCCTATATTCTAGAGCAGCAAGAAGGAAATATCTTCTTGCTTTCAAGGTAACCCATGAAAAACTCTGGGATCTGTCCAGTAACTACTTTTTTTGAAGAGTGCATTGAAAACTATTGCTTTTTTATTTCTTTGCTTTGTATATATGTTATACAATACAATAAAAAAGTAAAAAAAAAAAAGAAGAAGAAGAAATGCATGCATATCTCACAGATTTTGGAAGTCAGCGTTCCAGACATGGTTTAGCTTGGTGCTCTGTTTCAGCACCTCTATCTGATAAAACTATAATCACGATGTCACAAGGGTTGGGTTTCATCTAAGACTAGACTGTCAAGGATCAGCTTCTGATTTCATATGGTGGCTGGTAGAAATCTTTTCTTTGCAGCCTTTTCTGAGTAAGAGTCTTAGTTTTGCTGGTATGAATGGGATGACCCATCAGGTCCCTTGCAGGCAAAGGACAGAGATCAGCTTCAATTCCTTGCCACATGGATTCTCCATCATGACCATTTCCTTCTTTAAATCATGCAAAACAAGTAGGCAACAGAGAGAGTCTATTAGTAAGATAGAGTTAAAAATACTACGCAATACAATGACATAAGTGTCATATCACATTTGCTTTTTTTGATTGGTTAGTAAAAGTCACAAATCCTGCTGATACTTAAGGGGAAGAGATTATACAAAAGCACGGATGACAGGAATTAGACATAATTAGAAGCAATCTTAGCATTAGTCTGCTGCATACATTGTTATTTATTCATTTTTTTGTGCATGAAAACTGTTAGATGAATTAATTTGAATTTAAATATTGAAAGGCATATAATTTTCTGAGTGTCTTGTGATAGTTTTTATAATTTGCTTGAAATTGCAAGACTAATATCTGTCATTGTAAACTGGTAGCATTTGAATTAGCTTATTTATTAAAAGAAAAGAAACTGGTAGAAATGATGCACTAAACATCTTTTCTAAGGTTGCGATAATGTGCTGATTTTCCAAGATTAATAAACAGCAATATGATCCAGATTAGGAGAACATTAAAGGGTCTTTGGAGATAAATTTATCAGACCAAGCATTCTATTTAAAAGGGATATATTACATGCAATTTACCCACAACTCCCACTCTCTTTAGGAGACACTGAATGTCCTTTATTTTTTTGGCTTTCAAAGTTAATTGTTTTACTTATCTCAAATTCAGAGCATCCATTCTGCCATTAGGTCTTACAGATTGCTGTAAAAAATCCCCAGCCTAAGTTATCTAAGTAATCGTATGAAAGCACTGGAAAGGAGATAGTTAATAGAGAATGATAAATAGACAGCTATCCTTCTTAATATTATTTGTGGAATCTCTGACAGACTGCTGTTTGACCTTCTTAAGTGAGCAGCTTGCTTTCAACACCCACAACTGATGTACATACATGATCACTTGGCTGTCAACACTCATAACCATCTGCTGTGATGGCAACATGCCTTCTCTCAGAATGATGTGCCAGTTTAGACTGCAGGTGCCAACTAAGTAGATTGGCAGCCTTAAATTCTGAAAATGCTTTCTCTTGTTCTCAAAAGCAATGCCACATTAACACCCACATGGCTTCTTACCACCACAACACCTGTTCATTATTTTCAGGCCAAAAATATTCATGAAATAAACCAATAGTGAGCATCTGATGAAACAGCACTGGTCACCAATGGGGTATTTAAAGTACAACATACAGCTGTGTACTAAGAAGTGACTGCATGCATTGAAATAGCACAAAAATGTATAAAAAGTTATACAACCAAAGATCATTTTAAGGAAAATGATTCCAAAAGTGTAAGGTCTTCAAAATAACATTATTTGTGCCCTTTTTCTTTTGGTGGGGAATAGCTAGCTGCTCGGTGCTATATAAAATATTATGGATTTTGCGATGGCCTAATATGCAATGGCCCTAATATGCAATGGCCCTACATATGTGTGATATATGTGTGTGTATGTATGCACATACATATATGTATTGTATAGTTTTTTATTTGTAGCAGAATTTCAAAGGAAATGGAAAAAAATGATAGAGGTAAAGTGATAAAGAAATTACTTGATTGGAGTTCCATGTTTCTAGCATTACGTGGCTCTGTGAAAGACAGTACATATTTGAAGTTAACACCAGAGTTCTGTGAAATTCCTTCCTTTTTATATACCACATTTAGGGTCAAATTATAATAGACTTCTATTATCATCTGAAATGTATACGTGCCAGGTTTTAGGATAGCTTCAGGACAAAAAAAAAAAATTACCCTGTTCAATTATTTTGTACCGTCTCTACAAAAACTTCAAAGTTTACCTTTTCCTGCAGCTAATGACCTTTTCGCACATTTTGTAGTGGAAATACTACTCAATAAACAACAGCCACTGCATCACTGCTTCTCCTGTCCTGAGCCTAAAGTCTGCCTTCATCATCTACCACTTCCTTTCTGCTATGAAAGAGAAAAAATGCACCTCTTCCTCTAAAGGATCATTTTCTCCACTAGTACCTTTTCCACTTACTCAGGAGCTACTTTCCATTAGTTACTCCCTCCTGCTCTTGTATTTTCAGCCCTCCTTTCTTTGGGATAAGTTTGTCACCTTGAAGACATGAAATAATATCTCTCCTCATAAAGCAAACAAAACTGCCTTGTCCCAAAATTTTTCCTTTTAGTCTTTTCCCGCCAATACATTAAAAACTTGAAAGAGTGGTGCTTCATGACACCTCCACTTCTTCACCTTGCATCTGCCTTTTAGTCTGTTCCAATCTTCATTCAGCTCGTGTCACTTGAATAAAACTGGTCTTATTAACATTTTCCTGGTTTCTGACTTGTTAAATCTGATATACAGTTGTTTTTCTCTTCTCATCTCACTTAACCTCCCACAGAATTCTACACAGTAGATCATTCTTACTTGTTTGAACTTTTGTTTTCTTCCTCACACAACACAGACAAGTTTTCCTCACACACCTCTGCTCATGCTTCAGACGCCTTTACTAGACACTTTTTCTCTATTGGTCCCTTACGTATTGAAGTTTTTTATGAATTAGTACTGAATATTCTTTTCTTCAAGTACTAAAATTTCCTTTTTATATGACCCCATTATTTCCATGGGTCCCAATTCAGATTAGTGGTTGCTTAGGTTCCTTGAACTGCTATACCGCAATAAGTTTACTTTAACGTTGGAAATTTATTGGCTCACAATTTTGAGGGCGGTAGAAATCCAAAACCGAGGTGTTAATAAGGAGGTCATTTTTCCTCAAAAGTGTTATATTCTGGTACTGACTTCTGGTGATCATTGGCTTCCCTTGGCCCGTATCCCTGACACATGCAGTGTTCTCTCACTTCCTGTATGGATTCCCATGGACTATGACTTCTGGCTCCTCCCCATGGCTTTCTCTTTCTGTATCTTAATTTATTCTGCTTATAAAGGATTCCATTAAACTAGATTAAGGCCCATTCTCATTCAGTTGGGCCATAACTTAACTAAAAATAGAATCTTCGAGAGTTCTTATTTGCAATGGATGCATACCCAAAGGAATGTTGATTAATACTAAGAATATATTTAAATTGGGGTACATAATTCAATCTACCACAGTGGTCAATTCACAAATGCTTCCATAGATGTCCTCTGATTTCTAAATAAGTATATTTTCAAGGCTCTTATTTCCATAGGATTTCTATTCATCTGTGAGAGAAGCGGAGCCCTTGTCCAAGGATTTAGTACTTCAGTCAGAGTAGATTTGTGTAAACTACTGCTTGGGATACACTGATCTCAGCTCTTTAACTTGCTAATGCATACTCTTTACCAGATCTTAGATTGAAAGCCACATCCGATTACCATATTCAGAAAAGAAAAAAAAAAGATAATTTGATTATTTGCATTCATTCCAATATTCTGTGTTTTCTTCTACAAAATGTATTATATTAATCGTCCTGTGTGATTTTCTTCTTTCTGCTGAATCTCAGTGTATGTTATGGCACTTATTAGGGGCTCAGAAAGGTGTTTTGAGTAAAGTTAATATAGCTTTTACTCTAACCTCAGTATTGGTGATCAAATGAAAAATTTATAGAAATAAGAATTTAACAATCCATTCATCTTCAAAGATATAATAAGAAATTTAATGGATGGATGTTAAAACATGTTAAAAATACAAGAAACAATTTGCAAATGCTTTCAATTATAATTTACCATCCTGACTAAAATTTGAAATTAATGGTAAAAAGGTATAGAAAAATCTTTTCATTGAATTTATTTAAATTTCAAAATAGATGCTTCTTGCCTGGGATACTACTGGCATAAAGCATGACATTATTTGACTGTCTTATGTTCAAAGTCTAAACTAGTTACTCCCTCTATTCTCTTTTAGACTGTATGTTCTCTGACTCTTTGATGGTCCCTGTGTATTATGCTGTAGTGCAATGACATGTTTATCATATGCCAAAGCACAACAGTGATCTTTTCTGTAAAAATACAGAGACATAGATTAACTTGCCAAGGTCATCCAGAAGTGTTGACAGAACCATGATTAAAATTCCCTGTCCAGTTATAACAATGTCCTTGCAGCATTCTTGTAAGTCTACAGCCAAGATCTGTAAGATAATTTATATTTGAGCTTACATGCTCAGAATCAGTGTGGTCTAGGTCCATTTTAAACCTGAAAAAGTAAAAAGATTATTTATAAATTAAAAAAAATCATTGTGATTACTTTTACTGAGTAAAATGCACTCAAAATTAGATTATGATATCAAACTAATTTTAGGAATTCTAACTCAACTTTCATAATGTACCATATGAAAATGCGACGATTTACCTAAGTATAAGAAAGTATGAAATGTGAAAAACTATTTTTATTTAAAATAAATGAGTATTTACACATGGTCTAGACTGCACAAATACGAAAAGCAAAAAGGACATTTATGTTAGTTATTGAGAAATATACTTCACATATAGGCATTATCAATTTATCATGTGAGTGGAATGATTTGCATCAGAAATATAAGCTATATTCCATAAGCAATAGAATTTTGAAGATGCAAGTAGACTAACTGGATTTTACCAACAATATTTAGAATGAAAAAGCAAGTCTAATTTTTAGAGTTATAGAGAAAACAAGATATTATTGCAATTATAGAAATGAGAAATAGTTAGGGCAGCTATAGAATTTGTAATGGTGGCAAAAAGGAACTTGAACTTAAATGTAACATTTCAGAAACATAAAAGTATATATTCATAATTGAGAAAATAAGACTAAACAACACCACAGTTTTAAGTTTGAATGACCTGGAAATGGTGACAATGATGAAACAGTTGATATCCCGTTGGATTTTGAAGGACATTGAAAAATGGAAGAACACATTTATTGGAAGGCAAACATAATATTTTTAGTTTTCTCTATGTTGAATTTACTCCAGCTATTTATCATGATTTTTGGCAGGCAATTTGGGACAAATATTTCTAAGTTCAGAATAAATGATGAAGCTGAAGTATGAGCCAAATATATTCAACTTTAGGTGAATACACAAGTAATTTTAGGTGAATATATAGGAATACATGATAAAACTAAAAAATACATTATAAAGTGTGTGTGTGTGTGTGTGTGTGAGAGAGAGAGAGAGAGAAAGAGAGAGAGAGAGAGAGAGAGAGAGAGAAGCAGAAGCAGAAAACAGAACCATGAGGAACAATTTGACTTAAAAGTTGTCTCAAGCATTTAATGAAGAGAGAGCTAATTGAAATGTTTGCTTACTTATATGTCTAATGGAAGTATATGATTGCTGACAAAAGTAGCTCCTCTTTTTCCAAAAGTGAGACCTAGTTCGTCAACTGATAATAATATCCCCAGTCCATTAAAAACTAAGTGCATGCCGCAATCAAAACAAGAAATAATGAAGGTTAGGGGAAATAAATATTCCCATCTTCAGTAATTCTTTCTGTGGTAGAGGATTTCTATTTACACAAAGTTCTTGTTTCCTTTCCATCCCCTACTTAGAAGATAAAGAATATGATCCGAAGAGTGAGTTTCTGACAAGGGTTTAAGCATGTGTAGCTTAGTACCAGTCCCTCTTTGAGATCTGCCTACATGCCAGTGCTCCTATAGTCATGAGCAATGGTTGTGATTGAGCTATTCTACCTATGACTGAATGGGATGTCTCACCTGAAGGCTTAGTAATAGGAATATCATGGTATAGGACATTAAGAGAATTGGAAAGTAAGCTGAAATGTAGGCTTCGGACAAGTCCTATATTGAGTGAAATTTTCCTTTGTGCTTTCTTTAACAACTTTATTGTGATTAAATTCACCTACCATAAATTTCACCTATCTAAAGTATACAATTCAATGTTTTTTAATATATTTGCAGAGCTGTGTGACCATTATCACAATCTAATTTTTGAACATTTTATCATCCCAAAATGAAACCTCATATCCACTAACAGTTACTCCCCATCTTTCCACCCAACCCCTGATAACCACAATATGTACTTTCTTACACTTAATTGTGTGGTAAGTTGTATTTCACTATGAGGTTGAACTTTTATAGATGTATGAATATGTTAAATATTGTTGCCTAGAAAGATAGTCTCTGGTATTTGAAGTTTAATGTGGTTTATGATGCAATTTAGGCAAGAGAAAATCATTAAAGGGGAAATAAATTTTAAAAAAAGAATATGAAAGTTTAAAGTTGAGAATATCTCTTAGGTTTTCCCAGGGCAAGAACAGAAGAGAATAGAGAAAGACTGTTAGAGAGAGAGAGAGAGAGAGAGAGAGAGAGAGAGGATAAGAATGTAAATTTTTTTACAAATGTGAAAAAAAAATAAATAAGAGGCTCAAAGCAATCAGTGCATCTAACCGATGGGAATTCCAGAAAAAAGAACCCAGAATAACGTAGGGAATACAATATCCCCCCAAATTATATTAATATATTTATTTTTTTAAATTGGAGCAGAATTCCTACACTTCTATTAGAACATTTAAAATAGCAATATTACTAAAGGCTGATGTGAACACAGATAAACAGGCTCTCTCATACATTATGGGTAGAAAGGAAAAATGTACAGCTACTCAGAAAATACTTTGGTAGTTTCTTACAAAACCATGCATGCAAATTTCAGGAAGATGGCTGAATAGGGCAGATCAAGTTCAGCCCTGCCCAAAGGAAAAATTAGAGAAGGGACAGGAGGGAGACTGAAACAGTGATTCAAAAGTGCAACTAACCTGGGACAACCTTCTGTACCACATAGGGTGGCCCTGGTTGTAAAAGCTAAGGAGCTGAAAAGCAGGAAATGGAGCCTAACATGGAAGCACAGAGCCCACAGGAGTAAACAGATAGTGACAGGGACTAGGAAGTAAGCCAAGCTGCAAGCGCTACCTTCACCAGTGCAGCCCCACCACCTGCGACTCACTCCACATCCCACGCACTGAACCCCATCACCCACCCTCACTATTCACACTCCAAGTGACCCCGCCACACCAACCCCCAGTGCTTGTACCCACCCCAAACCCCCACTCCAAGTGCAGCCCAACCCACTTTCCTGCGTGCCTCCTGAACAATACCGCCCCCTCCCCATTCCCTGCACTGCTGTCACACCAGAGCATAAAAGCTGCGAGTGCATGCCTCTATACCCAGGCTATATCTGCCCCTCACCACCCATAGTGTCTCACAGCCTCACCCCACCCCCCTTGAGCTCTGTACATCAGTTTATGGCACTCCTAGACCCCGCATGGCCATGGCCCTCAGTCATGTTTTAGAGAGCTGAAAAAACACTGACATGTGCAGTTGGGTCAATCTGCCCTCAGCCCATAAGGCATAATGCTGATCTGCTGCCATAGTTCCACACATATGCATAAAGGACCCCAAGCCCTACACCAGTGCACACCAGGGTTATGCCCCCCAGACCTGTGGACCCTGCACAGCTACATCCTCCCTGGCTGCTGGGTGTCCACTTCCACAAGCATCAGCATAACATCCCTAACCTGTGCCAATACCTGCCCTGCGAGGCATTGTATTGCACTGTTGTGCCCTTCCCTGTACCCTGCATCCTGCTACATGTCCAACTCACAAACACAAAGCTTTAGACTACTGAAGGAAATCAACACCCAAAGTAAATCAACTGAGATATTTACATGTCACAAAACAACAGAGGATCACTAGGTATATCACAACGCAGATAAATAAAGCCCAGCCTAATGACCAAATTAAAACACCAGAGGAGACACAGATTTTGGAACAATTAATCAAAGACGTTCATATAACTCTACTTAATAAAATAAATGGGGTGGTTAATGACATAAATGAGATCAAGAAGACAGTTGAAGAGCATAAAGAGAAATTTGAAAGAATAAATAGAAAACTACTGGATAGATATCACAGAGATTAAAGACACTGTGCACCAAATAAAAAACATGCTAGAGGCACACAACAGCCGATTTGAAGAAAAGGAAGAAAGCATAAGTGATACAGAGGACAGGATAACTGATTTTAAGGACTCAAACAGAAAATGGCAAAGAAAGATGGAAAAATTTGAATTGGATCTCAAGGAAATGATAGGCAAAACAAAGCACACAAATATAAGAATCATTGTTGTCCCAGAAGGAGAAGAAAGGAGTAAAGGGCTAGGAAGAGTAGTTCAGGATATGATAGGGGGAAATTTTGCAGCACTTATAAAGGCCATAAATATACAAGTCAAAGAAGCCCAACAAGTTGCAAACAGAATAAATCCAAATCGGCCTTCCCCAAGACACATACTAATCAGTCTGTCAAATGTTGAAGAGCAGCAGAAAATCCTGAAAGCAGCAAGAGAAAAGCAATCTATTACATACAAGGGAAACCACATAAAACTGTGTTCAGACTACTCAATAGGCACCAGGGAGGCCAGAAGGCAGTGGTAAGATATATTTAAGATCCTGAAAGAGAAAGACTTCCAGCCAAGAATTCTGTACCTAGCCAAATTATCCTTTAAAACTGAGGGGGAGATTAATAAGACAAATAAGTCCTGGAAGAAATTAGCAACAAGAGACTGGCCCTACAAGAAATACTAAAGGGAGTTCTGCTGAAAAAAAAAAAAAAAAGGCAGGAGAGGGAGGTCTGGGAGGGCACAAAATTGAAAAGTGCCAGTAAGGGTAACTTAAAGGATGAAAAAAGAAAGAGAGAAAAGAATACATAGATCTGATAAATAAAATATAAAAGATTAGATGGCAGATTCAAGAAGCATTTTTTTCAGTAATAACTTTGAATGTTAATGGACTAAACTTACCAATTAAAAGATAAATATTGGCAGAATGGATTAAGAAATATAAATCCAGCTCTATGCTGCTTACAAGTGACTCATTTTAGACACAAGGATAGAAATAGATTGAAAGGGAAAAGATGGAAAAAGATTTTCCACACAAGTTGCAACCAAAAGACAGCAAGAGTAGCTATACTAATCTCAGACAAAATAGACTTTAAATGTAAATACATAATGAGAGACAAAGAAGGACACTATATATTAATTAAAAAGACAATTCACCATGAAGATATAGCAATCATAAATGTACATGCTCCCAGTCAAGTAGCTCCAAAGTATAAGAGACAGACATTGGCAAAACTGAAGGGAGAGATAGATGTTTCAACAATAACAGTAGGAGACTTCAATACACCACTCTCCTCTATAGATAGAACAAGCAGACAGAAGACAAGCAAGGAAACAAAGAAGTTAAATAACCTGATAAATGAATTATATCTAACACACATATATAGATCAATGCACCCCAAATACACAAGGATATATATTCTTCTTTAGTGTACATGTACCTTCTCCAGGATAGATCATATGGTGGAGCACAAAAAAGGTCTTTGTAAATTTAAAAGCATTGAAATTATTCAAAGTACTTTTTCTGATCACAATGGAATGAAGTTGGATCTCAATCACCATCAAAGAATGAGAACATTCACAAATATATGGAGATTAAATAGCACACTCTTAAACAAACAGTGGGTCAAAGAAGAAATTGCTGGAGAAATCAGTAGCTATCTGGAGACTAAGGAAAATGAGAACACAACTCATCAGAAGTTATGGGATGTGGCAAAGGCTGTGCTGAGAGGAAAATTTATTGTCTTAAATGCCTATATTAAAAAACAAAAAGATCAAAAATCAAGGACTTAATTGCTTACCTGAAGGGACTTGAGAAAGAACAACAAAGTAACCCCAAAGCAAAAAGAAGAAGAGAAATAAAAAAGATTAGAGCAGAGTTAAATGAATGGGAGAATAAAAGAACAATAGAAAGACACAATAAAACCAAAAGTTGGTTCTTCAAGAAAATCAATGAAATTGATGGACCACTAGCAAGACAACAAAGAAAAAAAGAGAGGATGCAAATAAACACAATCAGAAATGAGACAGGATGCGTTATCACAGATGCTGAAGAAATAAAAGAAATCATAAGAGGATACTGTAAACAACTATAAGCCAAAAAACTAGACAACTTAGATGAAATGGACAAATTTGTGGAAATACACAAACAAGCTACATTGACTCAGGAAGACATAGAAGATCTCAGCAAACCAATCACAAGTAAAGAGATTCAATTAGTTGTAGGAGCCAAAGGGTTAATAGAAAACCTACGGAATTTATTGGGAGTGACTGGCTTCAAAGTGGCCTTGAGGAGGTCTGCTGCAAACAGCGAGCTCCCAGCCGTGAGCCTTATCTGGGGATGGAGGGGGAAGAACATGTTCTGCAAACAGACTTGTTTTGCTCCTACTTTCCCACATGAAGTATGGAATGTTCCCTTTTTGCTACCCAGATATCTGGGAGGCTAGATTGAAAGTAACAAGGGAGCAAGGGAGTAATATACTGAAAAACAGGCTTGGTCAGCAAAAGAGCTGTGAGAAATGATACAAAATAAAGCAGCTGAAGCTCTTCGGGGCTGCAGTCATCTTGTCTGTCTTCTGTGTGTCTGTGTGACTCATTCCGAAGGAAGTGTCCGCGTCCGTGTTTCTTATTTCGCAGGGGGTTGCTGAAAGACTGCAACATTAGTCATCAAAAATCTTCCTACAAAGAAAAGCCCAGGTCCAGATAACTTCATAGGGGAATTTTATCAAACATTCCAAAAAGAATTAAGACCAATCCTCCTTAAACTTTTCAAAAATATTGAGGAAAAAAGAACTCAACCTAACTCATTTTATGGAGCTAATATCATTTAAATAACAAAACCTGGGAAAGATGCTCTAATAAAGGAAAACTACAGACCAATCTCCCTAGGAAAAATTCTCAGCAAAATATTAGCAAAACTAATCCAACAACATATTAACAAATTTTACACCATGGCCAAGTGTAGGTTATACCAGGTATGCAAGGATGATTCAAAACAAGAAAATCAATGAATGTAAAATAGTACATTAACAAATCGAAAGGGAAAAATCACATGATCATCTTGATTGATGCTGAGAAAAGCATTTGACAAAATTCAGCATCCATTCTGATAAGAGCAATTCAAAAGATAGGAACCAAAGGTAACTAACTCAATATGCTAAAGGGAATGTATGAGTAAACAATAGCCAGCATTGTACTCAATAGAGAAAGACTGAAAGTTTTCCCCCTAAGATCAGGAATGAGACATGGATGCCCACTGTTACCAGTGTTATTCAACATTGTGCTAGACATTCCAGTCAGAGCAATCAAGCAGGACAAAGAAATGAAAGACATCCAAATTGGAAGGGAAGAAGTAAAACTTTCATTATTTGCAGATGGGATGATATTATACTTGGAAGATCCTGAAAAATCTACAGCAAAGTTATTTGAGCTAATAAATACACCAAATATTTGTTGTGGCAGGATATAAAATTGATGTGCAAAAAATCAGTAAAGTTTTTATATATAAGCAGTGATTTAACTGAGGAGTCAGTAAAGGAAGAAATTCCATTCAAAATAGCAACTAAAAGAATAAAGTACTTAGGAATGAACTTAATTAAGGATGTAAAAGACTTGTACACAGAAAACTATATAGCATTGCTAAAAGAAATCAAAAGAGATATAAATAGATGGAAAGCCATTCCCTGCTCATAGACAGGAAGACTAAATGTAGTTAAGATGTCAATTCTACCCAAATTGATTTAAAGATTCAATGCTATACCAGTCAAAATGCCAACAACCTACTCTAAAGTCTTGAAGAAGCTAGCTACCAAATTCATCTGGAAGGGGAAGAGACCCCGAATAGCTAAAAGCATCCTAAAAAAGAAGAAGAAAGTGGAAGGATTAATACTCCCTCACTTTTAAACCTATTCTAAAGCTACAGTGGTCAAAACAGCATGGTACAGGCACAAAGAGAGAAACATTGACCAATGGAATCAAATCGAGAGTGTAGAAATAAACCACCAAATCCATGGTCAACTGATTTTTGGCAAGACCCTCAAATCCTCTGAACTGGAACAACACAGTCTTTTCAGTAAATGGACATGGAAGAACTGGATATCAACAGTCAAAAGAAGGAAAGAAAACCCCTATTTTACACCCTACACAAAAATTAACTCAAAGTGGATCAAAACCTAAATATAAGAACTAGCATCATAAAACTTCCAGAAGAAAATGTAGGAAAATATCTTCAAGACCTAGTAATAGGAGGTAGCTTCCTAAACTTGACATCCAAAGCATAAGCAACAAAAGAAAAAAAAGATATATGGGAACTCCTAAAATCAAATGATTCTGCACCTCAAAAGACTTTGTTGAAAAGGTGAAGAGCTAGCCAACCGAATGAGAGAAAATATTTGGAAATCACATATCAAAGATTTTTGGATATCCTGTAAATCACAGGATATCAAAGACAAAGGCTTGATATCCTGTATACACAAAGAAATCATATAACTCAACAACAAAAAACAAACAACCCAATTATGTAATGGACCAAATATATGAATAAGCATTTTTCTGAAGAGCAAGTACAGATTGCTCAAAAGCACATAAAGAGATGTTCATTTTTCATTGTCTATAAGCAAAATGCAGATCAAAACTACAATGAGATACCACCTCACTATAAGAATAGCTGCTATTAAACAAACAGGAAGCTATAAATGTTGGAGAAGATGTGGAGAAACTGGAATATTTATGCATTGCTGCTGGAAATGTGTAATGGTGTAGTCACTATGAAAGACTCTTTGGCATTTCCTTTGAAAACTAAATATCGAGTTGCCCTATGACCCAGCAATAACACTACTTAGTATGTACCCATAAGAACTGAAAGCAGTGACACAAACAGACATTTGCACACCTATTTTCATAGCAGCATTAATCATATTCCCCAAAAGATGGAAATAAACCAAATACCTATCAATAGACAAGTGGATTAACAAGATGTGGTATATATATACGGTGGAATATTATGCAGCAGTAAGATGAAATGACATTCTAAAGCACATGATAAGATGGATGAGGCTTGAGGACATAACGCTGAGTGAAATAAGCCAGACACAAAAGGATGGATACTGTATGATTCCACTTTTTTTTTTTTTCAATGGGCAGGCATCAGCAATCGAACCCAGGTCTCCAGCATGGCAGGCGAGAACTCTGCCTGATGAACCATTGTGGCACACCTGTATGATTTCACTTTTATGATCATGGTAAAGGTAAAATCAGAGCCTATGATACAGTATATAGGGGGCATAGAGATACATAGAAACAAGAGATGTGTGAACCATTAGCTAATGAGGTTGAACTCCAATGTAAGGGAATAGGTAGAAGTGAAGGTGGTTCTCTAGTGAGTCTAGATGAAATATTACCATATTGAAGATGAACAAGATTGAAAGGGGTTCTACAGATATACATATCCAACTGATTAACACTAGAAAAATAAAATACTGCTTGCAAGAACTACTTCAAAGATATAGTTTGTATACAAACAGATTTTAAGTCCAGGGTACAGGGGGAAATTGTTATTGCATGCTATGGGTTGTGTTTAAAGGAATTAGCAGAGGTAAATAATGAGGGAAGGACAAGAGTTAAGAGGATGTTTAGATTTTCTATTTGGCAAGGGTGTGTTTATTGGTTATCTTTCTCTTGGGAACAATAAACTTATCTAAAATTGAGAGTGTTGATGGACTGTGGACTTTGGGCTCTATACACAATCCCTGATAAATGCAGGTGGCTGAAGGATGCACTGACTGAGATGTAGATTGGTGAACGATTGTGTATACTTATGAATGAATGCTGTGCTGCTACAAAAAAGAAGTGAAATTGTGAGACAAGCAACAATGTGAGTGAACATGTGGGACATTTGATAAGGCAAAATAAGTCAGAAACAAAAGAACAACAATGGTATGGTTTCCTTTTAAAAATGCTTACAAGAAAACAGGGGCCTAGATTTTAAGCTTTTGTGGCAGATGCATTTAGTCTGGAGTGGTAATTAATATTTTTGGATTTTGAGAGGCTGTTTTATATATATAACCTGATATAGAGATAAGAACAAAACCAATCAAGGTTGGGGTTAAAGCAATTCAGAACACAGGGGTAAGGAAGACAATTTCTATATTTTAGAACCACACATACTCTTTGAGACCAAAAGGAAAAATATTTATCTGGTCTGGATCTGAAATTTTCTGTAGCACATAATCTAACTCAACCTATCTGTATAGTTAATTTGAACAATTGAAACACAGGGTGCCCAGAATACAAAAGAAGTCCTTTAATCCTGTATAGCCTAATGAAACACTTGGATAGATCCTCAAGCATTAAGCAGATTATCACAAAGTATTGGCAAAGTCCTTTGCGGGATGGGGAAAAAATATGAAACATTAGCATCAGGAAATCCCCTGATACTGTGCCAAACTTTAGGGACACCCAAATCAATAGGCATGCCCTTCATCTTGAGGCTGACTCTTGTGATGCTTATGTAGGTAGCGGAGAGCTTAGATTACCTATAGGTATGCCTAGGAGTTACTTCTGAAGTACCTTGTTTGTTGCTCAGATGTGGCCTCACTTTCTCTAAGCCTGTGCTAGTTAGATTCAGTTGTCAACTTGGCCAGGTGAGCATACCTAGTCTTGTTGCTGCAGACATAAGCCAGCGATACGTGAACCTCATCTGTTGCCAATTACATCTGCAGTCAGCTAGGAGGCGTGTCTGCTGCGATGAGTGATGTTTGACTTAATTGGCTGGTGCTTAAATGAGAAATTGCAACGTAGCACTGCTAAACAGCTCGGCATTCCTCATCTCAGCACTCGCAGCTCAGCCCAGGCCCTTGGAGATGCAGAAAGAAGTCACCCTGGGGAAAGTTGTTGGGGAACCCAGGGGCCTGGAGAGAAGACCAGCAGAGACCATCCTGTGCCTTCCACGTAAGAAAGAACCTCAGTGGAAAGTTAGCTGCCTTTCCTCTGAAGAACCAAGAAAATAAATCCCCTTTTATTAAAAGCCAATCCGTCTCTGGTGTGTTGCATTCCAGCAACTAGCAAACTAGAACAAAGCCCAACTCTGCAAGTGAAATCATTGTCCACCCCCGCCCCCTACGTGGGACATGATGTCCAGGGGTGAAAATCTCCCTGGCAATGTGGGAAATGACTTCCAAGAATGAATCCAGCCCTGGCACCATGGGATCAACAGTTTCATCCTGACCAAAGGGGTAAAAGACATTATAACTAAGAAGTATCAGTGGCAGAGAGAGTTCAAATAGAGTTGAGAAACTACTCTGGATGTTGCTCTTACACAAGCTTCAGTTAGATCTTTCAACCTATCATAACCTGCCAACCCCAACCAAGACCATTCTAGCCAATCCTAAAGAACACCTAGGGGAATATATAAGATTCTACAAGGGTTCCATGCACTAGGGTGACTCCATCAGATAGTTCCCTCCCCTTACTCCATATTATTAACAGTCCCTTCTAACATGAAAAAATTAGAATGGCCATATCCCAAACACCTCTAAAGAGAGGGATAGAAACAACAAAGGAGATGATGGATTTATACAGAGAAGATGGGATTTAACAAATGAATATGATTGTTGGCTCATTAAATTGATAACTCTTTTAGTCTCCAGTATCTTAGAGTAGCTAGAAGTAAAAAACTATGTTCTACATATTGTCTACAACTAATTGTACTGTTCTTTAAAATGTATTGCTTTTTGGTATGTATGTTATTTTTCACAAAAAGAAAGGAAAATGTCAATTGTGGTGATAATATATTTGAGCCTTCTATCCTCCTGTATTCTGGAGCAGCTAGAAGGAAAAATCTGAGATCATACAGTAGCAAGCAACTCTGGAATCTGTCTCGTAACTACTTATTGATGAGAGCCTTGAAAACGATTGATTTTTTATTTCTTTGTTTTGTATATATGTTATACTATACAATAAAAAAAGTTTAAAAAATACATTTGCATACAGTATGACCCTGCAATTTCACTCTTGGACATTTATCCAAAAGAAATGAAAACATGTGTTCTCACAAACAATTGCTCTTGAATGTACATGACAGTTTTATTTGTAATAGTATAACACTAAAAGCATCCCAAATATACCTCACTGCATGAATAAGGCTTAACAAACTTTGATACATGCATTAAGTGGAATACTACTCAGCAATAATGACTGAGTGAAATACAAGTACATGCAAAAACTGCAGCATTTAATGGTCAATGACATAATTTTATCTCCAAATGTTATATATTGTATGATTTCTAAGAATGACAAATCACAACACATAGATATCAGATTAGTTGCTATTAGGGGACAGGGAATGGGGTTAGATGTGGAAACGGAGGGGAGTGGGGTAAGGGGTGGATGTAAACAAAAAGATTTAGCAAAAAGAAGTTATTTCATGGTGATGGGTCAGCTCTATGTCTTACCTTAATTGTGACTGCCTTCATGAACCAATACATGCAACAAAATTTCATAAAACTGCATACACTTATACATACTCACGAGCATAGGTTAATTAAAAAGTTAAAACGTGAGTACAATCTGTAGTCTGGTTAACAGTAATATACCAATTTGAAGTTTCTAATTTGACATTGTCCTACAGCTGTATAAAGTGTCACCTTTGGGGGCATGCAGGTGAAGAATAGCACATGGACTTCTTTGTACTATTTTTGTAACTTTCTATGTGTCTATAGTTATTTCCAAATTAAAAGTTTAAAAAAATCAAGGAGACGGGTTCCCAGATTAAAACATCCATTATATCTCCATGGAATGAACGAAATAAAAGACTCAGGTCCAAGAAAAATCATTTTGAATTTTAAGATTATTAGGGATTAAAAGAAAATCGTAGAAGGTATCTGAATAGAAAAATGTCAGAATTCAAAGGATAAGTTGTACCAATATCATAAAGTTTCTCAAACTCAAAACGAAAGTACCAATGGAACAATGTCTTCAACATTTTCAGGAACAATGAATTCCAAACCTTAATTCTCAGCAAGCTACCAAATATGTGCATAAAAATATTTACAAAAACTCACAATCTCAAAAATTACATTATTTCCATCTCTTCCAAGGAAATAACTGAATAATGTCCTTCACCATTCAAAAGGAGTGAAATGACAATGAAATAGCACATCCAATTTAGAAGAGAGGAAATACCTAAGATGATGCCAAAAGAAATTGTAGGTGAACAGCTGTGCTGTTTTACTGGAGAGTCACAAGTTGCATTAAGAGAATGAATCACCCCAGGATAGAAGTTTCAAAGGGGCAACTAAGTACATAATAGATTATCTAGTAGCTTTAATTTTTGGAAAATTGATTTGAAAAGTGACTTGCTATGTTCTTAGAGAGTGTGTTGGAGGTTTTACAGAACCATTAGATAGAACTGAAAAAAAGCCAGACAGATTCAAATGGGGGAAGAGTGGTAATTAATACTTAGAAAAATTAAAGGATTGAAGAGGAAAAAATGCAACTAAGACATACTGATGATTTATCACGGAAAAAAATTGCATAATTATGGTAACTTTGAAATTGAAAAGTAATTGTATCACACATGATAGAAATATGTTAAAAGAATTTTAGGAGTAAAAAATGTGAGTGAATGAAAATGCATAAAAATTAAATCATCATCTTTCATAGAAACTCAGTTGATAATTTATACAAATAAAAACTCAAAACTATATAGAGTATGCTATTGAGGAAATAGAGGTAAGTACTAAGTGAAACAAACTGAAAGCATTGGAAAGCAGAATCAAGAGAGTAGTAAATGAATGAAGGAAATATGTTCAGGAAATATTTGTTGACTTAATTCTTAGCCACTTGGTAGCAGCATTTTATAATGCATGCATCATTTTGATTAAAAAAAAAAAAACTCTACCTCTTTGGTTAACTGAGGTTCCATGTAATTGTGAACATTTTACGAGTCTTTGAATAAACTAAATACTTTAGTCAGCTATAATGGATAAATACAAATAGCATAAAATAAAATAAAACATATTGGCTACAAAGAAATGGAAACAAAAATACAACTAGAAGTGGTGTGGAATTTACTTTTATTTGTTTGTTTATTCATAACTAAACATTTTATAGGCAAGGAGATGATCATTAACAAAAACTGTTGAGCTGACTTCATAACTTATGATAAAGCTAAAGGAGAAGAGGAGAGTCAGTGAGGACAGGTGTTGTTCAGTATCATTAAGAGGAGTGATGCTTTGAAATAAAACCTACATTACATTGCAGAGTATATTTGCCTAATATGTTTTAATACAAGTGGATTTCAAAAACTGAAACCAATTCAGCTTAAAATAGAAATTTCTTAGCAGCAAAGATCCTTCTGGAAATTCAACAAGACTAGGCCATTGCTTAAATTTTTTCACATCAATGCTCTTCTCTGTGTCCTCTCTCTCTCCAGTCTAACTAGACATTTAATATGCCAGCCCTGAGCTCCATGAATAGGATATAGTAACAGCCATTCCTCTTGGAGTTTAAACCTGATGTCACTTCTGCTGTATTTTATTAGACAAAGCAGTACTGAGTCTATTTTTATTCCAGGGTAGTACATGTATATGTACAGAGAGGAAAGTAATTGATAGTGGTCAACTTCGTAAATAAATTTTTGTTGGTTATGTTGGTCTTTCTATTAGACCCTAGTTTGAAACTCTCATAATTTAACAATTAAGTGATTAAAAAGAATATGTACTAATAATGAACTTTAAAATTTGAAAAGTAGAGAGTGAGAATATTCTAAAAATAAGAATTTCATTCAAAAATACAGAAATGACCATCCAGTGATAACAACAAGACTAGGCCATTGCTTAAAATTTTGCACATCAATGCTCCAGAAAAATATGAGGGAAATAAAACAAAACTACTTTAGGCAAGCCATCATTCCCTAAAGTAGAGGTGGGGGTAATAGCAAGTAGTGTGCTGGTAAATGTAAAAAAAAAATAAAAAAAAGCTGGCTCCCTTATTGGGAGTGTAGTGGGGGAAGCATGTTGATTTATGACATTTGCAGAGTTCTATGCTCAAGGATTTTATTTCAACAATGGCCAATTTCAAACTACCAACCTATCAATAAGATTTCTGAGAATAGAGGAGTTGGATCCTGCAGAGTGTCATGAGCTGGTGCAAGCATAGCGCTAGATAATCTTAATGGCAGTTGTGTTTATGGTTGAGGTGCATATAGTAAGTTATTATATATATATAATATGCATGTATTTGTATTTAATCTTTTACATTGTGTTTATAAATCATCCCAAAATATCTCTTCACACTTCATAAGGAATTAGGGAAATATTTTAATTATTTTTTAGAGAGAGATATGGACTGTAAGGAATACAACATAAGTAGTATTCATTTACCTATAGTAGGCATAACTAAGAGCATTCACTTAAAATAAATTTTAAAAAGATGCAATATTTCTTATACCTTGGTGCTGTTTTAAAACAAATTATTGTATGCAAAAATAATATACTAAAGTGTAAAAACATTATTTGATACAATATTACATTTTTAGTGGAAAAAGTCTCCTCCTTTGTAAATTATAAATACCAAATTTCTAACAAAAAAGGCTCATTGACAGTTTAAATATATGCAAATATATTTAAATCAAATATATTTGAAGAACATACCATTTATTTGGTGAGGAAAGGTTAAACCCCAGGAGCTATAGCTAGTTTTCCACAGAGTTCAGCAAGTTGCTTGGATTAATCTCGATCCTGACTTTTGGGGCCCTTGCAACAAGGAAAAAAGCAATTAATTCTTGATGGCTAAAGTACAGTTACCACTTATGTGTCATCAAGGGTAAATTTTTCCATTCTTAAGCACCTCTGATATATCGGTTTGTGTCCAAGAAATACATTCCCACCCTGAATAAAATGCAGTCTAACCCTGACAAAGGAACACATACCTACATAGCTATAACCCTATTTCATGCCTCAATGTAATAGGCATGAAATGTAACTACTCAAAAATACATCTGACATTTTGTGATACCTGTTGATATGCTTTTAGTCAACAAATTATTTTCTTTATATTTAACCTAGTTTGTTTTTATCCCATGTCCCCTTCCCTAATAGCTGTTGTATCCAGAGAAATTCTTGAATAAATGTAGAGAAAAATATGATCTTTTGTTTGTGTTTTGTTTTTCCTCACAACATTTTTTCCTGAGGACCAGAATTCTACCAAAATTCCTAGTTGAGGAAATAGATATATATAAAATGTGAAAGTATCCTGTCATAACTAAATCAATGTGGTATATTAAAGTATTTATGTTTAATAGTTACAATAAGACTAATTTGTATAAAACTGCAGAAGAACTACTTGCACAATAAACAGCTGCAAGAACCTTCATCACTTACCCAGTTAAAAGAGAAAAGCCAATATAAAAGGAATCCTACTGGATTTCCTTCTCTCTGTTTGAATAGTCTTCTTATAAAAATAAAGAAATCCCTAATCCTAATGAATGTTTCCAAACTGCGTGCCCATGTTGTTCGTGTACTGCAGGATGCATAGGGGAGCAGGAGGAATGTGACTATCATATCCCATGAACGTGTCCTAGGATTATCTTCAAAGAATAAGAAAGTTATTTCCTATTCTTTTATCATTAAAAAAAGGCACTTTTCCATGTGGTTATCATTCATTCACAGGTATAAAGACAGTTTTTTTTTTTTTTTTTGCTTCTTCATTCTTCAACTCACTCTTAAAATTTAACAGCTGATCATTCATTGGCATGCTACCCAGTAGAATTGCAGTTGTTTTCATAACTTGGATGCAATTTTATTGGAAGCTGAATTATTGTATTTGTCAGCTTTGTAAGCCATGCCAAACACACTGGGTGCAGAGTTTGTGTGTTATTAAAGTATTATAATGAAACATAGGGTCTGCTAAAAGATGAGTGAATATTGCACTACAATAAAAATCAATATCAAATACAAAGGATAGACTTATTTCAACTTAAAATGGTCATTTCAGCCAACCAAGCTTCTATTATTGAAGTATTTTGCTGCCTACATCTTTGTGATATAGGGAGATTTTAAATATCTATCCATTTAGCAAATAATCAACTCACATAGCTACACTTTTTCTTCATTTTTCATCATTATCAACAAATATCATTGAGTACTAATAATTAAAAAGGCATAACACTTGGGACTGGGGATTGCAGAGATAAAAGAGGCTGATTTTGAAAGATGGTGGGAACTCATATAACAGTAGTCTTAAATGCTAGTGTCCTGCTTCACTGGATTTGCAGTCGGATAATAGTGACTTGGTAAAGTTAAAATTTTATATTTCCTTTAAGAAACAGGTGGTCTTGAGGCCATATCATTAAAAGAATATTTGTTTCTTCAGTAATATATCTGAAATCAGTTAAAAAATATAAAGCATTCTTTAGTTCACAACAGACTTGCTATAGTATCAGTTATGATTAGACGGTACATAACACAATACCCCGCTGTCAACTTTCAAAGGTTGGCTTGTTTATTTCACTTAATACAATTCCAAAGGCACATAGCTGCTGACCATTTTTTTATGGCTTCATAATATTAAGGCAAGTAATTTTTTTGGTCTTTTCTTCATGCTCCTTGTCTAATAGTCACATTATAGCTCCTGTATATCTATGCATTTGACTCAAGTCCAGACCATGAGATTTAATTGTAATGAGGCTTTATGTGTTCTTGTTTTTGTTCCGCTTACTTTTGGTTTGTTTTCATTCAGGTAGAGAGACTTTCCCTGAAGAAATACATAACTGGATGCTCTCAGTTGCATGGGAGTCTAAGAGGTACGTTTTCTCAGTCAGACAAGAGAAAAGTAATTGATTTGAATATGACATTACACAAGTCAATTGACAGACTCAACCACATCAGTTATTCATATGTGAACAGTACCTACTTTGTGTAATCTCAGAAATGTGTTTATGAAATGCGGACGTTCCATGGGGACACTATTTCACTATTATCATAAAAGAAAATTATAAAGCATTAATCATTTACCCAAGAAACAAGCAACTTTGGATGGATGGATCGAAGTATACATGGATAGATAGGTTTGCTAATTATGCCATATGGTGTGTACTGTCTTTAGTAACATATTGGGATATAAAGTGTTTAAACCATAGTTTAATCATAGTTTCATGCATGCAATAACATGATCTATGTAACACCAGTAATATCCCATGTAAGCATCCCTTGGTTAGCAATTTGCCTGCTTCTCCAAACAACTGTACATGATTCTCATGTTCCTCCAATTGGTTTTGGGTTGAAACTGGTCAATTTTCAGGCACATTAATTGGATAAAAATGTGAAGTTTCATATATATAATTTTTTCTACCATAAACCTTAGGAAAAAGTTTGTACTGAGAGATGTATGTTCTAAAATATTGGGTATTGGAAACAAAGAATCTTTGTCCTGGGAAAATACTAAGGTCTCGGAATCTCTAGAGGGTTGCTTGCATTCTCAAAAATAAAATTGGATCAATATGAATGATGTGGGTCCAACAAAAATATTGGCAGTTTTAAATAATTGCCAATAATTATTTGAACTGGCTTAAGCTGTTAAAATCCAACAGGACAGGATGATTAAAGTAAAAATTCTGTAATAAATGAAAATCAAAATCCTTTTAAAAATAAAATATTCTAAGACTATAGAATGATGAATTTATATTCAGCTTAATATAATATGTATTTTGGATAGTTAGTGGGGTATAGTACTACACTTTTCAATTTTTAAAAATTCACTAAAAATCATGCTGGGGGCTACCGGAAAGGAAGAAATAGTATAGAAATTTAGCATAGAAATAACTTGTGTGTTATCACAATATATTATTTATGACAATCAAGTTGGAATATTTGTCATATCACAGAATAATGTTATCTAGATTTTTGACTCATCACCTAAAAACCAGTGAAACTAAAGTGAAATGCTCTCTATTTTAAGTACTTCATATTTATTTTGGTCCATTTATTTATCAAACATTCTTAATCACCAGTAATAGTAGTAGTACTGAATGTAATGAAGGATCACAATATCATCTTTGAAATCGTTTTATGTTTATGCAAGTGTAATAAGCATTTTGGGTTAAAAGTAGATTGAGTTTCTTGAAATTCTTTAAGGCACATCCCTTATGGAAACATGGTATTAATTTTCAACATTTTGATAGAATTAGATTTAATTCTATCAATGCAATTCTATCAATGATCTATACTAGTGATCAATGCAGTTTCAGTTTCACCTGAAGATTTTTTTCTTATAATTGTGATGCTCCAACATGAAATTTCCTAATATAGATTAATTTAATTCTCTTAAGATTAATTACAACACTTTAGGTCAGGTAGAAGACAGACTTTTTTATGACATTTGCCCTAATTTAAAATTAATCTAAGCCACAATTATTTATAATTATTATGAGATATTTGTTATATTTCAAAAGAGTTATTGGAAAATATGATATTAAATGAAGATGTGGGTAAGAGTTCATCAAGAAAAAGCTTCAGAAATCCACGAATCGATATATGAACTCTTTTAACCATTAAATCTCTTTTCATATTTCGTCCAAATTATAAAGAAGGTAGGAGATCTGGGCCCCAAGAATGGAAGTGTTCAATTTAATGTGTATAAAATGTCATCATAAAAATCAAGCAAGCTGTTTAAAAGATAGAAATGATGGAATCAGAATGACACCAATAAAAAAAGAGCAAACAGCCTCCTAAAACTCTGGTAAACGTTTCCTACAATCTTAGGAAGACATGCAGGCTAACAGAGGGATTGATGCATGTAAAATTTTTAGCAACTTTCCTTTGAGTAAAATCTAGAGACCTTATTTCTTTAAAAAACAAAAGTCTGTATTTTTTATCACCTTATGATCTTTAAACTAGGCATTGTGCTTCTTATTGACTAGTCCTGGCACAAGTCTCTCCATGGGACTTGGGTGATTTCTATAAACACCTTGATAATAAATATGCATGGGCCTTCCTGATACATTTTATCTCTGAAATACTTAATTCTAAGTACATTTGCCAGCTCCAAGTGTATGGACATTTCTAAGGTAATTTTTTATTAGAAAATCAATACATATCAATTTCAGAAAAAACAAAACATTAAGAAAAATAATATTACCCATAATCTCAGTGCACCCAAATCTTGTAATTATCAGTGGCTACCTTTTGATTCTGATGGGTTAACGTTACAAGGCATTCCCTCACAATGAAAAAAATTAATAGAAATGTAATGTTCTACTGATTACTGAAAAAATAACTCACTAAAACTTCAGGAGATGACTGTGTGGATTACAGATATCATGCAGAATTTTCAGAAATAAAATAGTTACAATTATGGCAGGGAATATCTAGAGTGAAAGGATTGGAGTTCTTTATTTTTACTCTTAAACATTTACAATGCCAGATTTCCAGTTATTTTTACAGTATTTTTTTTGGAATTTATTTTAAAATATAAATGTATTTGGGCATTTGTGGAGTGCAAGGAATTTTAAACTGTAAAATATATTGACAGTGATAATAACTATTCTGAAGAGGTTTTTAGTTCAGAAAAGATAAATTCATTCTTCAGTTCTCATGATCAGGTAGCAGCAGGACAGAAATCCCACGAGACTCTTCAAAATTCCAAATTCTCTGCTTTTAAATTCTATTTTACACTGACTATCCAGAGAAGGGCATATCCTGAGCATTAAACTTTTAGATAGGCACTAAATCTTCTTTTACACGGTAATGTGAATGTGAAATTCATTAAAAAATATAGAACTTTATGAAATTGCTGACTTGTAAACCTACGGTTTTGCCATAATTGAAAATCACTAGCTTCATCCTTGGAATGTATACAGTTTAGGAATAAGAGACTAATAGAAATTCAATAATATTGGTTTAAGGAATCACAACATAGCAATGGGACAACTCCATCAGCAGACATCTGTGGGTGTTTAGTAGGTAAGCAGCACTCTTCCAATAGTTTTGAATAATTTAGCTGAATTATTCCTCACAATGTACATGAATTTCCATGATTCAAATTAAGAATCCAAGTATTGCAAAGACTCCATAATTCATCCAAAGTCACAGAGTTATTAGCTGGCAAAGTCAAGGTTCAAAATCCTATTGTGAATCCTGGTGGAGCTTAGATTGTTCTGGTAATAAGTCGGCTTTTTTCTGTGTTTAAGGCTCACTGACAATGTTTTATCATGAAAATCACTTCTAAAATGAAAGAATTAGAAAAGACTGTGACTTCATACACAACGCATGTATTTATATACATATACATATATATACTTAGATAGATACACAGTGATAATAATGATTTTAACAATTTTTAACAGCTAAAGATCTAGTTTGCCAAATATAACAGTGATGCCTAAGGACATTTACAATTAAAATTAAAGTAAATCTTTGCTATGCAGAAAGTTCTTAGAGAAAATGCAGACAGGAAAACAATGAATAAATATCCTCTAATGCAGTAAAGCTTAATTAAAAAAACACATCAAAGTAGGCATCTATTTCTGGGCACAATTAATATTTATCAAACTTCTAGACAAGCTGTTTGACAAATTTTACTTTAATTGACATCTTGACAGTGCAGTTTTATTAGAAAGTGCTCGTATCCAAGCAAACTTTAGTATAAAGGAGAGGTTCTAGAAATATGATGAGAATTTATTACAGTCTTCAACATTTACTCTAAGAAATATACTGAGGAATAAAATGAAAAAAAAATAAGTCCACTAGGCACATTCTCACTAAAGTATCTAAGCTCTTAAGTCTATTAATACTGTTACATTCTGCTACTAGTCAATGAGAAGACATCATGGAACGTGTCTTGTAAAAGAGTTAGGTGATACATGTGTCTTTAGGAAAGAATGTCCTAGATTCTGTTTAGACATTGTCCAAAACTGTATTACTTTTACCCATGAAATTCAACTTCAGTGTTAACGATTGCTATTTTCTAGTCATTTGAGTGTATAATTACTATGAATGGAAGCAAGAAGAGTGTACTTTTTTGCCTTAAACAAGTGGTATATCCTTGAATCTTAATTTTCTAGGCTATGAAATAACTCCATGTGAGTCTTCCCATATCAAATTCCATCAGGAAGGAGGGAAGGTGGCTACTTCTCAAATGGCACTGGCACAATAATGCCATACTTTTTCCCAATATGAGAGCTATCATAACTGTAAAATCATACCACAATCCACAAAGTTCTTAATGATAAGCATAAATAGAAAAGGAAATAAGATAAACCCATATATCAAATATTTCTTCTTTGTTTTACATCAAAGACTATGATATTCAAATTCTTCTTTGCATGTGCTTCATTAGCACAAAAATCTATAATTTCTGCCAAACCACTTTTTTTTGAAAAATGACTCTATTATAGGAGTTATTAGAAAATCAGAATCCTCATTATTTTTTTTCACTGAAACTACCTAAACAGACATTTCCTTTCCCTCTGGGAGTCCTACATACACACAAATATGATATATACAAAATCAAGGGTAAGCCTTCTCCATCCATATACAGACATTTGTTGTCAGCAAATATGAGGCCAACAGAAACAAAGAGAGACTGGGCTGGGATAAGAGACAGATGAAAAAGAGCCTTAATTATATTGTTAAAGCCCTGGGGGTAAACATATCTGAATGTTCTCCTTAATTTATAAGAGCAGATTTAGTTATTATTTATTTATGTAATTTGCATTGCTAGTTTGAATTGGGCATACACTGCTCGTAACCCAAAAAGAACATTTTAATACACCTATTAATATATGACAGAAGCTATTACAAATGACAAAAAATTATATGCAGAATTAGCTGAGTTAAAATGGGATTAAAAACATTGACTGGACACTTATTCCATCCCCAGAGGGATTGTTGAGAATCTTATGTGGAAGCAAAACATTTTTTTTTTCATGGTCACTGCTGTATCTTAGGATTCAGACTCAGAAAACTGAGACCTATGCGATATGGTAGAAAACTGTCCCAATGTTAATATGGGCTGGCTATTTCTTGTGACTTTCCATGGGATGAAAACGGCAGAGTTTGACTTCACAAAAGAGAGGTTGACTAGTTACAACAAAGGCTGATAGGCGCCATAATAGATGCATCGACCTGCTGAAACTCATGCCACACCTGCCTCTTGTGTCAACTCCTTCACCTTCCTTTGAAATACAAAGGAACATTAGGATACATTGTTTCATTCCTTTTACTATCTGTATTTTTTAAATTAATTTGAGACAAATACAAAGTACCGAGAAGAAACTGAAAGGCTGAAATAAATTGGAAACTAGGCCATGCCATTTATGAAAACACAGACACAAATGTAAGTATAACTGCCTTTTCCTAAGGTGAATGCTGAAATGGTTCCCCTAGCTTTAAGTTGTCCATCATATATTGCACTAAGCAAAATTTTAAAATTTTACAACATTTCTCCCTATCATTACTTAAATGGAAGACATAAACGGCTAGGATTTCTCTTTGTTTTCATAGTTGAGCAATAAAAATAATACAGTATGCTTTAGGTAACTAAAGCCTTAGTTAATTAAAATAGCTTGTTCTTCTTTAGCAATGGGATTACCTTACCTAAGTGTGTAGGAAGAAGGTAAAGCAAAGTTTCAGCTAAAACTAAATCTCTTATACTTTATAAAATATTAATTATTTATATCTAAACTTAGATTAATTTTTGACTGGAAAACCTGTGGCAGTTTTGCTCCTATCTCATGGAATTATCAAATTCCATGAAGGGTGGAATATACACAAAATTTACAAATACATTTAAAATGTTACTTTGTATTTCACAGCATTAAAGTGCATTCAGAGCAAGGAAAAAATATGTTTGGATTTGATACATTTCTAAAGGAATACTAAGGAAACATTAGTTTGAACTACCTTAAATGAAGTAACAGTTTAAATGTATTTGTAAATTTTGTGCATATTCCACCCTTCATGGTTCAAATGAACAAGAGACACAATGATGCTAAAGTCTTATTTTGTTCCCCACTCTGGAATTTAAAACAAATCTAGTTGAAGATATAGTCATAGAAGAATGGTCATAGACGTACAGTCATTATAGCTGTAGGTTTCATCTGAAAAAACATATCATATATCAAAGGGCAATAAGGTGCAGCACTTAAGTTACAGCTACCGGCATTTGACAAGATGCTGTTCTTACTCATGTCTTAAAGGGAGAGAAGAAACTAGTGCATAATTAGATATTATATTTAAAAGCAGGTAATTGACTATCTGAAAGGTTATGCATCTTGACCCAGGCTGTCCACAAAAGGAGTAAACATAGTAATATATATGATGGATGATTGCATTAAATAAAACCTATGTATTAAATAAAACATATTTCTATCTGAGATCTTGATTATTAGCCTAACAAGATTATCAGTGTGGAAGAATCAGGTATGTAGGACAATGGATAACAGTCTAGGCTAGTCAAATACTTGCATGGGCTAATCTCTTTACTTTTTAAAAAACAAAATATTTAAGGATAATAAAATTGGAAGGAGGAAGGATAGCATTTTAAGACTATTAGTTGAAAAAAGTCATTTATTTCTTTAAAAAGGTTACATTAAAAATAAAAATCTTCTATGTAAATTGTCAGAATAAATAAATTAAGAGTTAGCAACATCTTAATTTTATGAAAGTGGCTTTGTTTTATATCATAAATTAGCAAGGAATTTCATTTTCCCTTGTATTCTGTTCAACATGCTATGGGTTTGGATTGGGATCCCTTCATTCATAGGTGTCTATTCATGAGTAAAGGCAAATAAATGCTCTCCCATTTTTCCCAACCCCAATAAGCAAATACTATTCATAGTTATGCTAACCCATACAAATATATGAGTAAATCTTAATTATACTCATTTTCCTGCATCCTTCATCTAGGAACTAAAATTCTCAAATAGAAAATAAAAGATAACATGTTGAGTAGTTTGGTAGGAAAACAACAAGTTAAATGTGTGCATCCCAATTTATTTCTGGTTACTTGAAATTTTAAAATACCTAAAATCATTATTTCTTGCCCCTTCGTAAAGAAAAATAATATAAAGTAAGTCCATCCATCTATCCATCCACCCACCCATCACCCATCCATCTATCCACTTATCTACTGATCATCTGAATAATTCAACTGATAAATTGAATCATATATATATATATATATATATATATATATATATATATACATTTCTATATGTTAGTGTGAACAGAGTTACATGGTTTATATGAATAACTTCTAACTGTATACAATATGTATTATACATACTAATTAAGAAAAATTTTATTGTTGGAGAACCTGAAATTTATACAGACAGAGCAATCCTTCTCTTTCCCTCACGTAAAACGCACACACGCACATGCACAGTTCAGTAAGACATCATGTAAGTGTTAGAAGGAAGATGTCCAATCTAGGGTGGACATAATCATTATTTCAGTTATAAAATAACAGAGGTATTTTGTCTAGAAAGGGTATCAGTTTCATTTGGCATAAGTACCTAAATTTAGTGTTGATCTGTCAAAATACCCTATATTACTTAAATAACAATTACTTCTTTGAATGACCACTTAGAGATCATACTTATCTTTCTTTTACAAGTGCCTATCAAAAGTTTCTCTAATTAACTGTGATTTTACAACACACATCGAGTTTTGGAAAAGTACTTTTTGAAAACTTAGTCAGAAATAACATTTGCAATGAGCAGTCACATTTAAAAGTGCAAATATTTGAAATCTTTTTTTGAAATGCTTCTTTTTCAGATGTCGTTGAGACATTGATAATGCTTTCTGGTCTCAGAGCACTTCATTGTCCCAGAATTCCTCTTTATTTTATCTCTGTATTTGATATTCTCATGGATAAAGCACAACGATTGCCCAACATCAAGCATACCATCTTTCTAAAAACTAGAAATTAAAAGAATAATGCTGGCACTATTATAATACAAAAAAAGAATGTGGCTAGCCTTTTAGCACACTTGCAAGATTTTTCTTTCTTCTTTTTTCTGAGGCAGGAGGATGGGGCCCATTTTCCCATAGAAGAGGGAATATAAATACTTCACTGGTCATCAGCCACAATGGTGGGACCAATAGGCCAATCTTTACTGTTATATGCATTTAATTATCCAACAAATGTTATTTCAGAACCTACCATGTGCAGGGCTCTGGAATGAGAAAGATGCTTATAAAACAAAAATACTGCTTTCCACTGACTTAAATTTGACAAATAGATGACAGGTCAATAAGTAAATATGAGGAATTGTCACAGGATTAAAATAAAAGCATATGTTTCCTAATGCTGTTGTAACAGATTTCCATACATTTAATGACTTAAAGCAACATAAATATATTATGTTACAAACCTGTAGGTCATAAGTCTGTCATGGGTCTCCCTGGCCTGAAATCAAGGTGTCAGCAGGGCTGTGTTCCTTTCTGGAGGCTCTAGGGGAGAATGTATTTCTTTCTCTTTTCTACTTTCTAGGTGCTTCCCACACTCATTGGCTCAAGGTTCCTACTCTAGTTTGCTAAAGCTGGCAGAATGCAATATACCAGAAATGGAAAGGCTTTTTAAAAGGGAATTTATTAAGTTACAAATTTACAGTTCTAAAGCCATAAAAATATCCAAACTAAGGCATCCAGGGAAAGATACCATGATTCAGAAAAGGCTGATGGGTCTGGAAGGACTCAGTCAGCTGGGAAAACAGGTGGCTGGTGTCTGCTGGGGTTTTTGGTTTCTTATTTCAAGCATCTTCCCATGGAATGTTTTATTTCTTCATCTCCAAATATCTGGATCTTGTGTTGGCTCTGAAGCATATTTTCCAAAATGGTTCCCTCTTAGAGGCCCCAGTAAGCACCCTCACCTTGAAAGGGTAGAAGCACATCTCCATGGAAACCACCTAATCAAAAGGTCTCAACTACAATTGGGTGGGTCGCAACTCCACGGAAATAACTTAATAAAAAAGATCCCACCCAGCAATAAAGATTAAAGAACATGGATTTCTGGGGTACACAACAGTTTCAAACCAGCTCAGCCCCTTCTTCCATTTTCATTTTTCATCCTCCTTCTGTAACCATTTCTGTCTTTTGACTGCAGCTAGGAATAGTTCTCACCTTTTAGTATTCATATGATTAGAACAAGACAAGATGTACAATCTCAGCTTATCTGTCTATTTCAAAGTTCATAATATTAATTAAAACATATAGTCCCTTTTGCTATGTGAGGTGGTTTGAAGCTGTATGTATCCAAGAAAAGAAAATGTTCTTTTAATCCATTCCTGTGGGTGTAGACCTATTGCAGTTGGGATCTTTTGAGTAGGATATTTCAGTTGAGATGTGACCCATTTTAATCTTCTTAATCTTCTTACTCATCCTTTTGAGAGTATAAATGACAGCAAAAAGCCCCAGAGAAGTTTAGAGAGAACACTCAGAAGCTAAGATAGGCAGAGGCTAAAAAAAGAGAGGCATGCAGAAACTCAGAGAGGAAGCCACTGAAGCCAGAGTAGAAGCAATGAAACCTGGGAGAGAAGGAGCAGCCGACATCACTATGTGCTATCTGATAGAGGAGCCCAAACTCACTGGTAACCAGTCTTCAGAATTCAGATATCATCCCATGGATGCTTTAATTAGAACATTTTTCATAGCCTCAGAATGGTAAACTTTTAAATTAATTAATCCTCATTGTAAAAGACAGCCCATTTCTGACATATTACATTTTGTCAGCTTTAGCAAACCAAAATGCCATGTAGAGTAACCTATTCACTGATTCCAGGGAATAGAGATTGGATATCTTTGAGGGGGACACTAGGCTGCCCACCAATCTTCCTAGATTACAACAGGTTTCAATGAAGATAATGATGATTTCTGTTGGTTTGCCAGCCTCAAAGTGTGGTTAAAATTACTGACCTGGTAGGATTTTTGAGTCTAAGATAATACCAATCCTAAGAAAATATGAATTCACAACAATTTTCTCAGCACTGGTTTTACTAATGTGTTGTGTGTAGCCAAAGCCTCTGACCAACTGAAAGAACAGGCAGCATTGCATAGGACAAACATATTGTAACTTAATAAAATAATAAAAAGCTATCTACATAGATTTTACATGTGGGAAGCTTAAGCCAGACTTTTGGCCTCAATTTTAAACAAAAAGAACTATTCATTGTTGTTTCTTTAAAAAGTCTGAGATATTTTTTCTGATTTAGAAAGGTGTTGCCTTATTTCTGCTCATGATATGTGATTGTTATAGTCATATTTTTTCTATTATCAATGAAATTTTTTCCCTAAAATTTCCATTAAAATTGTCATTTCTTTCATTGCAATAATTCAGTTCACTTACTTCATATTAAGTAGCATTAGGAAAGTTTTAGTAATTATGGTTCTATTTTAAAAAATATAACATATTCAAATCATTTGCACTTTTAAAATTGGGATACATAGTGCTTCTACAAAATAAAATTATGAAATGATTAAACACCCAGTGTTCAGAAGACATTTATAATATTGACCACATTTTTAAAATAACGTAATTTGTGAGCTAGTACTAATCTATTTGTGAGCCAATAGAGCATGATTTTCACAAGAAGAAATTTCACTGTTAGAATTATATTATTAGCTTCTTTTTGAAGTTTCACAATAAAATCACACAAATCCTTCCACTTACGGAAATTGAACAACTTAAAAATGAGTGGATAATACCCTAAGCACTTCTGAAGTAAAGCAGGGGAATCTGACTTTAGGTTTTAGGATATATTATGAAGCTCTTGTGTTAAATACAATTTAGCTTTGGCACAAGAGCAGACAAGCTGGGCAATTGAACAGAATAAACAGCTCAAAATAGATCTACATATGTGTGGTTACATGATTTGTGAAAATAATGAAGTGCCACAAATAAAGGCTGGATTTTTCAAAACAGGTGGGAGGAAAATTAGATATCCATGAAGAAAAAGAAAAGTTTAATTCTCTCACCTAATTAACCACGCATATATTCATATACACAATTCCAGATAAACTGCAGATTTAAAATGTTTAAAGTAAATCAATACAGCTTATAGTGAAAACCATAGAACAAATTCATGACTTCAGAATAGGCAAAAATTTCTTAAGTAAGACTGTACAAGTCTCATTTTTGAGGATTGAATCATGCCCCCCTCCAAAAGGCATGTCAAAGTCCCCACTCCTGGCCCTGTGACCCATTTATAAATGGTGTCTTTGACTATGTTATTAGTTAAGCTATGGCCAAATTTAATGAAGATGGACTTTAATCCAAACATGACTGAGTGCCTTATAATTAAAGGAAATTGGACAGGGAAGTAGGTGCCAAAGGAGGACGGATTTCTGTTTGACAGAGGATAGCTGGAAAGCTATCACCAGAAGATGGAATTCCCAAAGAAAGCAACATACTTGGGAGCATCTTATTAAAAACAGGTAAGCAAACCAGAATTAACGACCTATATTGTCTGATAATTTAGGAAACAAAAGCAGGTTTTAAGAATGTAGCAACCTAATATGTGCTGTGAGACGATGATGAAAATCTTTGGTTGCTGTTCTAGTTTCTCAACTGCTGCAACAAATTGCTAAAACAAAAATTGGCTGGTATTCTTTGGATTGCTTGATGTTTTTGTCATATGACAATGAACATGGTGGCATTTTCTCCTTTTCCTTCTGGGTTCCAGCTTTTAGCTGCTCCTGGTTGCTTTCTCTCTCTCTATCTGAATTCATTCTACTTATAAATGACTCTGATAATCCAAAGCTCAACCTGATAAAGGTGGGCCACACCTTAATTGAAGCAACATTTTCAAGAGATTGTATTTGTAATAGATCCACAACTACTAGAAGACAGACCAAGCCCCAAAACATGTCCAAAGTTGCATAAACAATTCAATGCACCACAGCTGTTATTTCATATTTTATTGGAAATATTTTGGGCATGGCAATCATATGATGTTAGATTTCATTTTAGAAAAACAATTTCGCTTTGGTTATTATTTTTTATTTTTTGCACGTCTTTTAATCACAGACTTAATTTTCCTGACACACTGTTTTCTCACGGGCATAAATTATTCTTAGATGGTTTAAAAATTAGCTTTCATTGATAGTGTTTACTTTTGCATTTTTTCCAGTACGAAGTATAGATGGCTACTAAGTTTCACAACAAAATCCCATATCATCAGCAAAAGTTTTAATGGTCTGTTTCAAAAAAGCTGGATAAAAGGCAAGAAAAAAAGTGTTCTAATTCTACTTCTCCTTTGTTGTTAAATTACTTTTGTTCAAATAAGTAATTTTTTCTGTTTATGTTAATTTACACATGCCAGGATAAGAAATAGTTGGGGCTCTGGCCAAATTCTAATAATTAATTCTTACTCTGTGAGATTAGAAGACTTTGTAAATAAGGATTCACATCAAAGCAATTTCACCAAAAGAAGAAATCTGAATGCTCCAATTTTTGAAGTATCCAAACTTTGAAGGCAAGTGAAGGGACAGTTGACATTTCTGAGTCTTGCCAAGATACAGCTTCTGATGATGTTGAACTACTGATTTTGCTAAAACTTGTTCAGTGGAGACAACTGTGGTAGGTTGAATTACATAATCCAGCAAGCACATGTTCTTAATCTTAATTGGCATCCCTGTGTGTGTGAATCCAACAGGTAAACAGAATCTGCTGAAGATATTAGTTTTAGTTGTGGTGTGGCCCAACTGACGCAAGGTGTGCCTTGATCCAGGTAAATGAAGGCATTATAAAGACAACACAGAATTTACAGAAGAAGAAAGAAGAGGACATTGCTATGTGAAAAGAGGCAGTTATATAAGCCAAAGAACCCCAAGAATTTCTTGCAGCCAGTACCAGAAAGTAAAGGCTTTCAGAGAAAGCATGTTTTGCTGATATTTTGATTTTGGTCATTTAGTTGCAAAACCATAAGCCAATAAATTCCCACTGTTTAAAACAGTTCATTGTTTGGTATGTGTCATAATTAGCCTGGCAAAATAAGTCAACCATCTTATCTGTAATTATGTCTTTATCTAGCTCCATATTACATGAATGGGATCTAAGTACACATGCAGTTGGCAAGTTGTTCAAAGGATATTTAAGAATTTTATGAATTATGTCTGCCCTTTCTGACCTTTTGTTGGTCTTTTTGTTCTTGATCACTGCCACATCCATCAAAAGTTGAGTGGGGAGATTTAAAAATGAAAGATAAGATTTCCCCAAAAAGGAGTTCTGGTGAGAAGTGTGGAGGAGAAAAGACTCAAACCACAGACTAAAATGAACTGAGTAGGTTTTACATATATATATACGCTATTGGTATTGAACAGCACCACAATATATGCTAACTCTGAAAAGCTTATGCAAGTGGGATTAAATATTTATGTGCTGACTATATTACATTAGATGCATTAATTCTATACCATTAAATATTTAAGTACCTGGAGTGTTTAGCATGAGACTACTTTAGGTTTTTTATTGCACTTTAGCACTAAGATATTCTTTGAAAAAGTGTGAAACCTCTGTGATAAAACTGTGGGAGTAAGTGCAGGATATTGAGTATTTTTCACAAGCAAATGTAGTATGAATCTCTGATTTCTAATTTTATGATATTTGAATCATAAAAATTTGTTGCACATAGAGCTCATAACATATTTCTAAACTGGGCTAAAAGTGCTACTCATTTGCTCTGGAAAGAAAACAATATATATAACTATCCATCTGCCCGAATGCCTACACTTTTGCAACTACATATGCGTACACACACACACACACACACACACACACACACACACGTATTTGAGTTAAGCATCCCCGTGACTGCCATTTTAGGGAAGTCTGTGTATTTCTTGACATGTTCATGGAAATCTATACAGGAGATCAGTATGATGTGTCAATTTGTACTTTATATTCCTTAGCATGAGGATGATTTTGGGAAGAGGTTGTTCTGTTTTTCTGGATTTGTTTTGCTTTCAATCTTTGCCTGTTTGATTTGGAAAAATATGCTAAATCACTGTGATTCTCAGCTTTCTTATCCGAAACAACTATAAAAATAATAGCACCACCATAATTAAGAACAATGAAGTGTTCCCTCATTTATGGAAGTACTCATTGCATGACCTGATATGTACTAAGTCACAAATAAATACCAATTCCTTTTCTTGACTTTTTAAAACCAATTATATATTTTATGAATTAAGAGTGTGGAGAGCGATGTGTTTCTCAATATACTGTTGGGTATTTAATATTGTGCTGTGTAATACTATAACAAGATTAAGATGCAGGAGATTTTTCTTCTACTTCTACCTGCCTCTCACAATGCTGCTATACCAACTGTGTCTCAATCATGTAATAACCGGAATGGTGTTGCTAAAATAAGTAGGTTATCAAGTCTTATCTCTCCTGGGAATGGCTCAATGGCAAACCATCTCTCTTAAAATAAGGGCTAATATTCTTATAACAAGACTTTGTATGATTGATCCCTGTCTAGTTTAGTTGGCCAAACTCAACTTGAACTCTTGACAACTTCACTACACTTTCAGTATCCTTTGCTCAGTTATTTCTTCATTTTCTTCATGTTTATGATTATTTCTCATTTTTCTCATGTTATTATTTTCAAGTTTTAATGGTTTTCTATTGGCATTCTAGCAAACAACCATAAACTTAGTTGCTTAAAACAACACAGATTTATTATTTTATAGATCTGTAGGTCAGAAATCCGGCACAGGGCTCACTGGGTTAAAATGCATCTGCAGGGTTGCATTTCTTCCTGGAGGCTGCAGGGGAGAATTTTTTCCTGGCCTTTTCCACCGCATTTTTTGCCTCGTGGCCCCCTTCCTCCATCTTTAGAGCCACCAAAAGCAGGCTGAGTCCGTCCCATGCTTCAGATCTCTCTTCATTCATCTTTCATCTTATCTCTCATCCTGTCAGGAGGTATTCTCAGCTGTTAAGGTCTCCTGTGATCATACTTTGTTCCCTGGGTTAATCTGGATATATCTTCCCATCCCAAGGTCCATACCTAAAACCTCATCAGCAAAGTCCCTTTTGCCATGTAAGGTAACATTTTCAATGGTTCCAGGGACTACGAAATAGATATCTTTGGGTTAACATTATTTGCCAATGACACTTAGTCAAAACACAGTTAATTGTGTCACATTC
The DNA here is from genome assembly GCF_023851605.1 of Tamandua tetradactyla. NCBI lineage: Eukaryota > Metazoa > Chordata > Mammalia > Pilosa > Myrmecophagidae > Tamandua > Tamandua tetradactyla. Next base: position 81,557,784 of record NC_135336.1, on the reverse strand, counting down.
CTGAGTTTCCTTCGGTGGATGGGATATTAGATTAGGTATCAGCACATGTTGTCATCCTTATTCATATTCAATACGTTCATAATAATTAATATGTCTCCTTACTCACATACAGTTTATAAATGTTAGTTACATTAAAATAAAATGTCTATCAAATGTGCATTAGTTGGGATTTTTTTCAAGAAAACAAATGGATTAATTAAATGGATAAGAAATAAAATGATATTTTATAAAAGACTATTTTCCCTGAAGGATGCTTTCATATGTTATTTATGCCAAAGTTTTGACTATGTCTCCTATTCCTGAATAAAAGAGAAAATTTAGTGTTACTTACTCATTCCTAGTAACTTTATTTTGAGGTACATATACAGGGATACATTTTCAATTTATTTAATAGCTCTAATGCCAATATACATGCAACATTTCATACCCAATATTTAATGACCTTGATCATTATAGCTCAGAAATCAATTCTCACCTCTAAAATTTTAGCTCTCAAAGGCATTTCAACAATATCATTCTCTTTCCTTGCCTAAGGGGGCAGGAATTTTAATGTCTTCTTACTTTCTAATTCTTGAGTGTTTCAATACCTCTTACAGCTTTCCTGAATTTTGCCCACCACCTTTAATTGAAATCTATATTGCAAATTATGCTTTGTTGATCCAAGGTTGGCCATTTGCTAGTAGATATGCATGCATGCCTTTGAAAACCACATTTTTGTTTTCATATTTTTACATTGCTTTCGCATAAAATGTTTTCTTTTGAGTAAGGGGTTATAGTGTATGCATACAAAATGTTTGAAAAAACTTCTGAACTGGAGGGTCTCTAATGCCCTGTGAGTTCTACTCCCAGGCCATAAAGGTCCAATGGGTCCATAATTTATATTTTAGAACTTCTTTAAATCAACCAGTATAAAAAGCTCAGTGTAAATGGATTTGAGTCATGGTAAAATATGGTTTCAAACATGTTTAGTTCTGTTAATGTCTTCTGGGGTACGAAATTGAACAAAGAGTCCTAAAGAAGTAAGTAATGATTCTTACATTCTCATATAAACTGAAATTCTTTATTTAATACAACTGCAACATGAGTTTTTCATCCATACATTGCTGATGAAATTTAGTTATAGGAATGGTCTTTTTGTCTTACTTTACATCTTTGGCAAATATTTCCAAAAACTTCCTATTCAATATGGTTTGCTTATCTTGATGAGATTTTAAGTGGTGCTCCAGACTCACAGAAATAGGCCAATCAACTTTCTCAGAGGATGGGGTCCTTTGTAATAGGACTATTTTGTACCATCTTTACGAACACTATAATAGTAATGAGTGTTCCTACTCCTTTCTAAGTGCTAGAATTTCTACAAAGTTGTATATAAACAATAATTTTTGAAGTATCATATTCTTTTCTTATAAAGAACAATATATTTTATCAAATTCTGGGTTAAAAATCGTCTCTGTTATGAAAATTAATTGCTGATTCACCATGTATTCATCTGTATAATAAACAATAAACCCATAGTAAAAACTGAATGTAAAATACATACTACAGTAACATCTCAAAAATAGTTCCTCATTAACTAGCAGCCACTATCATTATTGATATTATCTCTTATTACTGTTCAGTATATCGTTATATGTTTTTTAATCTGGAAAAACAAAAGTTGGGCAAGATTTTAAGGAAAATACATGATATTATAATTTGCAGTGGTATATGGCTCTGATTTGGAAGCTGTTAAGCAAAAAGCAGAAACTTTGGTCAGGAAGATTTAAATTAATCTGTATCTTTCAATTAGAAAAAGTACTCAATATTCTTTTTAAAAAGAAAATAAACACCTAAACTGTCAGCATTTACTCTTTCTATTGCTCTCATAGAACCAGCAGTGTGTTCTTGGAGCTACCTCATTAGCTATAGTTAATATTGGACAAATTCCAGTTCCATGGATGATATTTCATTAGAAGGGTAATGCATTAAATAAAAATATATACGCTGTGTATCAGAATTTTAAGTTTATAAAAAACTTTCCTAGGCAGAGGTTAACGTTCTAATTCCATAAATGAACAAGGTAGCAGCTACATAGGTTCTTTCAGCAAACACCAGAATGTTTCTAAGAAACATATTGAACTAAATACTTAATCAGCACGATCCTTTATAAAATGACAAACTGAGAGAGCAGTAAATATAAATGGTTCTACTAATATTCCTATTTTCTAGTGCAAAATTTGTGCAAATTAGAGCAGAAAAAATATTAAGGATAAAAATAAATCTAATTACATATTATCTTATAACTGCCGATGACTAATGCTTTAACTTTAATTCATTACTTTTTAAATGATCACCTGCTGCTGTTAAATGGAAATGTATGGATTTAGAAAATAAATGTGTTACGAATACATTCATGAACAAAAACCTATTCTTGGAAAATAGATGGTTAAATGAATTTAGAAGTTTTATTTTAGAAGAAATTCAATTATGTGAGAACCAAGATACACTCAGTTACTTCTAAATGGTCAAAATAAATACTTCTCTTTTAAAGTTATTCATTAATTAACTTAGGAATTAACTTAGGAGTGCTATAGAGATGTCATGATTATTACATTTTTATGGAAATATAGTTTCTGTAGTCCTCAACAAGTTGTAGCATACAGTTTTCTCTTCCTTTTGAATTTTAGATAGTAATTTCCAATTAAAAAAATATCTGATTCAATGGATTTTTGTGTTGTAGTTTTCCAAATATTTTAGGGTTTCTGGCCTCATAGTTATTAATTATTTCTAACTTAACTGCCATAATGAAACAGTGTATCATTAAAAGTTCTTCTTTGTAGAATTCATTGGCTTTACTCTTTCTTTGTGTGTGTGTGTGTGTGATTTGTTAATATCTTTGCGTCATTCCCAGTTACTTTGGTTTAAATGCATTTACTTAAATAGAATATAATCTAGGTCTGCTACATAATAAACCCTATAGCTTCTTCCTTTTATTGGAATCAGTCTGAGAGATTGAATATAAAACCGGTGTCCAGATCATATATAAAAGTAGAAGTCTGTAGCCAACTATCTGCAGCAAGGAGACAGGAATCCTGACCCATTACCAGCAGGAAGCTAATCACTTTCTACTTACCTGTAAAGGAAATCAAGCCACAACTCTTGTGGCATTCAACACAAAACAGCCAGGACTCCATCACTACCTGAAAGCTTCCCTAATTTTGCCTCCACTTCCAATTTAGGAAAAGTCAGGTAAAGCCAAATATCCTCACCTAAAAAATCACGTAACATGCCATCCTTCTAGTTAGCATGCTTCCAGCTTTGTCACAACAGTCTCCAATCATGTTCTACCTGAATTCTTCCCTTTTACCTCTACAAAACTTTCTTACTTCTCTTTGACTCTTGGCCAAATGCAAGTGATGGTGACTGACAGCCTTACTATTAGAAGTTCTGAATGCATAGCCTTTGCTTGTTCTCCTGGGTGTTCTTTAAATTAAAAAAAACAAAACAAAACAAAAAACTCTTGGTATTAAATGCAGTAAATACTACATATCTTTGTTTTGTTTTGTTTCATGTTACTTTCTGCTTATAAATGGGTTCAGATTATTGTTTTCTATTTGGGCCAATTTTTATTTGAATGGTTTCACTAAGTGGAAGATCATTCCATTTTTCCTTTGTTGATTTGTGTCTACTACTCTATTTTTCCTTCTTTTAATAGTCATATTTCCTGCTTCTACTTTCTTAATGAAACATATGAGTCTCCACCATTCTTTCATATATCAATTTATTTTCCCCACTTACCTTTCCTCCTTTGATTTGAGCATCCCAGGAGAAAAAAAATGTAGAAAGCTTTTGTGTATGTTCTCTTTTCTCCTTCTGCCTAATAAGCCTGCTGAAGTTCATTTTCCCCCCATCTCCCCAGACTTCTACCTTTGGTTCATATAGTTTAGTACTAGGAATAGTAGTCCTTATGTTGTATACTTTCTGTTTAAAGATTCCTTGAAATAGAAGCATGCTAGAACTCATAATACTCACTGTTAGATAGATGAAAGCCATCTATTTGAACTAATCCACACATCATATAAATCATATATGTTTAAGTGCATATATATCAAGGTTTATTGCTCACCACTGCTTTTCCATTGTTCTGTTTGATGTGTAGATGCAATATCTGAAAGTGTCTGATTTAAAAAAAAAATAGAGATATCCTGTTCTTCCTACTGGGAAGCTTGGAAGTTTTTATTTCATTATTAGAAATACGTATATATTTACACACACACATATTTATGTGTCAAAGATTTGCCTAGACTTGGATATTTTATTATCAAACCAGCCAAGAATTGTGTGATCCATTCAAATTACTTAGCTCGATAGAATTTTCTTCTACTATCTTCTTTATCATTTTCATTTTTCCTTATCTGAAAAATCTACTGTTTTTATTGCATATGTTGTGGATATATCCTCTACTTTCTTGTCTATGCCTTTATCTTTTCTCTCTTTTCATCTTTTCTTTCTTACCTTTGTATTAAAATAAGCATTGCATTACTAATTTCAAGTCATTAGTCCAATTTTTTAATAAAGCTTACCCTCTCTTTTAATTACTATATTTATTTCCAAATTTCAAGTTCATGTTTTAAGAACCAGAATTTCCTTTTCTACTACATTTAAAACTTTCTTTTAAAATGCTTTTTTCCCTTTCCCTTTTATTTCTCCTCTAACACTTCAATTCACTGATTCTCCTTTCAAAGGCTAGTGGCATTCATAAGATTAAAAGTTATTCTTTCCTGTCAGATAAATTAAAACTCTAATTTGCTTTATGAGAATATCCTTTGTAAATGAGAACTCAAGCGATGAAGAGCACACATGGTTTGTCTTATATGGCTTCGGTTCAAATACAGCTGACAATTCCCAACTAGGAATCTAGGAAAACACTCCCTAATCTTTTGTTCTCCATTCCAATTTCCCAGGCTTAAAGGAAATAAGACTCAGCCAATGTTCTCAGCTGCCTCTTAGCCTTTAAGGAGTCAAAAAGTTCTAATTCAACGACCATGGTGATTGGTCTCCTCAAGCAATTTTTCATGCCCAGAAACCCCTTTGGCGGTTTTTGCCCCTGGTTTCAAACTCCATTCTCCTTTTGAGTTTCCACCTCTCCTGTGAAAATGATAAACACCTGTTTTCTTCAAAGTGCGTTGAAAAGAGTCCAAGTCCTCATCTATAGCCAGTTACTAGATTAATTCACTTAAGCTTAGAATTGGGAATAAAGGAAAACGAGTTTTTCTTCATGCCACTCAATTCCTAGCATTTCTTCTCCAGAAAACAGTTTGCTGGAAAGAATGCTGAATGCATAATTAGTGGTAATTTTCAGTCTTACCAAGAGAGGGAGGGATTTTACTAATCAATAAAGAAATATTACTTTTTAAATAATTAAAATATGATAGTTTCAAGAAGAATAACTCAGGCATATTAGGTTTAATTAATTTTGAGTGAAATATTTTTTGTCTTCAATTCTTTAGCCTTATGTGAAGATGGTTATGTGGACATTAAAACAAGAAAAGTCTCATTAAATCTGTTTTATAAAAAAATAGGGGCGAATTATTGCGAAAAGTAAGTGAAATATGAGTTAATATTTAAGTATATGCATTTTATATTTATCCAAGGGCATTCAAAATCATTTCTAATGGTAATACTCAAAGGTAGTTGATGCAAACAGCCAATTTTCCGTTTATGAAAGACATACATTTCAGTGCCATTGCACTTTTTTCCTATGGTCTGGGTCAAAGAAGGAATAACATTTAGACTAAGAGGATAGTAGTGCAATTTATTCTGGAAATTCACTATGATAGTTAATTTAAAGACCCATTTTTTAAAATTTTTATTTATTTGTTTATTTTTACATGGGCAGACACCGGGAATCGAACCTGGGTCTCTGGCATGGCAGGCAAGCACTCTGCCACTGTGCCACCATTGTCCACCCTTAATGGCCAGTTTTTACACATGCTGTGGCACATTGAGTCAAACTTTATATTCTATGAAATTAACAAATGCCATATTACTAGATGGCAGATCGTAGTGGAAGAGGTTTTTCTGACAGTCTGCCAAGCAGGAAATTTAGCTGGCATTCATTTATGAAAATTGAGACATCTAACTTGGATGTCCATGCCAAATCAAATAAGACAGTTGGAAAAAAAAATTTTTTGGCACATCATTTTTCTATTGATCATTAGCTGTCATGTGTTTCACAGTAATTCAGGCATGAAGATATAGCACCAAGTTGGAGATTAAATATAAATTATAGATTTGTGTAGGAAAAGGACAGAAAATCACCAAGATATTTAATCAGTTATGAGGTGGTAATACTGCCAAAGGAGAGATTGGTCTACTAGGTAGTGATAATAAGGTTGGTAGAGATCAGAGAAATAGTTAAGTTTGTAATATTTGGAGTTTGTAATAAGCAATGCATTTTTCATCCACTGTAACTCGGTTATTATCTTAAGACAAAAATAAACTCATAATAGATTGGAAGATAAAATGAATCCTGATGCCATTATATAAACTTTAACACTGAAATAATGGTACTAATTCCAAAAGGCAGACATGAAATGCAATGCACTTACTTTGCAGTCATACTTAGTAGTGAGTGAAATTACTACTAAGTAACCTCATTCTGTTAACCTCGTTCTGGGACTTAAACTTCCCCATAATGGGTACCATTCACCCTTTTGTCATTTGACAAAAATGTCACAGAAAGGAAATGATATTATGCACTATTCTTAAAAGGAAACTTGCTTTGGAGAGTTTCTAGAATGCAGTATATAACATAAAAATCTAATTACTCTTATACATATGCTTAAACTTATTTCCTTTCATTGGCTCTCTGATATTTATTAAAGATGATGCTCTATCTTTATGTGGGGCATAAAGGTGATTTTTTCCTACTAAAATAAGACACAAATTGATGTACATTTTTATTTCTTGATCATCAGAAATGGATTTGCATTTTTCTTCATACAACCTTGCATATATCCTTCTATAACCTTTGTACCCTGCAATTACTTGGATATCTCTAGTTAGTATTCATTGATCAGAACTTAGCAAGCAAAAATGTGAAACATTTGAGCTTATCTTCAATGCCTTTCACTCTTCTAGAGGACTTCTATCAACTCAAATACCTCATTCATATGTAGGTACTTTTTCTCCTCCTCATGGGCCCTTGCAGTTTGAATGGAGAGCAAATAAGGAATCAATTTAATCGAGTTGAATTGAATCACATAGAGAGAATAACAGCATAAATCTAGCTGATTATAATTTTAAGTGTCCCTCTACTCTTTGAAGTGACATAAGCTATACACCATTTTTAATGAATAGGGACATATTGATTTAAAGAATATATACTATAAAATTAATTAGACTGTATTACTGAGTGGCAGAATGATGTGGGATATATCATTCTCATAATCTGTAAAGTAGGAAGTTTACATCCTTGCATCATTGTGTTCAAGAAATAAAGTTTTTTAAGTTAATGTGCCATCTTATTACTCCCAATAATGTCTTTCTAGTATATTGTTACTGGTGGGTCTTAATCCAATATGACAAGAGTTGTGCTAAGGAAAGGGAGTTTTGACAGAGACACTGATGACTGATGCAGACACATGCAAAACAGTAAAGAATGGTCATATTATGAAGGTAGAGATTGAGTTGTGGATTGTTGGTAAACAACTACCAGGGTCTTACAGACTTCAGAGGAAACCTGGCCCTACTGACACCATGGTTTTTTTTTTTTTTTTTTTTTTTTTTTTTAAAGGAAAGACAGAGAGAAGGAAGGAAGGATAGAAGGAAGGAAGGAAGGAAGAAAGGGAAACATCTTTTAAACATTTTCTTGTTTTTATTGTGTTTTGTTTCTCCGTTTTTGTTACATGGGCTGGGGCCGGGAATCGAACCGAGGTCCTCCGGCATAGCAGGCAAGCGCTTTGCCCGCTGAGCCACCGCGGCCCGCCCGACACCATGGTTTTTGACCACCAACATCCAGAACTGTGAGACAATAAGTTTCTGTTCTTTATTTCCAACTAGTCTATGGAAATTTTGCTACAGTAGTCCTAGGAAACAAAGACAGATACACCATAATTTTCTTCTCAACAAGTAAGAGGTTCATTCTCTCTCTGTAGATGTTCTGACAGTGCTGAAATTACAGCAGTAACAGTGTCAGACCCTAGTGGACAAAAAAGACACAAACAAGTAACACATTGTGCAATGAAAAGTATCACAGAAGCAATTTATGTGTGGCAAAAATATATGTGTGACAAAAATCCATCCTGAGATGGCTCAGTGGCAGAATTCTCACTTGCCATGCAGGAGACCCAGGTTCAATTCCCAGAGGCTGTCCATACCAAAAAAAGAAAAAGAAAAAGAAAAAAAAATTGCATCTATGTGATTGATTTTCTTTCATTTTTAGGGTGCACTGGTGGTTCATGCAGGAGACCTGGTTCGATTCCTGGACCATGCTCCTAAAAAAAATAATAAAAATCCAGTCTGATGGACTAGGAAATAATATTTGTGCTGGGTTCTTCAGGACCATCAGATAGGGTGTGTTTTCTTAGAGAGAAGAGAAAGCAAGAAACAGCCATATACTTACAAGATTCTCTATTTCTTGGGAAAATAGGAGAACTGCAGTACATCTGTATCATGAGAAACATGAACTATGGCAATAACAGAAAATGGGAAAAGGAGAGTTTTGAGAGACATTTCAGACCCAGCAAAGAGGCTTACTCTTCATCCTTCAGTGAGTGGCCTCTGTGTTACAAAGTATGTAAACTGAGGATGTCATGGTTACAACCATGATACAATGGGATATTATCAGTAGCAAAGTAAAGAATAGACCAGAGAAAAATGAACAGGGACCCTTTAAGTATCTGCTGAAATAGTTGTCACAGTTATGATATAGCCATGATCTGATAAAGTCAAGGACAGGGAGGAATTTATAGAAGGGGAAGAATTAAGAATTACTCAGGAGAGATCTTGGGATGAAAATGGTTCATTCTATTAGATCAGTTTATTGAAAGCTAATACTAAAAAATATACTTAAGAAGTTTAGCACACTAAATTATTACTATTATTGTGCTTTAGAAAACAAGGTATTTATGGAACACAGATACTTTGTTATATATCTTTATTGCATCCACCTCAAGTAATATATCATTTAATTATTATAGCACCTCTGTGAAGCAGACATTATTGTCCATTTGAGAGATGATCAGATGAGAGTTTCAGCAATTTTAAATTATTCAAAGTTACATCTTGGAATGGAGATTCAACCCAGGTTGCAACAAAGTCAATGTCTTCTTAATTCAACCAGTTCTAAGTCATTTAAAGCATCTGAATGTCTGTCTTATGTGTTAAGCAAGTGACAAGGATATGAAGTTACTGGAGTCATGGGATGGCTGAGAGACAAGAGAGCATTAGTACTTAAACCAATGATTTTCTTTCTCATGGCCAAGCTGCCAATTTTAGTCTTCACTCAGCCCTGACTTCTCTCTCCCCTGTCTTGACTTCAGTGAAACCAATCTTGCACCTATGCAACTGCAGAGAATAGCAACTTGACCTGCAGAAAAAAATTAAAAAGGAAAAATGCAACTTCAGACACTAACTATATTAAATATTTATCTTGCTCCTGTCTTGTGTCCCTACTTCCTCTCACTCAGGCTACCTGAGAGGCTCTGAATTAGGCAATTCTTTATCTCCCTCCTTCTCTCACTAGGCACTTACCGTACATAGGCTCCAGGAGGCCTAATTATCACACAAGAAAGAATTCTTAACCAAGTGGCCCTAATTGCAATCTCAGTAAATCCCTCATCCATCTCTGTGGAACCAATGGGTCCCAAGGGCAACCTCAGTGAATCAAATCCCTATCATCCTATGGTAATTTTTCATCATCCCAGACCAGCCCTTAAAAAGCTTGCTGTCCTTTGTTCCAATGGAGTTGTATTCCACTCTTTCATCCTGCTGTAGCAGCTCTTGAATAAATCCATCCTTGCTTATTTAACATTTCCCAGGGCAGTGTTTTCTTTGACAATATCAAAGGGTAATGCTGGAGATGTGGTGAAATAAACTTTCTTGAATTCAAAAATTGAACATGATATCAATGAACTCTGTCTATCCATACCTAAAAGTGGCCCTGAACATATACATTTTTATTATGCATGAAATATATATTATTCAAAAACATTTACAAGCAGATACAAAAATTATATGAAGGTTTGATTTCCCTCATCATTAAGGATGCAAGGAAAATATTGTGGCGCAAGAAGGACTTTCATGTTATTACCCATCATACCACCCAATACCTACAAGGCTAGGATTATGATTTAAATGCATTCAGTATTATGGACAGTTATGAATATGAATCAGTGGCATATAAAAATCTGTGTTTATGCTTCATAGTAACTTTATCTTACCTTTAGTTCCTGATATAAGGAAATATGCTTTGATTTCAGTGTGGATCTGTATAATTTTAGCTGGCTAAGGAGTCAACATGAGTGGAATCAGACAAATTTAGGAACTGGTGATTTTTTATAAGGCATCTATACATCCTTTCTCCTGATTCAGAGAAGAAATGAAGGCCTAGAAATATAAGTGGTCTATACTAATACATTTTTAATGGCCTCCGGAGTTACAGTGCAGCACTTCCAGTATTTCATTCGATGCCCTTTCAAAACCCAAGAAATTAATCTTTTCGTAATGGCTTAAAACATTATTTCTGCACAATAACAGGGGAGGTGCTTCATCCATTTGGGAAGGGTAAAAAGAAATAAGCAAAATGATTAGACTGATATTCTTTCTTTCTTTCTTTCTTTCTTTCTTTCTTTCTTTCTTTCTTTATTTATTTATTTATTTATTTATTTTTACAGGTCAGGGGCCGTGAGCCAGGCCCGCCCGGCTGCGGTGGCGCCCTCTTCCCCGGCTCAGGGGTCGCCCAGCGCTAGACTGATATTCTTAAGAAAACTCACTGACTGATGTATTTAGGAACTATAGCTTTAGCCATGATCAAAGCAAGAAAAGTTTATTTTTGTCTCCAAGTTTTTTCGTCTTGTGTTATGTTTATTTTATATAATATTAGGAAATGACAACAAAATAATAGACCAGATTTTATTTATTGAAGTGGATGGAAATCTTACCTGTATAAAATTGAAATCATAATATATAATGTAAAGGCAGTTGACAAATATATTTTCTTACTTGTTTTCTCCTACTCTTTAGGGCAAAAGGAATGGAACAATTTCATTTTCTTCTTCTACTAGAATCTCAGTTAGACAGTAAACTTTAATTAGAATACACATGAGCAAAAAGACAATTTACACACACAACACCCTGAGATAGCAGTCAAGATGCAGCAGGTGAACAGGGAACATTGTTACATGCCAGCAAAAATAACACTTCAGTGACTCCAACAGAATATACAAAGTAAGTGAAATAAGATAAATGCAATAAGAGCACAAGTGTGGCAGTTTCAACTCTGTTCATTAGACTGCATTCATGCTTCAGTGATGTAGCAATTATCCACTCCATCCTCCGCTAGGCTAATGAGCAAAGTCTGCCACAAACTTCCCCGTAGCTACAGAGGTATATGCTGTGTCCCACCCACTGAGATGTCTCTACAATATCGTCTATTTAACTGTATGTTTTTCTAAAGTTTATAATTTTTTGCCTTCTGAAGAAAAATATCTTAGTAAAATTATCACTGGTCTTTTAACGTTTAACTTAGTACTTTGTATGTTATCTCTACATCTGCCACTGAGTCTCATATTCCTGAAATCATACAGTTACCGTGATATATTATTTTGAATTAAATACCTAAAGTGTCACATTTGAACTTTGAACTTGAAGGTTCTTGTTCCAATATTATTGATATTTTGGTGGTGATTTACGAGCATTTCCTCCCAAGGAATCATATTCTATAACTTACAAAAAGAAAGATAATTTTACATTCCATAAAGTCAGTTTTATGTTTCATTTTGCACAGCATATACACAATGCAATTTATATTCTTCTATAATATCCTTCAACAATATGATGATGACCATTTGCTAACAATGCTCATATATGTGTTTATGTGCACACGTAAAAACATACACATGTACATATACTGATTTATCTATATCAGAACAAACAAACAAAATAGATTGTATATTAAATATGTTACTACTTTTTAGGTTTGCAAAATGTGGTTTATGTTATACAATATATATGATATATAATATATGATATATACAATATATAATAACTACATTATGGTTATTCTAATGTGGACTTAAAAACAGAATAAAAACCTTCCATTTTAAACCAAAGTAATTTTAAGGCCAAGGAAAACCTTCTGTTGGATGTTTGGCTTTTCTTACTTTATCATCAATAACAATTCCTCCAGTGAAAGGTGTGCTAAAAGTCACTTCTGAAAATTGGCCACTTGCTCAGTGGCATTTGGCATTTTACAAAATTTCCAAAGCCCATTTGTTTCTCTCTGGCTTCTATAAAGTGCTCCACTTTCTCAAACACAAATATCTACCAAAGCTAGACTAGCCAAAGCTAGACTAACTAAAAGCACTGCATTTTTTTCACTGTCATTTGGAATTAAAACCTTTAAATTAGTCTTTAAAAAACCTTTAAAAATTTTTGCTTTGCTTGTTTTGCCTGTTCTAAAGATGCAAACTGGGTTTACTGTTTCCCTAAGGCCCAAGACTGAGAAAGCCATGTGCTCTCCTTTTTAATAGAAGAAAAGAATATTCTTTCCTTCTCTTTTCTATGATTTAATCTTCTTTTTTCCCCTTCATATTGTTATGCTTTATAAAACTTTAATCATCTTATTTTTCACTTCAGCTAACCTGATTCAGAGATAAACTGGGAATATGATTAGATGATGCTGAGTTCAGGCCTTCTCATATCTATATCTGTACCTATATCTATACCTATATATTTTATAGTATGATTAGCATAGTCCCAATGTTCCTGATTCATCTATTCATGCAAAAAGAACTTAGTTGATGTACTGGAATAAAAACCATACTTATATATGTACCTTAAAGTGTTCAGGTCTGTGCCTCTACAATTTCCTAGAATGAAAATGACATGGAATCATGCAGCTAAAATAAGATGAGCAGGAAATTGTTCAGAGCTTTCCTTTTCTGATCCTAGGAAGCAACATTTTGATTTGAAAGAGCAACTATTAGGCTCAGGAATTTTGTAAGAATGGAATCTTATTAAATAGTATTAAATGAGGGTGTTGTTTGAGTTTGATTTATAGATTTGCAAATGAGAACACCGGAATCTTCTGTAACATCTCAATGTGCTATAAAAACCCGGGCATCAAAAGCATGTGGAACAGATGCACTGTATTTGTTTATTGGTTTGTTTTGTTGTGCTTTGTTTTCTCATGGTGGAAGAGTAATCTTTTTCATTTGGAAATTTAGGGCAGTTTTACCGAACTGCCCCTTTGACAACAACTAGAGAAAAGACAAGCAGCATCAATACAGTAACAGTAAATTTAAACCACTGCTATCTGAAAATCATCGCAAATTCTAAAAATAATCAATGGCACAAGACTTACCCTGTGGGTTAAGCATTTAAGTTCAAGTATTTATTTGGGCTGTCATGTCACAAAAAATCAGTAAGTTGGTGTGTGGTCTAAGGTGCCATAATAGTTCAGTTAAATGTCTCATGCAGAACTGTGAAAAATATATCTTGCTCATAATTTGAAAAGGTTAAAATCAATGGTGAGAGTGATACTATAATTCTTTTTGCACATTACTGTACTGACTTGACACAAATGAGGTGAAAGGGCTGCACATAAAATCACAGATAATAGTTTCATTACTTTTTTGGGGTACTATTAATATATTTTAAGTGGGTAGCTCTTAGAAAGTGACAGAGTTGTAGGAATAAAACCATAAAGAATTTCAGACTTGTAAGTAAGTACATTTAGCAGAAAATTTTGAAAAAAAAATGACAGAACTCGGTTCCTGGCATATAAAGAACTTTAAAAAATTGCCATTTACAATTATGACAGAAACCAGTGCAAGGGGCAGATTTTTTTTTTTTTACATCTATTTAGATGAAACTGTGAACAAAACTAGTATATTGACAATGACAGGAGTAGAGAACTATTTTGCTTCTTCCACATGTTCTTTAGGGATACATATATATATATACTTGATCAATTAAGATTTAAATTTCCTGAATTATAGTTTTATGATTTGGGCATCTGTATGGTTTACTGTTTTGTCTTGGCCCAAGGATTTACTATTTGATTCACTGGCTTTATTTAGTATTATTATTTTGTGAAGTACAAAGTGGACATAATGGAAAAAAATAATTATTAAAAAATTAAGATACACCTACTGAAATTCTGACCTTCTTTGTAATATGGCAATTATTTCTAAAATTCATTTTGTAAGCAGATATTAGAGCTCCCAAGGAAAAAAAAGAAGGTAGATAAAGCACTCTTGTTGCCACCTCCCTGAGAATGGCTCTTTCAATGAAAAGATAGTGGACTAGCCCAAGAGTATGAATTCCTGAATAGGATAAATACCTGCTGTAGGTTGTGGATTAAATTTGTACAAAAATAATATCAGAAGATGGTGGAATGGGATGGGCTGGATTCACCTCTGCTCCATAGAGCAGGATAGGTGATGGGGAAAGCATTGTCAGGACTGCAGTGGGTGGTGAGAGGTGATTGATTAAAAAGGGTCTTCAATGTTTCATGGAGTGGAGAGGGTCAGGGAGGTTGGAAGGAGGAGAGCAGGAGGGTCTGATCAGCCATCACCTCCACTGGGGTGGGAGGGAACACATAGGGCAGTGTAGATCTACAGAAACTATCCATCCTTCCACTCCAGTGAGCCTCAGCTGCTGGCTGGGGAAACCTCCCCAACTGGTCCTTCAGCCGGCAGCACCTGTGCGGAGTCCAGAGGTGTACTTAACCATCCCCCACAAAACATACATCCCCAGGCATTGGGACCAGACACCTCACCAGGTTCCATGAATAGCCATTGCATCAGGTGCGGTGAGTGGTGGATCCACCTGGAGCTGGGTGCTGCAATTGCCTCTGCTGTCCCACCTGCCAGAACCAGCCATTCTGACGTTGCACTTGGGAAGAAGCCCCTGTGTTGTACACACCATCTTCCCAGCCAGCCACTGAAGTTGGGGAGGGGAAGGCCTAAAGGGAGGAGCTAGGAAGAAATGGTAAGTGTATACTTGCAAACTCCTTATCTAATATGTTTCTATATTTTTTTCTACATGTTTAATATTATTATTTGTTAATTTTTAATTTATATATTATATATATTTATAAGTTTGCTTTTACTTATTTTTTTGTTATCCCTCTGTTGCGTGGGCACCAGTTTGAGTTCATTTCCAATATATATTGGGGTGTCTCCTTCTGACTTTGAAGTCTACTAAGGCTAAAGTACATTTTAATATATTGTTTATGTAGTTAGTTGTTTGGGGACACATGGGCTGGGAGCCAAGCCCAAGTCTCCCACATGGAGGATGAGCATTCTGCCACCGAACTACTGTGCACCCTTGAGATGTTAATAGATAGTAAATAGAATTGTTCTACCTACATGAGCTCCAGGCCTTGGTTTGGTGAGGAATCACTGACAATTTAAGTGCAAAAGGGAACCTTCAATGCAAAACCAAGTAAACCCAAATCTACATGAGTGAAGGAAACAAAATGGCAAAATAACTTTATTGAGATAACAAAATGCCCCAAACACAACAGAAAATTACAAAGAATATTAAGAGCCAATCAAATGATCAAATCAAAACACTGGTGGGGATGCAGAATATGAAAAATTATTCAAAGATGTTTATGAAGAAGTAAAGAATATCAGGAAGACAATAGAGCAGAGCATAAATTGCAATTTGAAATATTAAATAGAAAAATAGCAGATATCAGAGATTTGATAGATATGGTAGACCACATTAGAAATATACTAGAAGCACACAAGAGCAGATTTGAAGTAGATGGAAGAATAAGTGTGTTAGAGGATGGAACAATTGAACTAGAGTGCACAAAAGAACAAATGACAAGAAAGATGGAAAAAAATGGTACTGGATCTTAGGGAAATGATGTAAAACACAAGGCACACAAATACAAGGACCATTGGTGTCCCAGAAGGAGAAGAGAAAATTAAAAGCCTGGGAAGTTTAATTAAAAATATCATAGGAGAAAACTTTCCAACCTTTTTAAAAGACATAAATATGCAAATCAAAGAGGTCCAATGTACTCAAAATAGAAAAAATCCAGATAAATCTATTTCAAGGTGTATAATCATCAAACCATCAAATGTTGAAGAGAGGCAGAAAGCAGCATGAGAAAAATGATACTATATACAAGGAAAAGCATAAAAAACTGGGTTTGGACCACTCAACAATCATCATGGAGGCAAGAAGGCATGGTATAATATATTTAAGATTCTGAATGAGAAAATCTCCCAGCCAAGAATTCTTTATCCAGCCAACTTATCCTTCAAATTGAGGGAGAGTTTAATATCTGCAAGGACAAAGACTGAGAGAACTAGTCAATAAGAAACCTGCCCTAAATGAAATACGAATGGGAGTCCTCTCAGCTGAAAAAAATAAAACAGATGAAGGAGATCTGGAAGAGGTTACAAAATCGAAGAGTACAAGCAACAGTAATTTAAAGGATGAAAAGAAAGAGAGGGAAAAGAATACATTGATATGAAAACTAAAAATTAAAGGATAAGATGATAGATTCCAGAACTGCTTTTACAGTAATAAATTTAACAAAATAAACACACCAATTAATAGACACAGATTGGCAGAATTGATTGAAATATAGAATTCATCTATATGCTGTTTACAAGACATGCATCTTAGACCCAAGGACACAACTAGATTGAAGCTAAAAGGATGGAAAAAGAGGTTCTATGCAAGTTGTAAACAGAAGAAACCACAAGTAGCTATAATAATATCAGTTAAAATAGGCTTCAAATGTAAAGATGTCATAAGAAACAAGGAAGGATACTACATATGCACAAAAGGGACAATTCACCAAGAGGAAAATTGTTCATAAGTGTTTATGTTCCCAATCAAGAAGGTTCAAAGTACATGAGGCAAACAATGGCAAAAATGAAGGAAGCTAAAGACGTTTCAACAGTAATAGTGGGAGATTTCAAAATACTACTGACTAGTATAGATAGAACAACCAAACAGAGGATCAGCAAGGAAATAGGGAACTTAACATGATAAATGAATTAGACCTAATAGACATATATAGATTATTGCACCCCCAAACACCAGGATTGCATGCTTCCTGGTGTACATGGAATGTTTTCCAGGAAAGAGCGCATGCTGGGACACAAACTGAATCTTTTTAAATTTAATAAGGTGGAAATTATCCAAAACACTTTCTCTGGCCACAAAGAAATGAAGCTGGAATTTGATAATCACCGAAGAACCAGAGCTTTCACAAATATACATTAAACACCACATTCTTAAATAATCAGTGGGTTAATAGAGGCATTGCTAGAGAAATCAGTAAATATCTGGAGATGAATTATAATGATAACATGGCATATCAGAACTGATGAGATATGTGGTAAAGGCAGTGCTGAGAGGGAAATTTATTGCCCTAAAAACCTATAATAAAAAACAAGAATGAGCAAAAACCAACAGCTTGACTACTCACCTGGAGAAATTAAAGAAAGAACAGAAAACTAACCTTTTAAATAAAAGAAGAGAAATAACAATGATTAAAGCAGATATAAATGAACTGGGGAACAACAACAACAACAACAAAAAACAATAAAAAGAATAAACAAAACCCAAAATTGGGTCTTTGAGAAAATCAATGAAATCAATGGACCTCTAGCTAGACAGGCAATGAAAAAAAAAAAAAAAAAAAGAGAGAGGAGGCAAATGAACAAAATTAGAAATGAGAGGGGGGTTGTTACCATGGACCCTGAAGAAGCTGAAAAAAAAAATCATAGAATACTAAGAACAACTATGTGCCAACAAACTAGACAACTTAGATAAAATGGATAAACTCTTAGAAACAACCTGTAATGAGAAGAAATAGGAGACCTCAACAAATCAATTACATGTCAAGAGATTCAATCAGTCATCAAAAATCTTCCCACAAAGAAGAACTCAGGACCAGATGACTTCACAAGGGAATTTTATCAAACATTCCAAAAAGACCTGACACCAATTCTGCTCAAACCCTTCAAAGAACTGAGGAAAGGGAACACTACGTACCTCATTTTATGAAGCTAAAGTTACTCTAATATCCAAACCAGATAAGGATTTTATAGGAAAGGAAAACTACAGGCCAATCTCGATAATGAACATGGATGCAAAAATTCTCAACAAAGTACTAGCAAATGGAATCCAATGACACATTAAAACAATTATACAGCACGACCAAGTGGAGTTTATACCAGGAATGCAAGGGTGACTCAACTCAAGAAAACCAATCAATGCAATACAGCACGTTAACAAATTGAAAGGGAAAAATCACATGATCACATAATGATCACATCACATAATGATTGATGCTGAGAAAACATTCACCAAAATTCATCATCCTTTCCTGATGAAAGCACTTCAAAAGTAAGAATTGAAGGAAACTTCTTCAATATCATATAGGTCATACATGAAAACCCCATAGCTAGCATTACACTTTATAGTGAAAGATTGAAAGCATTCCCCCAAAGATCAGGAATGAGACAAGGTTGCCCACAGTATTACTATTGTTAAACAGTTTACTAGAAGTCCTAGCTGAAGCAATAAGACAGGAGAAAGAAATACAATGCAGCCAAATAGAAAAGGAAGAAGTAAAACTTTCATTATTTGCAGATGCCGTGATCCCATACTAGAAAACCCTGAGAAATCTGTGGCAAAGCTACTTGATCTAATAAACTAATTCAGCAAAATGGCCAGAGAGATAGAAGATAAATTTACAAAAATCAGTAATGTTTCTATAGAGAAGTGATGCATCTGAGGAGACAATTAAGGAAAAAACTCCATTCAAAACAGTAACCAAAAGAACAAGTTATCTATGAATAAGCCAAACCAGGGATGTCAAGGACTTGTACATCAGAAACTACAAAACACTATGAAAATAATTTTAAAATAACCTAAATAGATGGATATTCCATGCCCAAGGATAAGAAGATTGAATGTCATTAAGATGTCAGTTCTATCCAAACTAATCTACAGAATAAATGCAACACCGATAAAATCCCAACAACTTACTTTGAAAACTTGGAAAAGCTGGTTATCAAATTTATATGAAAGGAAAAGAGTCCTTGAATAGCTGAAGGCATCCTTAAAAAGAAGAGTGAAGTGGGAGCTCTTTCACTTATTTACTTAAGAGTTTAATATAAAGCCACAGTTGTCAAAACATCATGGTACTGGCACAAAGATAAAAGGTTTGATAAATGGAATAGAATCAAGAGTGCAGAGATAGACCACCAATTTTATGGACACTTAATCCTCTTTAAGGCCCCTAAATCCACTGAAATGAGTTAGAATAGTATTTTCAATAAAAAGGCCATGGGAGGACTGGATTTCAAAAGCTGAAAGAATGAAAGAGGACCTCTAACTTATACCCTATACAAACATCAATTCAAAATGGATTAAAGACTTAAATGTAATAGCCAATACCATAAAACTTATACAAGAAAATGCAGGTAAACATCTTCAAGATCTAGAATAAGAGGAAGCTTCTTGAACTTTACACCTAAAGCACAAGCAGAAAAAAAAAAAGCACACTAATGGAAACTCCTTAAAATCAAGAGCTTCTGTGACTCAAAGGACCTCATCAAAAAAGTAAAGAGGCAGATAACTCGATGGAAGGAAATATTTGGAAACCACATATCAGATAAAGGCTTCATATCTTGTGTACATTAAGAAATTTATAGCTCAACAACAAAAGAACAAACCAACCAGTTATAAAATGGGTAGAGTGTATGAATAGATTCTTTTCTAAGAGCAAATACAAATGGCTAAAAAAGTACATGAACAGATGCTCACCTTCATAGCTATAGGGAAATGTAAATTAAAATGTCAATGATGTATTACCTCACATTTAGAATGACTGCTATTAAAAAAAACAGAAGACTACAAATTTTGGAGAGGATATGGAGAAATTGGAGCATTTATTCACTGTAGGGGAGAATGTATAATGAATGGTGTAGCCACCGTGAAGGGCAGTTTGGCAATTCCAAAGAAAACTAAATATTAAGCTGTCTTCTGACTCAGCAATACCAATACGCCATATATACCCAAAACAGCTGAAAGAAATGACATGAACAGACATTTGCACACTAATGCTCATAGCGGCACTATTTACAACTGTCAAAGGATGGAAACAATCCAAGTGTCCATCAACAGAGAAGTGGATAAACAAAATGTGGTATATACCTATGATGGAATAGTATGCAGCAGTAAGACAAAATGCAGTCCAGAAACATACGATGACATGGATGAACCTTGAGGACATAATGCTGAGTGAAATAAGTCAGACACAAAAGAACAGATACTGCATTATTTTTTTATTATGACTGTCATAAGTCACATAGTAGACTACAGCTGGACTATAGGTATACAAAAGTAAGAGGTGGAAGAAAGACTACACAAGAGGTAAGAATCTAGATTAAGGGAAAGCGTAGAAGTGATGGTAACTAATTAGCATTAATTACTCATAACTAATTATAAGTAAGATTGCAATCGCATAAATGCATCACTGTTCATCATTGTGTTTCTCAGTCATTGGATTGAGGGTGAATGTGACTGAAAGGGGATGCATAGTGCTATGTATTCCACTGATAAAATTTACGATTACAAATAAGTTCTCACAGGAACTATTTCAATGGTTCAATAATGGACAAAGAGCCAATTATAGAGGGATATAAGTGGAAAACAAAAAGTGCATATTATTGCCAATAGTTAACTATTGCCAATAGTTAATAAGTACCACAGCACTACCCGGGGTAATTAACTGGATGGGTAGAGAAACAAGGGTTAAGAGGTAATTTTGATTTGATAGTTAGTGTTGTTGTGGTTTCCACTTCTTTGTCATTACAGACCAATGAAAATTGTTTAAAATTGAGAGTGCTGCTTATTTTATGATACTCTAAGACATGATTTGTTCATTTTGGACACTATCCATGATGCCTAATGGAGGGAGCAGAAGGATACAATGATAGAGAAGCACAGTGGTGAACTGTGATATATTTATATGATGGAATTCGGTGTGACCACAAAAGAGAAACATCAAGGGGCACACAATGACTGAATAAACTGTGGAGAAAATGTGTTATGCAAAATAAGCCAGAAACAACAACAGCAAAAAAAAAAAAAAGCTAATATCTCTCTCAGAAAATACTTATAAGAAAATGGGAGCTGAGATTGTAGTCCTTTATAGCAGTCACATTTGGTCTGCCACTGTAGATATATTTCTGAATTCTGAGACACTGAGCTATATGTGTATCAACTGATATTTTCCAGGAACTTTGAGTAGCTCTGTGACACATAGGGCCAAGAAATAGAGTGCTGCAGACTTGAAAGTTAGCATGGCTATGTAAAATAAAAGTTAAAGTTATCTAAAGATAGGTCAGGCCTCAATTAGAGTTTAAAACAAAGTCAGGCTGGTTAGATCTAAGGTAAATTAGAATACAGGGCAAAAGATGATAATGTATGTACTCTAGACCCTCACCTACTATATGAGGCCAAAGACAGAGTGGTATATAATATCTAGAACCTAAATTTTCTATAACACATAATCTAAATCAATCTCTTCGGATAGCTAATTTAAACAACCCAAATGCCTGGAGTCCAGAATGAAAATGAGGCCTTGTAATTCTTGATACCTTAATCTAATACCAGGATACATCTCAAATGATTGTGGGCTGATAATGAAAAAAATATTGGTAGAGTCCTGAAGCTCTAAAGGGGGGAGGTATATACATATATATAATGTCCCGGATACCCACTTAACCATTGAAAACTCCCAAGAAAATAAGCCAAGCCCTGAAGTTTTAGTCTTGACCTTATAAAACTTATTTCTATTAGGAAGAAACTAATAAAATCTAATGAGGCCTATGAGTGCTTCAAGCAAGCATCTTTGTTGTTCAGATAAGTTCTCTCTCTCTCTCTCTCTCTCTAGGCCTAACTCTGCAAGGAAAATCATTACCTTCCTTCCTACGTGGTACAAGCCATTCAGTGGTGAAAGTTTCCATGACAACATGGCATATGACTGCTGGGAATGGATCTGGCCCTGGCACTGGGGGATCCACAATGCCTTCTTGAGCAAAGAGGGTGGAGAAAGAGGTGTAATAAAATAAGGCATCAGTGGTCAATAAAGATTGAATGGCGTCAAGAGACTATCCTGGAGACTGCTCTTGTGCAAGCATCAGTTTGTTAGTGCTAATTGCCATGATGTGCCAAACCACCATCCACATCACTCCTGTTGACCCTTAAGAACACCTAGGGCTTGAACTGAGACTCTATAAAGGTTTTATGCACGAGGTTTGCCTTCTTGGAATATGTAATTTCCAGAGGATTCCTGTGTCAGATAAATCTTGAAACTCAGAGGGACCAGCTTATCCAGGATTATCAATTAATCACATCTTCCTATCCTTTAGTATTGATACCCCTTGCCAACATGAGTAAGTCAGAGCAGGCATTGCTTAAAAATCCCTATAGATTGGGAGAAGGCTTAAATAAGAAGAATGAGATATTAGAGATAAAATGGGATTTCAAAAATGAATGTGGCTGCTGAATTCCTATATTAATATTCCATCTAGCATCCAGTGTTGTGGGGCAGCTAGAAGAAAAAATATGAGATGATGGAATGGTAGCACATGACAAGTTCTGGGATCTGTTCTGTAACTACCTGCTGAAGTGTGCTTTGAAAATTATTGCTTTCTTCCTTCTTTGCTTTGTGTATATATATTATACAATTGAAGGTGACTATTGTTAAAAGGGGCTGTATAGTGCCATGTATTCCACTGATTAAATCTACAATTACAAGCAAGTTTTTGCATGAACTGTTTCAAAAGTTTAATACTGAATAAAAATTGTCAATAGTAGAGGAATATAGGGGGAAAGCTAAGATTGCATTCTATGGATGACAGTTGACTGAAAGATGTCATTCATTCACAGTTGACTGAAAAACAGTATCACAGGACCAGGCAACTAATTGGTGGGGAGGGACAAGAGATAAGAGGTAGTTTTGATTTAATATTTGGTGAGGCTGTGTTTGTTGGTTCTTTGTCTCTATGGACCATGAAAATTGTCTAAAATTGAAAGTGCTGCTGAATGTACAACCAAGTGGGAGCACTGTAAAACATGGTTTGTTTGTTTAAAATATTCATTATCCATGATATCAAATAGATGGAGGGAGGAAGGGAGCCAAAGGGAAGAATGAATGGAAGTAGAAAGGTGAACTGTGATACATTTATATAATGGAATATAGTGCAGCTACTAAAAGGAGTGATGTCATAAGGCATGCAAGAAATGAATAAACTTTGGAGACAAAGTGTTGTGCAGAATAAGCCAGTAACCAAAGTACAAATATATTAAAGTCTATTTCAGAAAATGCTTAAAAGAAAATTGAAGCCTATATTGTAAGAACTTATAGCAGTCACATTTAGTCTGAAGTTGTAAGTGTATTTCTTAGACACTGAGCTATAAGTGTATCAGCTGGTATTTCCTGGAACTCTGAATAATCCTGTGATACCTAAGATCCAGAAATGGAGTGTTCCAGCTCTGAGAGTTAGCTTAGCTGCATACATAGTTAAAATAACTAAAAAAGATATCAGACCTCAATCAGAATAAAAACCAAGCTGATCTGGCTGGAACTAAGGTAAGTCAGAATACAGAATAAAAGATGATAGTGTATGAGTTCTAAACCTTCACCTACTGTATGAGGCCAAAGGCAGAGAGGTTTATTGTATGTAGAATCTAAATTTTCTATAACACACAATCTAAATCAATTTGTCTGGATAGTTCATATAAAAAAAACAAACTTCTGGAATCCAGAATGGGAACAACGCTTTGTAATTCTGTATAGCTTAATGTAGTATCTGGATACAACTCAGACTATAGTAGGCTAATAATGAAAATGTTTATATTGGCATAGAGTCACTTGCATGGCTGGAAAAAAAAAAACACTAAACTTTCACATTTGGGAAACCCAGGTACCCTCTCAGCCATTGGGGACTCCCAAGAAAATAGACCAAGCCCTGGATTTTGTACTTGCCCTTATGAAATTTACTTCTGGATAGAAGAAGCTAAGACTGCCTATAACAAAGCTAAGAGTTGCTTCTAGGAAACCTTTTTTTGTTGCTCAAATGTGGCCCCTTTCTCTCTAAGCCAGACTCTACAAGGAAATTCATTACCCTCCTACATTGGACATGATATTCAGGGGTAAAAGTCTCCCTGACCACATGGGACATGATTCCCAGGGATGGGTATGGCCTTGGCACCATGGGATCAACATCACCTTCATGAAAAAAAGGGGGAAAAGAAGTTTAATAAAATAAGGCATCAGTGGCTAAGAGAGATCAAATAGAGCCAAAAGGCTATTTTCTAGTCTACTCTTACGCAAACTTCAGTTAGATAGTGGTTTAAGTGCCATGGTTTGTCATATTCCAACTAGCTTCACTCCTGTTAACTCTTAAGAACACTTATTGCTTGAAGTGAGACTTTATAAAATTTCATACACTGTTTGCTTTTCTTGAACACTTTCTAGAATGTTCCTAAATCACATATATTCTGAAACCCAGAAGGACCAGCCTCTCCAAGATTATCAACTTATTACATCCCCCTACCCTTTATTATCAACACCCCTTCTCTGCATGAAAAAAGTCAGAATGGACATTGCTCAAAGATCCCTATAGACTCGGAGAAGAATCAAAGGAGAAGGAGGAGGTATAACAGGGAAAATAGGATTTAGCAAATGAGTATGACTGCTGAATTGCTATATAGACATTTCTTTTAGCCTCTACTGCTTTGGAGCAGTTATAAGGAAAACTCTGAAATATTGGAATGGTAACCCTTAATAAACTATGAAATCTGTTCTGTAAATACTTGTTGAAGGTACCTTGAAAATGATGGATTTTTCTTTCTTTGTTATATTTCACAATAAAAAATGTAAAAAAAGAAGAAAAAATAATACCGCACTTTCCATGCTGAAGACTCCTCTTGCTGAAGACAAAGCCTGTTTGTTCCTTCTCCTATTGATCATGCAGGTTAATACAGGGAGTGAAGCATATAGTGTCTCATCCACATTTTTCTTTCCAAGTCTACCTGCATGGATTGCTGCTTGGAAAGAAATCTCAGAATTGAGGAATCCTGGAATAGAAAAAGGTGCATGTTTGCTCACCTAGTATTCTGCTTAAGTTTCTCCAGAAATCTAAGTGGAACCTTGGAGGCAAGAAACATAGGATACCTTTCCATCATCCCAGATGGTTAGGCTTGTAAATACACAGTTCAAATATTTAGGCCAGAAAATTCTATAGAACTCGGTAATAACTCCACCTATAACAATCCTTTTTCTTTCAGAGAGTCATTATTAGTTATAAAGCTTTCTGGCTATGACTTATTCCAAAATTTAAATTATGCACTTAAAATTTATTTTTCCTTAGTTACAACAAAAACACGCAGCTAATACGTCCCTTCTATTTCAAAACTGTTAGAAAAGCAAAAAAATGTTTAAAAATTTATTTCCATTCTTTGTAAAGGTTTTTAAGCTTTACTAGTAGATAGCTTTCTTTTATAATCTACTCCAAAAAAAGTAATAAAGTTGTTTGTTGTCTTCACATTCCATGCTACTTTGTGAACCTGGAGCAAAATGTTTCCATTTATTGCTCCTTAAAGAACATTTTATAAAAGATGTTTTGGGTTTGCTTATTTTCTACCATGACTATGTTTAAAAACATCTTTTAGCTTTTATTTTACTCATATTTACAAAGTAGTAGTCCCAACACTGAACTGGCTAAAAGCTAACAAATAAATTGAAATCCATCTATTCCTATTTACAAAGGTATTTCAAGGGATTGTGAACTATTGCATATACATTTGTATATAGTCATAGGCACCAATTTCCAGAAAAGTTGTGAAATGTGTTTATTTTTTATGCATTTTCACTATGCTAAACATAATGACAACATTTACTTGTAATAGATTTAGATTCTGCCAAATATCAATGCTCTGAAATTGCCATTACAGGGGAAATAATTTAAACCTTGCTTTGAGAATAGAAAATATTTTTGAGATAATTAATTTCCAATTTTACCTTATAGATTTCTGCAGAATGCTTCCTGTGCAGAACTACATTAAAATACACATCATATACTATTGTTAAAATTAAAATTAAGCTTTAAATGTTAAAATTTCTAAAGCATTTTATTTAATAAATGCTCGCTGTGGTATAAATGACAGGCTCTTACCCTGGAATCCATGCTGTTATATTATTGGTAGCACATATTTTGTGTTATCATCTAGCAAAAGTCTTGGAATCATAATTATTCAATTAAATACCTCCTTTATAAGCTCATAACTGAGTTTATACAAATGAATATTCTATTTACATTTTGACCTATGTCACAATGTTTGGTGACCAAATAGTGGTACAACTGTTTTTCTTTTCCTTAAAATATAAACCTAATAGTATCAAATAGAAAGAAGCAATTTGAGTCACAAAAATAACATTAAAGAGGCAATAGCTATTCCTATCAGTTTACTTGTTCCAGTCATTATCTATCCTTTTTTCATAGCAACAATTTCTACAAGGTTTAGCCATATTCATACAGCATCTTAGTATATAAAAAATTATTTTAAAATAATATTAATAATAATGTACTTCCTAGAAGGGTCCTTTGTCATTTTACCATATCACGGAAACTAATTTAATTAACATTTATTGAAATTTTAATCTGTGCTGGGTACTACTCCAAATACTGTAAATTGATTATCTTGATTATTTCTTTCAGGAAAACGGCCAGTTATTTGATAATAGTATCTCTATTTATAGTTATAGAACTTGAAGCTTAAAAATGTTGAGTTAATTTTCAGAATCGTTCTTCACACTCATATAAGTCTGAGACCATTTCCTTAGCACCCAGGCTGTGTTGTGTTTAAATTATGGGCTTTCAAGCCAATAGGATGAAAATGCCCAGGACAAAGATTGTGTGAGTCAACGTACAAAGGGGTTTCCATATATATTTTATGCTGTATATATTATTAAAGTCGATGCCAGGTTTCTCTTTCCTTATTAAATAAGAGAGTTCAACATATGTTCTATGTTAGAGCTTTCTTGCACCACAAGACTCATGAATGCCCCTGTCATATCATTATCTCATTCTTTTTCACCAAAATTAACCCACCCCCAGTTTCTATTTTCTTTGCTTTGTATTATTTCAGTGTTTATACCCATTAGAATATTGATGGACAATTCTGTTTGCTTTCAGTTTGGAGCTGTCCCTTCTAATAATGCCATACACAATTTTACGTGTCTTTGAGGCAGATAAATGTGTATTTCTGTTGAGTTCTTAGGAAATGTTGAAATTACTAAATCACAGCATATGCATATGCTGAGCTGAATAGAAATTGCCAAAGAGTTGTCTAAAGTAATTATACCAGGGCAGGCGATGGTGGCTCAGCAGGCAGATGTTTAGCTTGCCATGCTGGAGACCCGGGTTTGATTCCCCATGCCTGCCCATGGGTGGGGGGGGGAGTATATATATATGTAAAGTAAGTGTACCAGAGGTACTACCACCCATAGCAGAGGAGCGTTCCAATTGTAGTGCATGCTTGTCAACACATGGGAATATTAGTCTTTTATTTTAAGCCATACTGCTGATTATGTGAGGCTTCTCATTGTACTTTTTTTAATGGATATAAAATGTTTGAATAAATTAAGTCCAGGAAGTTGCAAGGATAATACATCCTACATCGTTGCCACTTAGCTTCCCCTAACTTAACAATAACTATGATTCTTTGTGTGAAAACTAAGATAGCATTGGTATAGTAGTATGAAATAATCAACTACATACACAATTCAGATTTTACCAGTTTTTCTTTAACATATTTTTTCTTTACCTGGACCCAATTAACAACACTAAAGCCCATTTGATCTTCATGTTTCCTCATTCTCCTGCAGTCTGTGACAATTTCTCAGTCTTTCCTTATTTTTTCATGACTTTGAGAGTTTTGAAGATTATTGATCAAGTATTTATACAGTGTTCCTAAATTTGGGCTTGTGTGATGCTTTCTTGTGATTAGACTAGGATTAAGGAATTTGAGGGAAAATACTAAAGAGGTGAATTTCCTCATTCAGTGTATTATATAAGGGGGTACATGATTTTAACATGACATCTCTGCTATTAAGCTTAATCAGTTGGCTAAGGTGGTGTTGGCCAAGTTTCACCTCAATAAAGTTATTCTTTATTACATACGGTCTGTTCTTTCTTACATATGGTCTGTTTTTTTTGAAGTAAGGCACTAAAATCAGCCCACATATGCGGGGGTGGGGAACAAAAAGTAAGTTTTAACTACCAGAAGGGGAATGTTTATATAAATATCATTTGAAATTTTTCTGTTGGGAAGATTTGTCTTTTCTCTCCAAGTTTTTGGGGAGATGATTTACTGGGGAAATATTTCAATCATTTGTTAAATCTGAATGGCTTATATATATATATATAAGTATACATGTATATGTACAGGCATATATGAGTTAATTCTGATATCTTTCATTTTGTTCTAGCACCATAGACTTCAAGTTCATTGAATGTTAATTCATTCAATAACACTGGCCCCTCTTTGTTGTGTCTTACTTACTCTGAGAGTAAGAAATTTGGTTTCTATTATACAGAATTTATTCACTTTTTTGTGTAGCCACAGCATACATGCAATGTGCAATGTAGTTTCAAACTTTCTAGCTATGAACTTGTGAGAAATAAATTTGCCAATGAGGGGAAAGTGCTTATGTACAGTTTTTGTTGTGTTCTTGTCTTGTTGTCTCTGGCTTTAACAAAATCCAGTTGAAATAACTTTTTCAAAGTTATTTAGGTGAATTTCCATTTTCCCTACTTTCATCATTGAGGTGATTTCATACATTTATAAGACAGGTAGATCCATTTGTTACAGTCTGCATTTTATTGAGTGATCACCCAACAAATTCTGGCATATACAAAATATCACTGTGTATATGCTTCAATAATAGAGCCGTATATATGGCAAACACACAATGCCATACTGAACAATTCAATCAACAGAAATTTCCCCGTGTATCCTCTTTGGAGGGAATAACTTCCCCTCTTCTCTTACCCTGACAGTCACTGATATTATTTCTTTCTCCACAGCTTTGCGTTTTTCAGAAAGTCTCATAAATGGAATCTTCCAATGTGTTGACTTTTGGGTCTAGCTTTTTTTTCATTTAACAAAAAACATACATTCATCTATGTTATTACAAGAATTTGTAGTGCATTGCTATTTATTGCTTAGTAGCATTCCATTGATGTATGTAGCACAGTTTGTAAAATCAGTTGCCAATTATTGCTAATTGTGAATAATGCTGCTATAAATATTTACATATAGTTTTTTGTGTGTGTGTGTGCATGTGTGTGTCTGTGTGTGAACATACATTTTCAATTCACTTGGAGAAATACTTAGGAGTTGTATTGCTAGATTTTATGATAAAAATGTGTTAACTTTATAAGAATCCTCCATTCTAATGCATCTGTGATGATATGTCATCATTGTTTTACTTTGTTTTTCCCCAAAGACAAAATATATTGGTAATTGCCATATGTGTATTTTCTTGATGAAGTGACTGTGTATAATGTTCACCCAATTTTTAATTGCATTATTTGTTTCTTATTGCTGTATTTTAAATGCTCTCTGGTAGGTCTCTAAATAAGTCCTTTGTAAGATATGTTATATATTTTTTTTCTCCCAGTTTGTGACTTTTCATTCTACTAGCACTATCTTTTATAGCAAAATTTTCTAAATTTTAAAAAGTTCAGTTTGTTCCCTTTATGGATGTGATTATGAATATATACTAATGGATATCTAAAAACTCATCCCCTCATCCCTAATTCCAAGGTCATTCAGTTTTCTCCAGTGCTTTCTTCTATAAATTAATAGTTTTAAAATTTACATTTAGATACATGATTCATTATGTTAATTTTTACATAAAATATGAAGTTTGTGTCATGGTTCTTTTTTTTAAATGTGGATAACCAATGTTTTGAGCTCCATTAGTTGAAATAGCTGTCATATTTCTACTGAAGTGCCATTGGTCTTTTGTCAAGGATGATTTGACAATATTTGTGCATGGTTATTTTATGTATTCCCTATTTTGGTCCTTTAATCTGTGTCATCCTTTCATTACTTCCACACTGTTTTGTACTGTAGCATTATATTTAGTCATAATATCAGGCAATCTGAGGTGTCAAATTTTTGATTTTTCAAAATCGTTTAGGCTACTCCAGTTTCTTTAACTCATCAAATAAATTTAATAATTACATTGTCAATATATACCAACCATAGCTTATGGTGTTTTGGCCAAGATTTCTCTGAAACTACAGATAAATTTAGGGAGAACTGATATTTTAACAATATTATACCTTCCAATGCATAAACACTGCCTAAAAGCTCAGGAAAATATCAAATAGTAATGGTGAAAGGAATTTTTTTTTACTTTATTCTTTTTCTTAGGAGGTAAGGATTTATCCTCTTTTCATTAGATTTGATGTTGCCTGTAGGTGTAGCATGACAACCTTTATTACATCAAGGGAATTGTTGTTTCCTATGAAATGGAGCTCGAAGGATATTAAGGAATGATGATAAAGAAAGAATGAAAGACAGACACAGATGGGTTCAGGGGGTCTGAAGCTCAGTGATAACAGACCAGAGACATCAGGGAACTTTATTCTTAACTGGTTCCTGCTTATATACTGCAAGGTTCACATGACAAATAATATGCATGCACCTGGTGAGAATACAGAGTGCTTACTTAAGATGACCACAAAGTACCTGGGGCTAAGACAAAACAAACATTCTCTCTCTCCCAGAATGTTCTCCATTAAGCAAATAACTGTCTCCTCAATTTCTTGCCGCCACTTTGATGCCAGCTGCAACAAATTCTGCAGGTCTTGTTTTAACCCTTGGCTCCTACAGGAATTTCCTTCTATTCCTAGTTTGCTGAGGTAGTTTTTTATCATTAAGGATTCTGAATTTCGATGCTGTACTTTCTGCTAGTGTAGTTGTTCTTAACAGGGAGCTATAGAGGGGGTTGTCCTCCAGGTGGCATTTGGCAATGTCTTGAGACAATTTTAGTTGTCACAACTCTGGGCCCCTTTGACATCTATTGTCAAGAGGGCAGTGATGCCTGCAGACATCCTGCAATGCACAGGGCAGCCTCCCCACAAAAAAGAATTATCTATCCCCAAATGTCCATGTTGTCCACGCGCTAATGAAAATGACCATTTCTTTTTCTTAGTTTGTTAATATGGTGATTAACAGCAACAAAAAAAGTTTAAATAAAAAAAAGTTGGTTTCCAAGAGTTGAGCCAGTCTTATCTTCCCAGTATGGAGCACCCCTGGTCTTGATGGATTACCCTTTAATAAATTGCTAGATTTAAATCACTTAATACTTTTGTTGAAGATTTGTGATTCTTTGTTTAGGAGTTATTGATACCTAGTTTAATTATTTTCAATGCCTTTGTCTAGTTTTAACATCTCAGTGTAAACAGGTCGATCTCATAGAATGAATTAGGAAGAACTAATTTCTTTTAAATTTTCTGTTTGTCTTTATTCTTGGAATATTGACTGATTTTTAAATCTTGAAGCAAGCATTGCATTCCTGGCATGAACATACTTGGGTAGTGATATATTATTCTTTTTAAATATTGTTGGATTGGAAATTTTACTTAGAATTTTTCATCAGTATGCATGAGGAATGATCATCTGTAGTTTTCTTTTTTTTCAATTTTTTTTTTCATATGACATTTTATATCAGCTTCAGTGAATGAGCAGGCAATTTTCTTTGCTTTTGAATTTTCTGGAAGACTTACACAGAGGTACAAAATGGCATTATTTCTTTCTTAAATAGTTGGTAGAACTCAGCAGTAAAGCCATCAGGCTTGGGATTTTCATTGTAAAAAAGTCCAGCTATAAATTAAATTTCTGTAAAAGTAGATAATGAATATTCAGGGTATCCACTTCTATCTGAGTAAGATTTGGTAGTTTGTGTTGTTAAATTAATGTGCCATTTCAACTAAACTTACAATTTTTACAGAAAAATATATTACTAATATTCTGAAATTATCCTTATAAAACTTGTAGAATTCATAGTAATGTACTTTCTCATTCCTCATATTGTTAATTTGTGTGTTCTCTGTTTTGTTTTTCCTGATGTCTATCTAGAGTTTCATAATTTGTATTTATAGTCTCAAATAGAGAGGTTTTGGTTTTATTAACTCTATTTTCTTTCTATTTCATTGAGTTTCGCTTTAATCTTTATTTTTTCCTTTCTTCTGATTATTTTGGATTTAACTTATTCTCATTTTTCTGCTTTTAAAATGAAAGCTGAGGATTTAAATGAATTTAGGGATTTTCTTCTTTTCTAATTTATGTATTAAAGTATGAGAATAGCCTTAGGCTTTCCAAAAATTCTGATCTATTTTGCATTCATTTTCATTCAGTTAAAATTATATACTAATTTCACTTTTAAGTATTTCTTTTAATAGATGGGTTATTTTGAGTTCAATATTTCTTTTCCAAAAATATAGGGCCTTTTAAGATATTCCTGCTAATAATTTCTAAATCATTCTGTATTGTCATAGAATATTTATTTGATTTGCATTCATTGAAAACTTATTGCTGTGTGGACCACGGTGGCTCAGCAGGCAAAGTTCTCGCCTGTCATACCCTAGCTTTCCGGTGCCTGCCCACACAAAACAAAACAAAACAAAACAATCAAACAAAAAACCTTATTGCTAATAAGTTTTGGCTTAAAAGTTGTTGGTCTATATTGGAAAATGTTTCATATAGCCATGTAAAAACTATACATTCATCTACTATTGGGCACAACATGCTAAAAATACCAATTATATTAAGTGAGTTGATAGTTTTCTTAAGTGTACTGTATCTTTGCTGATTTTCTGTTTATTGAAACTAGGTTATCGAAATATGTATCTATGTGAATTTTATTATTTCTCATTAGAGCTCTATTATATATTGTTTCATAAGGTAAGAGGCATACATGTTTCATATTGTAAGAGGAATGCCTGTTTAAGTTTGTTATATCCACTTCACTAATTGACCCCTGTCTTCTTTTATTTATTAACTAAAAAAAAATTAACTGACACAACATTTAGAAATCATTCCATTCTACATATGCAATCAGTAATTCTTAATATCATCACATAGATGTATGATCATCATTTCTTAGTACATTTGCAACGATTTAGAAAAAGAAATAGCAAGACAACAGAAAAAGAAATAAAATGATAATAATGATAATATAGAGAAAAAAATAAAAATAAAAAATACAAAAAATATAATAAAATTAAAAAATTAAAAAAAAAACTTCATTCAGTGTTTTAACATATTTACATCACAATTAGGTAGTATTGTGCTGTATATTTTTGAGTTTTTGTATCCAGTCCTGTTGCACAGTCTGTATCCCTTCAGTTCCAATCACCCATTATCTTACCCTATCTCTAACTCCTGATGGTCTCTGTTACCAATGACATATTCCAAGTTTATTCTTGAATGTCGGTTCACATCAGTGGGACCATACAGCATTTGTCTTTTAGTTTTGGCTAGTCTCACTCAGCATAATATTCTCTAGGTCCATCCATGTTATTACATGCTTCATAAGTTTATTCTGTCTTAAAGCTGCATAACATTCCATCGTATGTATATACCACAGTTTGTTTAGCCACTCGTCTGTTGATGGACATTTTGGCTGTTTCCATCTCTTTGCAATTGTAAATAATGCTGCTATAAACATTGGTGTGCAAATGTCCATTTGTGTCTTTGCCCTTAAGTCCTTTGAGTAGATACCTAGCAATGGTATTGCTGGGTCATATGGCAATTCTATATTCAGCTTTTTGAGGAACCGCCAAACTGCCTTCCACAGTGGTTGCACCATTTGACATTCCCACCAACAGTGGATAAGTGTGCCTCTTTCTCCACATCCTCTCCAGCACTTGTCATTATTGTTTTGTTGATAATGGCCATTCTGGTGGGTGTGAGATGATATCTCATTGTGGTTTTGATTTGCATTTCTCTAATGGTCAGGGACATTGAGCATCTCTTCATGTGCATTTTGGCCATTTGTATTTCCTCTTCTGAGAGGTGTCTGTTCAAGTCTTTTTCCCATTTTGTAATTGGTTTGGCTGTCTTTTTGTTGTTGAGTTGAACCATCTATTTATAAATTCTGGATACTAGACCTTTATCTGATATGTCGTTCCCAAATATTGTCTCCCATTGTGTAGGCTGCCTTTCTAATTTCTTGATGAAGTTCTTTGATGCACAAAAGTGTTTAATTTTGAGGAGCTCCCATTTATTTCTTTCTTTCTTCAGTGCTCTTGATTTAGGTTTAAGGTCCATAAAACCGCCTCCAATTGTAAGTTTCATAAGATATCTCCCTACATTTTCCTCTAACTGTTTTATGGTCTTAGACCTAATGTTTAGATCTTTGATCCATTTTGAGTTAACTTTTGTATAGGGTGTGAGATACGGGTCCTCTTTCATTCTTTTGCATATGGATATCCAGTTCTCTAGGCACCATTTATTGAAGAGACTGTTCTGTCCCAGGTGAGTTGGCTTGACTGCCTTATCAAAGATCAAATGTCCATAGATGAGAGGGTCTATATCTGAGCAATCTATTCGATTCCATTGGTCGATATATCTATCTTTATGCCAATACCATGCTGTTTTGACCACTGTGGCTTCATAATATGCCTTAAAGTCTGGCATCGCTAGACCTCCAGCTTCGTTTTTTTTTCCTCAAGATACTTTTAGCAATTCGGGGCACCCTGCCTTACAGGTAAATTTGCTTATTGTTTTTTCTATTTCTGAAAAATAAGTTGTTGGGATTTTGATTGTATTGTATTGAATCTGTAAATCAATTTAGGTAGAATTGACATCTTAACTATATTTAGTCTTCCAATCCATGAACACGGTATGCCCTTCCATCTATTTAGGTCTTCTGTGATTTCTTTTAACAGTTTTTTGTAGTTTTCTTTGTATAGGTCTTTTGTCTCTTTAGTTAAATTTATTCCTGAGCGTTATATTCTTTTAGTTGCAATTGTAAATGGAATTTGTTTCTTGATTTCCCCCTCAGCTTGTTCATTGCTAGTGTATAAAAACACTACAGATTTTTGAATGTTGATCTTGTAACCTGCTACTTTGCTGTACTCATTTATTAGCTGTAATAGTTTTGTTGTGGATTTTTCTGGGTTTTCGACATATAGTATCATATCGTCTGCAAACAGTAAGAGTTTTACTTCATCCTTTCCAATTTTGATGCCTTGTATTTCTTTTTCTTGTCTAATTGCTCTGGCTAGAACCTCCAACATGATTTTGAACAGTAGTGGTGATAATGGACATCCTTGTCTTGTTCCTGATCTTAGGGCGAAAGTTTTCAATTTTTCCCTATTGAGGATGATATTAGCTGTGGGTTTTTCATATGTTCCCTCTATCATTTTAAGGAAGTTCCCTTGTATTCCTATCCTTTGAAGTGTTTTCAACGGGAAAGGATGTTGAATCTTGTCAAATGCCTTCTCTGCATCAATTGAGATGATCATGTGATTTTTCTGCTTTGATTTGTTGATATTGTGTATTACATTAATTGATTTTCTTCTGTTGAACCATCCTTGCATACCTGGGATGAATCCTACTTTGTCATGATGTATAATTCTTTTAATGTGTTGCTGGATTCGATTTGCTAGAATTTTGTTGAGGATTTTTGCATCTATATTCATTAGAGAGACTGGTCTGTAGTTTTCTTTTTTTGTAATATCTTTGCCTGGTTTTGGTATGAGGGTGATGTTGGCTTCATAGAATGAATTAGGTAGTTTTCCCTCCACTTCAATTTTTTTGAATAGTTTGAGGAGAGTTGGTACTAATTCTTTCTGGAATGTATGATAGAATTCACATGTGAAGCCGTCTGGTCCTGGACTTTTCTTTTTAGGAAGCTTTTGAATGACTGATTCAATTTCTTACTTGTGATTGGTTTGTTGAGGTCATCTATTTCTTCTTGAGTCAAAGTTGGTTGTTCATGCCTTTGTAGGAACTTGTCCATTTCATCTACATTGTTGTATTTATTAGTGTAAAGTTGTTCATAGTATCCTGTTATTACCTCTTTTATTTCTGTGAGGTCAGTGGTTGTGTCTCCTCTTCCATTTCTGATCTTATTTATTTGCATCCTCCCTCTTCTTCTTTTTGTCATTCTTGCTAAGGGCCCATCAATCTTGTTGATTTTCTCATAGAACCAACTTCTGGTCTTATTGATTTTTTCTATTGTTTTCATGTTCTCAATTTCATTTATTTCTGCTCTAATCTCTCTTATTTCTTTCCTTTTGCTTGCTTTGGGGTTAGGTTGCTGTTCTTTCTCCAGTTCTTCCAGGTGGACAGTTAGTTCCCAAATTTTTGCCCTTTCTTCTTTTCTGATATAGGCATTTAGGGCAATAAATTTCCCTCTTAGCACTGCCTTTGCTGCCTTCCCATAAGTTTTGATATGTTGTGTTTTCATTTCCATTTGCCTTGAGATATTTACTAATTTCTCTTGAAATTTCTTCCTTGACCCACTGGTTGTTTAAGAGTGTGTTGTTGAGCCTCCATGTATTTGTGAATTTTCTGGCACTCTGCCTATTATTGATTTCCAACTTCATTCCTTTATGATCTAAGAAAGTGTTGTGTATGATTTCAATCTTTTTAAATTTGTTGAGACTTCCTTTGTGACCCAGCATATGGTCTATCTTTGAGAATGCTCCATAAGCACTTGAGAAAAAGGTGTATCCTGCTGTTGTGGGGTGTAATGTCCTATAAATGTCTGTTAAGTCTAGCTCATTTATTTTAATATTCAAGTTCTCTGTTTCTTTATTGATTATCTGTCTAGATGTTCTGTCCATTGATGAGAGAGGCGAATTTGAAGTCTGCAACTATTATGGTAGATGTGTCTATTTCCCTTTTCATTAATTGCAGTGTATTCCTCACCTATTTTGGGGCATTCTGATTCGTTGTGTAAATATTTATGGTTGTTATGTCTTCTTGTTTAATTGTTCCTTTTATTAGTAGGTAGTATCCTTCTTTGTCTTTTTTAACTGTTTTACATTGAAGTCTAATTTGTTGGATATTAGTATAGCTACCCCTGCTCTTTTCTGGTTGTTATTTGCATGAAATATATTTTCCCAACCTTTCACTTTCAACCTATGTTTATCTTTGGGTCTAAGATGTGTTTCCTGTAGACAGCATATAGAAGGATCCTGCTTTTTAATCCATTCTGCCAGTCTATGTCTTTTGATTGGAGAATTCAGTCCATTAACATTTAGTGTTATTACTGTTTGGGTAATACTTTCCTCTACCATTTTGTCTTTTGTATTATATATATCATATCTGATTTTCCTTCCTTCTACACTCTTCTCCATACCTCTCTCTTCTGTCTTCTCGGTTCTGACTCTAGTGCTCCCTTTAGTATTTCTTGCAGAGCTGGTCTCTTGGTC
This sequence comes from Tamandua tetradactyla, assembly GCF_023851605.1. NCBI lineage: Eukaryota > Metazoa > Chordata > Mammalia > Pilosa > Myrmecophagidae > Tamandua > Tamandua tetradactyla. Next base: position 81,520,057 of record NC_135336.1, on the reverse strand, counting down.
ACAAATTCTCTCAGTGACTTTTTGTCTGAGAATGTTTTAATTTCTCCCTCATTTTTGAAGGACAATTTTGCTGGATATAGAATTCTTGGTTGGCAGTTTTTCTCTTTTAGTAATTTAAATATATCATCCCACTGTGTTCTTGCCTCCATGGTTTCTGCTGAGAAATCTACACATCATCTTATTGGGTTTCCCTTGTATGTGATGGATTGTTTTTCTCTTGCTGTTTTCAAGATCCTCTCTTTCTCTTTGACCTCTGACATTCTAACCAGTAAGTATCTTGGAGAACGCCTATTTGGATCTCTTCTCTTTGGGGTGCGCTGTACTTCTTGGATCTGTAATTTTAGGTCTTTCGTAAGAGTTGGGAAATTTTCAGTGATAATTTCTTCCATTAGGTTGTCTCCTCCTTTTCCCTTCTCTTCTCCTTCTGGGACACCCACAACACATATATTTGTGTGCTTCATATTATCATTCAATTCCCTGAGCCCCTGCTCAAATTTTTCCATTCTTTTCCCTATAGTTTATTTTTCTTTTTGGATTTCAGATGTTCCATCCTCCAGTTCACTAATTCGAACCTCTGTCTCTTGAAATCTACCATTGTAGATTTCCATTGTTTTTTCATCTCTTCTACTGTATCTTTCATTTCCATAAGTTCTGTGATTTGTTTTTTCAGACTTTCCATTTCTTCTTTTTGTTCATCCCTTGTCTTCTTCATGTCCTCCCTCAATTTTGATTTCGTTTTTGAAGAGGTTTTCCATTTCTGTTCGTGTATTCAGAATTAGTTGCCTCAGCTCCTGTATCTCATTTGAACTATTGGTTTGTTCCTTTGACTGGGCCGTATCTTCAATTTTCCTGGTGTGATTTGTTATTTTTTGCTGGTGTCTGGGCATTTAATCAGATTTCCCTGAGTGTGGGACCCAGCAGGTTGAAATCCTTTCCTGGAAAGTCTCTGGGCTCTGTTTTTCTTATCCTGCCCATTATGTGGTGCTTGTCTGTCTGTGGGTCACACCAGCAAAACATGTTGTGGCTCCTTTAACTTTTGAAGACTCTTGCTTCTGGGTGTGTGGTGGAGACAGAGGAAAGGTTGTAGGCTGGTTTTAATGGCTTCAAATTGTGAAGTCCTGGGATCTGAATTCCTTGAGAGAGGGATTCCACCTGAGTTGTGTTTCACCCCTCCCACAGGGAAGATTCAGGTGGTAGAGAGCCCTGAAAGCAGCCCTGAAAGTTTCTGCTTTCGGGGCAGTTTCAACCTGTTTAATCCCAGCGCTGAGCCCAGAGGCAACCAAGCCTCCATAGAAACAGCCGCAGAAGGCTCTGTTTCACCCCTTTTCCTCTTTTTCAGTTAGCCCAATAGGCAACTTCTGCCTTGATCAGTTTCACCTGAGCTGAGGGCCTATTTGTAGTAATCAGAAGTTGTTCATTAATGCCACTATTGGTGTTAGGTTGGACTCAGTCTCTACTACTGTTGGAGACTCTTTCCTTTCCTTCTGGGAAGTCGCCTGTGGGGGAGGAGCGCCGGCCGCCGTGGCTTGGGGAACCGCTGATCCTAGGCTCCCAGCCGGCCCGGGAAGCCGCATGTGTGGGAGGGGCTCCGGTCGCCGACCGCCGCGGCTTGGGGAACCACTGACCGAGGCTCCCAGCCGGCCCGGGAAACCGCACGTGGGGGAGGGGCACCGGCCGCTGCGGCTTGGGGAATCACTGATCCGAAGCTCCCAGCCAGCCTGGGGAGCCCTGCGTGGGGCACTGGCCGCCAGCCGCCGCGGCTTGGGGAACTCGTCTCTCCAAGTCTGTCAGCCAGACTGGGAAGGAGGGAGGGAGGGGCTCTGGCTGCCAGCCGCGGTGGCCCGGGGAAGCATGCACCGCTCAGGGACCTCACCCCAGCAGAGTCTCGTAGCCGGTCCAGCCATTCCAGACTGGGGTACACTGTGCATTCGGTCTCTGTCGTGGCTCCAGGAGCTGTTCTGTACTGTTTCTAGTTATTTAGTAATTGTTCTGGGGGAGGAACTAAGATGCCTGAACCTTACTAAGCCACCATCTTCTCCGGAAGTCCCCCTGTCTTCTTTATCATTATGAATTCTTTCAACTTTGGTATATCTGCAAATTTATTTCACTCATCTATTTTTTTTTTTTTTGGTAAATGTATTTTCATTTGTTTTAGAATTCCAGTTTTGTAGACTTTTGTTTTCTTTCAGTCTAAAATGTTATTGCAATGTTTGTATGCTTGCATTGTTGCTGATGAGAAATTGGTTGCCAGCTTATCTTCATTTTCCAGTTGTAACATGTCTTTACTTTTCTAATACCTAAGTTTTTTCTCTTTATTACTCGCATTAAGTGATATAGTTTTGATTTTCTTTGTTGCAGTTTTCATCATTCTTATTGTATTGGCGTTTGTTTAATATTTTGTATCTGTGGATTTATAGATTTCATCAAATAAATAAATCTCAGCCCTTATTTTTTCTGACTTAGCCTCTTCTCCCTCTCCTTTGAACTTTCCGTATTACAAACATATATCTCAATGATACCTTTCATTTTTAAAATTTATTCCCTACTTCATTTTTCAGGGTTTCTATGACTATGTTATCAAGTCTATTTATATTTTTCTGCAATGTTTACTCTGTCATTATTTCCTAAAGAACTTTTTTCTCACCTCAGACATTGCACATTCAATTATGCCCTTTTTTACAAATCATCCATATTTCTACTTAATATTTTTAAAACTTTTTTTATTTAAATAGTTTCAAATGTACAGGACAGTTACAAAATAATATAAAACCAATACAGAAAACTCCAATATATTTCCTACCTAGATACCTAAATTTACCAATTTCATATTTTGCCATGTTTATTATATTGTTCTATATCTCTGTATCTCTCTGTCTCTCTATCCATCTATCATCTGTTTATCTAATCTATACATCTATTATCTATCTTTTTTTTTTAAACAACTAAGGGTAGATTTCATGCAGCAAGGTCCTTGAGTGGTTATGTGACCACATTAAGTACAATTCAAAGTTCAAAAATATAATATTGATGCAAAGTACATAGATTATATTCCTTTTTTTTCCAATTTTCCCAGTAATGTTCATTTGAACATGTCTTCCCCATTATTAGCTCCATTCCAGGCTTATGCAATGCATTTAGTTGTTATTGCTTCTTTAATCTCTCTCTTTCTTTTTTTAAATTGGGGAAAAATACATGCCACATGGATTTTCCCATCTCAGCCATTTTAAGTATGCAATACAATGGAATTAATCACATCACACTGTCGTACTACCCTCACCAGCATCAGTTGCTAGAAGTTTCCTAAATGGCACAGACATTTTTCTGCTAGGACATCCAGGATTAACAGTGACTCTGGGGTGCTGTTCCCCTCCATGCTTTGTCTTTCTTCATGGAGAAACAAGATTTCCACTGCTTGGGTCACTCCCTGCATAGGTCATTGGATAGTGATGGGACAATGCACCCTTGTCTTTCTAAATGTTCTTTTGAAAATTCATAAAGAATCTGAAACTTCTCATTGGACTGCTTGCTTCAATTTATTATACAAGCAAAATGTACCTTGTTTAGTGGGGTCTGTGATGCTGGATTCATGTCTTTCAGCAGATAATTATTGCTCTGGTTGGGAGTAGGCACCAAAGAATACCTGATATGTAATCTGTCAGCCCATTGCTGGCTTTGCTCAGCTTATTGTATGAGCCCTTCAGGCTCAGCAAAAATCATTAGACTCTCTAGACAAATTAATGCTTGATAATTGTATTGCCTTAGAGTTCCTCCTAGTCCAACAAGGAGGCACATATACCTTTGTTAATATCTCCCTTGTATGTGTGGGTTAGTAATTCAAGAGAGGTAGAACAAGAGGTAATTAAAATCAAGCCTACTGACTGCAAAGTCTACAAACATATTCTGGGTGGGACCTCTTCAGCTGGTTCCAGGGGATAGGAGGAAATGGAGCAATCATTATGTCAGACAAGCATGATCACGTTTGGACTAATGATGTGTCAAATGCTTTCTAATGTGTTGCAGCCACTGGTGTTCCCAAATTTTTACCTCAACATTGTTGAGAGCCATTGGATGGTAGACCTGACCCCTTTCCACCTACATGTCTGAGGAGAGAGGTAGGTTTATGTTCTGGAAGTTAATACAGAAGAGTAGGACAAGCCTACTCAAGAGGCTGAGGGTGGACTTCTAGGAAAGTCACAGACACATTCGTTGGCCATCTCTGACTTGCCTACCTCACTCTTTTTCTCCTCTTATTTGTTTTGCTTGTTCATCTGTAGAGGTTTTGATACGTCTCTTAGCCTGCAGAAAACCTTATCCATATTGGAACAGCTTGATAGTACCTTGAACCTGAAACCTGAAAACAAGCAGCCCCAGCTGCGTGCCAGGGTAAAAACTCTGCACAAACATTGTTTGTTACATGCTTTTTGCTCAGTGGCAGGATCACTCCCCCAACCCTTGGTGTATATAAAAATATCACACTTGGGTGTGTGAAAAATAACATCCCTTATCTCCAGTGTTATGTGGGGTGTGTGGAGCAGCTATCCACTGACACAGACTTGAGAAGTTTGCCTTCCTGTGGAATTGCCCATGATGGGTCCTTTTCTACTGCTACTTTGGATCCTTTGCTGTATAAGTCATAAAAGAATCATTTGCTGAAAGCCTTTTTTGTGCCTGAGCCTGTATTCCCATGATGCACTGGATAGCAAATCTTTCATAGGTAGTATTGGCAGTTCGGTGATGTTTTCCAATCCATGAGCATGAAATATCTTTCCATTTATTTAGGTCTTCTTTAATTTCATTCAGTTATGATGTGTAATTTTCTGCATGCAACTCCTGTGCATCCTTGTCTATATTCATTCCTAGATATTTTATTCTTTAAGTTTTTTTTTTGTAAATTGAATTGGTTTCTTGATTTCCCTTGCAGATTGTTTGTTGCTAGTATATTGGAACATCATTGGTTTTTTGCACATTGTTCTTGTACTCCATCGTTTTTTAAAAATTCATTTTTTTATCTAGTAGTTTTCTTGAATATTCTTTGGGTTGCTTTGTATATAGGATCATGGGGTTCTTGAACATTCTTTGTAGTTTTCTATATAGAGGATGTTTTCTACACGTAGGAATTATCTTACTTTTTCCTTTCCAATTTGGATGCTTTTTTTTTTTTTTGTCTAATTGTTCTCACTAGCACTTCCAGCCAATGTTGAAATCATAATGAGGAAAGTGGGCATCATTGTCTTGTTCCTGATCTTAGGGGAAAAGATTTCAGTCTTTCACCAATGAGTATGAAGTTACTTACCAGTTTTTCATATATGGACTTTATCATGTTGAAGAAGTTCCTTTTTATTCCTGTTTATCCAGGTGTTTATATCAAGAAAAAGGTGCTGGATTTTGTCATACACTTTTTGGGGTCAATTGAGATGATCATCTTCCTGTGCTTTTGTTTTCGCTTGGTTTGGTTTGGTTTGCTTTGTTCTTTTAGTGTGGTGTGTTTCACTGACTTTTCTGCCCTCTATGCTGAACCTAGGATAAATCCTACTTGATCATGGGATGTAACATTTTTAATGTGCTGTTGGATTTAATTTGCTATTATTTTGTTGGAATTTTTGCATCTATATTCGTAAGAGCTATAGGTCTGCATTTAATTTCCTTGCACTATCACCTGGATTTGTTATTAGGGTGATATTAGCTTTCTAGAATGAACTCAGAAGTCTTCCATACTCTTCAGTTTTTTGAAATGGTTTAAAGAACATTGTGCTGTCTTTTATTTAGGTGTGTGTAACATTCACTAGCGAAGTCATCTGGTCCTGGACTTTTCTTGTTTGGTTTATTTTTGTACATCTTAAGAATGCCTGAGCTTTTGGAGAGGATTCACTTAAGTTACTTGGAAACAGTTTGATGCTTTTTGACATTACTTTTATGGTGTTTTTAGGCAGGTTAAATGTAGTCCTCTATCTAGGCCTAATTAATTGTTACTACTTAGACCAAATCTTCCTGTTATCCTACTGTATGCCTCATTAATTATAATATTTTTCTAGACAGAATGGTGAGAACAGACAAAGCCCTATTTGAGCACTTTGCCCTATACTCCAATCCAACAAAACAGTGTGGATTAATTATTTCCAGGGGAAATAGAGATAGTTGCCTCTTAAACTATTTTTTTTCCCTTTTCCTAGTCAAAGTCCTCTTTTGTTTTTAAAGACAACTTTAGCTTTGCCTTGACACCCTGATTCCCTGCAGTGCTGCATCTTGTTGGCAATTCTACCCCCATATCCAAACTGAAGTGTAACAGCACAAGCTTTCCATAGGTTAATCAAAGACACTTCCATGCTCTCTAGGAGGGCAAATTGAGTTGATTATTTTTATTGCTCAAATGCAAATGTCATCATAATAAAAATCCAAAAGAAACAAAAAGCTTAGGTTATATTCGCAGTCAACATTTAATATATTAGAAATATCTACACTGTGATTTTAAATTTGCACATAATTACAGAGAATTAAATTTTAGTATGGTGTTACTAAGCAAAATATTTTCTTAGGTAACTACAGGCAACATTTTCGTTATAAATGGGCTTGGATAATTTAAAAACAGATTATTCCTGATAAAATTTTTAAACGCAATGGAAGAACCAAACATAATGGAAACGACATGCTTTTAGATGCAAATATTACCATTTCATTTATTTGCATAGATGCCTTTTATTATTCAAGTAAAGGAAACACATTAATGTGATTTTGGCCAATATTTCAAATAATACATATCAAATTACCACATATTACATTAGCATTTCATAGAACCTTTATATTTTATATTATATAATAGAGGAGATTTAAATATTTACATGGGCACACTGTAAAATTCATGGAGTGACTGAAAATATCACACTTAGTTCTATTTTGAAGCTGGAGGAAAGATGGAACATGTTAAGTACAGATACAGAAGATATAAAATAAAGACCCAAATCAAACATCTAGAGATGAAAAATGCACTATCTGAGGTAAAAAAAAAAAAATTGCATAGCATAGGAATAATGGCAGAGTAAACATTTCAGAAAAATTAAATAAAATTTAAAACTTAATTCCTGGTCTGCACTAATCATTTTCAAATACTGAATAGAGGCATGTGTTTATGGTGACTCTTAAGCCAGAACCGACTGGCCTTTTTTGTAGAACGTTCTGTTATGCAGTGCTGGTCCGGATTTTCAGTATCCACTCTATAAAATGAACAAAAACCGGTGCTTTTTTTTTCAAGGTTACTATGATGCTTAAATGAGCTAATATATAAAAGGCAACTGGTGCCAAGATTCCATTCATGAAATTAAATGCATTCACACAGAGTACACTTATTTCCTCAGTGCTAGTGTGTCTGGAGGAGAATACTTTGTCCTGAAAAACAAAAGTTTATTTTGGAATATTCACAAGAGGAGAAAAAAATAATGCTTCTTTGCTTAAGTTACATCCCAATGCAGAAACTGTGATGTTCCTTAAAAAGTTATATGCATTTGAAATACAAGTAAAGTTAATAATAGCTTACTTGGTATAATTATTCAATAGGCATATACTTGCATTTTAAAATAATATATAAATGAATAATTGAATAAGTTCAATAATTTCCTGTAAAAATTATATGGCATATTATATTTTATTTTTTTCTTAAAATGTAACTGACATTTTATATAGGTATATACATGTATGCATCTATATAAATAGGTATGCATACATGTATGTGTGTATATATATATATATATGTATATTGTAATTACAGTCTGTGTCTTCTAGTAGGAACACCACGACATTGTAACTGAGAAATTAGGATTTAAGGCACGATTTGATTACTGAATCATTATGTAAATATTCCTTTTTGCTTTCTGGTATAGTGTAAGCAAAGGGAAATACCTGAAATCTCTAAATAATAATCCAGCTGCCTTGATCTCTGATAATGAATGTATAGCCTTTATCTTCTGTCCCTGTGATTGGAAAAACCTTCTGACTAATCTTCATTTGCACCCATTTACCCAGCATTTCAACTTTAGAGTCTTATAATCACTAAAGACAGTTCCTAATGCTTATAAAGGAAGGGTCTTGGGTCAGTCCAGAACCAACCCACGTTAAATCCAAAGTTTTCTTGATAACCGAGACTGGATCTAACCAAAATAGGCTGGTCTGACATGTGCCGTAGCTTAGACTTTAACCTATAAGTCACCTATACTTCATTATAATATAAAAATCAAGCCCATCATCATATTAAGGCTGCCATTTTTTTACACACATTCTGTGACTAAGCATAACCAATCTGTACATGCTCAATAATTTTATAACCTCTAATTACATAATCTGGGGTCACTGTGTTCATTATCCCAAATCCTGCCTAACTTTTTCCTTAATAAAACCTTAAGAATCACTGCAGTTCGTGAGACAGATTTTGGGCCCATAAGCCATATGCTCTCCTGCTATGTGCTTAGTAATAAACTTTTTCTCTCTTTGAAATTCCAGTGTCTTAGGAATTGTTCGTTGAGCACATCAGGCAAAAGAATATACTGTCTTTTTCCGGTAACAATACAAATGATTATTTAGAATACATAAATAGATTTAAAATATGATGTGAGTATCATTTATAAAAATATCATTTTATTTTATGTGTTTAAAATGTAAATGTGATTTTTTTATTTTATAAGGTTAAGGCTAGTCTATAGAAATTCTAATTGTGTTATGAATACAAAAGTCATGTTGTATAAATCTATACACTTATTTGCAAATATAAAATATTAATATTATATCTCATCACTTTAAAGGAATGTGCTGCTCTCTTGCAAATGTTCTGATAAGTTACTGTTCAACCCTCTCTTTTTGAATTCTTCATGTATTCAAGAACATTATTGATGCAGTTTGATAGAAGAATTTTGCACACTATCTACCTTGACCAAGCTGGAAAGAACTCCTCACTTGACAGCCTCATGAACCTTAACAAATTTATTTCATTTAAAATTGTTCAAGTTCTCAAGAAATATTGGTAATAAAAGGACAATTTTTTAAGAGTTCTGTTGGATTTGATATTTTTCATTGATTTTAATAAACCAGACTAAAAATAATGTTAATTAATGTTAATTCTTTATTTTTTGTTAATTAACCAGAGCTACTAATGTTGAGCATTTATTTTTAGTACTTTTGTAAGCAATTTTGATTAATCTCTTTTGCTAGATGGCGTTTCTTTACACAGAAATAGAGTAAAATCTTTGTAACATAATCTAAGTCAAAAGTGTAGAACTTACAAAATGGACTTTCGAAGGATCTGGCATTATAATTTTTTCTTTTGATATTTATTTCTGCCTAGGACCTCAAACTTTTATATTGCCATGTTATACAAATGAATGTAAACAAATAATTCTTTGTTGGAAAAAATAATCTTTCAGGCAGCAGTCAAGTAAAACAATATTTTAAATTTATATTATATATTATAAATAAATTTATTTTCCATATTATTATAATCAAAAATTAAAAGGGGACAGAGAATGATTAATAATCACAATAAAAAGGAATAGGGAAATTAATTATTTGATAACCAAGTCATATAATGAGAGAAATTTGCTCTCCATTCGGGAAGTGTAACCAGGTAAACCAGTTGGATATTTCAAAAATCCTGTCAGATATGCAGACTGACTTTATGGTAATGTATGTATTTGAATAATTTTATAGCTAAAAATATATTTGATCAATAAATATCCTATTTTTTACTAATAAATATAAGAAATTAACTAAAATAATGAACAATATTAAAAGGTACAAAGACTACTTACTGAATTAAAATTCAGAATGGAATACTCTTTGAATTTAAATCATAATTCTGACTTTAAACTTAGCAAGTCCCAGTTTCCTTACCAGTAAAATGGAGTTGATAAAAGCATAATGAAAATTAAAATTAACAGTATGTTTAATAGCACACTGTAAATTACAAAGCAATTCCCTAATGTGTTTTTTTAATAATAATATTTCTGTTAATCTCTCACTATTTAAACTATTGTTGAAATCATCTGCTTGAAAAGTCAAGAGTATTTTTAGAGGAGTCCATAACATAAGAATTTTACTAAAAAAATAAGTTAAATGTTTTTAATAACTAATTACAAGCTTAAATAATTTTGCAAACATTATTTCGTCTTACAAAGAAATGTCTCATAGAGAAACAACAAAAATTATTTACTTCAAGCTAATGGTAATTTATTGATTGACAATTACACCCATATATAATGGCTGTCAGTTTATATACATAGAGCCATCTCAGAGGTTTTTGTGCATGTATGTAATAATTACATATTCAATATTCTTCACTCAGATTTATTTTTTTATTCTCATCTCATTAAGTTTTCATCAAGAGTATTAGACATAACCTAATTGTCTTCTGTTAAGATATAGTATACAGAATATATCAAGAAGGCTTTACATAAACATGCCTGAAATTGTAAAGTGATTCTTCTATTTAACTTTGTAATATGATATGTCAAAGCAAATTCATACAGTTAGACTATTTATTGTAGCTCATAAGGGACACGTTTATATCCTGAAGACTAAAATTGTTTTTATACCTCTTTTTTCTCTCTCATGTTTCTCTGAGTCAATTCTTTCTTGAACAGTACAGAATTTAAAACTTTGTCTAGTCTTTGTTGTTGTATAAACAAAACTTCTACAGTCTCTTCAATGGGTATTTATTCTCAATGTGTGAAGCTGATATTTAAAATCTTTAAAGCATCTGGAATTCTGCTTTTACTTTCTAATTAATAGAGTTATATAAATCGACTTCATTTTTGATGAATGAATAGACAGACAGACAAACGGCTATTTAAAAGTTATGTTCAAATCAAAAGTTGCTTTCTCTATTAGTTAAATCAATGTAGCTGCTTAAAAATTCCTTAAATACTTTTAAGTTTGTATTTCCTGTACTCTTCAGGGTCTCTATTTAAGTTTAACTTTGTGGTATTGCACAGGATGTGTTTGTCAGGAGATAAACATGGTTACTATTGAGAAGATTGAATAATTAAAGAGACCTTGCACAGCAAGGAGAGAGCCACATCGGAGCAGAATCCATGAGTCAATCAATACAGCATTAAAAATATTATACAATTTTATGAAACTAAAGGATGAGCATGATGAACATGAATCAGTAAAATCAAAGATAATTAAAATATTGCTCAATTAGAATGTCAACTCAAATCTTCCAAATTGTGAAAATAAATGTGTTATCAAATTTCAAAGGCTATATGAGCTCATTTGTCTATTTAAAGTCTAACTAGAAGCCAAATATTCAATGTTCACTTTCCAGTTTGACCCCCTGAAATAGCATATTTCAAATTTTTAATTTTGATTTTCCATGAATTTTGGCATTTTCTGGGGATAGGAAGAGAATGTCCTTCTTCAAGGAAATTAAATCCATATTTTCTATAAAAATTCTGTAAGGAGCACTTGTTTTGTCAAGGTAGCACATCTTGTTGTTATATTCTGAAGAAGGTGCATGTGTCTCAGTGTCCACACTAGGGTTCCCTGCTGCCATTATAATGAGCAAGAAGCCATTTTCCTGGCAGAAATAGCTCTAGGAATGACATATCATAATGAAGGGAACCGGTGTTCACCAGGGACAACATAACTAAAATGCTTCTTCCTGATTCATCATTTCTCCTATTAAGAATCTCAAAGTGATTGCTACCAAAATGAAGATTAAGTTATTGCATGACAATTCAATGTATAATTGTAACTTTTTCCAATTATTTCATGTATTTTCATACAGGCACTTAATGGAAGGTTCAAAATTCTCTCATTTTATTAGCTAAGATTCACTTAACAATACCTCTAATATATAAAATATGAATATACTCATCTTATTTCAGAGCATAATACAGAACAAAATGGGGTACATGTGGATTTGGGTGAATAATAAAATTAAAAGTTATTTTGTTGTTGTTTTCTTATGTGTGGACTCTGAAGAGGGTTGATTAAACAATTTCTCTTATCTTCACCTGTAAATTTATCCTGAAATCAAGAATAATTTAATTTACAATCTGTCTTAGTCAATCTACAAGTATTTTTCTAAGGACAGCTGAAAAGTGGAAAATTCATTTCATTTCTCAGCAGTGACGACCCTGGGTGAGCAAAGGTCATTATGATGGCTGCAGTTGAAATAACCAGAAATGTGGACATATGTGCTCCCTCAAGTATTATTTTCTCTTAAATATATTTCTTTCCTTTACTCACAGTATAGAATTATTTCTTTAATTCTGTCTCTGACCTGGCATTTTTATGATTAGAGAACTAAGATGGTAATCAATTCATTTTTTTCTTTATATATGTTTTCTCCATATTGATTCAAATAGCGCCTCCTGTTGCACAGGCACTTTTTTACAGTAATCAACTAATAATGACTTTTATGTGTTTGGCAAAATCCTGATCTGATAAGGTATGGACTGCTACAGCACTTTTTATGGATTGAAAAGTCATGTTCAAGACCTAACCTCCAGGCCCATAGTGGGATCTTATTTGGAAATGGAATTTTTGAAGATGTTCTTAAGTAATATGTGGCCAAACTAGGTTAGGCTCTAACCCAATAGGTCAGTGTCCTTATAAGTAGAGAATTGGACACGGACAGACAGACAGAGAAGACGGCCATATGATACAGGCAGATACTGAATTATGACCCAGCTCACTCACAGAACCATTCAAAAGAAGCATGACCCTACTGAAATGTACAGATTTCAGACAGCCTTCCAGGACAGCGAAACAGTAAATTTCTGTTGTATTAGGCCACCCAGTCTGTACTACTTTGTTACAGCAACCACAGCAAACTAAGATAGCATGAGCACTTACATTTATTTTAAATTGTATGTAAGAATCTATGCTAACACTTTTAATTGCTGTATTTATATGGTCTCTGACTTTTAATTTAAGTGTGAGATATTAATAAACAAAAATGCTAATTAAAAGCAGGGTCATATAAATCCTTTTATTTTAGAACTGACACAATATGGATTTTCTTGTACCTATTTATGAGAACTGCGTTATTCTGACAATTGCATTTATACTCAGAAAGGATAACATATAAAAAAGGGCAGCTTGGGAAAAAGCAAGCATTTTGTTGCTATTGTTATTGGTTTTAAAAGATATTAAATCAAATTGAGAAAACCTGTGTTTAAAGTGTGTAGTCTGTTGTCATCTAGTATTATGACTGGGTTAGTTTCTTTCTATGCATTTTAGTTTCTTCCCATTTAAAAACACTGTGGAAAAGGAAGTCTTTAGTTTTCCTTTCAGTTTTAACATCTTGTGATTTGAAATGAAAACCTTTATTCCCAGAGGAGTGGAGTTAACTTCACAGACCAGTCACTCAAATGTTTATTAAGAAAATAAGAGCATTGAGGAATGGATGATACTGTGCCCACATTGACTCTGAGTGCTCTGCTTTGCAGGCTGGAGCTCATAGATGCAATGCTGCCTTAAAATGCTGCCTAGTCTGGTCTAAACACCTTTTCTCACCAAATAGTGGTATAATCCAGAGCTTTTCCAGAATTTTCTTTCATTTCCTTCCCACAAATATTGCTTTCTTTTTAATATAGATCTCCTTTCTTTGTTGCTCCACAGGATAATATCTGGCTAATATTCCTCAAAATTTGTTACTCTATTTGTTCAATAATTTCACTTTTCTGCACTTACTTTCTGAATAATCCCACAGTAATAGTAAAGATGGAGATAGGGAGAGGGGTATGTTGATGTTGGAGCTATGTTTTGTTTTATTTTCAGTTTTACTTCTTTAATTACAAAAGTTGTACATTTATAGAAAGATCAGGCAGAACATACAGAGTTCACATATATCTGCTCCCATTTTTACATTAGCATAGTACTTTTGTTGCAATTGATGAGAAAATAGAATTATAATTGTATGAACAGCTATAGTCTAATATGGTTTACATTAGAGTTCATTGTTCGTGTTGGATTGTCCTATGGTTGTTTATTCTTGTTAATTTTTCTTCAAGTAAAATGTATACCACCTAAAATTTTCCTTCCTGACAACGTATAATTCAGTGTGATTAATCACATTCACAGTGTTGTGCCACCATCACCACTATTCATCACCAAAATTTTTATGTCACCCCAAACAGAAGCTCTGCATCACTTAAGAATTAACTCCCTTTCCCTGTCTCTAATCCCCAGCCCTAGGTAACCTGTATTTTAGTTTCCGACAACATGAATTTGCTTATTCTAATGATAATTATTTCAATTTAAAAAGTCCATAGATATTGATTCTTTCTGTCTGGCTTATTTCAGTCTGCATGATGCCTTCAAAGGTCATTTGTGTGGTTGCATGCATCAAGCGGGCTTCATTCATTTTTTACAGCTGAATAATATCCCATTGTATGTATATACCGCCTTTGCTTGTCTATGGACCTTTAGATGGTTTCCCTCTTTTAACAGTTGTGAATAATGTAATTAAAAATGATAATGTGCAGATATCTGCTTTATTCCCTGCTTTTCAGTTCTTAGAGTATATACCTCTTAGTAGGATTGCTGGGTCATGTGGTACTTCTATGCTTAACATTCTAAGGAACCACCAAACTCAGTTTCACAGTGACCCTACCATTTTACCTTCTCACCAACAATGAATATGTGTTCCTATTTCTCCACTACCTCACTAACATTTGCTTTTTTCCAGTTTTTTTTTTTCAAGAGAAGACTATTCTAGTATATGTGAAATGGTATCTCATTGTGGTTTTGATTTGTGTTTCTCTAATGGATAATGATGCTGGGCATCTTTCCATGTGCTTTTAGGCCATTTGTATATCTTCTTTTTTTTTTTTTTTTGAGAAATACCTATTCAGTTCTTTTGCCCATTTTTAACTTGGGTTGCTTGTCTTTTATTCATAAACTGTAGGATTTCTTTTTAAATCCTGAATATTAAACCCTCGTCAGATAGGTGGTTTCCAAATTATTTTCTCCAATTCTCTAGGTTGTCTTTTTACTTCCATTGTTGTGTCCTTTTATGATTTTGTGTTCCTGGGCATTTTAAATACTTATATCCCTTTAAATGTGTCCCTAACATAAGGTTTCATTTATTGTTCATATCGATGTGATCTCCATATTTTTTGTAAATATCACTTTCTTCTTGAAACTATGTTCAATGACATTGCCTTATGACAAATTCTAGTCATTGCCTATAAAGTTGGACAGCAATAGAAGAATTGCTGAGATTTATTCATTCAAATCCATCATCCAAATGCTGTCATAATTATTTCCAGAATTAAATTAAAATCATATCATGCTGGAGACTTCTGGGAAAATGACCGAATAGCATAGCTCAAGATCAGCCCTGTTCTACAGACAAGTTAGAGAAGGCCCAGGAGAGTGACTGAAGTGGCAATTTGGATACGCGGCTGACCTGGGAGAGCCTTCTGCACCACAAAGTGCGACCCTAGTTGCAGAGGCCAAGGAACTGAGAGACAGAAAGCTGGAGCCTGGCGCAGAGGCATGGAGCCCATGGGAGTGCACGGACAGAAGCCTGGGATAGTATATAAGCCAGGCCATGTTTTTTGGGCATGCTACCCTCATGGGGGTGACTCATCCAACACCCCACACACCCAAACCTCATCACCCATTCTTATTCCCCACAATCCAGGCACCCCCGCCCCACCAGCCCCCAGCATGTGTACCCTCCCCAAGCCTCCACCCCAAGTGCAGCCCAAACTGCCTCTCTTACACCCCTCCAAAGCACTCCCTTCTCTCCTTGTTCCCTGCAGGCTGCAGGAACTGACCTCTATAGTTTAGGGCACTCCTACTCCTATGTATGCACACAGACCCAATCATATCCTTCAGCTCTGGGTACTTTAGTTTATGGCAGTCCTAAAACCATGTGTGCACATGCCCTTCAGTCACACATCCCAAAGAGTGCTGCGGGATCACATCTGTCCCCAACCCATGAGGGCACAATACTGACCTGCTGCCACAACTCTGCATATATGCACAGAAGACCCTATACCCCAGACCAGCACACACCAGGGATACAACCCTGAGACATGAGCACTTGCACTGTTACATCCACCCTGGCTGCTAGGCGCCCATGTTCACAAGCATCAGCAGAACATCCCCAACCTGTGCCTATACTGGCCCTGAAACAAATCACAGCACTGTTGCACCCCATCCCATACCGTATTCCCTGCTACACATCATACTGCAAACACAAGACCTTAGACTACTGAAAGAAATCAACTCCCAAAGTAAATCAATCAAGATATCTACATGTGATGAAGACAACAAAAGGTCACTAGGCATATCACAATGCAGACAGATATAGTCCTGTCTAACAACCAAATTAAAACACAAGAAGAGACACAGACATTGGAACAACTGATCTGAGATGTTCATACAACTTTACTTAATAAAATAAGTGGCATAGCAAATGACATATAGGAAATCAAGAAGACAGGAGGAGAGCATAGAAAGGAATTTGAAAGAGTAAATAGAAATAGCAGATATCACAGAAATTAAAGATACTGTAACCAAATAAAAAACATACTAGAAGAACACAACAACAGACTTGCAGGGAAGAAAAAAAAATAAGTGAAATAGAGGACAGGATAACTGACTTTGAAGTTTCAAAAGAGTAAATGGCAAAAAAGATGGAAAAACTTGAATCAGATCTCAGGGAAATGATAGACAAAACAAAGCACACAAATATAATAATCATTGGTGTCAAAGAAGGAGAAGAAAAGGGTAAAGGACTAGGAAAAGTAGTTGAGGATACAATGGAGGAAAACTTCCCAACTCTTATAAAGGACATAAATATACAAGTCAAAGAAGCCCAACAAACTCTAAACACAATAAATCCAAATAGGCCTTCCCCAAGACACATGCTAACCAGTCTGTCAAATCTTGAAGATAAGCAGAAAATCCTGAAAGTAGTCAGAGAAAAACAATCTGCTGTATACAAGGGAAACTAAATAAGACTGAATTCAGACTACTCAACTACCA
Organism: Tamandua tetradactyla; assembly: GCF_023851605.1. Lineage (NCBI taxonomy): Eukaryota > Metazoa > Chordata > Mammalia > Pilosa > Myrmecophagidae > Tamandua > Tamandua tetradactyla. The sequence goes on along the minus strand of NC_135336.1, from coordinate 81,503,068 downwards.
CTATGGAGGTGAAAAGGCAGTGGTATGATATATTCAATATGCTGAAAGAGTAAGACTTCCAGTCAAGAATTCTGTGCCCTGCCAAATTGTCCTTCAAAACTGAGGGAGAGATTAAAGTTTTCATAAACAAGCAAGTTCTGAAAGAACTTGTCAAAAAGAGACCAGCCTTACAAGAAATATTAAAAAGACTTCTGTAGTCTGAAGCAAACAAACAAACAAAAAACAGGAGAGGGAGGTCTGGAGGATGGCACAGGATTAAAGAGTATTGTATGGGTAATTTAAAGGATAAAAAGAGAAATAAGGGAAAGAATATATAGATCTGAGAAATAAAATTAAAAAGATAAGATGGTGGATTCAAGAAATGCCTTTTCAGTAACAACTTTGGGTATTAACAGACTAAACTTACCAATTAAAAATACAGATAAGAAAAAAGGATTAAGAAACATAATCCAGCCAAATGCTGCTTTTGAGAGATTCATTTTAGATACAAGTATACAAATAGATTGAAAGTGAAAGAACAGATAAAGATGTTCCATGCAAATTGTAACCAAAAGAAAGCAGGGTAGCTATACTAATATCAGCCAAAATAAAATTTAAATGTAAAGACATCAAATAGTCAAGAGTATATACTAATCAAAGGGTAAATTCAACAAGATGATATAACAATCATAAATGTTTATGCTCCCAATCAAGGAGCCCCAAAGTACATAAGACAAACACTGGCAAAACTGAAGAGAGCAATAGATCTTTCAACAATAATAATAGAAGACTTCAATGCACCACGGTCCTCTATAGACAGAACAACCAGACAGAATATCAACAAGGAAATAGAGAAGTGAAATAACTTGGTAAATGAATTAGTCCTAACAGGTCATTGCACCCCAAAACACAAGGATATACATTCTTCTCTAGTGTTCATGGAACATTATCTAGGATAGATCATATGCTGTGGCACAAAATGTGTTTTTAGAAATTTAAAAGCATTGAAATTATTTAAAGCACTTTCTCTCATCATAATGGGATGAAGCTGGGACTCAGTAACCACCAAAGAACAAGAACATTCACAAACATATGGAAATTAATAACACACTCTTGAATAAGTAACTATCTGGAGATGAATGAAAATGAGAATACAACTTATCAGAGTTTATGTGGTCTCACAAAGGTTGTGCTGAGAGGAAAATTTATTGCCCAAAATGCCTATATTAAAAAACAAGAGAGAACAAAAACCAAGGACATAACAGAGGGGAGGAACTGAGAAAGAACATAAAATTAACCCCAAAGCAAATAGAAAAAGAAAAATAACATAGATTAAAGCAGAGATAAATGAATGGGAGAAAAAAAAAGAAGAATAGAAAGAATCAAGAAAACCAAAAGTTGGTTCTTTCAGAAAATCAATAAAATTGATGGGACACTAGCAAGATGGATAAAATAAAAAAAAGAGAGGATGCAAATAAACAAATCATAAATGAGAAGGTGTGCATTACCGCAGACCCTGAAGAAATTAAAGAAATCATAAAAGAATACTATGAAAACTATACGTCAACAAACTAGACAACTTAAATGAAATGGAAAAATTCCTAGACACTCAAAAACAGGCTACACTAACTCAGAAAGAACCAGAAGATCTCAACAAACCAATCACAAGTAAAGGGATTCAGTCAGTCATCAAAAATCTTCCTACAAAGAAAAACCTAGGCCAGATGACTTCTCAGGGGAATTTTATCAAACATTTCAAAAAAAAACTAACACCAATCCTGCTCAAACTTTTCCAAAAAAATTGAGGAAAAGGAAACACTACCTAACTCATTTTCTGAAGCTAATATCATTTTAATACCAAAACCAGGAAAGATATTATAAGAAAGGAAAAGTACAGGCCAATCTCTCTAATGAATGTGGTTGCAAACATTCTCAACAAAATATTAGCAAAGCAAATCCAACAGCACATTAAAGACCATGACCAAGTGGGTTTATACCAAGAATGCAAGGATGGTTCAACATGAGAAAATCAATTGCTGTAATACAGTACATTAACAAATCAAAAGGGAAAAGTCACCTGATCATCTCAATTGATGCTGAAAAGGCATTCAACAAAATGCAGCATTCTTTTCTGATTAAAAAACACTCCAAAAGATAGGACTCAAAGGTAACTACCTCAATATGATAAAGGGAATATATGAAAAACCAACAGCCAGCATCATACTCAATGGAGAAAGACTGAAAGCTTTTCCCCTAAGATCAGGAATGAGACAAGGATGCCCATGGTTACCACTAGTATTCAATACTGTACTGGAATTTCTAGCTAGAGCAATCAGGCATGACAAAGAAATAAAATGCATCCAAATTGGAAAGAAAAAAATGTAAACCTCTAATTATTTGCAGATGATACAATGATACTATACTTGGAAGATTTTGAGAAATCTACAGCAAATTATCTTGAACTAATAAACAAATTCAGCAAGTTTGAAGGATATAAAATTAATCTGCAAATATCCGAAATGTTTCTGTACACAAGCAATGACCTAACTGAGGAATCACTTAAGGGAAAAATTCCATTCAAACAGCAACTAAAAGAATCAAGTACTTAGGAATGAACATAACTAGGGACATAAAGGACTTGTACAAAGAAAACTACATAATATTGCTTAAAAAAGTCAAAGGAGAGCTAGGTAGGTGGAAAGACATACTCTGCTCATGGATAAGAAGGCTAAATATAGATATCAATTCTCCCCAAATTGATCTACAGATTCAACACATTACCAATCAAAATTCCAACAACTTACTTTGAAGATTTGGAAAAGCTATTTCATCAAATTCATCTGGAAAGAAAAGAGACCCTGAATAGCTAAAAGCATTGTAAAAAAAAAAAAAAAAAGAATAAAATGGGAGGATTATCATTCCCTGACTTTAAAACCTATCATAAAGCCACAGTGGTCAAAATCTCATGGTACTCGCACAATGATAGAAGCATTGACCAATGGAATCAAATCAAAAGTGCAGAAATAACCATCAAATCTATGGTCAACTGATTTTTGACAAGGCCTCCAAATCCTCTGAAATGCAACAAAATAGTCTTTTCAATAACTAGGGATGGAAGAACCGAATATCAATAGTGAAAAGAAGGAAAAAGGACTTCTATCTTACAACCAACACAAAAATTAACTCAAAGTGGATCAAACACCTAAATATAAGAAATAACACCATAAAGCATCTTGCAGAAAATGTAGGTACAAGCAACAGAAGAAAAAATAGATAAATGGGAATTTCTCAAAATCAAATGCTTCTGCCCCACAAAAAACTTTCTCAAAAAGGTGAAGAGGCAGCCAACTCAATGAGAGAACATATTTGGAAATCACATATCAGACAAAGGTTTGATTGTCTGTTTCTACAAAGAAATCATACAACTCAACAACAAAAGAACAAACAATCTGGTTATAAAATTGGCTAAAGGTATAAACAGGAATTTTTCTGAAGAGCAAATACAGATGTCTCAAAAGCACATGAACAGATGCTCATTTTTATTGGCTATAAGGGAAATGCAAATCAAGACTACAATGAGATACCACCTCACACTGATAAGAATCCTCCTATTAAACAAACAGGAAACTATAAATGTTGGAGAGGGTGTGGAGGAACTAGGACACTTATGCACTGCTGGTGGGAATGTATACTGGTGCAGCCACTATGGAAGACTGTTTGATGTTTCCTTTGGAAACTAAATATCAAGTTGCCCTATGACCCTGCAATAGCACTACTTGGTATATACCCAGAAGAGCTGAAAGCAATGACACAAAAGGACATTTGCACACCGATGTTCATAGCAGCATTATTCACAATCACCAAAAGATGGAAACAAAATGCCCATCAACAGGCGAGTGGATCAACAAAATGCAGTATATATATGTGATGGAATATTATGTAGCAGCAAGACGAAATGATGTCCTGAAGCACATGTCAACATGGGTGAGCTTTGAGGACGTAATGCTGAGTGAAACACAACAGGATAGATACTGTTTGATTCCACTTTTATGACTAGCTTAAGGGTATAATCAGAAGCTTATAGTACAAAATATAGGGGACTTAGAGATACATAGAAGCTAAAGATGGGTGAACAGTTAGCTAATGAGGTTGAACTCTCATGTAAGGGAATAGATAGGAGTAAAGGTGGTGCTCTATGAGTCTATAAGTAATATTATTATATTGAAGATGAACAAGGTTGAAAGGGGTTGTAAAGGCCTACATTTCCCACTGATTAACACTATAAATATGAATTAGTTCTTGCAAGATTTACTTCAAAGATGTGATTTGTGTACAAAGAGTGTCTAAGTCTAGGGTGCAGGGGGAAAATTGCTATTGTATGCTATGAGCTATGTTCAAAAGGAAACCATCAGCACTACCACAGGAACAGCAGAGGTAAATAATAGGAAGAGGGACAAGTGTTAAGAAGAGTTTAGATTTCCTATTTGGCGAGAGCATTTTTATTGCTTTTCTTTCTGTTGGGAGCAATGAAATTATCTAAAATTAAGACTATTGATGGATTTTGGATTTTGGGCACTATACATGATGCCCAATGAAGGCAGGTGGCTGAAGGATTGCCACGACTGAGAAGTAGATTGGTTAACAATGGTGTATACTTATGAACGAAGATTGTGCTGCTATAAAATGGAACAAAGTTGTGAGGCATGCAGTGATATGAATGAACATGTGGGACATTTGATGAAACAAAATAAGCCAGAAACAAAAGAACAACAATGGTATGGTCACCTTTAGAAAATGCTTATAAGAAAATGGGGGCCTAGATCTTAAGGTTTTAGAGCAGACAAACGAAGTTTGGAGTGGTGATTATTATTTCTGGATTTTGAGAGGCTCTTATATATATATATATATATATATATATAACCTGATATTTAGAGATAAGAATGAAGCTGATCAGGTTGGGGCTAAAATAATTCAGAACACAGGGGTAAGGAAGACAGTTTCTATATTTTAGAACCACACATACTCTTTGAGACCAATGGAAGAAAGTTTTATTTGGTCTGGAACTGAAATTCTCTGTAGCGCATAATCTAACTCAAGCAATCTGTATAGCTCATTTGAACAACTGAAACACAAGGAGCCCAGAATAAGAATGTGATCCTTTAATCCTGTATAGATTATTGTAATGCCTGGATATATCCTACAGTTTATGAAACAGATAATCAAAAAGTATTGTCAAAGTCCCTTGAGGGATGGGAGAAAGAATAAATCTTACCATCAGGGAATTCCCTGATACTGTGTCAAACGTAAGGGACACCCAAGTCCATAGGCCATGCCCTCTATCCTGAGGCTTACTCTTGTGAAGCTTATGTAGGTAGTGGAGAAACTTAGGCTACCTATAGGCATGCCTAAGACTTCTTTTTTTTTTTTTCTTTTAAAATGGGGAATTTATTAAGTTATAAGTTTACAGGCCACGAATGTGTCCTAATTAAGGCATAAAGTGAAAGATACCTTGGTTCAAGATGGTTGATGCTGTTGGGGATTTCTTTTTCAGCTGGAAAGGCACATGGTGACATCTGCTAGCTTTCTCTCCAGGCTTCTTTAATTGCTTCCCTGGGGTTCTGTCCATTCTACCTGCTCTGTTGGTTCTGGTGGCTTTTGAGCATGGAGTAGGCACAATCCCTAGCACATGGGGAGAACATATAATCATATCATGCTGTCTTATAATATTTTTCAATACTTCTTTATCATCTAGAGAATCAAATCCAATCTTTTATGTAGCCCTCTTTTTTAGATTTTACCTTTTGCTGCTCTCCAACAATTCCTTTTTCTCTTGCTCTTATTCCTTAAAGTAGTAGTAATAATAAGGTTGCACTTGATAATAAATAGCCACTACAGTTATCAAAATAATATTCATATTTTATTATACATATTATATTAATATAATATATTCACCTTAGATTAAAACACAAGGTGAAGAGGAAGAATGTCTGACTGTGAACCCAATCTCTCAGTTACTGCTTGTGACTTTGTGGGAGTTTTAGTGTCTAATCTCCTTTTCCATATAATGTGGCTAGTGGTGTTTTTTCTCTATGGGATTTTTATGAGGATTAAACAGAATATACATGTGCTTAGTACAGTGTCTGGCACATAGCAAAATCTCAGTGACTGTCTTTATTAACGAACATAGTCATAGTAACATATAATTATTTTTTAGGATTTATTGCATATTGAGAATGAAATGAAATGCATCGTCTTCATCATCTCAGTGGGCTAAGAAAACATTTTCTAATGAATGAGTAAATGCACTGCTTCCTCAGTGGGCTGTTTAATTTACATCAATGTTCGTGTAGCACTTGGATATAACTTATTGGCAATTATTTTATCATCTTTCAATTAGCTTTCTTTCCAATAGAACTAATTTTGAGCATGGAGTAGACACAATCCTTAGCACATGGAAGAACACATTAATTCTGCATGAAATTAATTTAATTGCATCAAACATCAACTCTAAAATGTACCTTTAAAAATATTACTGTGTAGATTCCACTCAGTTCCTCATGTTTCTTTTAATTTATTTTTGTTTTGTGTGCTTGTTATATTTTTGTTTTATCTCTGTAAAGTAATTTCAACCAGCTAAATATTGCAGCATTTACCTGAAATGCATGGACATTTTCCAGAATGATCTAACTGCATTCTGGAAGCATGCCTTTTAACTCAGGATATTTTGTCTTAATTTAGTTTTTACTACATTCTGTCCAACTTACAAATTTTGCCAAATAATAATTTAATGTAGGCTTTTTTACCTAGAAAACGAAATGGACCTATTTGCTCTTACTGACTAACATGATTAAGTGTCTTGTGACTTAACTTAAAACACCGATTTTCCTCCTAAAACATATTTTTTATTTGATAATTTTGGGGCAAACAAAGTCAGCATCAATTTGGAGACCAAAGTTTTAACTCTGAAATGCTCCTACTCTACATTGATAGATTCAATATTTGATTAGTTAAGATAAATTGAGTAGTCTCTAGGCAATTTTGTTTATCTGTATGAACTTTGCCCTTGAAACTTTTGCCAACAAGACATCTTTAGAAAAAAAGATGATGATGACAAATGAATACTATATGCTAATTTATGCTAAGTAGTAAATATCCAATGCCAAAATTCATAAACTGAATTTTAAGAATACACAAATTAAACGGAATGTTTTAATTACACCATCATAATTTGAAAAGACTTTTTAAAGTTTTTAAGGATGTGTTAATAATATTTATTTTATTTAAAAGTCTAAGGAACTTTTTGTCCATTAGGCATTTGGAAAATTATGTAGATGAAGTTTTATAATTTGAATGATATGTATTGTGCCAAAATGTGTAACAAAGATAAATGCAATTCATTGCCAGTTTTTTTTGCAGATTTCTGATATGATGATTCAGAATTCTGAAAACCCGTATAAACATTTTAATTTAAACTTAATTCTTACCCTTATTCCAAAAATAGGAATTAAGTTGCAGATCAATTCAATTGAATATTTCTTTAAGAAACTACACTTATAACTGAGTCTGGGTTAAAAATAAATGAGTGCACCTAATGACAAATTGGTGTTATTATTATTATTATTGTTGACAATAAAATATTGCTGTATTGTTTATAAAAAAACTAATTCAAACTGTAAGAATATATGAATATACCTAACGACAAATTGGTGTTATTTTTATTATTGTTGACAATAAAAATATTGCTATATTGCTTATAAAAAACAAATTCAAACTGGTATTTTCTCCTTAGATGTAAATTGCTCACCTCTTACTGATATTTGACAGAGTACATTCATTTTATGAACAGTGGAAATCATTTGCTGATAAGTTAGGCAGAACATATTTTGCTCATTAGTATTCAGCTTGTGTAGTCATCTACCTTACAAGATATCTTTTCAAATTTACTCTTAACTAATAAACCATATGTTCCATTAAGCATGAATGAATCTATGTTTTTATCATTTATAAATGAACTCTATTGATTCAATAAATAGGAAAAAAATCATATTCTTGGTATTATATTAAAATTAAAATCATATTCTTGGTATTATTTAGAAACCACATCGTGAGACACAGTAATCTTGCCTCTATTTCTTACCCAGTCAAATTCCTAAGACTTTCTCTGTGAATCAGTGATCTGGGCATTGTCGCTAAAATCATTTATGTAGTCATTCCTCTATTAGATACCTATATGATTAGAAACTACACAGCCCATACAAAAATTGTGAGTTTTAGATGTCCTGTTTTGGGTTACTTTTACTTTTTGGTAAATTATATTTTAATGATGATCTGTATTTGAAAAGGATAACCAAGTCATTTTTTTAAATTAATTAAAGAAAAAAAAAGAAATTAACACAACATTTAGAAATCATTCCATTCTACATATACAATCAGTAATTCTTAACATCATCACATAGATGCATGATCATCATTTCTTAGTGCATTTGCATCGATTTAGGAAAAGAACTAGCAAAACAACAGAAAAAGATATAGAATGTTAATATAGAGAAAAAAATAAAAATAATAATAATAATAATAAAAGAAAAGGAAAAAAAACAAAAGACACAATCAAACCAACAAACAAACAAACAAAAAAACTATAGCTCAGATGCAGCTTCATTCAGTGTTTTAACATAATTACATTACAATTAGGTATTATTGTGCTGTCCATTTTAGAGTTTTTGTGTCTAGTCCTGTTGCACAGTCTGTATCCCTTCAGCTGGTAGCTGCTGATAAATTCGATAAAGTAAATCGTTGAAACATTTCATCAGTATCACCAGATATTTTCTCTCTTGGATTCTATGTCATTCACTAAACCAAGGGATGAAAACATGCATATATTCACAAAACTTTTGAAAAGAATCAAATGAAATATCAGACCACCATTGCTGACCTTCATTCAGTAAAGAGAATTTCTTCAGAGAGATTAAAACATATGTGTGATTTAAAATGGGTAATTCTATGCTATTTTGAACATTCCCTTGTGGAAATTCTTAGGTTATTTCTCTGACCATTTGTTCAGTTCAGTCATGTCATAATTTGACTGGCCACCTGAGTTTTAGTGCTTTTACTTGATTCTCCATCTCTCACATTTTATTTGCAGCAAGGGGATGGCACAGGATCATATTTCTTTCAGTTTTATAGTTTTCTGACAAAAAGAAATTTCAGCTAGTCATCTAATGTCTTGGACAAATTCAACTCTTTAAAACATTGAGAAATAATGTGTTTTATTGCTTTGCAGAAACTTTTCAAGGGTAGTTTGAACAGTTTGGCTCTCTTCTTTTCATTGCATAACTTGTGATGCAGCGTGAGTGTCATACTTCTAATCAACTTTGCATCAACTTCCAGCATTTTGTCTTTTGCGCTTTCATAGTCATGAAACATCTTTGAGATTTCCTGCATTGTGAAATGTTTTGCTGGCATTGCTCCCTCTGGAACATCTTTCTCCTCTCCTCACATTTATTCTCTCACTTGTATCAATAAGTTTGCCTTCACTAAGGTCTTCTGACTGCATATCTAGGGTTTTTGCCAAGGTGGCTGTGTCAAAATTCCCATGGTCATCTATTTCTTCAATAACATCATATATGTTATATTCAATTCTTATTGACAGTTTATCCCTTTTCTTTTTCTTTGCTGAACTTTTAATCTATCCTGTCTTAATTTTTCCTCTTTCAAATATCCATTTATGTAAAGTGTCATGTTGATTTATCATTGGGCCACAAGCTGGCAACACAACAGAGTACTTTTTATCTGCATGAATTGAATAACAGATGTCCAGTGGCCAACCAGCAACAGCATGAAAAAAATGAGGTAATTGGTCACTGATCATGGGGCACATCTGCTGCTTCTGTACTGATGATTTGTGGACTGATGAGTTAGACGTGCAGTTTGTACTTAACGCCATTACAGTTAATACACAGTAGTAACTGAAATTTGAACCGTGTTCTATGGAAACTAGTTTTAATCAGCTGAACTGGAATTCATGCATGTCACAGCAATGCAAAGCAATGACTTCCTGTATATAATTACAGAAAGAAACAAAAAAGAATGACTATAAATTTGTTTTGTGATTACATATACCAAAAAATTACCCTATAACAATAAGATGTTCTATCATATTTTGCACCATTTAATGCAGAGAGTTTCTAATGGGAAGTAAATAATTTCTCCATGTCTCTAATTATGGCCATCCCAATTGTACTTCCATGTGCATCCCAAATGTTCGGGAGATATAAACACTGTTAATTTGCAAAGAAGTGTATTTTGTAGAAATCTTAGCTATCCTTATCAATATTTGAACTGTGCTCATTTTGTTTATTTCCAATAAACTCACACAGACCTTATGTTCGTCTTTCATTATGCAACTAACAAAACAACAAATGCATCCACTTTTAATACACTCTTTGTCAAGGCCGAAGAGTTACCAGCCTTTGCATTTTTTGTTGATATCTATAAAGCAGAGCTGTATGATACAGTGTACATCACAAATACAATTGTCAGTGTCAAAATGGAAATGGGAGGAGAAAAATATTCTGCCATTCTCATATTAGTGGATTTTGTTCTTAAATCATCACAACCAATCACCAGGAAATGTAACTACTGAAGAAAATATTTCCTCCTAATGGAAATAGGATTTCTGATAAGCAGAGCAACTTCAGTTGTGAGTGAAAACTACTCACCTGAGATTTAGTTTATTCAGTCTCCTAGCAGTGTCTGCTCACACAAAGTGTAAAATGGCAGGGGGTCATCAAGCTAATGTCTGGTTAGAAAATGTTTGGCACTAATATAGAAGCATGCCAATACCAAATGTAGCAACAAATGAGACAAGGATTGCGGAAGAAGTTGCTATATGGGTGCATCATGGGATCACAGGGTCAGGCACAACAGAAACTTTAAGCAAATGACCATTTTATCACTTAAACAACATAAAGGATCCAGAAGAGCAAGGGAAGAGATCCCATCATAGCTGGTCCCTGGGGAGGTCAAATATTGGGGTCATGGTTGATGGCAGCACTGCAAGTCCCAGTTCATGATGATGGCAGCACTGCACGTCCCAGTTCATGATGGAAAGGAGACTAAATTTGTACTGCCCAAGGAGTGGAGGGTATTTATACAACTAGGGGAAGGAGGTCCTGCCGTTGTGAGTCCTTGACCTGACAAGTAGCTGGAGCTGTGTGTTCCTGGTTTCCTGCTTCAAGGCAAGGTTACATTAAGTTGTTACATCTTCCCAGGGCTACAGAATGGACAAAGTGAAACAACAGAAAAGGACTGAGAGAAGACTGCTGAATGTGCGTCTGTGACTTCCTCAGCAAGGTTTAAGGAACACAAAGGAGTCAGGAAAACAAAGGTCAGCTAAGAGGTGCTGGCAAGCTAGTGAGTCAGGCTGGCAAACAAGCAAATCCTGAAAACAGTTCTGCAATAGCTATGGTCCCCACTTTTACTGTATAATCTGTTTCACTCGAATGTTCTTTTCTCCACTAAATTCTTGATGGATAATATTTTCATTGTCATTATGTTGAATATTCCAGGGATATTAGAAGTAAATGATTCCAAATAGAGGAAGAGGAGGTCACTTTAAGAAAAAAAATTCCCATTTCAAACAGATATGGTTTTCCTTGTTCATCCCATACTCACCCTATTTTTAAAAGTATAAGCTAAATAAATGGCTACTATAAAAGTTTGGGTAGAAAAATTATAGTTGACTTTAAATTGTTATTAAGACTTTAATACCCTTTTGGAGAGTGATTTCCTCATCTCATATTATTTATTTTACCTACCTTAAATAGGTCTTTATATAATGAAGTATTGATTAGGGCTTTTCCTATTATCCTGGAATTAGGGAAGGTGACAGTCAGAATTGTTAACCAGGGACAAACTGAAGCTAAGATTTCATAAGTACTCCATATTCTAAAGAGAGCCAAAAATAACTGGGGACAGATATTGATGAAGGGCTTACAAATGAAATGAAGAAATCATCTATATACCAAGAACTGCCAACAATCCACTTCTTTCCAATATATATAAACAAACCAGAGAGGAGATAGACAATAAGGATTTTGGAATTAGGCGTCTTTTTGTCCTAGAGAAAAAATGCTGTGGCTCTCTAAACCCATGGAGTAGAGTGAAACACTTTTGTTGTTTTTTCTTATTCAGTCAAGAAGAAGCTGACACTAAGAGAGACCTTATTAAAAAAAATCAATATTTTCAAGTAGGTGAAACTAACTAACTTCTTACTCATTGGTTAGTCTTCTATAATGCTTCAGAACCTGTGGTTCTAGGGCTGTGGAAAGATCTTAAGGGACTTCCATCTTGATATGGATTTGGAGAAAGTTTAAGCACAGATAGACTGTTACCTGCTTCTTTCCAAGAGACTCCTGAAGATGCAGAGTGTGAAGAAACAACCCGGGTGGGCCACGGTGGCTCAGCAGGTAAGAATGCTTGCCTGCCAAGCCTGAGGACCTGGGTTCGATTCCCAGCACCTGCCCATGTACAAAAAAAAAAAAAAAAAAACAACCCGTGTGCTTTTTCTTGGCTTGGACTCTGTCTGGAGCCTTGGGTTAATCAACAATCCCCCGCTGCCCTCAGTATTCCAGGATCTAAGCAGCATGGACACTGTCTTCAGCTTGCTGTGGTCCAAAACCAAGTGCTGCCAGCACTGGTCTGTCTTCTCACACAGATGCGGTCCTGACACCACTTGAAATTCTCAGGTCTGCATTCACCCTGTGTAGATGCCTTTTTCTCATTGTTCTCTGACCCTCAGTTCTGGACCACTAGGTTTTCATTTTTAAGACCATGTAACACCTATTGATTTATTCATGATACTTATATTTCCAACTGTTTTACTCTTTCTTTGTATTGGTCCTTTTCTGTTTTTCTTCAGATAATGCATGAATATGTTCAAGCACAACCAGAGAGTAAGCTTGGCTATGGATAGTTATATATACACTCAATAATTATTTGTTTTAAACACATGTAATTCAAACAAACGTCTCTAGAAAGGAAACAAAGGCAATGGGAGGTTGTGGTCATGTCCTTAAAAAAATGAAGGGGTGGGTGGGCAACGGTGGCTCAGTGGCAGAATTCTCACCTGCCATGCCAGAGACCAGGGTTCAATTCCCGGTGCTTGCCAATGACAGAAAATAAAAAAAAAAAAAAGAAAGAAAAATGAAGGGAAACTCAGATGTACAGGAAAGGCAAATCCAAACTTACATAATGGAATTGGAAAACTCAAAAAATGAATTCCTGGTAATACAATTAAGTTTATTAATGAAATTGTGGTAGCAATTTTTCTCACTTTCATTCTAAGCAATGTAAATTAAATTATTATATAAATACTTAAAAATATGAAAACTGTATTAAGACAAAAGATTTAAAATTGTTTACAATAACAATTTTGTTTTTCAATGAAAGACATTGCACAACAACAAAAGTTGAGCTAAATAAATTATAATTTAAATATGCAATCAACCTTGAATAGATATGGCTTTAAGAGTACAGGTTCTTAATTCATACTTCCTGGTTTCAAATTCTCACTTTCATACATAATGAAAGTCAAATTTCTTAGTTTATATGTGTCTCTGGGTCTTAATCAGTTAAATGGAGTAAAATGATGATAATAATAGTGTCCACCTCTAAGTGGCTATGAAGATTAAATGAGATTATATAATCCATGGCTGAGAACTATCTCTTGCTCATTCTTAATACTCAATATGCAATATCTACTGTTGAAATTATATTGTAGAAAACATTATTTCCAATCTTTTTCTGGGGGAGAAAGCATCATAAAAATAGAGTTTTCTGGGTCACTTTGATTTTAATTAGGGAAAGAATGAAAATATTACACAAGCTTATCTCAGAGAAGTGGAATTTTGAGATATTTTATTATTATGTTTTATTCATATATTCTACTTTTAAAAATACATTTGTAAAGAGGTGCATGGGTAGTTCAGTGGTAGAATGCTTTCCTGCCATGCCAGAGACCTAGGTTCGATTCCCGGCTCATGCACTTAAAAAAGGAAAAAAAAAATCGACAAATGATGCTATGATGCTGTGATAATGGTATAGTCACATGGCAAAATAATGAAATGTGATCCCCACCACATAGCATACAGATAAGTAAATAAATTTGTATTAAGTGTATAATCTAAACAAAGTCAAAGTATGAATACAGTCCACAAAAAAAAAACATATAAAGTAACAAAAGCAGTTATTTTTGGATTAATAAATATGAACAAATAAAGCATAAGATTTAGAACAAAAATTAAAGTTATAATAAGTCCTTTGTTTAAACTTAGAATTATACGAAGAAAAAATTTAACCAAATATATAGTATTCCAATTACACACTTCGTGAGATAAGAACCATTTTGTAACTACCAATAATAAACGAAGTGTGTTTTCCATACAAATCTTTGTATTATAGATTTGGGAGGAAAATAAAAGGTAAAAAGTCTGAATAAGAGCAACATAATTGTATACTCAGAGTTGGGCCTGAGTTCCCAGGAATTGCAGAAAACATTGCATTTATGTATAGTTCACAGGTCCATTTCTAACGTCTTATCTTTTCAATAAGTAATGACCAAAATTATTTCATATTATAGGAGGACTGAAATGCAAATTACTACCATGTTTGACAATTCCCTGAACTATAGAGATAGATGAAAATGCGTGATGTCTTGTATTCACGCTATTCTCTGTAGAATAACTCAACCTAGCTTGCAAATGGAAAACAAAAGGAAAAAATTTGCAAAAGGAAAAAATAATGCACTGGGCAGCAAGTTTCTTGAGAGGTGATAATCAACACTCAGCTAAATGTAGTGTAGCTCAGTTAGGATGAAGAAAAGTGAAAAACTATTCAAAACACTGCACACTTAAATGGCCAGCATTAAGAACATATTAATAGGCATTCAATATTCTGTAATTGCATTTCTAAAAGTTTTTATTACATTAAATATGATTGTGAATTATTTTTCAATAGTGGCACTTAATATGTTTCTATTTAAAGTACATATTTTCATATTTCTTTTATTTTCTCCATCATGGTTCTTTTCTATCCACCTTTTTCATGTAGATTACTGGCTACCTATTATTTGCTGTTGTAGCTATTTTCCTTCTTCCTTGCTTCTGTGTATTATCTAGGGAGAAAAGAATTTTGATAACTTTTATTTCAGCCATATCCTTCATCACCATTTTGGAACCAGGAAATCATATGCTTCCATATATTATCATAGCTCATGCAAGCAGTTTTAATTTTTTTATAAGTGTTTTCTTATTGTATGATCTGATTCTGCAGAATTCTGTGTTTGGTAATAGAATACTTCCCTTTAAAGTTGTCATCTTATTTTTAGGAAAAAAAAGATATTTATTTTAATTTACCGCACTACTATACAAAACAGTCAAAAAATAAGTATATGGTGCAAGTCTTGTACATGCCTAATTTTTTCTCTTTCATGGAAAGAAAGACAGCAACCAGTTTCAGATGTTTTCCTCTCAAGACAAATAATAATTACAATGAATTTATTTAAACTGTTAAAGAAAAAGAGTTGTATTTTTCCAGCCAACATAGTATAGCCATGATAAAATATATCTAAACTGCTTAACAAGTGATTTAATATACTGATTCTTTAAAACTCTCACAACCCTGTGAATTAGATTCTATTATTTACCTTAGTTTACATAAAATATAACTGAACTTGAGAAAATCTGAGTAACCAATATAAGGTCACACAACTGGTAAGAGGCAGATTGAAGACATTCTAGCTTCAGAGCTTGTAATTTATAATTGTCATTGTCATTGTTACTTTCCCTTATAGTCAAAGAAAGCCATTTGAGCCAAGAATATTCAGCATAAGCCTTGTTAAGAAATAATACTATCTTATATTTATTGAGAATTCTCAATAAGACACTATTTTAAGCACATTGAATACATTAATGATTTAATCTTTCTAACAACCCCATAACATAGTTATTATTTTTTATCCCCAATTTGGTGATAATGCACCTATGGCTACATCAGATTATGTAATCAACCTTAAGGCACACAACTTTCAAGTAACAAAGCCAAAAAAGAATTCCAACTCAGGGAGTTTTGAGTTGAAAAGAGAGGTCAATTTAACTTTCCCCATTTATATTACTGGTTTGATCAAGATGTGAATGAGCAATACCTAATGTTTTAAATCCAGATTTAAATTGCTATTTCAAGCTATGGAAACTTTGTCCTTAGGAAAGATCTTAATCCTTATAAAGAGGTGTGATTTATTTAATAATGGATCACTTGAAGGTCATTTGACAAATGTGGAATGAATCTAAAAGAGAGGTGACAATGCAAAAATTTCAGGATGATAAATTTTTGATGGAAACTTGAAATACAATATAATTTCAAGTTTATTGTATCTTGACAATAAAGTTGATACAATAGTTTACCTCACTAAAAAAAAGTGAGATATTCAGTAAAATTCCTGTTTACAACTGACAATTTATAAACTACAACAAACTCATATACACACACACCCAGATGTAGTATATCACAAATGGAGCTTCTATTTTTAGAAGTTTCATGAAAAGCAATGCCAGAGAACATGATGCCTTAAGTGTAGAAGCAGATGTATATTTACTTGCATTGTCTTCTCCCTTGAACTATCTTAATGTATTATGATAACAGACTTTGGATTTTCAGCTTTGCTTTTGTACTTTGCCAAAATAATACCACAATATATCAGCAATCAGGGATAAGAGTTTTCAATGTAAACTTTATTTTATTCAAACACTTGTGACTCTTCCTAAATATTACAATCACCTGTATTTGGATAAATCCTCTGCTTTAGTTTTACCTTTCATCCATAATTAGAAATTGCTCTTAACCTAAAAAAATCTAAGAAAACTAGCTATTTAAGATTACTTAAATATGAATCCTGAAACTAAAATTAAAAACTTGGTTATCCATCATGCTTGTATGAATGATCATGATATATATTCTTCATGTCCAAAAAATAAATATTTTAAAATTATAATCATGTTTTGATTCCGATTCACTCAAGTTAAGCTCTCTTTACAAGTTTGAATCATGTCCTCCAAAATCCATGTCCAACTGGGAACTCGGAATGTAACTTTACATACAAATAGGATTTTTGCAGATATAATCAAGTTAAGAGGCATTCATATTGGATTACAGTGGTTCCTAAATACAATGAGTCTTACCTTTATATGAAGAAGGAATTTTGAATACAGAGACACAGAGGAGACACAATGAAATTGGCTATGTAGACAGAGGCAGAGCTCAGAATTATGCTGCCACAAGCTAACCAACATGAAAAATTTCCAGCAACCAACAGAAGCTAATGAAGCAACGATATATTATTTTTCTGAGACTTTACAGTTAGCAAGATGCTGTAGACAACCTGATTTTGGCTAACTGAAACTAAATTTTGACTTCTGGCGGCCAGAGCTATGAGTGAATACATTTCTGTTGTTTGAAGCCATCCTGTTTGTGGTAATTTGTTATGGCAAGCCTAGGAAACTAATGTACTTACTGTGATATAGGATTGTTTTAATCTGAAACTATATTAGAAATTTTCTAAAGAGTTGTAACAAGTAGAAATACAGTTCTCTGTATTCAAGATCAGTTTTTTGTAAGGGTCAACTGTGTTTATTATCATACTAGCAAATGATATCAACCATTATAAAAATCCACCCACCAGGGCAAAGGATTCCTTGTAGAAATTTCAAAATATGCATTTAAATTACTTTATTACATATATTCCCGCCAAATGGCAGGTCCAGGAAGTGCCAGAGACCCCCAAGCAGAAAAGGTATCAAAATATCTACACCCCAGTATATCATACTGGAACTGCAGAAAACCAAAGACAATCTTTAAAGAAACGAAAGGAAAAAATCACTGTATAAATAAGGATAAGCACTAATTTTGAGTTATGGTCAGAAACAATACAATCACAAATAGAGTTGAGTGAAAATATTTCAACTGTTGAAATAAAAATCCACCAAAGTCAAAGTAGAAGTCTGTATCCAGTGAGATGACCTGAATGAAAATGAAAAGAAATAAAGACTTTTCTAGAAAAAACAAAAACAAAAACAACTAATAGAATCTTGCTGATAGTCTTGCCTTGCAAAAAAATGTTAAAAGAAATTCTTTAGAGAAGGAAATTAAATAGGGCAGAAACACAGATCCACACAAGAAAGGAAAATATTCAAATAATAAATGATGGTAAAATAAAATCTTCTATTTTTCTTATTCTTAGCTGATCTAAGAGAAAGTTTGTTCAAAATAATTATAGCAACAATATTTTAGATAATTATAGCTTATGAAAAAAAGTATACATTCAAAATTTTAAGGGATTGTGGGAGGAATTTGGAATATTCTGGTATAAGTTACCTGCACTAATCGTGAAGCTTAGAGTATTATTGATAACTTAGATTAGTTTTGAATATACTGAAAACTCTAGAGAATTCACTAAAATATTAAAAATGGCATATAATCAATATGCTGAGAGGAGAGAAAATTGAATGATAAAAAATGTGCAATTAAAATCAGAGAACGAATAAGAATGCCCGCTCCCATGCTGTTCAGTAATGTATTAGAAGTTCTCATCAGAGCAGTTAAGCAATAAAAGAAATAAAAGAGATTCAAATTGGAAAGGAAGAAGTAAGATTGCCCAATTTGCAGATCATATAATCCTCTATATGGGAAATCCTGAAAGTTCACAACAAAGCTGATAGAGCTAATAAATTAATTCAGCAGGGTACAAGATCAACAACCCCCCAAATCAGTAATGTTTATATACACAAGCAAAGAACAATCAAAATATGAAATCAAGAATAAAATTCCATTCATAATAACAACTATAAGAATCAAATATCTGGGAATAAATCCAACCAGGGCTGTAAAAGTTTAGTACATACTGAACTACAAAGCACTAGTAAGAGAATTTTAAAAGACCTAAACAAAAGGAAGCACATTCTGTGTTCGTAAAGATATCAATCCTACCCAAAGCAATTTATAGATTCAATACAATATGGATCAAAATTACAATAACCTTCTTTACAGAAATGGAAAACCGAGTCATCAAATTTATGTGGAAGAGCAAGCCTCTCTCCACCCAAAGAAAAAAGTAATCTTAAAAATGAAGAATGAATTTTGAGGTCTTATATTTCCCATACTTAAAACTTATTACAAAACCACAGTAGTCAAAACAGCATGTTACTGGCAGAAGGATAAACATATAGACCAATGAAATCAAATTGAGAACTCAGAAATCAACCCTCATATTTATGACCAACAGATTTTTGAGCAAAGAAGCAGAGACCACTCAATTGTGAAAGAGTAGTCTCTTCAACAAATGGTGCTGGAAAAAGTGAATTTCTATTAGCAAACAAACAAAACAAAAGAGAAGGAAACCTATTCTTACCACGTACTTCATACCAAATTCAACTCCAAATAGATCGAAGACTTAAAAATAAGGGTCAGAAATATCAAACTGCTAGAAGAAAATATAGGGAAGCACCTGCATTAATGGGCTATAGTTAGTACAATTACAAAATTGTGCTATTATCAATAGTAACAAATGTTTAAAACCAATGAAAACTTAACAGTAGGGTGAGGATGGGTTCCTTAGGAGAAGCTGGCTGGCTCCTACAGAGTTAGAAATTCTTCCTTTAAACTTCTTAAATCCTCAGTTCTAGCTTTATGAGCTCTAAGTACTTGGATAAGCAGAATCACATCGGTGATGCTCAGATTCATGTGTCAAATTGGCCAGGTGATGATGTCCAGTTGATTGCTTAAGCAAGCATGTCCCTGTTTGTTACTGTGAGGACATTTCCTGCACTTACATCATTCGTCAGTTGATTGCATCTGTGGCTGATTGCATCTACAATCGATTGTGGAAAAAGCCTTCAACAAGAGACATTTCATCCAATCATTTGAAGGCTTTAAAAGGAAAAGTGATAACTTCAGCAGTCAGAAGAGAAAACTTCATCTTTGCTTCAGCCAGCCAGCTTCTCATGGGTAATTTGTTGAAGACCTTCCTTGGAGTTCCCAGCTTACAGCCTGCCTATAGAATTTGGACTCGTGCATCCCAGTTGGATAGAACAATTTTTATAAAAATCTTATAATATTTACAGATATCCATTGTTGGTTGTGTTTCCCTAGAGAAACCTGACTAATATACCGTCATTGCTGAGGGAAATCTCCCTTTTTGCTGGTAGATACAATCAGCTGTAGATGCAATTGACAGATTATCATGCAAATCCATCTTGAAATACCCAGAGCTCTCTTAACGAATAAAAAACTGGACAATTTAGACAAGTTGACATATGAATTTAACTATCATATCATCTAACTCATGTTTGGAGCACAATACGTTTTAAGATTGTGATCATTCTCTATACTATAGAAAAAGCAATGGAATTATTGGAACTAAATAAAAGCCAAATTTTCTACACAGATAAATTTTATGAAATTGAAAATATTTCAGCAAGTTTTGCTAATGTTTGTCTTATTGCAAAGACTGAAAATTATAGTTAGGTAACTTTTCTCTGTTGTTGCCAAAACGTAGTCTCTATTCTAACAATTTATCTGTGAGTATTGAACAACTGAATGCTGAAATTCTATTTAAACATTGTAAATACATTAACTTTGAAATTGGAACTGGAAAACAGAAGAAAAAGAATTAAAACACAAACCAAAAATGTGAAGGTATTAGAGAAGAGTGGGAGGGACGAATATTTCATTAAGCACAGAAATCCACTCCAAATGTATGAAAACACCAAATATTAGAGAAAATGATAATGAGAAACTAAGTTGTTTCAACACTGTTCTAATAACATTTTACAGGTTAAACTAAAAATTATTCTCTGTTCATTGTTTAGAAACTTTGATTATTTAGTTAATAAGTTTGAAACAAGGGAAAAATATATAAGACCACTATGGTAGTTTGAAACTATATATGCCCCAGAAAAGCATGCTTTTAAAGTTAATCCATTCCTGTGAGTGTGTACCCACTTTAAGTAGGATTTTTTGATGAGGCTGCTTTAGTTAAGATATGATCTACTTCATTTAGAATCCTACTGCTGGACACACCTATAAATGGGATGAATACAGAGAGTGAAAGAGACATACAGACACACACACACACACACACACACACACACAGAGCCTTAGAAGCAAAAAGCTGAAATCAATGAAACCTGGAAGAGAAGGGAGAGACCAGTAGATGCCTTCATGTGCTTTACCATGTGACAGAGGAGTCCACAATTGTTGGCAGCTGGTCTTTAGGAAGTGTCCTCACAATAATGATTTGATTTGAACATTTTATAACCTCAAAACTGCAAGCTTGTCAGCTACTAAATTCCCATTGTTTATAATCAACCTATTCCATGATATCTCCCTTTAGCAGTCTAAGAAACTAAAGTAATCACTGAGTGGAAAATTGAGCGTATACCTAAACATATTAGATAAAGAGTTAGCAAGTGAGGGATACGTTTTTGTTTGGTGTTAATGACTCTATTTTTTAAAAGAAAACAGGCATGATGAGGAGTCCTGAAACAATCCCAGGAAAGCACTGATGAGTTTCATTTTGGTTTTTTTTTCCCTATCATGACTGTAGTATGAGTTCATGTAAAACCACTAAAAATGACACAGATCAAAGCAACAAAAAGTCTTTGAAATCAAAGATGAGTACCTCCTCTGATACCAGGGAAGCATCCCTGAGAATCATCTGATATTCTGGCTAGAGCTAAGATAGGTTTTGACTAATGAGTTCAGGAAAAACAGTCTCAGATGGTAATCAGTTATTTCAATAAATGAAGACCATAACATGAATTTATATTCATTTCTTTAGAGTGAATACATGTGTGTGTTCAGGCATGTGGGCGTGTGCATATTTTTTCCCTTTTTTAAGATATTCAACACTCTCCCCATTACATAGGGATCTCTTTGAAGATATTTTCCATTTAGTTTGGCTGATGAGAAAAAAAGACAGAACTTGGGAGGGCAAAATCACCATCCACATGTTCTAGATTTGAGGTTCTATTATTAAATAGAACACATCAGATTACACCTCTGTGGCCAGTAGGTGATGGTGGATTCAGGTAAGTATCCCCTTATGTTTGGAGGGTTGAATTTTGAAATTAAGTGAATGTGAAAAAGAAGGTGGGGAACTTAGATAACCAAACAAGGAAATACAGTGGGTATTCTTTTTCTCTTGTCCTTCCTTGATTCTCCTGCTTTTATCTGCGGAGAGAAGGCTAATTTTCCTTTGTGTACAAACTTCTTACACAATAGAGAATCTTAGCAGGAAAGTCTTTCAAGTTTCTGTTCCCTTGTTGGCACATGACCCACTTCAGGATTAAGAAATTCCTTTTTGCAGATATTTATATCCTATGGGATGCCACACAAGAATTGGAAGTGTTTAATGTTGTCTCTTTGTGGCAGCAACTCCTTTCAGGGGAGGCAGTTTTGTCAGCCAGATCTTTGACCCCCTCTGCTCCAGATTGTTTCCTTTCATTCTGCAAAGCTATGACCCCTAGTGTAAAACGATTTCCTTTGTTGCTTTCATTATACAGAAAAAAAAAATCTAGTTTATGCAACCAAAGAAATACGGAAATATTCAACATTTTCTTTTCCATCAGCTCTCACTGAATTCAACTTGTTTCTCAAAACAACTGATCTATAAAACAAACAAACAAACAAAACTCTAGGGACTAAAGTCTTCTGTTACTTTTAGCATGAACAAAAGCAGGCTGATTCAACGTTCTTACTTTTATCTTTTGCCACATCTTTTTGCCTTCAGGTTTTCCAAATAAAACTTTACCAACAACGGTGCTTACATTTTTAAAGAAAGTGAAATTTAATGCACGACTAAAATACATTGTGCTAGATTTGAAGCTAGTTTTTTGACTGTTCTTTAAAATAATATTTCTTACACATAAGTTCAACACTTTACCAAAAAAAAAAAATAAACCGTTACATTTGAGATGGCATCAATTGATAATAAATGGTGATAAATATGAACAGATCCTTTTAGAAGTCTATCAAGCAATCCCCTTCCTGCTTTCTATTTTACTTCTCAGAACTTCAATATTGTTTGACCAGCTAATAAACTACTCCAGCCTTGCCATTATAAGTGTATACCTTTTATTAATCATTGTTATAGAGAAGTTCTGTATTCTAGTTTGTTAGCTGCTGGAATGCAATATACCAGAAACGGAATGGCTTTTAAAAAGAGGAACTTAATGAGTTGCTAGTTTACAGTTCTAAGGCTAAGAACCATGTGTTGTCTCTTTGTGGCAGCAACTCCTTTCAGAGGAGGCAGTTTTGTCAGCCAGATCTTTGACCCCTTAAATGGCTTCATTTAAAGCCATTTAAAGAAGATGTATGAGAACGGTAGGAGGCCAGAAAGATGAAATGAGATTGGGCTCTTCTTGTCTTTACTGAGCAGTGGTGAACCAAATTTGCATCTGCCTGACTTCAGATTCAGACTTTAGTGTATGGTTGCTCATCTTAGCCCTCCACAAACCTAGAGAACACAATTTGCACTGTGGTCTGTGTGACTACTGTGGACCATTATGAGAGTGTGCTCCAGGTATGTGCAAAGTGCCACCTGTATGTGCTGGCCCAATTAAGAAAGATGTAAATGCCTTCATTTCATAAGTCATTCTTATTTGATAATCTTTTATCTTCAGTAAAAATCATCCTAACTGATGTAAAAAGGTCTAAAAAAATAAATTATCTAAGGGTTCTTGTTTTCTTTTGCAATAATCCATTATAAATAAATGATGTAAGTTATTATTTATTTTAAATAAGCTTAAGATATTAATTATCATTAACAAGTAATATCATCTGTGAGTAATGAGGCAACATTAAAGCAGGAGTGAGATAACAATAAGTAATATTAACTACAATATTATATTCTGTCATATTTATTTAGTTGCCAGATAATATCTAAGTTTATAGCTACTTTGATGGAATTTCTTTTATTATCCTTAAATCGATATTAAATAATTCATGTCATTATTTTGTACATTAAGATAGAACTTATTGGCTGTGCTATAGTTGACCTAAAATAATTTAAGGGTGTTTCTAAGAATGTTAGAGTGGTTACAGTCTTTACAGAAAAGAATATGTAGGGCTCATAACAAAGGAATTCATGGTACTAATTGAAATTAAACAAATATTTTAATGAATCCAGAAATTACAAATTAACACACAAAGTATAATAAAAATATTATGAAAGTCTCAATTTCCGGTTTAGCTGAAGTATCTCTCTATATATATAATTTTGATTATGAGCTTAAAATGTAGATTTTATTGTGTTTTTAACTATATACCAATGCATTTCTTAATTTAATTTTATAAAGAAATTTATGTTTGGATTATTTCTGCAATAAGTTCATCTGACAATTGGTGACAGGCCTTGCCTTCAGCACAGAAGAAATGTTTTATGTTAAAGCACTTTAAAGATTCCAAAATACATTAGTCCTAATTATACCAGCTTTCATTTTCAACAATAAAGAACAAAGAAATAAAGAAATCATGCTGTTTAAAAAAAATTGCTTCTGCTTAGTCTGCCTTAATTAAATATGAACAATTTTGCAATGTTTAAATCAAGGATATAACATATTAAAGATATTTAAGGAAACAGATTATCACTTTATTTGGGTACTATCTTTTACCCCCTAGAGAAATTAAATACTTATGTGATTGCCTTTATTAGGACAATCATTTAATTTCTATGAAATCTTTTATCTCCCCTTACTGCTGTTATAAATAGGGTACAGTGGAAGGATAATTAATCTATTGTGCAATGAAAAGAAATATGATGTGCTTACTTTGACTTTATTGGGAATTATTTCACAATCCAATTACTGGAAACAATTCATTTTAAATCATTAATCTAGAGAATGCAAGTCTATATACCTAGGTTCTTAGATGTACAGTAAATATGTACATTCAATGTATACAATGGATAAAAGAGACACACAACTGAGCAACGTATGTTAGCAAAGTGTGTTAGCAAATATTGAGGTTGCATTTGCTTGGACTGTACATGACTTCTTACTGCTCACATTTTTTTTTTCTTTTTTTTTTTTTTACATGGGCAGGCACCGGGAATCGAACCCGGGTCCTCGGGCATGGCAGGCAAGCACTCTTACCTGCTGAGCCACCGTGGCCTGCCCTGCTCACAATTTGACGTAATCATGTAGATGATTATGGGAAGTTTATTTCAACTAAGATTCAGATCAAACTATTATTTTGCAGTACAACTTCATGGCATAAAAGAATCATATCCTAAGCAGGTATTCTTCCACATTAAAATATTCACATATTAAAACATTTACCTGTATGAAATGTCATCTTGCTAACATTGAATTTTGGCTGAACTTCTCCAAATGATGTAAAGAAGCGTTATGAATTTCTTAATATTTATAAGTATCAGTGAAATGTGGTCTTATTTTGTATGTAGTGAAAGCATATTTTCATCCTGCAACTAGTCAAAAGTTTATTAGCATTGCCCCACCCATGACATTTTGACTATTGTTCTTGTGGTCTCAGAAAATGTGATCATGTTCTAAATAAAAATGATTCAGATAAACAAGTGAGCATGCAGAACACTAGGAATCGAGTGCTCCCTGTGGGGGAAAGCATTAGAGGAGGGTGAAATTATTTGGTCACATTTATATTTTCTGCTCTGAAATTAGAGGAAAGTAGACATGGACGAGATGCACTGAAATGACTGCCTAACTCTACTATGATGGTAATCTCTTATGGGTCTACGGATTTTCATTTTTATTTATTTATTTTGTTGTTGTTGTTGTTGTTGCTGTTGTTTTATTTGCTTCTCTGATCCTCTCACACTCTTTCACCAGCAGCTCCTCTGGTGAGGAGTATTTGCCCGAGTTGGCAAATACTCAGGATTGCTGCCATTGCTGATCTATTCTACAGGCATCTGCTGCATCTTAGGCCTTGGAATCAATTGATTTGAAGCTAGAGTCAATATCATCTTTGTCAGACTATCTTCTATCAGTAGTAATAAGGGAAGACATTGGAGCGCTCTGAAAAGATTTAACTTAAAATCTCAAATTATTAGTCTGAATCTTGTATAAATAAATGAAGTACCATGAGAACAGTAGTGAAGGTAGGAAGTCAGTAAGGGAAGTGCTGAAATATTTTTAAGTACAAGAGGATGGAGATGAACAAGTATGAAAAGGATGTAGTAAGAATTGGTGGAATTCTTGATGTATTTTGAAGGTGGAATGGACAAGATTTACCAAACACCTCAATGTAGAGTGTGTGAGGAAGGAAATGTACCAAGAGTAACTCAGTATTTTTGCCTTAAGGAACTAGAAAAAAAAATAGAATTACTATTCATAGAGATATTAAAGAATATGTGAGAATGGAGAAAGAGTCCCAAATTGAGAGCCAGTGGACTGGACTTCTCAGAAGGAAACCAAGCTAAGTAGATCAAGTTGCTAAAAATGAAGTAGCAACAGTATTGTCATTGATAACATCATAATCTCTTGCCTTGATTATTTCAATAACTTCATAATTAATATCCCTCCTTCCTCTTCAAATTATCCCGTAGGGTATTCTCAACAAAGCAGCCAGAATGATCCTAATAATATGTAAATTCATTAATATTGAAAACTCTCCACTGGTTTCCCATCTTATTCAGAGCTAGCTAGATAGTGCCTTGTACTATCTAGTCCCACACTACCTACCTCTCTCATCTTATCTCTCTGGTCTCTCTCCCTTGTTCAATCCTATGAAGCTCTTCCAGCAATACAGGGGCATGATACCATCTCAGAACTTTGCACATTTTCTCCCCATGTCTGAGATTCGGTTCCCCCAGTTGACCATGTGACTCACTCCCTCATTTCCTTCCAGCTTTTGATCAAATGTCAGCTTCTCAGGAAGTTTTACCTCACAATCTGTGGTGGTTTGAAGCTCCACATGAAAAACCATTGGAAAACATGCATTTTTTTAACCCATTATTGTAGGTGTGAATCTTTTTTAAAAATGACCTTCAGTTAAGGTGTGCCCTGACTGAATCAGGAGGAGTCTTAATCTTAGTATTGGAGTATTTTTTTAAGCAGAATTAAATTCAAGAGGGAAGACTGGGAGTAGCCAGAAGTTATAAGGAAATGAAAGCAAAAAGAGATGCCAAGAGAAGCCATAAAATGCATTGCTTTGTGATAGAAAAGCCAAGACCAAGGATCACTGCCAGATAGCCCCAAAGGCCACAGTGTTCTGGGAGAAAGCATTGCTTTTTGGCATCTTGATTTTAGAATTCTCCTAGCTTTAAAACCATGAGCCAAAACATTCTCAGTGTTTAAACCCAATCATTGCATGGTATTTGTTTTAGCAGCCAGGAAGCTAAAACACTATTCTCACTGAAAATTGGAAATATTCTACCTGTATGGCCCCTTGATTTGCCAAGCTTTATTTATCACTATGGTACTTGTCACTTTCTAATACATGATATAGTTACTTATTTTGTTTAACGTCTCTTTAAATCCACTAACAATTACTTTTATATCAGCAATGCTTTTTTGTACATTTGCTTCACTGCTCTATTCCTAGAAGAAGAATATACCTGGAAAATAATGGGTATCCAATAAATATATCTTGAATAAGTTATTTCTAAATGTTCCTTTCTTGACTGTGAATGTGGACAATAAACTAATAGAAAGTGTAATTAGCAAGAGAAGCAAGATCAGGTCAGTTGGCTGGGAAATCAGGTTAAGTGTAAGTTTCAGTAGAAAGATTAGATCCATCAATTTGAGTAACAGCACTTAATATCAAGGGGGTCTTAAATTGTAAGCAGTCAGTTTTAAGTACTATGCTTCACACAGTTCAGAAGGTGGCATTCTTATTTTTAGTAAGATTAATTTTCTCAGTTTGTAAGTAGTCACATATAGAAGAAAAATTTATGTCAAATAACAAAAGTGTTTCACCACATTTAATTAGTCATAATTCTATTTTTTTTAAATTTTTTTATTAATTAAAAAAAGAATTAACAAAACAATTAGAAATCATTCCAATCTACATGTACAATCAGTAATTCTTAATAACATCACATAGTTGCATATTCATCATTTCTTAGTACATTTGCATCAATTTAGAAAAAGAAATAAAAAGACAACAGAATAAGAATTAAAACAATAATAGAAAGAAAAAAAAAAAAACAAAAAAAACCTATATCTCACATGCAGCTTCATTCAGTATTTTAACATAATTGCATTACAATTGGGTAGTATTGTGCTGTCCATTTCTGAGTTTTTATATCCAGTCCCGTTGTACAGTCTGTATCCCTTCAGCTCCAATTATCCCTTATCTTTTTTTTTTTAATTAACGGAAAAAAAGAAATTAACCCAACATTTAGAGATCATACCATTCTACATATGCAATCATTAATTCTTAACATCATCACATAGATGCATGATCATCATTTCTTAGTACATATGCATTGGTTTAGAAGAACTAGCAACATAACTGAAAAAGATATAGAATGTTAATATAGAGAAAAAAATAAAAGTAATAATAGTAAAATCAAAACAAAACAAAACAAAACAAAAACCTATAGCTCAGATGCAGCTTCATTCAGTGTTTTAACATGATTACTTTACGATTAGGTATTATTGTGCTGTCCATTTTTGAGTTTTTGTATCTAGTCCTGTTACACCGTCTGTATCCCTTCAACTCCAATTGGCCATTATCTTACCCTGTTTCTACCTCCTGCTGGACTCTGTTACCAAGGACATATTCCAAATTTATTCTCGAATGTCTGTTCACATCAGTGGGACCATACAGTATTTGTCCTTTAGTTTTTGGCTAGACTCACTCAGCATAATGTTCTCTAGGTCCATCCATGTTATTACATGCTTCATAAGTTTATCCTGTCTTAAAGCTGCATAGTATTCCATCGTATGTATATACCACAGTTTGTTTAGCCACTCTTCTGTTGATGGAGATTTCGGCTGTTTCCATCTCTTTGCAATTGTAAATAACGCTGCAATAAACATTGGTGTGCAAATGTCCGTTTGTGTCTTTGCCCTTAAGTCCTTTGAGTATATTCTCAGCAATGGTATTGCTGGGTCGTATGGCAATTCTATATTCAGCTTTTTGAGGAGCCGCCAAACTGCCTTCCACAGTGGTTGCACCATTTGACATTCCCACCAACAGTGGATAAGTGTGCCTCTTTCTCCGCATCCTCTCCAGCACTTGTCATTTTCTGTTTTGTTGATAATGGCCATTCTGGTGGGTGTGAGATGATATCTCATTGTGGTTTTGATTTGCATTTCTCTAATGGCCAGGGACATTGAGCATCTCTTCATGTGCCTTTTGGCCATTTGTATTTCCTCTTCTGATAGGTGTCTGTTTAAGTCTTTTTCCCATTTTGTAATTGGGTTGGCTGTCTTTTTGTTGTTGAGATGAACAATCTCTTTATAAATTCTGGATACTAGACCTTTATCTGATATATCATTTCCAAATATTGTCTCCCATTGTGAAGGCTGTCTTTCTACTTTCTTGATGAAGTTCTTTGATGCACAAAAGTGTTTAATTTTGAGGAGTTCCCATTTATTTATTTCCTTCTTCAGTGCTCTTGCTTTAGGTTTAAGGTCCATAAAACCGCCTCCAGTTGTAAGATCCATAAGATATCTCCCAACATTTTCCTCTATCTGTTTTATGGTCTTAGACCTAATGTTTAGATCTTTGATCCATTTTGAGTTAACTTTTGTATAGGGTGTGAGAGATGGGTCTTCTTTCATTCTTTTGCATATGGATATCCAGTTCTCTAGGCACCATTTATTGAAGAGACTGTTCTGTCCCAGGTGAGTTGGCTTGACTGCCTTATCAAAGATCAAATGTCCATAGATGAGAGGGTCTATATCTGAGCACTCTATTCGATTCCATTGGTCGATATATCTATCTTTATGCGAGTACCATGCTGTTTTGACCACTGTGGCTTCATAATATGCCTTAAAGTCCAGCAGCGTGAGACCTCCAGCTTCGTTTTTTTTCCTCAAGATGCTTTTAGCAATTCAGGGTACCCTGCCCTTCCAGATAAATTTGCTTATTGGTTTTTCTATTTCTGAAAAATACGTTGTTGGGATTTTGATTGGTATTGCATTGAATCTGTAAATCAATTTAGGTAGGATTGACATCTTAACTATATTTAGTCTTCCAATCCATGAACACGGTATGCCCTTCCATCTATTTAGGTCTTCTGTGATTTCTTTTAGCAGTTTTTTGTAGTTTTCTTTATATAGGTTTTTTGTCTCTTTTGTTAAATTTATTCCTAGGTATTTTATTCTTTTAGTTGCAATTGTAAATGGGATTCGTTTCTTGATTTCCCCCTCAGTTTGTTCATTACTAGTGTATAGAAATGCTACAGATTTTTGAATGTTGATCTTGTAACCTGCTACTTTGCTGTACTCATTTATTAGCTCTAGTAGTTTTGTTGTGGATTTTTCCGGGTTTTTGACATATAGTATCATATCGTCTGCAAACAGTGATAATTTTACTTCTTCCTTTCCAATTTTGATGCCTTGTATTTCTTTTTCTTGTCTAATTGCTCTGGCTAGAACCTCCAACACAATGTTGAATAATAGTGGTGATAGTGGACATCCTTGTCTTGTTCCTGATCTTAGGGGGAAAGTTTTCAATTTTTCCCCATTGAGGATGATATTAGCTGTGGGTTTTTCATATATTCCCTCTATCATTTTAAGGAAGTTCCCTTGTATTCCTATCTTTTGAAGTGTTTTCAACAGGAAAGGATGTTGAATCTTGTCGAATGCCTTCTTTGCATCAATTGAGATGATCATGTGATTTTTCTGCTTTGATTTGTTGATATGGTGTATTACATTAATTGATTTTCTTATGTTGAACCATCCTTGCATACCTGGGATGAATCCTACTTGGTCATGATGTATAATTCTTTTAATGTGTTGTTGGATACGATTTGCTAGAATTTTATTGAGGATTTTTGCATCTGTATTCATTAGAGAGATTGGTCTGTAGTTTTCTTTTTTTGTAATATCTTTGCCTGGTTTTGGTATGAGGGTGATGTTGGCTTCATAGAATGAATTAGGCAGTTTTCCCTCCACTTCGATTTTTTTGAAGAGTTTGAGGAGAATTGGTACTAATTCTTTCTGGAACGTTTGGTAGAATTCACATGTGAAGCCATCTGGTCCTGGACTTTTCTTTTTAGGAAGCTTTTGAATGACTAATTCAATTTCTTTATGTGATTGGTTTGTTGAGGTCATCTATGTCTTCTTGAGTCAAAGTTGGTTGTTCATGTCTTTCCAGGAACCCGTCCATTTCATCTAAATTGTTGTATTTATTAGCGTAAAGTTGTTCATAGTATCCTGTTATTACCTCCTTTATTTCTGTGAGGTCAGTAGTTATGTCTCCTCTTCCATTTCTGATCTTATTTATTTGCATCCTCTCTCTTCTTCTTTTTGTCAATCTTGCTAAGGGCCCATTAATCTTATTGATTTTTCTCATAGAACCAACTTCTGGTCTTATTGATTTTCTCTATTGTTTTCATATTTTCAATTTCATTTATTTCTGCTCTGATCTTTGTTATTTCTTTCCTTTTGCTTGCTTTGGGATTAGTTTGCTGTTCTTTCTCCAGTTCTTCCAATTGAACAGTTAATTCCTGCATTTTTGCCTTTTCTTCTTTTCTGATATAGGCATTTAGGGCAATAAATTTCCCTCTTAGCACTGCCTTTGCTGCGTCCCATAAGTTTTGATATGTTGTGTTTTCATTTTCATTTGCCTCGAGGTATTTACTAATTTCTCTTGCAATTTCTTCTTTGACCCACTCGTTGTTTAAGAGTGTGTTGTTGAGCCTCCAGGTATTTGTGAATTTTCTGGCATTCTGCCTATTATTGATTTCCAACTTCATTCCTTTATGATCCGAGAAAGTGTTGTGTATGATTTCAATCTTTTTAAATTTGTTAAGACTTGCTTTGTGACCCAGCATATGGTCTATCTTTGAGAATGATCCATGAGCACTTGAGAAAAAGTTGTATCCTGCTGTTGTGGGATGTAATGTCCTATAAATGTCTGTTAAGTCTAGCTCCTTTATAGTAATATTCAGATTCTCTATTTCTTTATTGATCCTCTGTCTAGATGTTCTGTCCATTGATGAGAGTGGTGAATTGAAGTCTCCAACTATTATGGTATATGAGTCTATTTCCCTTTTCAGTGTTTGCAGTGTATTCCTCACGTATTTTGGGGCATTCTGGTTCGGTGCGTAAATATTTATGATTGTTAGGTCTTCTTGTTTAATTGTTCCTTGTACTAGTAGATAGTGTCCTTCTTTGTCTCTTTTAACTGTTTTACATTTGAAGTCTAACTTGTTGGATATTAGTATAGCCACTCCTGCTATTTTCTGGTTGTTATTTGCATGAAATATCTTTTCCCAACCTTTCACTTTCAACCTATGTTTATCTTTGGGTCTAAGATGTGTTTCCTGTAGACAGCATATAGAAGGATCCTGTTTTTTAATCCATTCTGCCAATCTATGTCTTTTGATTGGGGAATTCAGTCCATTAACATTTAGTGTTATTACTGTTTGGATAATATTTTCCTCTGCCATTTTGCCTTTTGTATTATATATATCATATCTGACTTTCCTTCTTTCTACACTCTTCTCCATACCTCTCTCTTCTGTCTTTTCGGTTCTGACTCTAGTGCTCCCTTTAGTATTTCTTCCAGAGCTGGTCTCTTGGTCACAAATTCTCTCAGTGACTTTTTGTCTGAGAATGTTTTAATTTTTCCCTCATTTTTGAAGGACAATTTTGCTGGATATAGGAGTCTTGGTTGGCAGTTTTTCTCTTTTAGTAATTTAAATATATCATCCCACTGTCTTCTAGCCTCCATGGTTTCTGCTGAGAAATCTACACATAGTCTTATTGGGTTTCCCTTGTATGTGATGGATTGTTTTTCTCTTGCTGCTTTCAAGATCCTCTCTTTCTCTTTGACCTCTGACATTCTAACTAGTAAGTGTCTTGGAGAACGCCTATTTGTGTCTAATCTCTTTGGGGTGTGCTGCACTTCTTGGATCTGTAATTTTAGGTCTTTCATAAGAGTGGGAAATTTTCAGTGAAAATTTCTTCCATTAGTTTTTCTCCTCCTTTTCCCTTCTCCTCTCCTTCTGGGACACCCACAACACGTATATTTGTGCGGTTCATATTGTCCTTGAGTTCCCTGATACCCTGTTCAAAATTTTCCATTCTTTTCCCGATAGTTTCTGTTTGTTTTTGGAATTCAGATGTTCCATCCTCCAAATCACTAATTCTATCTTCTGTCTCTTTGAATCTATCATTGTAGGTATCCATTGTTTTTTCTATCTTTTCTACTTTGTCCTTCACTTCCATAAGTTCTGTGATTTGTTTTTTCAGTTTTTCTATTTCTTCTTTATGTTCAGCCCATGTCTTCTTCATGTCCTCCCTCAATTTCGTTTTTGAAGAGGTTTTCCATTTCTGTTCGTATATTTAGCATTAGTTGTCTCAGCTCCTGTATCTCATTTGAACTATTGGTTTGTTCCTTTGACTGGGCCATATTTTCAATTATTTGAGCGTGATCCGTTATCTTTTGTTGGCGTCTGCGCATTTAGACAGATTTCCCTGGGTATTGGATCCAAAAGTTTGGAAGATTTTTCTGTGAAATCTCTGGGTTCTGTTTTTCTTATCCTTCCCAGTAGGTGGCGCTCGTGGCACACGTTTGTCTGCCGGTCCCACCAGTAAAAGGTGCTGTGGGACCTTAAACTTTGGAAAACTCTCGCCGTCCGGGGGGTTCGCTAGCCGAAGCGGCTTGAGCCGGCCCGGGGTCCGAACGCAGGGAGGGTTGCTGGTCGCCGCAGCCCGGGAAAGAGCCGTCTGAATTTCCTAGTCGGCCCTGGGTGACAAGCGTGGCGGGAGGGCGCCAGCGGCAGCGGCCCGCCCGAGAGAGTGCACGTTCCCCGGGAGTCACGGGTTTGGAAGGGGCCTCCCCCACCCGTCACCGTTCTCCGCGGCCTGGGGGTTTCCGATCCAATTCTCTCAGTTGGTCCGGGGGCTGCGCGTGGTGTGGGCGCCAGCCGCGGCGGTTTCAGGGGACCGCCTCTCCAATTCTCCCAGCCGGCCCGGGAAGGGGGAAGGGAGTAACTCCGGCCGCTTGCCACCCCGCCCGGTAAGGCCCGCGCGCCTTGGCGATCTCACCCGAGCTGCTTCTCTCAGCCAGCCAGCCGTTCCAGGATGGGGTACGCTGTCTTTTTTATCTCTGTTGTGGCTTTGGGCGCTTTCTGTATCGTTTCTACTCCCCTAGTAGCTGTCCTGGAGAAGAAACTAAGATCCGCGCGTCTTACTAAGCCGCCATCTTCCAGTCATAATTCTATTTTAAGTCGTATTTGATTTTATAAATTACAAAAGTTACATGTTCATCATACTATGTGAATATTTTTCACAGTCTATAATTTTTTAAAGTAAATATTATTAAGACAGTAACTATGATTCAGGTAATGTGCTAAATATTTCCATACATCGTCTTTTTAAATCCTCCCAACAGCATTATGAGATAGAATGGGTGATTTTTTCTGAATTCACATAGCTATTAAATTCCATTGAAATGTAGAATCAAGTCCATGGCTATTTTAAGCTTGTACTCAGCTTCACTGCTTCCATTGTTCTCTTAAAATTTTGTGAAAGAACTGCTATTGTCCAATTATTATTAATTTTACTACTAACATTACACAAAGGCATGAATTTTAATTCATGACATTTTGTACATTTTACCTTCTCTTAAATGGGAAAACATCTTACAATTGACAGTACTTATAATTGCTGTCTTCCAGGTGTTAACCATAAATAAAAAATGTGGAATCCTTCTCTTGACACTGTCGAGTAAGGGGGAAATCATTAGCATTGGAGTCTTAGAATAGATGAACTGGATAGAAGAAGTTTAGTCTGACAGCAGTATCATCCTCACCTATCTTTCTTCCTTCAAGCATTTATCTAAACTAATGACAAGCTTTAATATTTGTTATAATTCCCAAGGCAAGACTTCTTATCCATGTTTTCTAGATTGTATCATTTATATACAAATTCTCACTGCTTCTTAGTTACAGTCAGCATTTGAACCCAGATATTCTAAGCTCTCAAAGCTAAATGGTGGAGGAGCTAGAATCTTAACAAAACTTTCTTTCAATTAATTCATGGTATTTGGATATTTGTTTCTCAACCTACATTTATGATTGTATTTTTAATTTTCAATGACAGTGCTTTTATGCAGTACATCTTGAATAGGAGTTTAGTTACTTTTTACT
Source organism: Tamandua tetradactyla (assembly GCF_023851605.1). Lineage (NCBI taxonomy): Eukaryota > Metazoa > Chordata > Mammalia > Pilosa > Myrmecophagidae > Tamandua > Tamandua tetradactyla. Next base: position 81,467,727 of record NC_135336.1, on the reverse strand, counting down.
GGCCATTTATTAACATAAGTTGCATCACTCAAGGCACAGGTCAAATGCCAAATTCTCCCTTCCTTTGCCCACAGAGAATTTTGGAAACTTTAGAACTTTACTCTGCATTTTTGTTTTGTAAGGGACAGAGGTTTCTAAAAAGAGCATATATTTCTAATTTATCACAACTCTCTAAAATATTACTGAATTTTGCTTTTAGCGCAAAAGATATTTATTTTGAGCTTAAATCTTTTGGAAGCACAGTGCATAAGACATATCAACTGTGATTAAAGATCGGTGGAGGGTTACAGATCCTATGTCTGGACACCCTTCACTGTGACCTAATCACAAGTGTTGCTCGTTCCTGATAGATGCAAGTCTGAGAAATTCTGATCTATCACAGTTGGTACTCAATGTTTTAATAAGAACCTCAGATCACAGTGATTTTCATCACTCCACTTTTTATCATGATAACTTGGAAAAAAATATAAACTAGTTTATTTGAGAAAGACATCTCATTAATATTATTGACATGAGATTGCTTAGAATACTAGTTAATTTATATTGGTTTATAATATGAAATTTTATAGTTTAGGTGAGATGTACAGGAAAAGCAAATTTAAGCATGATAAATGTATAAGCATGATGAATTGGCAAAGCATAAAATAGTCACTTTTCACTCTCCTTTGAGGAGCTCTCTGACAATTCTCACTGATATTTTTGACTGAATTAGCTTTGTTTCAGCTGACAAATATATCCGATAAGATGTGACTAAGTTCTATATTTGCATAAAATGTATACAATACATGACAAGATAACTTTAAAATTTGTCACCATCCAAAAGAGTGATGACTCACTGGAAATATGTGATTTTGCTATATTATTCAAATATATTGGGAAAATTGAAATACAGTCAATACATTAAGGTGAGATATGATTTATAGTTTTGTATAAGAGCTTACTGATAATTCCATATCAATGCAATACTTCTTTATCTATTATTTTAAAACACATTACATATTTCAAAGTAGCATATTCTAATTTTAGTGATGGTACATTAATTGTACATTCATGTAGGAAATATAGTTCCATCAATATCACCTGCAAAATTCCAAGTGTAAATTGATGTTCTTAGAATGTGTGGTGGTTTGGAGTTCTATGTACTCCAGAAAAACATGTTCCTAAACTTAAACTATTCATGTGTTTGTGAAAACATTGTAAATACACACTTCTGTTGTGGTTACTTCAGTTAAAATGTGACCCACCTCAATCAGCTTGAGTCTTAATCCTGTAACTAGAGCACTTTATAAGTGGAATGAAATTCAGACAGAGAGAAAGCCTCAGAGGGACCAGTCAGAAACTGAACATATAGAGAAACCAGAAGAGAAGGGAGAGGCTAGAATAGGCCGCCTTATGACTTGCTATGTGATAAGCTAAGGACCAAGATTCCCCAGCATCCAATCCCAGAAAGCCAATCTTTGAGAAGAAAGCATTGCCTTAATGATACCTTGATTTCCATATTCTCTTAGCTTCAAAACCATGAGCCCTTAAATTCTCATTCTTTAAGCCAACACTTTGCATGGCATTTGTGAAGCATCCCAGGAAACCAAACAATATGCATAGGGATCCTTAATAAGATAGTGCACAATCTCATGATGGATAAAATTCAAGAATATAAGTAATACCAAATCAAAAGCCAATACACCATAGAACTTCTTATATACTTGCGGTGGTTTGAAGCAGTGTGTACCACAGAAAAGTTGTTCATAAACCTAATTCATACCTGTGGGTGTGAACCCCTTATAAGTTGGACAATTTTGATGAGATGACTCTGACTAACAAGGTGTGACCCACCTCAAACAGGGTGGGTCTTAATCCTGTATTGGAGTCCTTCATAAATGGACGCAAGACAAAGAGAGAAAGCCACAGAAGCAAGAAGCTGAAAGCAATGAAATTCAAAGAGAAGCAAGAGACCAGCAGACACCACATGTCTTGCCATGTGACAAGGGAGTCAAAGATAACTTTGATGATGTCTTGAATTGGGCATTTTCTCAGCCATAAACTATAAGCTAATAAATTACCATTTCTTAAGCCCATTATCTAGTACCTGCTTTATCAGCCTAAGAAGGTAAAACAATGTTTTATAAGCAGAAATATATGCTCAAAAATGTGATAAGCTTAGCAAAATTATATTTATAAAAGATCCCAAACATGTTGAACATTATTATTGAACATTTTCCCAAAATGCATGAACTAGGGTAGGAGGCAGTGATATGTCTGCTGAATATAATTGTCTCTGGCCTTACATAGTCCCAGTATCACTTTTACCATTCGACTCCCCTCTCTATTTTTCCCAAGGCATTCAGCTTAAAGAAAAGTTTTGAACATGAACATTACTTCGCACACAACCTAATTAAGAAGGAAGACAAAAAATAAAACAGTTGCTAAATTTCCTTGGAGATTTTGTTGCTTGGAATTAGTAGAGAATAGATAAAAGCAGATGTTCTTGAGCCTAACTGTGTACATTGGAATTCCCAATCTAGAAACTAACTCTACGTCCTTGGGCAAGTTGCATACACAAAGACTAATAACAGTACTTATATCGTAAGTTTCTTGTGAAGACTAATAAATTCATACATGGAAGTCTTTAAAACTGTGCTTGAAACATGGGAAGCATAAAATAAATAATACATAAAATTACTGTTTCTGTTTCTTCTCCTCCCTTATTTTTTTCCTTTTTTCATATATAGCATCTATCACTGTTTTTTTTTTGTTTGTTTTTTAACATGGGCAAACACCGGGAATCGAACCCAGGTCCTCGGGCATGGCAGGCAAGCATTCTTGTCTGCTGAGCCACCGTGGCCCACCCTGTATCACTGTTTTTAGTATATATGTGAATTAACACCCTCCCTCTCTGAAAAATATCTCCCTTCCATGGAGAGTAGAATATTTGTTTCGTTAAAACTGTCACAAATTCTTATCACTGTCTCCAGCAGAAATCTGGTGGCATGGTTAACAGGAACCCTCTATTCAACTGAGTTCTGATTCCTTGAAGTTTTAGTTTAATAATATCCAATGACTAATTCATTACTTAATATTTTTTGCTTTTAGTTTTAAAATATTAATCATATTAGTAGTTCTATATATGCCTCATAAAATTTTTAAAAGAATTAAAGAATCAATGCTTTTATATGTGGTATGAAAGTGTTTTCAAAATTTGAAATTTTTCCTTGGTTTATAATAGTTTTATTGTACACGTCTAAAAAGTCTATCTATTTGAAATTCTAATTCTTTCCCAGAATGCTAATAGATTCTGTACTGTGCTAGAATGCCCTCCCTATTCAAAGAGCATTACTTTAAAGTACCCCTCTGTATTTTTTAACTGTATTTTCATATGTTGTTTATAACTTTAATTTTGTTCATTTATTTTGAATCATGCACAGAATATATTGATATAAATATCAAAATCTGTTTGCTTCTAAAGTATGTCAATAATACATTAACATGAAGATCAAAGTGCATAATTCCATGTTCCATGTAGTACAACTATAGGGAATCTAACGCATGATTCTATCAAGAAAGCCCATGTTTGGATTTATACTGAAAAATAATTACTTTTCTGCTTTAGTTCGCTTTCAATTAGATGAAGGAGATACAAGATTAGCATTGTAGTGGAATAACTTAGATACACTGCAATGTTATAACACAAAGTTATATTTACTTCACTTTTGACATACGTTCATCTGAAAGACACACATTTCATTTATTAAAAATTGGATTGCTAAATTATACAGACTTCCTTCTTCTATAAGGCAGGGATAATTCCTAAAGTATAAAAAAGGACAGTGCAAAATAAAACATCTGGTACAAAAATATGTACAGACTCATAATAATTACGGTGACTACAACTCCAATTTTCTAAATATCTAATTCAATGCATCATTTGGCAAGGCTTTATTTACATCATCAGACATAAAAATAAGCACATAAATAAGGTCTATAATACTTTAATTGCAATGATAAATATATTGCCTATGCAGAAAAAAATTAAAGGTCTGAGAAAACACATAATGCAAATATTTTGAAAATTAATTTATATTTCTGGTTTGCTTACAGTGTAAGATTAATGAAATATAGGTGCATGCAATTTATAAAGTCAGAATAGTAGAAACCATAAATAGGGTCCTGTATCCTGTAGGGACGTATCAATTAATTTCAGCTAAATTCTTTCTTGATGCCCAAGGGTCTTGATGATGGAACCCAGAATGTATTAACTAAATACTGTTTCCCAAACCCTAGATGGCCACAAAATAGCATTTAAAAATTGCACCATTTTATCATCCCTTTGAATTGATTTCATCTATCTTTTGAAAATACGTGATGCAAAAGCCTTTCTTGCATATTTTATTTGAATGTGATATCTAAAAAAGGAATAGAATGTCTAACCTTCTTTCAGGAATCCATGAAATGAATGTAAAGCACAAATCATGGTCAGTTTAGTTCTTGTTGATTAATCTCATGAAAATCTTCACAATCCTCTACAATTTTTATTGTGACTAAATCTAAAGTCAACCCCCCAAATCTTGTATATTGGCTACTCAAAACATAATAATTTTTATCAAATAATCCAAGTTATTATTAAAGACTATACCACTTTATTAATAATAATTTTAAACTAACCCATTTATAATATTGATTTTTTAATGATTTTTCTGATAATTTATTCACAGTTAAGTTGTTGTACTTCCTCATGAAATCAGGGAAAGCCTATTAAAAAGTGATTCTTACTGGCAAAAAAAAATGTATCTTTAATGGCTGAGTAGAGAAAATACTCACTTTCCACTCTACCACATTAATCCTTAGAAAACACAGTTTGGAGATGCAGTGGGAGATGAAGCAGGTGATGTGAGTAGGTTGGGCATTGGGATATAAAAACGCAATGACATATGGCATTCCCAAGTACATGTGTCCACGTGGAGAGGATTGTTGTGAACAAAGCTTCTCTGTATCCATTGGCAGTGTATTCAGTCTCAAATATAGAGTCATACTGACTCTAGTTATCATAGGGTTGGAGTATGCAAATTTTTTTACCTATTTCTTAACCATGGTCTTAATTGTTCCCATGTTAAGAGATAGATTCCACCCTTTGCTAGAATCCAAACCAAGAGAGAAGCAAAAGTCAGTCTGATGGAGGGTAAAGTTCTACCTTGAAGTTTTGGGGATTGTGCTTGAGAGTTATAGTTAATGAGCTGTTATTGCTGCGTTGTCCTGAGTTGATGCACCTGTCTAGATATATAGATAGAGTATAGATTGTCTGAGGAAGAACAAAATGAGTCCTCAGGCTTGCAAACTTTAATATACTATCTTCATCTAATCAAGAAATGGTGATCAATGGATGTCAACTATCAATCATGTAAGAAAACAGTAAAGCAAGATTGGGGGTGTTAAATCCTGAAGATACCTCAAAATATAGGCCTGAGGTGTACAAAAATAGGCTCATATCATCCCTCAACATCAACATATTCCCAGAATAAAATTAGGATTGCATTTTTTTATACAACATACTCATGGAGTAGGAGGCAATATCTATTTTGGCGATTTTAAATTTTAACTTGTTTGTTATATTTGTGCATGATCCAGTAAGATCTATAAGAATGTAGGGAGTAAGACACTTTCAAAACATTAGTGAAATGCTTGTTTTTAAAATAGATTTTTCTTTTAACATTTTTAGCTCTACAGAAAAATTGAGAGCACAAAGAGTTTTCATTTACATCACACCAAGTCTCACTTATTGTTAACACTTTGTATTTTTATGGTACATTTATCACTTTCAATGAGCCAATATTCAACCTCATTATTATGTCATGTTTGTACTTTATTCAGGTTTTCTTAGCTATTTTTCTATTGCCCTTTTACTGTTCAAACAACCAAACTAGGATACAATGCTATGTTTATAAATACTGTGTCCTTTTGCTGCGACATATTTTTCTATGTTTTCTATGACTGTTTTTAAGAAATACTGGCCACATATTTTGTAGAATGTCCCTACATTGGAATTTGTCTGATATTTTTCCCAGTAGACTGAGATTATGAGGTTGGGGGAGGAAGAGTACAGAGATAATATGTCTTTTTCATCGCATCAAATTAAAAGAATAGACCATCAAAATAACGTCAGTTTTAAAGTTAGCTTTAAACCCATGGCTGAGATAGTGTCTATCAGGTTTCCTCACTTTAAAATGAACTTTTCTTCTCTTTACTCTTTGAAAAGAAGTCACTCTGTGCAACCCACACATTATATGATGACTTGGATGAATGTTAAATGTATATTGATGTGTGAATGAAGCCTGTTTGAAAACTAAATGTACTTATAATTCCAATAATACAGCAATCTAGAGAAGGTGAAGCAATAAAGATGGTAAACAGAACAGTGGTTGCATAAGCCCAGCAGGAAGGTAAGTATATAGTAAAATAGGTGATGCACTGAGAATTCTTATTGTGGGAAAACTGTTCTGTATGAATCTGTAATGATGGATATACGACACTATGAACTTAATGAATAGAATTTTACAAAACCAAAAGTTTCCCTGATAATTAACGACATTAAATATCTTTTCATGTGCTTATCTGCTATGTGTTTATCCTATTTAGTGAAAGCCTATTCATGCTTTTTTGCCATTTTCTCATTGCATATTTTCATTGTTATGGTTGAAATTTAGGAACTTTTAATATATTCTATATGTTAGACCTTTGTTAAATATGTGGTTTGTAGATATTTTCTCCTAGTCTTAATTTTATTTTTGCGTGTTCTTCACAGTCTTTCACTTCGCAAAAGCTTTTTTTTTTTTTTACAAAGTCCAATTTATTGTTTTTGTTTTTGTTTTTATGATGTATACTTTGGGTGCCAAGTCTGAGAAGTCTTTGCCAAGACTTGATATTGAAGATTTTCTCCTATTTTTTCCCAATAGTTTTATAGTATTTATTTAGGCCTGTGTTCAGTTTTTACTTAATTTTAGTAAAATGTAGGAGGTTTGGATCATAGTTGTGCCAGTTTGAAAATATCATGTGCCCCAGAAAAGCCATGTTCTAATCCTGATTCAATCTTGTGAAGGCAGCCATTTCTTTTAATCCTAATTTAATAACATAGGTTGGGATCTTTTGATTAAATTATCTCTGTGGAGATGAGGCATGCCCAATTGTGGGTGTTAACTTTTGATTAAATGGGGATATGATGCTACTCATTCAAGGTAGATCTTTATTAGCTTACTGGAATTCTTTAAAAGAGGAAACATTTTGGAGAAACAGCAGCGTTTAGAGAAATGACAGAAGCCTCAGAGTTGATGGAAACTTCACAGCGGAGCTGACACATATGTGGACAGTGGAGAACAGAGACGCAGATGTTTGGCGAAGCTTGGAGCCCAGCAGACATTGCCATGAGATGTTAAGCATGCCAGAACCTGGAGAGAGCCAGGAGATGAAAGTCAGCCCCACAAAAGCAAGGTGTGGAACCCCCACAAGAACAGAGGCTGAAAGCAACAGAGCCCAGGAGTAAAGGACTTGCATGCCTTCCTAGCTTAGAGGTGTTCAGATGCATCAGCCTTTTTTCAATGAAGGTATCTTTCCTTGGATGCCTTAATTTGGACATTTCCATAGGCTTAGAACTGTAAACTTATAATTTATTAAATTCCCCTTTTCAAAGTCGTTCCAGTTCTGGTATATCGCATTCTGGCAGCTTGTAAACTAACACAATGGTTCATATTTTTGCAAATGGATATCCATTTGTTCCAACCATGTGTTGAAAAGTCTACTCTACCTTTTGCACCTTTGTCAAAATTATTTGAGCTCATTGTATGGCTCTGTTTATGGTTTTCTATTATACTAATCTATCCCTTTGCCAATAACACACTGTCTTTACTGAACCCATACAGTAAGCTTTAATATTGCATAGTGTGATTCCAACCACTTTATTTTTCTTTTCCCAAACATTTTTTTTTATTGTGAAATATAACATATGTACAAAAAGGCAATGATTTTCAAAGTACATTTTAACATGTAGTTGCAGAACAAATTTCAGCTTGGTATAGGTTACCATTCCACATTTTCAGATTTTCCTTCAAGCACCTCTAAAATACTGTAAGCTAAAAGGAGTATCATTATAGTGAATTAGCAGTCATACTTGTTTGTTAAATCCCATCTTCTTTGTTACAACTCCTCCTTCCCCATTGATTCTGCTCCCAACTTATGGAGGCCTTTGTTCTATGTCCATTCTAACTTTTTCATGTTGGAAAGGGGTGTCAAAATATAGAATGCGGGGGGGCATAGAATTAGTTGATATTTTTAGGAGCACTGTGCAGATCATAGGTTTCAGAAAAGTAAACTTAATACGTGAAATTTTTGTAGAGTCTCAGCTGCATCCTAGGTATTCTTAAGGGTTAAGGGGAAATGAAGCTAGTTGGAGTATGGCAATCCATGGTAATAAGCAATTTCTTGCTGAAGATTGTGTAAGAGTAATCTCCAGAATAGCCTTTTGACTTGATTTGAGCTCTCTTAGCCATTGACACCTTATTTTGTTATGTTCCTTTTTCCCTTTCAGGTCAGAAGGCATTGTTGATCCCATGGTACCAGGGTCAGGCTCATTATGGAGTCATGTCCCATATTGCCAGGAGACTTTCACCCCTGAATGTTATGTCCCATATAGGGGGGAGGGTAATGATTTTCCTTGCAAAACAGGGCTTAGAAAGAGAAAGGCCATCTCTGATTAACCAAAGAGGTTTCCTTGAAGCAACTCTCAGGCACAAGTATAGGTAGCCTTAGCTTCTCTGCTACAGAACTATGTTTCATAAGAGCCATGCCCAGAGACATACCAGACTATGGTGGGCTGATAAGGAAAAAGTATTGATTGAGTCCCTTCAGGAACTGCAGAAAAAATATAGAAACGTTAAATTTTACCATCTGGGAAACCCCTGGTACTCTTCATTTTTCTTTGACAAGACTTTTTGGTCTCTGTTACCCTACTTTTCCTTATAAATTTTAGTGAAATTTCTATAACAAAAGCACTGCATAGTTTTTGATAAGAATTCTATTGAATTCATAGATCAATTTGGGAATTGGGGCAGAATTGCATCTTTTCTCTAAATTATCTATTCCATGAACATATGTCTTTTTATTTATTTAGGTCTTCTTAGATTTCTTTCATTAGCATTTTGCAATTCTCAATGTACAGATACTTTCTGTGTTTTATTAAGTTCATATCTAAGTGTTTCATTTTTTTTTGGTGAGAGCACAAAAGTTTTTTTTTTTTTAATTTCAGTTTCTTAATAATCCCTAAGATTATTAATTATTGTTATTGCAATAATAGCTGTTAAATTGGTAACTGTGTGGGAATCGTAGTGACATTTTAAAGCTAGAAGAAAACAGAGTGTGAAAAATATCTTCTGGGCTAATTTAGCAAAGTCTTTCTGTTCTTAAAACTATATAAAAATTTTATTGAAAATTTAGAATCATTTTCAATTATTGTAATTGAGAGTTTAAAAATGTAATTATAAATGCTAATAAATTATGTGCTATTTTAATAATTTTTTATAAATATGTAGTATTCTGGATATGCTTTTGCAGCAGAGAACAAGATGAGCAAGGAATTAGCTCATTCTTTTTAAAATCCAAAACTCAATTGCTTCTGTGTTATTTGCTATTACTATTGTATTTTAATGCTTTTTGTCTTTAATTAACTATGATCACCCACATACAAATTATCCTTCTCTTTATTAAAAAAACAAGAGTTATATGTCCTTTTGGTTTGTTTATAAAGAGATAATAAAGAAATCAAAACATGTTTAAATAAAAATTCCATAAATGGTTTATATGCAGAGGTTTGCATGTTTAGGATTATGGAAACATTAATAGATGCATTAATGAGCAGGATTCTCCAGACACTTAAAATACTCCCTGAAGGTTCTTTGGGCACTTTTGGAACCTAGTTCACAATTTTCAGGCAACTACTGGACCATTTAGTACGCTGAAGTATTAAATGATACCCTAAGGACCTAAAATAGTTATGTGGCTATAAACAGCTTCCAAAAGTATCAAACATAATTTTAGGGACTATTATAAATACAAAGATAATCTAATCGTTTCTTGTTCTTTTTATCAATTATGGAACAAAGTGAAAAAGATTGGAAAGAGGTCTTTAGAAATCATTTAATTTTGTTCTTATGAGACAAAGTATTTTCTTTCAGGGGTATATAGAGGGAATAATTGTCAAATCCACTTTGATATCTCATAGTCAATTTTAACAGAGTTTCTTTTCAAATAATTTTCAATACAATTCCTTTTTTTTTTTGTCATTTTAAATCCATTCCTTATTTCCAGGAAATAGAGATGAACTAGTAACGCTCTTTGGAAGAATGTCATTGTAAGTAAAACAAACTTCAGAATTCAAAGTTTTTCCATAAGAAATATTATAAGTCCTCAAGAATCCCCTACTAGATATTTTAATTTGCTTTGTACTTCAGCAATTCTTCTATTTTTCTCCAAAAGCTGATAAGATACCTAGAATGGTATTTAAACTTAAGTAAGCAATATATGTTTGTTTATCAGATGAATAATTAAATTAAGTTGCAGGATAGTTTGGCCATTAAGTATAGAACCAGGTGCCTGGGTTTGAATCCTGGTTCTGTGAAATTGAGCAAGTTACTTAGCCTATTTCAAATTCAATGTTTTCATCTATAAAATAGTTTTGTTAATTTTAATTTTAAAAACCTTAAATGCTATTTTGAGGAATGAAGGAATTACTTTATACATGGCACATAGAATAGTGCTTGATCCATAATAATCACAATAACATCATTTGCTATTAGAAGTACTAAGGTTTGTAGTAACAAACAAGCAAACATAAACAAGAATAAGTAGGTTGCAAATAAATATGCCTCTTAAGAAGGCAAAGCTTAAATGATTTTAGCATTTAAATTATTAGTCTTATATTCTACAAATAAGTTATTTAAAATATCAGGATTGTAATTTTAAGAATCTATTTTTACATATTATATACTCCCACTTGTCCAAACTAATTGAGAGGGTATTATCAAATTGGCTTTAAAAATTTTTTTAATTAAGAAGGGAAGAATGGGAAATAAATTCATATGAAGTGGGGGGAGAGGGTGCAAGGATAGTTTAATGGTTAAATTCTTGCCTCCCATATGGGAGATCTGGGCTCGATTTTGTCCATGCACTTAGCCCAAAACAAACAAACAAGCAAAACAAACAAAATACAACAAACAAAAAAATTCAACAAATGGTGCTACAATAACAGGATACTCACATGGAAAAATAATGAAATGTGACCCCGTCATACAGCATACAAAAAATAAACACACAAAAAAATGCATAGGAATTCCCTTTTATTTTACAGAATGAGTACGTGAATCAGGAGCAAGCAAATTATAGCCCTTAGGTGAAATTTATTCCACTGGCTCTTTGTAGATAGAATTTTACTGGAACAGGATCTTTTCCATTCACTTACATATCATTTATGACTGCTTTTGTACTATTGTGATAAAATTGGATAATGGCAAAAGAGGGCTTATGGCTCACAATACTGAAAATATTTATTATCTTGTCCTTTACAAAGTTTGCAGACATCTGGTATAGATGAGAAAGAAAGGATATGCAGGCATTTAATACATTACTGAATATATTTGAGTTGTGTGAAAATAAATTCTTCTCACTTTGAATGAAAGATTGGATAATCCACTAAAGGCATTTACACCTATAACCAAGGAATGGAAAAATTAATATGCATGTTTAAGAATTGACTCAGCTTACTCTGTAAAATATTAATGTTCTTAATATAATCAGGAATTGGTGCAAGTAAAATACAGATACCAAGGCTAAAGAATATTTAAACAACATGCATAGTGTTAAATGCTACATTTTATAACATATTAATCCTTGTATATTGATATTATTTTAAAACAAAAAGAGAAAAACTGTCATCTCATAAACAGAAACATATGCAGAATGTCATATATTTTAGGTCACAAAATAAAGCTCAACATATCCCATGGAGCAGAAAATGCAAATTTGTATGTCAATTTGCCATACAAATGAATGATTGACCCAAACAACAGAAATTTATTGTTTCACTGTTATAGGGCTACAGCTAGTCAAACATGGAGGCATCAGCAAGGCAAGGCTTGCTTCCAGAAGATTGTGGCATCCTGGGTCGAGCTTTCAGTGATACCTACTTGCCCTTGGCCCTTCTGTCAATGGCAGGCAATGCCATCTTTCTTTGGGGTTCTGTTGACTTCCAGTTTCTGGCTGCTCCCCTGGCTCCTCTCAGTATGAATTTCACTATGCATAGAAAGGACTCCAGTAATCCAAACTAAAGCCCAGCCTGATTCCATGGGGCCAATCTTACCTGAAATAATATCTTGAAGAGATCCTTTTTACAATGTATCCATACTCACCAGAATGCAGACCAAGTCCAAGAACATGTTCAAACTGAAGTACATAATTCAATCCACAACAGATCAACAAGATCTCTCTCTATATGAATCTACAATTATCTTAATTAAAAAAACAATGTTTGGAGAGTGTACTTTCATATCACTATGGCTATTATAGATTCCCAGAGAGAGTCAAGTGTGGTTACACTGTGTGATCAGCCAATGGTAGCAAAAAGGAAAACAGCCACAGGTAAAGTCTCAAGTCACAAACTACATGAAGTATGGGGATTTTGAGACAATGGAGAACAAGGAAGAAACTTACTCCAGGGCCAGAGGCTGAGATTCACTGGATTGAATAAGTGAGATGAAGTGAGGGGAAAATAGCCCTTGCTTAATATGTGGCAGTTGGAGAACTGGATTCACGTAAACCTCTCCGACCCGAGGACAAGAAGATGACTAGAACATTCTGGGGTATGATTTTATAAGAGTCCCTCTACAAGTACCTAAGCAAAACTGGTTCATATACCATGCAAATAATAGCTTCTATGTAACAATTTACTACATTTTCCATTGTCCTTACTGCAATATGTCATATATATTTATGGTTGTTTGAATTTTATGCTATTTTATTTCATTTTTCTATTACTTGAGTATAATATATTCCTGAGGGCAAGGATCAATTATATTTAGCTTATTAAAATATACACATTCAATGACAGGAAATATACCTGGAACAAAGATGAGGAGTTGATTTTTCAGTTAAGGGATATACTTGAAGTTATGAGTGCTTGTCGTTGTGATGGTAGCCTTGGGTAGAAGAAAGATGAAATATTTTAGTTTTGTCACTGTGTTGCCATCCTTTAACATGAGCATTTATTCCATAATCTGTAAGTACAGCCTAACAATACCTGATTGGATTTTTTTCTTTTAAATAGCAAAAGGAAATTGTACAAGTAAAACAATTCATACCCTGTATCTCACCAAAAAAAAAAAAAAATGCATACATACATGCACACTTAAAGATTGGAGACTAAGACTCAAATGTGTGAAACTTGGAAGGATTATGAATTACAATTATTTTTAGCAAATGAGGTCTTTTGGTTCATGTAATAGGAAATATCATTTTATCTTTCTTTAAATGAGCATGAAATCACTTTTAAGTTACATCCATAGAATCTCTCCAATTTCCAGACTCTACCATTTTTTCACAGTTGAGTTCCATTGTTCCACTTGGGAAAAGTCTTCCAGCTCTGAGACCAAAGTCTAAGGTATAAATTTAAGTTCTAATGCCAAAGACACCTCTATGCAACCTCCAAACTTGTCCCCCTTCCCACAACTTAGCTAGGTGCCATGGAGCAGACTTGGATTGCATGGCTCCTTACTTTTCAACTTCTGGGTATTTGTATTTCTTCTCTTCACCTCCACATCATAATGTTCTCAAGGCGTTTGGTGTTTAGGAAAACAAAAGCCAAGGATAATAGCATCTATGGACAAATCCTATTCACTTCTGCAAAATCAGACAATGGAAGAGAGATGTGCTTGACTACATTCATATGAGGTTATTGCCATACTACTAATATGACTGTTGACAGAGTTAACTAGGTCGTTGCTTTTGGATAAGTTTTATACTCTGATCTTATGATCTTTTTAAAAGCCTAGCAGCTGTCAGTCTAAGGCAGAATAATATTATCTGGGAATTAGAAATATTTTAATATTTCTGGCATTGATATAAAATACTAAAAGTGTTGGAAGAATGCTAGTGAATAACACAGCTGAGGGCCAGAAAGAAAGGAAAACCAACAAAATGCCGGTTACTCCATGTTGATCAATCAGTCCCATGTGCTAATGCTAAACATATAGTGTGTTTTAGTCTGCTAATGCTGCCAAAATGCAACATGACAGAACTGGGTTGACTTTTACAATGAGAATTTATTAACTTACAAGCATATAGTTCAAGGCCATGTAAATGCTGAAATCTAGGTATCATCAAGACAATACCTTCTTCGTGAAGACAGATTGCTTGTTATCTGGGACTGTCCTGTCAAATGGCAAGGCATATGGTAGCATCTGCTAGTCTCTCCTTTCTCTTCCAGATTTCATTCTTCCAGCTTCTGGCTTCTGTGGCTTCCCCTTTGTTTCTGTGGTTTTCTTTCTCAGTTTCTGTTTCTTTGTCTTCTGCAACTTTTTCTCTGTTCTTCTATCTTTTTCTCTGAATTTCATGGCCTTACAAAGGACTCCAGTAAAAGGATTAACACCCACTTTTGGTGCATGCCTCAACTGAAATAACCTAACCAAAATGTCCCATGCATAATAAGTTTATACCAACAAGAATGGCATGGACTAGCTTTCAGTGTAAGATCTCCTGGGATCTGTAAAGCCTCTAAACCATCATACTTCACCTTCTGGACCCCAAAAAGGCATACCCTTTTCACATGCAAAATACATCCATTCCATCAAAATATCTTCAAAGGCTTAAATAAATTTAGTAACAATATTAAGTACAATGTCTCATTAAAATCAGTTACAACTGTGCTCTATTCTGGGCACAATTCTCCTCTAACTGTGGACATATGAAACACAAAACAAATTATCTGCTTCCAATATACAAAGGAGGGATAGTTATAGAGTAAATATTCCCATTTAGAAAGGGAAAATTTTGAAGGAAAATGGGGGTCATGGGCCCCAACCTGTTCTGAAACCCTGCAGAGCATAGGATCTGAGATTAGATTTCACTGTCTGAGAGACACCTATATAATGATACTTTGCCTGTTGGAGCCGTGCCAGCCCCATACTTGCACAGTGGCTCTGTTCTCTCAAAACATAGGAATTAGGGTCCCAGCATCTCCAAGCATTGGGGTGACGCCATGCTCTTGGATCCACCCTCATCAAGCATTGGGGTGATAATTGGATTCTCTGCAATCTCTCGTGCACAGGCCCAACACCCACAGTCCAGTGGGGTGGTGACCAGATTCTTCCCAATTCTTCGGGAATGTGCTTTACCCTCTCTGAAGACTGCACCCTTCCTGAACAACAGGCTGGAGGCTGCACACTGCCATCTCTGGGACACACTTACCCTTTCCGAAGACATAGGAAGATCTTCTCTCCTGGTCCAAGGTGTCCTTGCTCCAAACTTCAGCTTCCATGGTTCTACCATGAAAATCATTTTCCTTCATCCCACCTCTTTTAGTCTGGGCTGGCAGTGGTTCCTTTCATACACATCTTGCAAAAAACAGGTTGGTTTTGCATGCAGTACACTGTGGTCCAAACCTGAAAGGGAAAACTCAATTTGTAGAGTCTGCTCTGTTCAACTGATGTTATCATTGTGTGGCCTTAGTAATAAATTGTTGAAATGTGCACTCCAACTGAGAGGACCGGCTCACCTTCTAGAAGGAAATGTACGTTAATAAAAGATATCTAGGTCCCAGGAAGCTACTGTTGGTCCCTAAGCAGTTCCCAAATGAGCAAACTGGACCCGGTCATGTAAGCTAATTGGAATTCAGCCACTATTGCGTAAAGATACCATATAAGCTGTATGTAAATAGTTAGAGGAAGAAAGAGAAGAAGAAGGAGGGGACTCTTACAAGAAAGAAAGAAGAGAATCTCATCAGAATCCAACCCGGGAAAATAATGTTCAATGTGGATTTTTACTAATGAGACTGAATGCTATCTCTGAGATTGCTGTGGATTTTTATAAATGAGACTCTGAACGCTGTCTCTGAGATTTCCCAGCATTTCTCTTCAGGTGTTGATGCTATCTTAACTGGTGATGCAACTATGCCTTATTTTTAAAGCTGTTTTAATTACTTTCCTAATAAATTCTGTTTCTATGCCACTGGAGTCTGTGTTGTCCATGAATCCAAGTCTATAAATTAAGTGGTCACAAACATCACATTACCTTTCATGCAACAAAACCTTCCAGAGATTCTTCCTAGATAACAGCATTTCTAGTCATGACTTGTACTGAAATGGCTAACAGACTCTAAGTTCCGTTAAATCATAACTATTTTCTGAAGACTTATTTTCCAGAACCTCAGAATGTCCCCCCCACCACCAATATCTGGTTTCACTGTACTCATGAGTTTCGTTCTCATCTTTTCCCTTTTCTCTTACATTTAACTATAAGCTGTAAAGAAAAGCCAGGCTACATTTTTACATTTAATTCAGAAATCTCTTCAACTAATGACCCAAGCTTGTCACTTTCAAACTCTTCCATCTGACACCAGACTCACATTTTGCCAAATTCTCTGCCACTTTGAGACAAGAACCATCTTTCTTCCAGTTGACAATGAGCATTCATCATTTCCGTCTAAAACCTCATAGGAAGTACCATTAACATCCATATTTCTACCAAGAGTCTCTTCAAAGCAATCTAGGCCTTTTCTATCAAGCAGTCAAAATTCTTCCAGAATACACTCCTAATCCATTTACAAAGCCATTCCAGCATTTTTGATTTTACAATCTTAGCACTTCTCTCTTCAAATACCTAAATCTGTTTTGGTTTGCAAAAGCTGCTGAAATGCAATATGCCAAAACTAGGTTGGCTTTTACAATGGGGAATTATTAACTTACAAGCTTACATGTCTGGGGCTATGGAAATGTCCAAACTTAGGCATCATCAAGACAATACCTCCTTCATGAAGATAGGTTCCTGGCAATCCAGGGATTCCTCTGTCACATGGCAAGGCATATGGAATGGTCTGATGGCTTCTCCCTTCACTTGCAGGTTTCATTGCTAAGAGTTTCTGGGTTTCAGTGGCTTACTCTCTGTTCCTGTGGCCTTTTTTCTCAGCTTTTGCGTCTTCCTCTGTCTGTCTACTGAACCTTTCTCTCTTTGCTACTATACCTGCATTTTCTCTGAATTTCATCCTTATTTAAAGAGCTTCAGAAAATGGATTAAGGCACATGTGGATCATGCCTCACTTGAAATAACTTAAACCTGAGGTCCATCCCGCAATTGGTTTACACCAACAGGAATGGATTAGCTTTAAGAATGTGATCTTCTTGGGTCCATAAAGCCTCTAAACCTTCTCCTGGTGCATCTGGAAAGGCACAATTGTTGCCTGTTTAAGGTAGAGCTGTCAGCAAGGAGGCTTTGGAAAGTGAAAATTATTACGACATCCTCTCAGTTTATCTTCTAACTGTGATAGAAAGAGAGAGACTGCTGCAATTGCAAGCTGCAATGGTAATGAGCACGATAATAATCCTCTGCAGGACTTACCCATAATTTAATTGAGCCTAATTCTCCTCTTACATCCCAAAAGGGAGGTCCTTCTTGATGTCAGAACATTTACCCTAGGGGAATTCTTTTCCCCACTCTACTTATTCTGTTGATGATATGAATTACATTGACTACACAAATCCAGTTAACTTTCCAAACATCATTTGACACTATTCCATCTAAAATTGTTCCGATTCACACTTGAGTTTAGCATTTTGCCAGTACTAAGATATAGAACTTCTAAATTTTGCTTCCGATTTGTTTTAGTTTTAAAGAATAAAACATACACACGTTAAACAACAATAACAAAAAAGTTATTGTCAATGACCTATTTAAGGAAGATCTCTTGCTAAAATAAAATTCTTTCCGTGTTTCCTCACCTATTAAAAATATTGTCAATAAAAGGAATATTTTTGAAATTTAGGGAAAAAATAACCATTTATGTATCATAAGAAGAAAAGTTTCAAATTGTCAAATGCTAAATATCAAATCGAAATGCGCTGTCGTTTCCCAGGAGAAAAGCAGTTTATAGAGTAATCAATTAGATTATACTAGAAAAAATATGATTACTTTAAAAAAGTAATAAAAAGACTTATAAGGGAGTGGAATGGTAACTAGGGAAAGTGGCAAAACTTGTTGTCCCCTGCTCTCCAAATTCACACCTTGAGAGAATCCTTGATTTGGAGTAAATCAAGGTTCAGATTCAAAAAATGTTAGAATGTCTAGCAGTTGTGCAAGGTATGAGAATTCTTGATAACTTATCTGATAGATACCTTTTCTTAGGGATGTGTGAGATATTTCAGTATGTAAAGCAAGTTAGCTTTTACCTCAGTCATGTATGGATGAGTTGGACTTTGTTTTAAACATGTATGTATGTTCTCTGTTCCATATCATTGATGATACCGGTAAATAAGAAGGAAAAAATCATTAGCCAGTTGTATGTCAATTTTACAAACATTTCTTATGTGATATGAATAGTGATATTCTTTGCTCCCTGAAGGCTTTATGTTTAAACGTGAGTTTAAGAATATTGTTTGAAGACCTCAAGTTGTAGTGGAAACTTGGAGTTATGTACCCTAGAGAAACACGCTTTTAATCTTTATCCATTCCCGTGGGTTTGAACCTAATTTAAATAAGAAATTTTAATGGGATTACTTTAGTTAAAGTGCAGGCTAGTTGAATCAGGATGGGTCTTCATCCTAGTACTGGAGACCTTATAAAGAAGGCCATGGAAAGACAAGCCAAGGGAAGCAGTCTGAGGCTAGAAGTCAGCAGAACACAGAAGAGAAAGAAGATGCCACTATATGCATTACATTGTGACAGAAAAGCCAAGGACTAAGCAGGGACCACCAGCAACCAGCCCCAGAAAGCCACAATCTTCTAAGAAAAAGCCTCATCTTAATGAATCCTCAATTTGGACTTCTCCTAGCCTCATAACTGTGAACCAAGAAATTCCTATAATTTAAGTCAACCCATTGGTGTATTTGTTTAAGCAGCTGGGAAACGAAAACAACTGGCAATTATAAAATAGGTCAGGAAAAACTGTAGTGCCTAAGGTATCAATACATTTATTAACATGAAACTAGCTTTTTTTCTCCTTATAGTTTTTTCTCAATTTCACAGAAATATATGCCCAGTAGATAAAATTTGAAAAACACAATACAGTATAAACAAGCACGTCATAAACACTTATTACTCCAATGACAGAAAATGATTATTGATTTTTTTACATTTAATTCTATTCTAAAATGTATTTTTAAATGAATTGCATTTTTTAAATAGGTGTAATAATTCCCTCACATTCTTACATTGATAAAATAGAGGGAGATACTTGCCAAAAACTTTCCTTCTTTATGGAAATTGCCTATTAAGGAACTTTATCCTTTCTCTTCGTCTGTTTCTCCTTCCATATATAAGGAAAGGAAGCCATTTAATAGAGTGAGAGAGTAGTGAGAACCTGGTTTTCACTGGCTGCCTTTCCGTAATGAGCAAGTTGTAGACAGCAGTCGTCAAACCCAATGAATACTTTCCATCAACTATGCCTATTACTGGGGACAATGGACACTCTTGTTCCTTATTTCCATGGAGAAAGATGAAAAGCAGATCTTTCTTACCTAAGTCCATTATCTTCCAATCACTTTGCTTATGACTTAGGGACTGTCAATTTCCTGACGGTACTAGTAAGGTTTTATAAGGGAGGTAATTGCAAGGGAGACAAACTTATTATGGATGGTTGGGCAATTGCCTTCCCACGTTAAAAAGAGGTATTACTTGTTTATTGGTTGGCAGTTTTTGTGGACGTTCTCACAGAAAATGTCCCATGATGGCAGGAATTGCAACTAGAATTGCAAACATCATTAAAAATCAAGTGCAATGTGTTCTAACATTTTATCATTTACTATTATTGTACCATTAGCAATTTTCCATGTAATAAAATTAGGTTCATGAGTCTTTTCCCTCCATTTTCCAGCATTCTAATATACTATATGATAAACTTTGTTCACATTCTAATTTTTCCAATGACAGACATATGTGGTGACTATGTTGAAGAATATGGTTGAACCATATAGTCTCATATTGTGTTTTGAAATGCTTATTAATTCATATAACCAAAGTTACTTATTAATTAAAGTTGCCCATTTCAATATCTTCTTACTGACACTGAGAATTCTATTTTACCTATTTTTATTTTGCTCACTTGAGATGCAAAAGGATTAATCTTAAAAATTTTCATCTGCTATCATGTTTATATATTCTTCTATGAAGAGTTTGTTCATGTCCTGCTTTATTTTGAAGAAGGAAGGAAGGAGAGAAATACCACTGGCATGCTATAGATTACCTTGAGTTGATCAATCAAAGGGTACATGTCTTATACAGATCATGCTTTGCATCTGATGGGCAATGTTATTATATTTCCTAGGTAGAGCTTTGGCAAGGAATATTTCTATAAGTGCTGTAAAAGTGTGATAAACCTTTGATTATCTGAGCATGTTGCAAATATATATATCTTTTAGTAAAATGTCTAGCTTCTTTCACATAGGAATCATGTGCTGCCCAACATCAATTCTGAATTTTTTATTTTTCTAAGTTTTATAGTGAATGAGATATTTTCAAAAGGAACATTATATAGATGTTTATTGCTACTATAAAGGAAGAATATTGATTTTTGTTTTTGTGTTCTAGTACCCACTTAGTGACTTATAATTAATTTTAAAATTTTTCATTTCATAAGGATGGATTTTTAAATGCCTTGCTCGTTGAAATAAGCTATATAAATCCCCCCTATCTCCTATACATAAAATATCATTTGATATAAACAGTATTCTTTCTGTTTTTTTCTTTGGTGAGGACATAGTTCTTTTAACAAACATTCTAGCAAACCATGTAGTATGAGATATCATGCATTTTAGAAACAGGAAATTGGAGAATTTCCAGACCTTGTGTTGCTATACAATTTTACTTGATTTCATCATAAGAAGATGTAATAACATATGGTGATAATTGTATGAAAAAATATAAAATGCTTGGCAAAAATCTAGCGAGCACCTATTATGTTCTGGCAATGTTCTGGTTTAAAGTTTATATTCTAGGAGGGATTACTAATCCAGAAATAAAACAAATAGTTTTAACCCTCCACTCACAAAAAAGGAAGATATTCCACATTAGAAATGTTCACAACTTAAATGGAAGTTAAAATGCTTACATTAAATACATTCTGAAATTGTATCTGTATGTTTCTAAATAGAATAGGCTATTTTGCCCAGTTACATGAAGACAGTTTTAAATGAGTTGCAACTTTCTCAGGTAAAAGTGGTGTTTTCTAAGACAACATGTTTTAAGTTGTTTCTGTACCTCTCTCTTTCTTGCTAAGGACCACAATAGAAAACTGAAAATAATTTTTATTACATTTTTAAACAGTTTTATTTCCAAAGGCTTTTTTTCATTTGCTTTAAGAGTAAATTTAGGATATATACATTTATATTCACAAACAAGGATAAACTAAGTCAGTTTTATTTGTCTTTGTGAAGCTCAAATATTTTCTAAAAAAATAATTTACTTTTCCTATAGATATTTGAATTGCTAATTTAGAAAATTCTCACCTCTATTTTAAGAATACAAAGCCTAGAAGAAAAAACATTTATTCATAAATATATGTCACAGGTGAAAGTCAAATACACAAGTGAAAAACTGACAAATTCTTAAATTGAGAAAGTTAGCACTGTGAATTGTAGTGAAGCCACTTTAGCTCTGTTTAGTAAACATATTGGAAAATAATTAGATGTTCCAGTTGTCTCAATTAAAGAGTTATGTATTTCATTTGTTGCAGAAAACAGGGCTCTCCTACATAGCAAATAATAGGAAGTAAGGAAACGTAATTTCCAGTGTGAAAGAAAGAGAATGATAGAATGGAGGAAAGAAGGAAACAGGGACGGAAAGGGCAGAACCATAAGGATTAAGTACCAGAAATCAATGGAAAAGAGCTCTCTAATTAGTATAACTATCATTAATGTAACTCAGTTGCTTTATGCCTCTATTGTCTCTACAAGCTAACTAAATATATATAGCCCCAATTTCCCTGAGATATAATTTGAATTATCTGATTATCAGCCATCATCCCCCACAGAACAGTGCCTTCAAAGGAAGCCACCACCAAAGCTGCTGGCTGCTCTAGGGTTGGCTAATCTTGTTTCAGCTTTTCACCATTGACACAAGCATATACTAATTTGGGAGAGGCACTGGCATACATGGGTAACTGTGGGAAAGACCTTACCCAACTTGGCATTCTTCTGCAAAAGAAGAAACCCCTATAAAAGGGAATTAGTAAGCAGCCTCTATCCCTTTCCTGAGAGAGGTAGAATGGCTTGGAATAGCATTAGCCACACACAATTACAAATCCACTTACGCAAGCCTCTGTTCCAGAATTCACAAATCTCAGGGGCCATTTCTTTGTTCTCTAATGATATCTTGACATCATCTAGATGTATTTCTTGCCATTTTGCAAATTATTGAAGAAATATTTTAATCATCTGCAAAACAAACTCTATCAGTGCAAGATGAAAAAAAGGTAACATTATTTATCTACAAAACAACAGTTTTAAATGGGATAAAAAGTGTCAAACTTTGAATACCCAAATAGCAAGAGAAGCATAAAAGCATTTACATTGACTGAGCTGTAGCCTAGTGAATAGAGTACCAGTCTTTATTTCTGCAAATGTTTATGCAGGCAGGGCCACTTTTCATCATTTTTTCCTCCAAAATTGCATTTAATCTTTTGTTTCATTCACATTTGCATGAAACTTCTTGCCTTGTTGTGAGAAATAACCTTCATTATTGGGTAAGTTGAGCACTTAAACGTTTTCCATCAATATACAAATTGGGCTAATTAAATTTAAAAGTAAACTTGAATTGCTTAAGATGATTATCACATGTCATTTTAAAGATGGGTGGTCTAGAGGAAGCCATTTTACCTTTGTTAGAATTTGGAGTGATACCATCTTGACTTGGAAAGACAAGCACATTTTTTCTAAAGATGCACTGTGGTAAATTGTGAATGAAATGGATAGCATCAGTATGAACACCACTACATATATTCTAGCTACATAACATCTTACAGTCATATAATATTAAGTGTTATGTTGAGTATATTTTTTTGTTTGTTAATCTATATCAAAGAATTTTCCCTGAAGATGACATGTTTCCTTCTATAGTCTTGCCCCAAATTTACTAGCCTCACCCAGAAAAGAGTTAATCTGCTTATCCATAAATGCCCTCAAATATGTCAGCTTAAATAAGGCTTTTATTGAATTGCATGAAAATATCATTGCACACATTTTAAGACACTAGGTTAATTGAGTCCACACTCTGAACTCTCACTGCTTGACACTGGATACCTTCTGTCTTGGATCTTGCTTCAGTTCTGGTCTTAAGAGTTTCTATGCTACTTTTACATCTTTTGAGGCAGCAACTTCAAACTTAGTCTGTCTGAACACTGAAGGCAAGATTTTAATTTGCAATCTCCTTTCTTCTTCATCAGCTTACTGCTGTATCTTTTCAAATTACATCTTCCATTTAGATTCTTCTGTTACTCTCCTCTCTGTGCTCTTTGGAATTCCCATTTTATCACTATCAAGAATTCTATCATTCTGATAAATTTTAGTCAATATTAGCTTTTGGAGAGCTTAAGGAAAAGCCCTGTAATATAAGCCTCAGATATTTCTGCACATTTGACAAAACGGAGGACTGTTTATTCATTGGCCTTCTTACTCCAATATTGAAGTTTTGATGCAAGTGATTTTAATTCCCTTCTCACTTTTACTCAGGAGTCCAGATATCTCAACAGTTTCTACAGAATCCCATACTGTAGGGATCCCAAGTAAGAAAGGAGGGTTACTTAGTGCCAGGTGTTGTCAATTTATTCAGGCATGTAGCTTGTTGCTATGGCAACAATGTGAGTTGGAAAATGAAGCAAGGAGATTAGAGACAGGCTCAAAATATGACTGCTGCACTCTATACGAAAATACGTTCCATATTGTTACCCTCACTCTACAAGGGTGATTAATTTATATTATATCTATACTAATATATACCCCCAGAAAAGCCTCTGTTCTTTTAATACGTCCCTGTGGGTACAGATCTATTGTGGGTGGAAACTTTGGCTTAGGTTGCTTCCATGGAAATGTGAGCCAGTCCATTCAAGGTGGGTCTTATGCTCCTTACTGGAGTCCTTTTTGAGAGGATAAAAGGCAGAGACATTTTGGAGAGCACACAGAGAAGCTAAGAGAGGAACGCTCAGAGACATTTTGGAGAGAAGGACCAGTTGACATCACCAAATGCTTTCCCATGACAAAAGAACCCCAATGCCAGCAGCCTTTCCTGAGAGAAGGTATATTCCTTTTGATGTCTTAATTTGGTCACTTAAGGCCTTACAATTATAACTTTGTAACCTAATAAATCCTCTTTGTTGAAGCTAACCCATTTCTGGCATATGGCATTCTGTCAGCTTTAGTAAACTGAAACAATCCTTAAAACATTTATCTCCAAACACACACACACACACACACACACAAACACATGCACACACATGCACACACCATTTAATATCTTTTTTGTGTGTGTCTATGTTTTCAAAGGTTAGCCTACACTCGGTATATCCCACATCTCTAACTTCTCTCCACCCATTTATTTTTCAATTTGTAAAGTAACCAAAATTCTTGTCAGTAGTTTTAGGAAACACCTCTAATTCTACCCATCTAATTGTGGCCCTTTCTTGCTGTTGAGACATCGCTAACCTGAATCTGCTCATTTCTGCTACCTTGTATTCCTGGTTCTGCCTTTGCTGACAACATAGTATAGTCAGTGTTTCTTAGGGTTTCATAGGGCTCTTTTGCTCTTCCTGGGCTATTACACCCTTGAAGTTTGCTGAACAACAATTAATGAAGAACTGTTTCAGTTTCTTAGGCCACTCAAAGCAAATACCATGACATGGGTTGGGTTAAACAAAGGGAATTTATTCACTCACACTTTGAGGCCTGGAAAAAGTCCAAATCAAGGCAGTGCTTTCTTTCAGAAGACTGAGACTTTGATGCTGGCTGCAGGTGACCTTTCGTCCTTAGTTTGTCACACGGCAAGGTATATGATGGCATCTCCAGGTTCTGCTGATTTTCAGCAGAACTGATTTTCTCTCCTTCTTGCTCGAATTTCATTCTCTTATAAAGGACTCCAATGAATAAGATTTAAATAATCTTTGATTGAGATGTGTCACACCTTACCTAAAAGAAGCTCTTATCAAAAGGCTCTGATTATAATGGGTTCACAACCACAAGAATGGATTAATTTTAATAGCATATTTTTCTTGGGTACATACAGTTCCAAACCACCATGGGAATTATAATCCCCAGGGATTCAAAAATGATGCTAAGCATTTACATGCATTACCTCATATAGTCCTCAAAATAATCCAGGTGATACTAGTTTTTACATTTCTAACTGTCTATTACTGTGGGAAAAAAAATGCCCCAAACAGTGATGTTTAACAAAACACAGTGATACGCAGCAAAATATATTTTATCATATCTCATGATTTTGTGAATTAGAAATTCAAAACTGAGCGATGCTTTAGCCACACATGACATAGATTAGATGGCACTAAACTGGTGACTGGCACTATAGATGGTTCAAGAGGCTTTATTCACATGCCTGATTCATGATGTAATGACTGGAATTCATCTGGAACCCCTCTCCCTCCCAGTGTATTCACACAGTTTTTCTGACTGGGTGGTTGAAAATCTTACATAGTGACCGAGGAAGTAATCAGGATTCATGCATAGTGAGTGGCCCAGGGCTTACAGCAAGGTGGTCCCTGCTAATCCTTTGAGTGCTGGGGCTAGAAATAGCATATCATGACTTAACACTCCATTCCTCAAAGCCAGCTCAGATTAAATGAAGCAGGAAATAGTCCCATCCTCTCGACAGAAGGAGTCTATTATTATCATTATTTTTAGTTTAATGCACTTGATCTTAGTTAGTAAATAACTTTCATAAATTCACAAAGCTGTCATATGTTGAGCTGGCATTACATATTCATGTGTGTTTTTCTCCCCAGACCTTATCTTCAATTCAGACATTTTCCTAGAGATTTAGAATCATGTTTCCTACTGCTCATTGAATGTAATTATATGACTCCTAATGAATTCTTCCAAGCTGAATACACCTTAAAAACAGGGAATTAAAGTAAACAAGTAAACAAACACCACAGTTAACTTTTCCCTGCTACATGATCTCATCTTCTGTTACCATAATAATATATTATCTTCTGTTGCTGACGAAGGGAAGGATTCCTAAAATTCATCCAACTTTAATAGTTCAAAATTATTTTAATAATTATTTGGTTATATAATTGTCTTCTACACTAGATAATAAGCTACGTTAAACTAGGTATTTCATCTTTTTCCTCTTTAAGCATCTGGCTGTAGGCACAATGCTGGTACAAAATATGTAGTCATATTTGTGGGAAGCATGAATTAATAAATATACATGTAATTGGCTTACTGATATCAAGTTAATCTGTAAACTGGGTGGTTATTTAGTGCTATTTGATGGATTCTGTTCTCTCTATGAACTTGCAAATAAGCATAGTGGCAAACACTTTAAAAATATATCAATTTTAAAACAGCACTAAATTTCAGATTGCATGTAATTCTGGTTTTGAGGATATTTTTTAAGTTACTTAATATTGCATCTCAAAGAAGACTAACTTTCAGAAAAATATCAATTTAGTCATAAGAAGATAATTTACAGCTTTAAGGAAGAACGGTAAAGCCTTACGAAAACAAAAATGAAAATGGCACTTCCACATATACTAAAAACAAAAAACAAGCAAAAAAAACATGTTTGAGCTCATATATGTTATTTCTAAATATATCTCTGACAAATGACACCTATGAAAGAATTTTAGAATGAATATCATATCAAAAGTGTACTATGAATTTACATGCTTCCCTTCAGGGCAATAATATAAGATTTAGATATGTAAGTCTGAAGTTCTGAATGTCATCATTTTAGGAATTTATTTAAATTATAAATAATGCTGGATAACTTAAAAGAAAAAAAATTTGTGTTCTATGCCTTGGTTTACAATATATAACTTTCTCATAGAAATGCCTTTGAAATAAAAACAACATAATCAATGTCACTTCACAGAATTTTCTCAGGTTGTATAGATAAGTCATTAGAAATATTTACTTCCTATATGAACACATTCAGTGACTCTGCCAGATTGCCTAGATTAATATTCTGAGAAGGAAAGGTCTGAGTTATTATGGGAATTGTTGACTGATTGCAATTGATCTGAAATTTGCTCATTTTCATAGCTAAAGCATAGATGCTTAACAAGTCATCTCTAGTGATGATAATAAAACATATCACCATGATGTACACAGAGATGTACTTTGGCAAGTATAGTGTTTTTACACATAACATTCTGCTGGGGATTGAATCATGTACCCCACAATATACACATTCAAATTTAATCCTTATTCCAGGGGGTATGAACCTACTTATACATGGGAGCTTTTATGTTATTATGGTATAGACTTATTTATAAATAGGGTCATCAAAGATCTTATTTAGCAAAGACCAAACTGTATCAGGTAGGTCTTCATCTATTTATATAGATGAATATATGTAAAATCTAATTAATATATAGTATAGATTACCTATATATTAAAAAAAACTGGTGTCCTTGTAAAGAGGAAATTCAGATGCAGCCAGTCAAAGAAGCCAGAAGTCAAAAAAGTCACAGGAGGAGACCACATGCTGGAGGCAAAGATATAAGCCAAGAAATTCGAAAAATTGTGGCAAGCCAGCTCCAGAACACCACAACGTTTGGGAGAAAAGCATGGTCTTTCAGGAATTTGATTTTGGATTTCTAGTTTCAAAAAACACGAGAAAATAGATTCTTATTGTTTTAACCACCCCATTATATGGTATTTAGTAGCCTTGGCAAACTAAGACAGATAGAAAAGGACAATTAAAAAAATTAAGTTGAAAAATTAATTTCAAAGTGATGCATATTTATTAGGTTGGGTTATATTTGTTTTTCATTATTCTTAGACTTGAATGTTTCTTGAAAGCATAGATGCATTTCCATGTTTCTAATAATTTAATTTAACAAGTATCTTAAGATAATTTTGTGGTATTTAAAAATCCCTTAGGCTAAGTTTTTAGAAGAATCATGATGTGCTCATCATTTTCTTTAAATCGCAATATTTTATCATTCATTGAAAAAGAAAATGGGACCTTTAGCAGAAATGTTTGAAATTTTTATAAAAATATTTGCAATTTTGAAACAACCATGTTTAAAAACTTTGACACCTTCACAATGAAACTTGGAGTAGTTAAGTGTGTAAAACACTTTAGGCTGTATTTTATAAAGCATAACATTTATTTTAAGAGTCCTATACATTTATATTTACTGTAGAAATTTTGATACTCAGTGAGCCACTTGAATATGTGTTATAAATAAAATATATAAGAAATTTATCGTGGTGTCTTAATTTTTCAGGGCTGCTATGACAAACACTACAGTCTGGTTGGCTTAAAGCACGGTAATTTTTTGGCTCACAGTTTGGAGACTAAAAGTCCAAGAATAAGTTGTCTGCAGTTCATGTTTTCTCCCAGCGTCTGTAGTGCTCTGAGGGTGGCTCAATCTCTGCGTCCGTCACATGACTCCCTCGCTCCTTCTCTGGCTTCTCCTAACTACTACTCCATCGTCTGCATTTCTTTCACTTGCAAGAACGTCAGTCATATTAGAAGACCCACCTGCATTCAGGATAGTCTCAGTGTCACTGATACGATCTTCAAAATTGTTACTTATAACTGAGTTCACATCTGCTCTTGACACATCTTAAATAAAACATATCCAGAGATACTGTTTGCAGATGGGTTTACACCCACAAACTGGGGCTGAGGACTTTGACATGCTTTTTGTGCAGGCATGATTCAGTTCCCAGCAGGTGGTTTCCTATGTCTGTTGGAACTGGCATGTCTAGAGGCATTTTGGTAGACTGAAGTATATACCCCAGCATAGGCATGTCCTCAATATTAATTCACCTTCCTTGTGCATATGAACCCACTGTAGATAGCACCTTTTGAAGATGTTCATTTTACTTAAGCTGTGGTGAATGAACCATGGTGGGCTTTAATCTCGATTACCGGAAATTTTTTAAAGAGAAAGCCACAGGGTAGGCCACGTGGCTCAGCAGGCAGAATTTCGTCTGCTGTTCCGGAGACCCAGGTTCATTTCCCTGCCCATGCAACAACAACAAAAAAAAGGCAAAAACAAAAACAAAAGGAGAAAGCCACAGGGAGGAATTGGAAGAAGGAAGCAATCAGAACAAGTGAAAGATTTATATGACCTAAAGAAAAACCAGAGTATTCTAACCCGCACAACTATTGGACAGTTAATTCCTGTTGCTTAAGCCAATCAGTGTGCAGCATCTGTCACAGCAGGCCTGTCAAACTAAGAGTATAAAAAACATTCTTTAACCCCAAGTCTAGTTCCCTCCTAAAACATGTTTACTAAAAAATAATCAAGATTTCTTAAATAAGAGAAGACATATAAAAATAAGTTATTATGGTATGTCTTTAAGAAGAATGGAAGGTAGTTTTGCTGCTTCCACTCCATTAATTTGGTCAATAGCTGTAAACACTGTACTTCGCCAGGTGGTGGTGCTACCAGAACTTTTGGTCCCAAATGACTGTAATGAGGAAGAACGTGCTCCTGAGCTCTATCTGCACCAATCCTGGAATCAAAAAGGGAACCGATTTAGGATGTGGCTGTGAGAAGAGACCTGATTTCCTGAGGCTATCATTGAGCCTGTGGCTTATCAAGCTGGAAGCATTTCCTAACTGCAGGTTTATTTTAAAAATCAACAACTTTCACTTGTTATCTATACTCTTTGAAGTTGAAAAAATCATAACTGATTTAAATAAACCTACATTCACTGGAAACCTGCATTACACATGCTGATTGCAGTAGTTAATGCAATATAAATATGCATATACATTTACTTGTTATAAGTAAATATTTGTATTTAAATAGCATAATACAAGGCAAGTAGAGATATCATTTTAAAAATATACATTTTAAAAGTGTCATGCCACCTCCCTTGTTTAAAGCCCTTCACTTTCCCCATTCCCTATAGGAGTAACTTAAAAAATATTTGGTATAATATCAATACTATCTTCCATGACTGCATACTGATTATGACTTTAACCTGATTTTCTAAGATTTTTTCCAAGATATTGAATGCTTTCATCCAGAATTTCTCAAATTAGCTGGCTATGTAACCCAGCAGCAGAAGTACCTAAAATATTATGCACAATTGAATTAAAGTAAATATATAAAGAAGTTTCACAGGCAAAATAATTATAGTAAAAATTTATAAAAATGATTTATATCAAACTGTATAAGATAAAATAACAAGTGACAAATTTAGTAAATTAAGCAATCTTTGTTGAATTGAAGAGACGACACTCTCGAGAAAAACTCATTTCATTTTATATGACTTTAATATGCCACACTGAGCACTAATATTGTGGTTCCATGGAAAGTGAGTTTCTCACACAGTTTTACAATTTTTTCTTTGGTACCTAAGAAGTTCCATTGCTCAATAAAACTATTTTGGAGGAAGAAATAGAAATCAAAGTTTTCCCTAAAAAATTAATATGTCCTGATTCTAAAGTATCTATTATTTTGTTAATTGGCAAAATTTAGAGGAGTTTGATGGGTTAAATTGTGTCCTCCAAAAAGATATTTTCAACTCCTAACCCCTGGTCCTGTGAACGGGACCTTGATTGGAAATAGGATATTAGAGATGTGATTAGTACAAATGAGGCCAACCTGCATTGCGTGGGCACTATTCCATTATGGCTGATGTATATATAGGTCAGAGAGACAACACGACAGACAAGGCGGACTACCTTGTGAAGGCTGAGGCAGATGCACATCCAGGCCATGAATGCCAAGAATTATTTGGCAAGCACCAGAAGCTAGGAGAAGCAAGGAAAGATTCTTTCTTATCAAGGAAAGATTCTTTCTCATGTGTTTCAGATGGAGCATGGTCCTGCTGACACCTTAATTTCAGAGTTCTATTCTCCAGAACTGTGAAAAAGCAAATTTCTGACCCTTTATGCCATATGGATTTGCTACTTTGTTACAGCGTCTCTGGCAAACTAAGACAGTTTTGTTCTCAGAAGATGTGTTGCTAATATCATTCCAGAAGAAAAAGATTGAAACTGTCTCCAATCTCATTTGCTTCTAGTGGCAATCAAACACACACACATGCATATACACACATGTGCACACATGCACACCCACACAGGCAAACCTACAAAACATTTGGATTTTCCAGAATGCTGAAGGATATGGATAGGAAGTGTTTTCTTGCTCTGTCACATTGATGTCAAAGATGCGAACAGGTTACTGCTTATTGCAAAACCAAGCTGTTATTTACAGATGTGTATTTAAAGAAAAGAGAATGGAGTCAAACTTTAGAAGTTTGTTCCAGCTGAAGTATAATATTTTGTGAACTTATTCAAGAGAATTGAAATTATTAAAATTGAAAATACATCCCAGAAAATATTTTTGGTGGAGAGTCTTTCTATGCTGGATCAGGGTCTCAGTCAAATGATTTAAGCCTACTGGTATTACTACTTCTCAAGCATGTACAAATTAATGATCTATATAACTAGATTTTACCATTTACAGAAATGAATCTTAGGCTGTTTGAAAGGCAGTAAGTCAAAACCCTTTATACTCCAGTGTTCTTTGGTTTGAATGACTATAAATCTATACATTTTTATATAGAGGAGTCCTAGGAGGAAACTGTCAGGCAATTATTTTTGTGACCATGGAATGACAGAAAATGTGACTTATCTTATAATGCTGTGTATTTTACGAAGATTGAAAATATTATGGCTCTTCAATCCTAGCAATTGA
This sequence comes from Tamandua tetradactyla, assembly GCF_023851605.1. NCBI lineage: Eukaryota > Metazoa > Chordata > Mammalia > Pilosa > Myrmecophagidae > Tamandua > Tamandua tetradactyla. The sequence continues at coordinate 81,435,590 of NC_135336.1, read as the reverse complement.
TGAAAGACATTGCACTCAAACACCCAGAAAATCATCAGAAGGATATTAGGAGACTCTCTGAAGACTGCATTTTAATGAGACCATAGTTATTCATGCAAGTTTCTCCAAACAAAAGTTTTTGCTTAGAGAGTCCATTAAAGAAACATGATATTTTGGAGAAAATGCACTGATCTTTTGAATTAAAGGTTAAGTGCCACAGTAGAAATAAGATTTTAACTTTGAGAATCTTAAGTAACTCACAACAGTAATAATATTACTTGTTATATGGTTAGGAAAGAAAGTATTTTTTTTTTTTTAATTTATACGTGGAGTGAAAGTAAAATACCAGTTATTTTATATGATAAAGCCTTACCATATAAAAAATTAGTAAATGTGAAACAATTTCACAAACTCAATTTTAACATATATATGCCTTAAAAATAATTACTTTTTTTAATTGCACAGGCCTCTATTTCTGGTACTAATCCCTTTATCACAACCGTAATAATGAACTTCAGTGACTTTTTTATAAAAATACTTTAGGTAAAAAAAAATGCAGACTATTTTAAAGTAAATTATTTATTTGAAAGAAGATAACGTTTTATTTTAATATCTGAAAAAGGAGTGCAAAAATTTGAAGCAGCTGTGGAAATTAGCATCTATGCCTTTGCAGCATCAAAAAGAACCTAGAGCCTAAAGGAGAAAGCCTAGGAGGAATTTAATATGTTTCACCATTTTTTATTAGTATAATGGGAAAAAAACTTGTGAGGAAATTCTCTACCTTGAACGCACATGTCTTTTCAGCCAATGTTTGAATTCTCAGTTTGAAAATTAATGTAGGATCAATCAGAAGATTTCTGTGTAGAAAAAATCTATCAAGATAGCTCTAAAGAGCAGAAAGAGATATTAGATATCCCTTGAATTCATAAAATAAAAATGCCCTTAAATTCATATGCTGTCTGATTAGAACTCTTGTTTGCTACCTTCTCTGCAGGCATTTGCCAATTCCATTATAAAGGCAACATGAGGAGTCAGAATAGGTGACTGGAATTAATGGAAGATATCATTGACCCTGCCTCAAAAAACACTATCATGAATTTTTTAAACACCTAGGCAGGCGAATTTTGAAGGAGCTAAGATTCTTTCTTATAAATCATTATTATCATAATGATTATCTTTCTATAATCATTTTAAAACTCAAGTAAATAGCATATTCATGCATCTAATAAAACTCCTGAATTTTTATCTTACCGTGATGTGAAGGAAAATTTATATCAATGCCATTTTGCATATATTAAATGATAAAAGTTAGCAACTGTTTTATCATTTATCCAGTCACCATTTCCTTGTTCACTGGGCTCCTTAAGTGCAATTTTATACAAGGTTTGTAAAAAAGTTGTGATACACATAATAATTATGTCTCAAAGATATTTTTCTATAGCCAAACTCTGTCAAAATAAAATTTAATTGCCTTTATTGTTTTAATTCATTGCATTGTTGACTTCTTCTTTCCAAATGTGAAAATATTCCAGAATTATTATCTTGGTGCATAAGAAAGGAGAAGCTGTGTCTACCTCTTTCATGCCTATATCATTTGTTCCTCCACACAGGGACTAACAAAGCAATTTTCATTGGTTTACATCTATTTGTATTTATAATTTTTTAAGTTGAACTAAAACAAATAAGTTTCTCTGTCATTTCCTTTCCTTTCCTTCTTTTTCACCCTAAGTCAATTATCACCCAAACTTTCTTTATGCATAACATATCAGTACATAGGGATTATTATCATTGACCACATCTTCTTACCCAGATCTTGCTCAGAAAAAAAAAGCTATTTAGAATGAGGTCAAGGAAAGGGATGTGTAAGTTTAGCATATTCTTGTAATGACAGAAAAATCTATGGCTCTAGGACTAAACAAAATGTCCCAGTGCAGCACATTGCCACCATCATCTGTAAGACTGTAGCAAAAAATATATTTCTAATAATAAGAAAAGTAATTAAATGTATGCAAAACTTAAAATGAGCATATTAAATTTTCCAAATATTATTCATAATTGAATTCTGATATGTTTCATTGAGCTGAAGAGAAAGTTGTGTTCACTGGGAATTTTTGACAATGTCTAGTTTTCAATTTTATATCTGTACTGAGTGAGTACAAAACAAAGTAATTGATTTTTCTGAAAAATTTTAGCTGTGCCACAAGACTGTGACTTTTAAAGGAACACCACAATCATATATCCTGGTTAGAGGAAAACAAATGAGACTCACTGGATTTACAATATTAGTCTTATTTTGTGATGCCTCTTATTTGTTTTCATAAGTGTGTTTTTAGGATATTTATTAGATAACTTTAACAGCTCCCAGCTGTACTTATGAAATTCATGGAACAAATAGCTGTAAAATGCCTGAACTCATATCTGTAGTTTAAATAATTATTTAATATTAATTAATTCACTAAAATAGTATTGGGAATGCATCAACATTTTTCAAATGCAAGCACATGTAATAGGAAAGGAAAATCTCTGATTTTATAATAAGTGATTAACTTATTATAAGGAGAACAGAATTCTATTCCTTAAATTCTTAAACTAGTTGGTCAATGGGGAGTACTTGAATCTTTGTATGTTATATTTATAAAAATGTAATGGCAGGACTTTAATAAGTGAGTGAAAAAGCAATGTGAGAAAGATATTGGGGGACAAAAGCATCGTATTCAGCACACAGATATTGGCAACTCCTTTTCTAGGTTCTAGTGAGCAAGCAAGTCCCAATTTCTCATGGAGCTTATAGTACTGAATAAATCATTTCAATTGCCATTGATCTTACAGCAGAGGCCTTTCCTCTACACATGTATTTCAGAGAATCTAAAGCAGCAAATAATTTAAATAAATGTGATAAGATGAAAATGCAAGAACAGTATTCAAAGCAGCTGGAACACTATGTAGCCCTTGGTTGAGAGATAACATGTCATGTAAAATTGATTCAACAAGAGAGAGAGTGGTGGATGGTAAGGTTGAAAGAAAAACAGAAGCAAAATCTTGGAGGACATATCAACTCATACTAAGGTTTTCATATGTGATGCCATGATCAACAGGAATCCATGAGAGGATTATACCTAAGCCTATAAAAGCTTAAGTATTCCTTTAGAAAAAGAGATTCTTAGCTATACACATGCCTCTCTCAGGTGGTGTGGACCAAGTTGTTGTATGGTAAGTCATGGAACACAGGCTTAGGTATAAAAAAAATATTTCAACAAATGACTGCTTTATTACTTACATAGCACAGAAGTGTCCAGGAGAGAAGAGTCAAGGTTTGTGGACAGTGGCTGTATGTGTCTCACCTGCTCTCCAGCAGGAGAGGCAAAGTGCTGCTGTCTGGATGTGGAGTGTTCATATAATCCAGCGGGAAGAGGCCCTGAGCAGTCCCACCCTGATAAGTTCCTGGAACTTCCTGGTATGGATTTCCAGTTTAAGGTATGGTCTGGTCATTCCAGTAGACCTAACATTTTCCCAGGGTTGCAGAATGGAGATATATTGAAACATGTGCACACAATAGGAAAGGAGCAGGGAGTGGTGAGGGTGGGAGATGGCTGCTTGGCAAATCCATGAGATTCCCAGCAGGTGGACAAAAGTGAAACATGTGTACCGATTTGAGGAGAAGAGTAGATAATGACTTAGATTAGAATGATTTCAGATTGATTTAACAGAAGTAACTGGATTACATAGACATTTGGAGATATACTCAATGAAACCGGAGGTTAGATTTTGGGAACTGAAAGACTGGGACATTGTATGGTTTATATTGCTCTACACAGGTATATCAATACAACTGAAAAGTAAATGGAGTTATAGAAGGAAAGTTCACTGAATTTAGAAGCAGGGAGATAGCTGGCAACGTTAACAACTCCAAGCACAGAGAAAATGTCTACTAGACCACATAGGAAAGAAGCATGTTTTCCTAACAGGTATGTCTTTCAGATCTTGATGAAGTGAAAATGTCAGATAGTGTGGTCTGGAGATGACACAACTGAACTGAACTCCCTCAACTCAGTGGGGATAGGCATGCCTTAAAGTGGTAGATTATAATTGGGACTACTTAATTACCAAATCTTGTATTGGAATAATTATGGTTAGTGTACTTAACAGTAAGGCAAACTTACGAAGTGATTATCTCCAAATTCTCCTCTCTGGTGTTTCCAAATATCTCATACTCATCTTTTGTGGCTCTTGTGAAAAAATTTGTATATATTAATTTTATAGCAGAAATTGTATATCAGAACACTTTATAGTGAGCATGAGAACATATATTCTCCCAGAAGTTTCTTTTGATTATATAGATTTGGAAAATATTAATGTATTTCATAGTGATCCTTGTGTTTTCGGTTGGCTAATGCTGCTGGAATGCAATTTATCAGAAATAGAATGGGTTTTTAAAAGGAAGTTTAATAAGTTACAAATTTATAATTCTAAGGCCAGAAAAAATGTCCAAAATAAGCCATCCAGAAAAAGGTATCTTGACTCAAGAAGGGCCAATGTCTGCCATAAGAGATGGCACATGGCTGGTATCTTCTGGTCCTTGTTTCTTGTTCCATTTCTTCCAGCTTCTGAAGCCAGGAGCTTCTTCTTAAGTGTCTGTGGGAATCACTTAGCTCCTCTGGGACACAATCTGAGTTCTAGCTTGCTTAGTATCTCATAGGAAGGCACACGGAGACATCTGCTGGGCTCCAAACATCCCTGTCTAAGTATCTGCTTTCTGTGTTGACACTCCCTCTCCAAGTGACTCTGTTAACGCTGAAGCAACTGCTTTCCAAGTGTCTTTGTCAGCTCTAATCTTTCTCCAAAATGTTTCCTCATTTGAAGGACTCCAGTAAAGTATTCAAGACCCACTATGAATGACTGAAGTCACATGTCCATCTAATTGAAAAGATCACACCCACAATTGATAGTTTCCATGGTGATTATATTTAATCTATCTAATCAAAGGGTTCCACCCTAAAAAAATATTAAATGAGGATTAAGAGAACATGGTTTTCTGGGGCACATAACATTTCCAAACCAGCACACCTTGCTGTGTGTAATCCACAGATGTCTAAATATTAAACTGATAGATAATTCAGTAAAACATTCGTTAGTTTTTATAAAGGAAATAAAGAGCTGGAATTGGAAATTTAATTCCAGCTAACTATTTAGAATAAAGGGAAACAGAGTTTTTCTGTTCAGAATCATATAGTAAATATTTTAGGCTATTCTGTCACAATCAACTCTGTTCTTATAGATTGAGAGTTGTAACCATGGATCATTTGTCACCAATTGGGTGTGTTCTAATCAAACTTTATTTTCAAACAGTCAATGAGCTGGATTTGGTAAATGGGCAGTAGTCTGCAAAACTCTGATTTTGAGAGTCGCAACCTCTCACTGACTTCATAAAAGTGTATCAGTTCTCATCTTCAGTGCCCCTGAAAAAGTGCAACAATGAAGAATAACATTTCTCCAACACCCTCAACATATGATCCGATCATTTCTACATTTATTCTTATCTACAACCCCAGGACATTATCTGTCTAAATAAGATTTGAGGAGAGTATAGTTCAATCATAGCCTTATTATTTTGTTACTTGACAATTAACTTTAAAATAATGTCACTTTTATGAACCCTGGATGCTAACATATCTTACCACACAGAAAAGAATGTAAGTGTCTGCTGATAAATCCATTTTTGATTCAAAAGACTCTTCATATTAGCTTCCGGGATTATTTATATGGCTGGATGGATAATTTTGAGAACTGACGCATTCTCACCTTTCTACTTAAATGTCAGTAGTAATTTTTGGAGTTTATCCTTCCTGACAAAAGTGTAAATGATAAATCCCTGTGGTCCTGGGTGGGAGGGGGAAGGTTCAGTTTTATTTTCAAGGATTAGAATGATACCTCCATAACCCAACTAAAAGTCCCAATTTTAGCACTGGGGAAAAATACATGTCCTGAAGACTGACCTTACATATCATAACCTTAGGGTGTTCAATTAGTGGCACCCGAAATGGAGTTGTTTAGCCAATTAGCTTCCCTTAACTTGAGCAAATTAATTCAGTTATTATTATCATATTTGCAGTAATTGATGTCGATTGCCTGTTTTCCACTATTCTGATCATGGAGACTATCAGAAGTTTGCTTTCACATGTCAGGGAAGACAACAAGCTGCATCTATTGAATAGCAGTTCATATCTGTGCCACAATTTAGTCCACAAGGATTTTCAAGCCTAATCCATTGTCAGCAAGTCAATTTGTCGTAACTACCCTTCAATTAATATCTCTCAAAGACTTATATCTATAGTCACAATATCCTCCATCTAGAGCATCTAACATTTAAGAAAAAATAAAACAATAAAATGTGTCCACAATTCTGATGCAGTGTTCTTACATTTTCCTGTTTTATGCCTTTTTTTATAAATGTGTATGCAAGCAAGGATGGGAGATAGAGGAAGGAAACGCTGGATGATGGGCAGGGTTGCTATTTTATTTTGCCGAGGTATTAAAATATATAGGTCTTTGCCTCTTTACTCTACAGGGCAAGTTAGGAGTTATTGCTTTAGTTGACAATACAGTTGAATTAGGAAGAATTGAAGTAATCTACCTGAAATTTATTCACTAAAATTTAAAAATCATTAGTGTAAAGATATCATTTCATAGCACAGATACTATATTTTAGCAGTTGCTATGGTCTGTGCTATGGTCATCTCCTAAATAATTTTGAGTTACTGAGTAACTCAAACTTCTGCAGAATGTTTCCTCCATAAAAAGTGTAAACACTGTCGGGAAAATATGGTTAGGGAACAGTCACTGAATATCAATATGGTGACAGAATTAAAGGCTAGATGACATTCTGTATTCTTGACAAGAAATAATTGCTAGCAAAATCATGAGGTGTAATACTGTTTTACTTTCCTCATTCCAGTGTTACTATTTGTTTATTTATATCCCAGCTAGTTCCAAAATCATTTGAGGTATCTTAAAAGGAGCAGCACAGATTTTATAAAACCACGAAATTATCAGAATTCAAATCACAACCAAATATCAAATGAAAAAATGTAAAACACACATGCACACATTTATACAAAAAACAGAGAAGTGATAATTTAATGCAAAAGTTGTCTATATTGTCTATTATAATTTTAGAAAGCACATATGATCTATGTCTTACTGAGGAATACTTTTATTTTTAAAAGTGTTAGAAAATTGTGCAGTCTGCCTTTTTTCTTAGGCTAATTGATGGGCTGGGCACATTTGCAGGGAGATGAGCTAAGGAGTTTTTTTACTATGGGTAGACAATAGAATATTTGAACAGCTCCTATAGAACTGTTCAAAGAATCTCAATGATTTGAGTTAATACATTGGTAAGTTCAGTCATGTGAGTGTCATTCCATTTATATCCTTGACATTGCTTTATGTTGGGTTCAGAATCAGCTCTTGAGACAAAATGAAAAATTTATGCAAAGAGTTTATTTGGGAGGTGAATCCAGGAGCAAGGGTAGGGGAATAGTGACATTAAGACAGGGAAAACAAGAAAGTTATTCATGGCAGATTTAAATATATTTATGATTAACTAGACCTATATTCCTCTAAGGACTTCTGTGACATAGTATAGAATTACCTTCCCTAAAATTTCAGGAAGAAATGTATTTTCACATCGACTTAATGCATCAGTGTTTGAATGCCACCATCATGGGCTTTAATTTACTGTAGTGCTGGTCTATATATTCCTAACTGGCCCTTAATAACTGTATAAAAATGAATTTCAGTTTGATTTTAGGATTTCAAATTCTGGTTTTCTCAGTACCTTTGTTAGGGAAATCAGACAACTGTTAGTTGGCCATCTCCCCAGATGGGACCTGACTCTCCCTCATTTTGCATTCTGTGCCATTCTTCAACAATATTTTGCAGTGGTGGGGAGATGCTAAGGTTAATGAAAAGATCCCGCCAGGCCATAAATCCAGAAACCAGGAACAAGCAGCCACAGATGCTTATTAGAACAGGAATTCTCAGTGGTAGCACCCCATGCTCCTGAGGTGGATAAAATCCACACTCATGCATGGTAGATTTGTCTGTCTTCACTGACATAGAGTGAAATGTACGGAGCTGCCATCTACTGACACCAACACCAAGCAGTTTTCAGTCACCTCGGGAGACCAGAAGTGATGAGAATTCTTTCCCTGACCTTTTGGACTCTTTGTTATAAGTGACAAAGAAGGTTATTTCTCTTTTCTGGACATTTTATTCTCTGCAAGTAATGAAGGGATCATTTGCTAAAGGTTTCTGTTGCGCACGCTGTACCTGTATTCACAGGGATCTCCACTGTGGCAACTCACTCCACAACTTTCATGATTAAGAATCTTAATTTTGAAACAAACCCTCTGTTCCTTTGGAATCTGATTTCTAAGAGATTCCAGTTTATCCACTATACCTTCAGTCAAAATATATTGCATTCTATTTTCTCATATTTTATATTGCAAAATGAAACTAGAATTATGTTGTTACCAAAATGATTTTTTAAAAATCTATCATGTCAAATGATAACCTAAGCAATATAGAAGAGTGATGAATTTAAAAAATGAAGGAAAAATTAGGGAATTAATCCACAATAAGTATTATAAATATTCATTTTATAGAAAATCGTTTTATGACTGGCATGCCATTGAAAATAGCATAATGGTATTTTCATTTGTCAGTGGGAGAAATAACCAGAGGACCTGCTGCAGAGGCAAGAATGAAGTTTTATTGAACAAGAGCAAGAATGTATGGGAGCAGAGCCAGAAAAAAGCACCTGCTGGGGATTTAGGGAGCAGTTTATATGGGTTGTCTGGGACTTGAACCTCCCTGGGATGGGGTCAGGCATTGTTTGAGGTGGTTTGGGGCAGTGTGTCCTTGTACACAGCTGGTCAATTCAAATGCTACAGAGTCAGGTTGTCACCAGGAGTGTCTTTGGACATGGCTAGCCAGTTCAGATACCACAGAAGCAGGATGTTAACCAGCGAATTTTTCTGTAATCAGCTTAAACTAGTTTTTTCTAAGAGTGAGGTTGCTGTCACTACAGAAATGTCCTGGGCACTCAAAGGATCACGGGTATGTCAAGCTGGAGCTGCTTCATCAGATTTCCAAGCGACTTGGACTCCCTCTGGGTAGCATGGGAGCTTGAGCAACAAGATGGCTGCTGTAGTCATCAACTATGCCATTTTTCACACATTAAAAAAGTATCTATATTAATTCTGGGTAAAAACATTATTGAAGTAAATCATACTCAAGGAAAAGTGCATGTATAATTTTATCATCTGTTGCATTATCAGAAAATGAACCTTTTTCCATGAGACAAGCATTCAGAATTTCTTGGCCATAAGAGATACTAACGCTCATTTAAGGTAGCTATTGCCAAAGAATTTTCAAAGGGACTGTAACCCAGCAGCAATGTGTGAGATTGCAGTTGCTCCATAATTTAGCTAATGTGATTTTAGTTATCCTTTCAGTATTTTTCATTTTTTAACTTTCTGGTGAGGATTTCTTTAATGACATTGCATACCTGAGAATTAATGTAGTTGAACACCTTGTGAATATGCTTGTTGGTCTTTCAGAGATCCGTTTTTCTGAAGTGCCCATTTAAGACTTTTGCTTTCCTTTAAAAAAAAAGAAAAACTGGGTCACATCTATATTATATTATTATGTAATATTTCTTTACATATATTACATGCACATCCTTTTTGAAACATATATTTCACAGATAAATTCTTTCACTTTGTTGTTTACCCTTCAATTTCCTCAATTGTGCCTTTTGAGGAAGAGAATTTCTTAATTTTAATTTGGCATACTTAATCTTTTTTGACTTTATGGTAAACACTTTATGCTAAATAAAAAATCTTCAATTATCATAGTCATTAACATGTTTTTTTTCTACTAATAGCTTTATTTTTTGCTCTTTACATTTAAATTACTAACTGTCCTAAACTGACTTTTGTTTATGGTGTGATGAAATTATTAAGAATATTTTTTATCCATATGCAATTAATTAAATACCATCTATTAAAAAGATCATATATATTCCCCACTGCATGAGAAAATTGGCCCCCTTTGATATAAATACAGTGACCACATATGTGTGGATCTACTCGGATACATTTTTATATTTCATTGGTCTAATCTGTCATTTCTCTACAAAGTTCCGCTATCTCAATTACTGTAGTTTTATAATAGGTCCTGATATCTTTTTTTCTGCCAATCCTCTAAGTTACTCCCTTTCCTTTCCTTCCCCATTTCTCATCTTTTACCTGGATGCTCCGTTCTCTTCTTTTCTTTTTCTTCTTATCTTACTCCTCTGCCTTTTCCTTCTTCTTCCCTCCTTCTTCAGGATTACATTGGCCGTCATTAGTCCAGGGCATCTTCATGTGTAATTTGCAACAGGTTTATTGTTTCACAAAAAAAGATGCTAAAAATACTGACCTAGGGCGGGCCACGGTGGCTCAGCAGGCAAGAAAGCTTGCCTGCCATGCCAGAGGACCGGGGTTCAATTCCCGGTGCCTGCCCATGTTAAAAATAGAAAAAAAAAATACTGACCTAGATTATGTTGAATCTATATGTTAATTTGGGGAATATTTTGAGTTTTCAAATTTATAAATGTGGTATGTTCTTTGATTTAGTTTGTATAATGAGAAAAATCCTTAATATTTTATGTGGTTCAGTGTAGAAATCATGGATTTTTTCCATAAGGTTTATCCCTGGATTTTTAAAGATTGTCAATATCTTTTAAAATGTTATATGTTCTCTCCATTATTGTTTAAATTTTCTTCTTCTTTAATTTTTTCTTGATATTTAAAAAGACAGTAGGTTTTGACATGTTGATCTCATGTCCAGGAATTAAATATACTTATTTATAAACGTTTTAACAGTGTATTCTTTTGCATTTTCTACAAATTCAGCTATATCTTCTGCAAATAATGAAAAAGTTGCTTTCCAATTTTATGCTTTTTTTATCTTCCCATTGCCTAATTGTATTGGTTAGAATTCTACATGCAAAGTTTAATAGAAATGAAATAGTGGGGATCACTCTGTTACATGTATTTCATCATAATTAAGAAATATGAACCTTAAGATAAATTCTGTTAGTCACATTTTGTATATGTGAGAAAATTGGTATCCATGAAGTTTAAATGATTTGTTCAAGTATAAACACTTAGAAGTCTTAAGCTTGTGTTTTTTTCTCTTTTAAGATTATAATCCTTTAACCATGCTATGTTCAAAAATATATTTTAGTCACTTGCAGATTGAATTCAACAGTAGACTTCAAAAATAAAATGCTTGTTTTAAAATATCTTGAACTTAACTATTCAAATATTAAATGCTGTAATATATAAATAGGTTATCAAAGAGTTAAAATGATAAAAAATGTCAATAGGTAGCATTTAAAAATAAAAAGTCAAGTATAGTATCATTAGAGATACTTGTTTTTCAGAATGATGAAGCTCAATGCATTGTAGTAAATATCATTTTACCCTTGTAAGGTTTTTCATTAATTCAATTAAAAGCATTTATCAATTGCTGTGGAGTGAGTTGCTATTCAGTGCATCATGGGAATACAGGCTCAGGAACAAAAGAGATTTTATCATATTGACACCCTATCATTTTCATGGCACGAAGGGTCCTAAAAGACAAGGAAAAATGTCTAATTTTGACCAGTTCCCCAAGGAGGCCAACTGCTCAGGTCAGGATGAGTGGGTTGCAGCTCTTAATACTTCCTTCATATTGAGCATGAGGGACAACTATGCTTCTTGAATACTGGAGTTTTATACACCCCAGGGAAGGGAGACCTTGTGAATGAGCAAAAATGAATAAGAAACCTTTCTATAGAGTTCCCATCTGGCAAGCAGTTCCCATTAGCTTATTTCCAGTTTCAGATTCCAAGTACATTCCATTTCAGATAACTTGTTTTTCATGGTTGAGAGCTAAAGTTCCCTTCCAGCTGTGAAATGGAAAGTATCAAGACATCTGCATTTAAACAAGCAAGAGGGGTAGAGGAGAGGAATAGGTGAGGGCTGAGAGATGACAGTTGAGTATATCCCTGCCTTCTCCAGCATATGCTTCTTAAAAAAATCACAAGTCAAACGTAAGGAGGCCTAAATTTTAGTACTAGAAATGCCCATCCAAGAATTGTTAAATTCAATGGAACTACCAGAAAATCAAAGAGAAAGTTCATGCTTTTTAATATGTACCATTCTACTGTTACTGGACATTTGGTTTGGAATAATAAAAGGAATGGTTTGAGATGCACAATGAAAAACTGCCCAACTTCTCTGAGTTCATCAATGATTTTATATACAAAATACACATTTCTTTACTAGGGTTTTTACTTTTCCCCAATACCAGACCAATAACTCAAACTATTTTTCTAAATGCATAATAATCCAGATGTTCAATCTTCTATGTTTATTCCTTGTTGTAAAAAGGAGGATGCCTCCTCATGTGGGTTAAAATAAAGACCTAAACCCAGTTACTAAATTCATCAATGTGTCCACTATATGAGGCTTCTCATTAAATTCCAGTTAGTTTTATCTGTTGCTGTGTTGGATTCCTTCTGCAGGTTTCATTTTCTTGGTCCATGTCTTTGCTGTGAAACTAAGGATCTTTTATCTCCTATATGCCACCACAATTCACCATCCCTTTCCATCTATTTCTTTTTTTACCTAAAAAATTATTTCCCTCATAAAACAACAATATGATCATATTAAACCACATCAGTATAGGTACCAAGTAGGTATTGCTCAACAAGAATGAGAACCAGACCAGTCAAAAAGTCAGAAATTTAATCTCAATAGAAATTGAATACATTCTATAATAAGTTTAAAAATAATAATGAGGCTAGGCAATACCAATAAACATTATATTAAATATACAACTCTATGCACCAGAGCTTATCACTCCCAAGAAAAACAAAGAATTAGATGAAAATATACTTAACAAAAATATAGTAACTATGAAATCTAAATTAGGCAGAATATTTTGCTTTTAGAAACAATTTGCTGTTGAGTGTATGTATATATATCTGTATAATGTATATTATACAGATTATCTTTCAAATATAAAAAACTGCTTTTCATGCAAATATAAAACCATATCCTGAAATAAAACAAACTCAGAATATTGTTTATTCACACACAAACACATAGCATAATACACATAAAAATAAAGAGAAATATTACAACCAAATGATGCATTAATAATAAAAAAATAATAAATGATTTTTAAAAAAGAATCTAAATTTTGTTCGAGCCTGGAAATGAATCTAGAACTTTGTAAGAGAACATTTTCTGAACAATTGAACAACACAAATATATGCATGGTATAAGAAAATTAATTGGGTAATGTGTAGGAAAGGGTTAATTCCATAATTCTGAGTGGTTCAATCCTGTACATTCCCAAGAAAGGTCTGTTATCAGGATTGATCCTTGGTCTGCCCTGGGAGCTGAGCCCAGAGTCCTTGGAATGGTCTGTCTGATAACGCTGGTTTTGTATACCTGAGATTTTGGGTCAAGCTATACCAGTTTGACCAGACAGTTTTTGTGATTTATGGTTAACACCCACTGGACAGGTTTGAAACTGTTATATATCCCAGAAAAAACATGCTCTATTAAACTAATCTTGTGGTGGCAGATTTATTGTCGGTGGGATCTTCTGATTAGTTTTTTTTTCCATGGAAATGTGACCCTGTCCATTCAAGGCGGGTCTTCATTAGTTTGCTGGAGTCCTTAAAAGAACTCACAGAGAGAGAGAGAACTCAGAGCTGACACAGAGAGTAGAAACATGAAACTATTACACAGATGTTTGGAGATGCTAAACTAAGTGATGACACCCAGACTTTGTCCCAGAGAAGCTAACTGAGGAACCCCAGATGCTTAGAGTGAAAGCCACTGGAAACAGGAGCTGAGAGAGCTGTTTGAAACTAGAAGCCCAGAGAGAACAGATGTCACCATGTGCCTTACCATATGACAGAGGAACCCTGGAAGCCAGAAGCTTTTCTTCAGGGTTCTTTCTCTGGATGCCTTAATTTGGACATTTCCATGGCCTTAGGACTATAAATTTGTAACAATAAATAGACTTTGAAAAGGTCAATCCATTTCTGGAATATTACAGTCTGGCAGTTTCAGCACACTGAACCACCTGATTTTGCTCTCGAGATCTGAAGTTTGAGTAGCTGACGTCAATCATGTAGGTATACATGCTTAGATGAGTGACCCCCAATAACCCCCCAGAAATCAAGGCCTGGGTGAATTGCCTTGGTTGCAAGCACTTCAAACATATTGCTACACATTATTACAGGGAGAATTAAGCATTTTCCACGTGACTCTACTGGAAGAGGATACAGGAAATTTGTGCCTGGTTTCTCTCACACTTTGCTTCATGTGCCTTTTCCCTTAACTATCTTACACTGTATCCTTATATTATAATAAACCATAACTATGAGTATTCCACCTACTCAATATTGTGAGTCTTTCTAGTGAATTGCTGAGTCTGAGGGTGGTTTGGGGATCCCTGACACAGCTAGTAACAAAGCAGTTTCCAAAAAAATGGTCTGGGCAATTGTCTACATTAATGAAAACAGTGAAATCAGCTAAATGGCATTCATCACTACTGTAGAATATTCATTGGAAAATATTGCATAATTGTTCATGAGTAATTACACAAAAATCTATAGTTTTTGAATTTTTTGATCACCTGGATCAACATATTTCTAACTTAATGCTCTGCCAGTCATGCAACTTTTAGATTTATGTTTGAATGTTATCTACATTTATACCCTTGTCTCTATTCTGTAGACTTCCATAACTATTTCTATATTTTGTATACGAATTGAAAGTCTTAGTGCAATAAAGTAAATACAATTTAATTGTATCAGAAGAGAACATGCAAAATGATCATTATTTACATATGACAAAATTGTGTACAGATGCACTATTAGAACTAAGAAGTTAATCTAGAAAAAATATAGTTATAAGGGTAAAGATCAGTTAAACTATCCAATCTATTTCTATATGTTAACAATGCGAAATTAGAAAATGAAATTTGCATTTCATTAAATAGCACTAAATTCATCTTTATGGAATATTAAGCAAAAAAAATCTAAGAGATACAGAATCCCTTTATAAAGAAATTCCAAAAAAATTCACTGAGGATCATTTAAATAAATCCACTCTCCAAACTGCAATTTGCATGGATTGAATGAATATTGTAAAACTATACTTTCTACTGAATTTTGTGGTCCATATCCAATGCAGTCCCCATGAACATCTTAGCAGGTTCTGATTATAAAGATCAGCAAACAGATTATAAACTTCATATGAAAATAAAAACAAAAATTAAGAATATCAAGAGGGACCCTGAAGAAGGAAAACTAAGTTTGGGAATATAGAGAACCAAATAGCATGACTCATTAAAAATGTGTAACAATTAAACAGTGTGGTAATGGAACAAAGATAAACAAATACAGGAAAAAAATCATAAGATATTGATATAATGATGGAAACACAGACCCGCACATATATGGCCACCCAATTCATGACAAAGGCAACACTGCAGACGGTTTGGAAATTACAATTCTTTTCAACAAAATTATTTTAAACAGGGTCAATTAGATATGCATATGAAAAAAGTTTACACCAACCCCACTGTGCAGTGAATTGAGATATTAATTTGAAAGTAGAACAATAAGCCTCCTATCAAAATACGTCAATAAGTGAAAACAATTCTGAAAAGTTAGAGAAAATATTTTTCATGCAAATAACACATAGGACTTAAATCATGATTATGTATATATGAGAGAGAGAGAGAGAGAGAGATGTATATGCTGTAAAAGTCAACAAAAAGGCAGTTAATCCAATAGAATAATGGCAAAAGCTTGTAACACTTCAAAAGAATATAATAAAATACCAATAAAAATATCAAAAGGTGTTCAGCTTCATTATTTATGAGAATTTATTCAAATTAAAGCAACTATAAAAGGTAGAAAATGAGTCAGACAGTATTGCAAATAACTGAAGTTTTCCTACATTGCCTTGGGATGTAAGTTACTAAATTACTTTGGAAAATTGGAAATGTCTGTTAATATTGAACAAAATGTATACTGTGTCACAACAATCTCATTCCTACTTGCATATACAAGAAGAACTGGAACATGTCAACACTAATATAAATTAATGATTATTACGAAACTAATCATAAAAATCTGTAGCTAATGTAATATTTTCTACAGTAGAACAGCAAATAAATTTTGTTATATGTGCACAAAAGAATTATGTACTGCAATGAGGATATACTAAATTCCATGTAATTATATGGTACAAAAGGAGACTTTATTAAAGTTTACATGTTATGTTGATCCCATTTACTAGGCAAAACTAATTTATGATTAAAAGTCATGTTAATGGGTATTCGGGGATTCTGCAAGAATTCTGGAGAGCATATATAATTTGAGGTCGTAGTATTGGAAAGGGGCTCAGCTGCTCACATATTGTTTTTCAATGAAAATACTAGTTGCAATTTGGGAAATTTAATGAGTGAAAATAAGATTTAATCTTATTTAAATCAGAAGAAAAAATAGGAAAATATTTTCTCAAACTTAAATAGACATTTTTTTCAAAAATACACAAAAAACTAATAAAAAAGTTGTGTATCATTTAATTTATTCCATTAATTTAAAGTAACATTTTTATTGAGAGACCTCATGATAAGGAGGCAACAGCAAACATGAAGGGAGCAAATATCCATAATCTACAAAACCAACATAAGGTACCCATACTATGCAAAAAAGTAATCAAAGTGAACAAGCAGAAAAATTAATAAAAATGGAAAATAAGCTTGAAAAGTCATTTCAAAAAAGAGTATATACAGAATACCAACAGACATAAACACAAATGCTCAAACTTTTTGGTCATCAGAGAAATGCAAACTAAAACATAGGAAGATAATACATATTCAGCCAAATGATTAATTTTAAAAATCTGAAAATCGCAAGTTGTATAAAAGGTGTTCATCACTGATGTTCTTGTAGCTTCTTTGTATAGTGATACAATCTTTTTGGAAAAACTAGCAATATCTACCAAAAGTTCATGTGATAATCCCCTGACGCTACATTTGCATCTCTTATTTCGTATCCAAAAAAACACAAGTACATACTTATTTGCTGTTAATGGCTGATGAGACTTTGCTGAGAAAGGGCCAGTGAATTTGAAAAAAATCAGTAGTTAACCAAATGGATAATAAAAAAATAGTAGACTAAAAATAAACAGTGTCTGAACAGCTTCTGAAGCACTGGCAAAAATTCTAATATAAATGTGGTTGGAGTCCCAGAGGAAAGGACAGGAAGAAAATAAAAATAGGTGAAGAAATAATGGCCAAAATTGTTTCCAATTTGAAGCTATTTATAAACCCACAGATTCAAGAACTTAACCACTTCTAAGGAGACTAGGCACATAAGAAATCATAGGGAGGCAAAAAAAAAAAAATTGTTGAAAATCATTGAAAAAGAGAAAAGCTTTTAAAAAGTCAGGAAAAGGATTCAGTGGGGAACAAGGTAAAATGCATTGAACACATAACAAAAATGATGCAAGACAGTAGACAATGGCATAGCATATTTATAGTATAAGAGAAAAATACTATAGGCTAGGCTGGGTCCTTTGCGTGGTGTCAAAGAAGACCAAGAGACGAGTCAGAACATTCAACACTACCCAGAGTAATGAAAACACAACCCTCCTCCACTACCTGCGATGTCAGTGCGGGCCACCTGGAGAGCAAGGAAACACCCCATACAACCATCAGGCATGATGGTATCCGCAGATTCCTGTAAGGAATTCAAGGAGTATCCCCCCTTTCAAGTGTCAAAAAAGGAATGGTTTACATGAAACAACACGAATGAATCTCAGAAACGTTAGATATGGAATAATGGATATGATACATTCAATTTATCAGATATTCTAGAATAGGCAAAAAAGTAAAAATAGCAGATTATCAGTTGCCTAAAGCAAGGTGGGGATATTAACTGCAAAGATCAAGAGGAAACTTTTTTTAAGTGATGGAACTGTTCCTTTTCTTGAGTTGTGGGGTAATTATATGAGGGGTGAGTATATACTCATCTGAACACATCACATTACACACAGAGAAAGGGTAAATTTTGTCTTGTGAAAATTATTTCTCAATAAGACTGATTTTAAAAACAGGGAGAGGGGAAACATTATCCACAAAGTATCAACAGACTCAAATAAAAATGTCATCTACCTATTCAGTCCATACTTATATTTTCCAATAGACTCAATGATTGCCTTTTTTTACTTTGATTTTGATCCCAGCATCCATTAATATATTGCAATCAGTATTTATCTTTAAATATATTAAAGCAGAATAATCTTCTCCCTCCCCCTATGTTTGTTTTAATACAGTTTCATGTAGATCATTCTACATTTTGGATTTTTCTGATTATTGCCTTGCAGCACTTTTTTTTAAATAAATTCAATGTAAATGATACTGTTCACTTTTTTTGTATCATATTTGAGGCCACATAATGTGAGCTTGTCTTGCTACTAGTAATGATATGTTTCATCACTTAATTTGGGTGGTAACTATCAGATCTGTCCATTGTAAAGGTATATTTACATCCTTCTAAAATTAGTAAGTAGTTTGTAAGATGATGCTTTGTAATTATGACAATTAATATTTCTATATTGTATGTAACTTCCCAAGTCTCATCAGAATGGCATTGTAATAGGCACAGCATCTTTTTATTTGGCTACTACAGCTGCTGA
This sequence comes from Tamandua tetradactyla, assembly GCF_023851605.1. Lineage (NCBI taxonomy): Eukaryota > Metazoa > Chordata > Mammalia > Pilosa > Myrmecophagidae > Tamandua > Tamandua tetradactyla. The sequence continues at coordinate 81,416,784 of NC_135336.1, read as the reverse complement.
AGTTAAGTAAATCCTTGCACACTGATGGCCCTTAGGATATTCTCATTATATATTTGGTGAATAAAGAAATAAACAAATGAGCTTGTTTTCTTATACTAGCACCCTGACACTGATTAAAAGCAATGGTTTGCTAAAGAAAAGGAATTCTGTATTTCAGGAATTTGTAGTAAAATATTGATTGTTTTATAAAATACTTTTGTATAATTTTCTTCACTGCACTATTATATAATCCAAATTTAATAATGGAGCCCATTTTTAATGATAAATTGTAATTTCATTATTTAATTAAAGTAATGATTTAATTAAATGATTTGCTCATCAATTTGATTTTAGAAAGGACAATTATTCCACATATAGAATCTACACATTTGGGATTGAAAATATTCTATAAAAATAAAACCATGTAAAATCATTTTGGTTATCACATAAACACAAATAAAAATAAGCATGCACACACATACAAACATACAAGGTTGAGAGAGGAGAAGTAGGAGAGATGCATAATTTATCCGATAATTCAGCATAGACATAAGCTAAGCTAATTCCCTGAAGATATTTTCCTATAATTTCTTTCTTTTCAAAATGTGCTTCCTTAATGATCCTCAAAATATTTTCCTTTAAAGGAGTATTGTATCTTTAATATTCAATTTGATTATCTATTATTAACACAGCTATGTATTTTCTAAAGTTTCATCAAATATAGTGTTATACAGACAAAAAGTTTCAAAAAAGGTGTTATGTGGACAAAATCTGAATTTATTTCTTCACTCAAAGTAGTAAGTAGTCTAAATGCAGTATTTGCAAATTCCCTGGTCTCTATGAATTGGTCAATACATTCTCCTCAAGGAATCCATTGTCATCATTACTGACTTATTAAGGAATTTAAGATGGTTTGGGATACCATTTTACTTTTTAATACCAACACATTTACCCTATTCACTATCTGTATTCTTATTGTTCAAAATGAGAAGGTGAAAGCAAGAAAATATAAAATATTTAAATAAAATCCTTTAACAATTCAGTAACAGCCTTAATTATTTACCACATTTCCTTAATTGTTGATATGCAATTTCTGAGGCTATTTGAAAGTGAAGACAATTCCTTTTGAGCAACAGCATTTACCACTAGGTGGTAGTATATCCTTTGTTATTCAAAGAAAAATATTCACAATTTCAATTTATTTTAAAAATTTTTAGTTGCAAAGAATGATAAAAGTTTTCTTGTTTTCAAAAGTAACTTTGGCTATTTTATGCTTGCATGTTTACTCTGTTTTTTTATTTTGAGTTTTTCTAAAAGATTATTCCAATTTTATGTTTCCTGGTGTGGTGGTTTGAAACTGGATGTACCTCAGAAAATCATGTTCTTAAAGCTAATCCATTCCTATGAGCGTAAACCTATTTTAAGTAGATGGTTTGCTGAGGCTACTTCAGTTAAGGCTTGGCCCAGGGTGGGTCTTAGTTCTCCTATGGAGTACTTTATAAACAGTATGAGAGAGAGAGAGAAAGCTACAGAAGCAAGAAACTAAAATCAATGAAACCTAGAAGGGAAGGAAAAGAATAGCAGATGCCACCATGTGCCTTGTCATGTGGCAGAGGAGCCAAGGATCACCAGCAGCCAGTCTTCTGGAAGAAAACATGATGCCATGATTTGGACATTTTTCCTTGCCTGAAAACTGTGCACTTGGAAGCTAATAAATTCCTTTTGTTATAGACAATGCATTTCATGGTATTGAGCAACGTAGAAAATTAAAACAGATTTTGGTACAGACGTGTGGGGGTACTATTACTGCAAACACCAAAAACATTGAAACAGTTTTATAATTGGGTATTGGGTAGATTCTAGAAGAATTTTAAGGTGCTTGATAGAAAAGGCTTATATTGCTTTGAAGAAACTGTTGATAGAAATATGGATGTTAAAGGTATTTCTGATGAATCCTTCAACAGAAATGGTAACTGTGTCATCGCAAACCAGAAGAAAATTGAGTCCTGTTTGGATGGAAGGCGGAATTTGAAAGTTATAAGCCTAGTTATTTAGCTGAAGAGAATTCTGAACTGAATGTGAAAGTGTAAGCCTGATTTCTCCTTATGAAAGGAAAGGGACACGCTGAGAATTGAGGAGAAGGGAGAGACAGACCAGCCAATGCCTCCATGTGCCTTGGCACGTGGAGAAAGAGCTGAAGACTGCCAGCGGCTGGTCTTCAGGAAGAAAGCATTGCCTTGATGATACCTTGATTTGGGCATTTTTCTCAGCCTCAAAACTGTATGCTTTTAAGCTAATAAATTCCCATTTTATAGTCAGGGCATTTCATGGTCTCTTCTTTGATTAGTCTCGGAAACTGGAACATCTTATTAAAGATAGTGCCGGAAAGTGTATTTAAATGAATTATTATTGTTTAGGTTTTTATTATTCAGATAATATAGATATACAGTTTTTGTAATTTATAAATAAAAATTTAGACATTTGTTAATCATCACATATTTAATTATCATCTGCTTTGTACTGGTCCATATTTTAAATATTTATATTATATCTTACAGAGGAAAAAAGAAAACTCTTCATGTACAAAAACCTGAATAGTAGTTTTTGCTGTTGATACTATGCTGACTGAGTCATCCAAAACTTCAGAGCCCTTAGGAGAGAAGAAATATCTATTTAAAATGATACATTATTTCAAAGGTGATATTGCTGAGTGATTACTATTTCTTTTGATCTTTTCCCCAAAGGCTGTGGTAAATAAGGCCAGATTAATCCCCCAAGTAGTTTTTGGTGTTTTCAAAATTTATGATCCATCAATAAAATTCTATGAGAAATCTGCTTGAAAATATTTTCTATTTAGTTACTAAATTTATCCACCAAATAATACTACCTTATTATGAATTGTTTCAAGGAAATAGAGAATTAGGCTTTTTGATAAATTATTATGGAGAATTAAAGATGGGATATAATTCCTGGAAGTATATTTTCAAATGCCTTAACAAAAAGATAGTCATTAACAGAGATGGTATGTCGCTAGACATTTATCCCATAAATAATTAAGAAAGTGTGTAACAATTAAGTATAAAATTGTTCATCACAGTGTTATTCACAGTAGTAAATAATTTAATTCTATCTATATATGCAATATTATTTCATTTTTCAAATCCTTAATTATAAACCATATAGTAGAAAACTGAATAACCATTGTATGTTTCTATACTAGCATATTAATTCACATGTAAAAAAAAATTGATCTGCCCTTTGGTCAAAAGGTAGGTAAAAACATTAGAATATGAGCTCATATTTGTTAGACCAATGCATAACCTGTATATGTATTTCAGTACTGATTTCTATTTTTATACTTGCATGTATAATTCATCGCTCAATGCTAACTTATTTTGAGTATTAAAAATAAGAACATTGTACAAAAAGCACAGTGACATATTTTTGCATAAAGTAGAGAATAGTTCAACAGTATAATTCTATATTTACTAATCTGTTCACAGTGAATATATATACCCGGTATAATAGAGATTAATAATGTACTTAAATTGTACTTGATGAAAATGTCTAGAAACACAAATAATTTAGCATGCAAAAAGGTGAAATAAAAACATGTTTCAAATGTTTCTTGCCATTTCTTTAATATAGAATAAATTTGATCACAAAATAATAAAAATATCCATTGAAATGTGGAACAATTCACAAACTTCTTCATATGAATTTAATCATAAGGGCTAGTGAGTTATGACATTGCAACTGTAGTAACTTGTTTGGCCTTTGAAGACTATGGGACTGGTTTCCTTGGGAATCAAACCATGATTTTCCTTTCAGATTATATGATAGGATAAAGTATTGAACAAGAACCTTATTTGAATGGATGCAATCTTTCTGAAAGTTCTTTCACAGTAAATCAGTTACTGTGATAAGAACAAAGCATTTTTTTCAAATATCATCATTATGATAAATATTAATTTTCATTTTTAACTATTCAGAAAATATTAGAATTTGAGTTCATCAAAGTTTGCAAAGCAGAAATCTGAAATATATGTAATTGATCTGTATCAATCAATCTATATCTATATATTCCTTTTTTGGTCCTTTTATTTCTCTCCACATTTTTTCATTTTTGTTTTCATTTTAGAAATTTTAATATATGTTCTACATTTACCATAGCTCTTTAAACACACTTATCTGATGATTTCATAATTTCTATAATTTCTGCCACTGTTCTTATTGAATGATTTTTCTTTTGGTAATGAGTCACACTTTGCTGTTTATTTGTCTTGGGTCTCTGATATTGCAAATTTTGTCTTTTTGAGTGTTGGATTTAGTTGTATTCTTCTAAAGAGTGTTGATCATTGTTGTAACTGGCAGCCAAATTACTTGCAATTTAGTTTGAAACTTTTAAACACAATTTTTTTTAAGGTCTTTTATGACAGATTTAGAGTAGTTTTACTCTAGGGGCAATTAACCATACTTATTAGTTATGGCCACCTAGTGATTTCTGACGATGCCCAATGTGTTTAAAATAGCCTCTTAAACTTAAAAATATAAGCTTTCTCTTCTTTTCCTGAGGAAAGGTGGGGAGCTGGACAAGCTGCCTGCTATAAATTTTTAGGATAATAATTTCAAGATTCCTCTCCTATGGTGCAAACCCCATTATTCATGCACATGTGACAGTCATCTGATTCTAACTATGTTTCTTTATGGTGAAATTAGGAAATGGGGAAATGTTGTATATAAGTAAATAATTTTTCTGCCTTTGATCCAGAAAGTTCATGCTTACTGTCAAAATAGATTAAATAAATATAAATATAAAAACCTTATCAAGAAGATGCCACAGAAATGTTTTATTACATGATGACATCACATTTAATCCATGCTTTTGATAAAGGTAATAGAATTATCCACAATTAAAGAAGATTTTTCATAGTTAACGGTCAGATGTTATACCAAAGATTTAATATTTTTCAAGGTTTAGATGCTACAAATTAGAGTCCATGGTTCTAGCTTCATATTATCATAATGCGAATTTAATTCCTTATATTAAAACAAAATATGTTATTTTAAAATAATGTTTTGAAAACTTTTACAGTCTTACTTTAGTTATAAAATAAATTCTGTGATCATCTGTATATTTTCTATATACAGAAAATATTTATTATCAAATGTAATACCACACTTTTAAATTTATATTGTAAAATTAACTTTATCAACACTAAGATTTCTCTTTTTGTAACACAAATAATGTGAAAGAATTTCAAAAATTTAAAACATGATTTTTTTTTCAAAATAAGCACTACTATCTCAGATAAGATACTTTTGAAAGTAACAAGAGGCTATGGCTTGTAAAGACTGCATGGCTTTATAATTGCAACACTTTTAAGAAATATTCTCCCAAATAAGTATTCTACAGATGACATTGAATCTTAGCAGTACCGTAATGAATGAAATTGCAAAAAGCTGTTCTTTGCCAAATGTTCATTTTTCATCATGTATTTTAAAGGGCCCCGTAAATGAGAGTATATTTTCTTATGTAAAATGAGATTTTTGTTCTCTATCATTTTAACACCCACAACTATTTTGAACAAGTTTTTTATATAATATCCCAAACTAAATATTTGTTTTAAATAAAAGAACAAAGAGGTGTATGTATTATTTAGATTCTGATTGATTTTAAGGTAAGATACTTTATACATTTCTACTTTACTAAGATATTTATATTCAGAAGATAGCTTAAAGTTTAGATAATTCATTAAGTTGAGACAAATTAAAGCAAGAGTTGTAACTATCTTGTATCAATGCCAAATGGTAAATTGTGGGGAAAATTAAAAACACACATCATTAATATGACCATCTTGCCTCTCACAGGAGTTTTACATAGCATATACTTAATAAATGACTATAATTTATTTGTTTAATTAATGAAAAGTTATCCTGATTTTCTCCACGTGTCTATCAGCAGAACACACCAGAAATTTTCATTGTACTCAAGGTATACACTCCCACAGCCATATCCTGACATCAGTGTGCTTCCAGTAATGATGAATTACCAGGGATGGTTCACCGCCAGGTATCCACTGACCAAAAAGCTACAATGTATCTTCATGGTTCTCACCAACTTTCAGGAATGAATGTCATCTAGAGACTCATCAATTTCCTTTTCTACACATACTTACTATCCATTGTCTTCGATCACTAAAATTTTCTTAAAACCGTCATTCAATAAAGGTTTCTCAAGCTTTTAAGTGTCTGTTTTTCAAAGGCATCTATCATTCCCTTCAAGAATTCACTCTTTTTTGTTTTATCTTATTTCTAAACATGTTGAGATTGTTGGGAATTCATGGCCAAATATACAAGGAAAAAGATGAATAAATATACATGGCTTACATCGTTTTTCAATATAGGGAACATGTTCTCATTATAGCATTGATTTCATGTTATACTCTACTGAAAATTTAAAGATAAAGAAACCTGAATTATAAAATTCAAGAATGGAGGATGATGTAAATTTAGATATTTACTTATTAGTTACCTTCTACTTATTTCATAAGATTTCAGTGAATAGGTAATTTACTTTTGATGCATCAGTCTTTCTACATGTAAAGAGTTTATAATAAAATTCTTCTGAAAAGTGGTTATTCTATGGCTATAATTTAGATAATTCTAGAGACAACTTTGACAATTTCAATGAAAGTGGTTCATTCTCTCTCTCTCTCTCACTCTCTCTCTCCCTCTCTCTTATCAAAATAGCTTCTAATATCTCAGCAAGAAATGAAAATACTGAAGTTACAAATGCAACTGATACAAATAAATTTATTGTTTCATGAATCACTTTAGCTCCATTCTCCTAAATTTCCCCATTCTCTGAATTTCCTGTGTGGAAAAAGGACAAAAAAAACCTGGATATTTAAATATAGACTTAATTATATCTGTTTTCTGTAAATTCTAAGGGTATTGATTTAACCTGTAATTTTAAATAATCTCATAGTCTACTAAAGAGCATATCCATGCAAAATACTTAGCTTCCAAGCAGCCACATAATGTTAGATAAATATCGACTCTATATAAATCTCATCCTGGGAGAACAGCAGAAGGCAAAGTACATAGAGGGGTCATAAGTACATTACAGAAATTGAAAATTAAAAACAGCAAAGTGCTGTTTTTCCCAAGCATATCAGTAGAATGCTGAACTGTTTGAGCAGAAGAAGGAACATCCCTGTAGTTCAAGAAACCTCCATTAAGGGCAAGGCAGTTATAGGGCAAAGGAACTCAGAAATATCAGGACTTGGTCCATGGCTATTCAATGAGGATATTATATTACTTCACAGAAATCTGGGTACAAGGCAGTAAGGGAGAGAGATACTCTGTGGGGACAGTGGGAGGTAATGATAAAAAGCACTTAAATCCCATAGGTTTTCTGTAATGGAAAGAATCATTCCCTGCAGATTATAAAGTTGATATCCGGGCTGTAAAAAGTTCAGGAATCTACAAAATCTGTTGGTGCTCAGAAGCCAAGCCTTCCTAAAAAGTATATTTTAATATGCTCTGAAAATGCTTGAGAGTGGTAAAGGAACCAAATAAATAAAGGTGCAATATAGTCTATAACCTATTTAAATATAGGGGAAATTGACATAGTCTCACTACAACATAAGCACTAAAATTAAAAGTAGATGTATACGTTTTTCTGGTAAGTAAATTTACTATTTAAAATATACTAATATTTTGCATAGAATATATGATATAGAATTTAAAAAATACAAACTCTCAAAGAAGCAGGAAAAGATGGCAAAAAATCAATATATTAAAAAATTCAATATGTACACTGACCTAGAGCAAAACAGAGTGCCCAAGGAAACTTCGTTCAATATCAATTAATGTTAACATATGCAAAATTGGAATCGCATAAGGACAAAATTAGAGAATGGGGAAGAAGAATTGTGGGAAGATGTAATGCTTGAGAAGTTTTAAAAATTACTAAATGACCATAACACACATATTCAAGAAGCTCAGCAAAACACAGTCAGGATAAATAATAGTGAAAAAGCAACTAAGATAAAATGGACACTAAAAAAGTGAAGTTTATTCACCAAGGAAGTTGGAAAAAAGAGGAAAAATGCATAAATGCAGTAACTAGAAAACCAATACAATATAGTCAACTTAAATTGTCCCATGCCAAAAATTACATTATATATAAAGAAACTAAAATGTTCACTTAGGTAGTAGAGACTGGATTAAACATGACTATGTTATCCAAATATGCGTTGTTTAAAACATCCAATTTAAATGTACAAACTGAAATGGAGAGAAGTTGAAAATAAATCTAAAAAGGTAGAATGAATTATACCAAAAAATATTGAGGTTTAAGGAAAGTAGGAAACTATATTAATGACAGATAAATTCAATTTCAGTACTAGGAGTATTACCAGTGTCCTTTCATAAAGATTATAGAATCAATTTCTTAAGGGAAAAAAATTAATGTGTGTCATTAATAAAAATGGAAAACTGAACAACATCCTACTTGAACATAAATACAAAATCTTAATACATGAAACATGTTGACAGACATATAGGAAAAATATAGATAAATTCAGAAGTATAGCTGTATATATTAACACACTCTTGCAGTAATTGATAAAGCAAGAGGACAAAATAAATGTGAATTTAGAATTTCTGAACAACCCTATAACTCACCTGAACAAACCTGCTTCACTAGTCTATTCAAATTCTTGTGGAATAGTCACCAATATACCCAAATGGCCCATAATAAGGGTGATAGAATGCCCCAATAAATTTTTTAGGACAGAAATCATACATAATTTGTTCTATACTATAATAGTAGAGGAATGGAAATAAATTATGATCAACTATCTAGAAATTCTTAATATTTAGAAATTAAGCAACATACTCCCAATTAACATTCCATAAATTAAAAAAAGAAAGACAAAGGAAATTGGAAATTATTATAACAGTTGAAAGTTGAAAATATAACCAAATTTGAAGACGCAAATTTGAAGATGTTAAATGGAAATTTATATCTTTCAAGAACTAGAATGTTAAAGAAGTAATGTTGGCCAATGATCTAATTTCACATTAAGAAATTAAGAAAAAAAAGTAAAAAGTTAGGAATGAGTAAAGAGAAGAGCTATAAAGAAACAAAAAAAATTAAAACCTGGTTTCTTTAAATAGTAATAAAGGTTATGACAGTATAGAATGGCTGAGATAAGAGAAAAACATAAAATACTAATATGCCAATAATCATGATGTGAAAAGGCACAGAAACAATTGAAAGACAATATTATAAAGAAGTTAATGCCAATGCATTTTAAAAATAGATGAAATAGAAAAAACCTATAAAACATTATTTTCCTAAAGTAACACATAAAGATAAAGAAAATTTGAGTATGTCCCTATTTATTAAAAATTAAATTGCAATAGAGGCAGAAAAGTATTTGAAAAATAATTAAAACCAGTCATGATTTTAAAAAATCTAAGAAAAATAGAAATAAAAGTGCACTTGCCTATTCTCCTAAAGAGCATCTATTTTGTAATGCCATTAATATCATAGTTAATATTGAAATTCCTCTTATGAAAGGAAGAACAGCAGCATTGTCATCTTTTCTATTTAACATTGTGTAATAAATCTTAGCCGCTATGTAAAGCAAGGACCCAATATATCGTAAACTCTGCAAAAAAAGTTAAATATCAAAATTCATGCATGTGAATTTTATTGTAAAGTTCTGAAGACTTTTGTAAGCTATTAGAACAGGAGACAATAACAAGGTTATATGTTACAACAATCAATAACTGTTTATGTCATCACTTAGAAAAATAAGAAATTATTAACAATACATCACAGCATCAAATATATAAAATAGTCAAAAATAAATCTAATGGATGATATGCAATAGCTCTACTTGAAAATATATAAAATATTGCTATGATAAGTTAAAGGAGGTCTAAATAAATATAGTAAGATAGAATGTTCATTCATTGGAGACACAATCTAATTGAGATATCCGTTTTTACCAAAATGATCTATACTTCTGATATATTGCATCTGATCAAATGTATATACTTATACAAAATTTAATGTGAAATACAAACTATTTGAACAGATGCACTGTTTAATGAAATGTTCTTTGATTCTATTTTTATAATAAATCTGAAAAATAATTATCTGTTTTGACTGAGCTTTACATTTTCTAAATATTTGCTCAAATCACAAGGTCTAAAAAATGCTGGAAAAACTCTTCCCAAGAGAATAGACTAGGAATACTCTTATGTAGAAAGTTTACTTGAGGAGAGGTTTATCATAATAAATGTTAAAGAAACAAAAATTTAAACGGCCTGTCAGAGTTTCACTTACTAGCACTTACAAGAAAAAGAAAATAGCAAAGTATAGTTAAATCATTTACCACATATTGTTATTTATATTTCATTGTCTTTCGAGTGTTCTGGGGACAAGATCCAAGTATCTATCCACAAAAAGTCTCAAAACAGCGCTTAATTTCCTAAAGATTTTAATGTGAAGCCTAGTTTTCTTATCAATGGCTCATCTGAAATTTCCTTCTGGAAAACCGACTTAAGTCTGGAATAAGAATCAAAGTAAACTTTCCATTAAAACACCTTGAGACATATCTTCCCTATTAACAAATTTGACTAACCATAACACTACAAATACAATCTTAAATTATATGAATCTAGCATTACATCACAGAAAACTGTACAGAAATTATTCTTAGACCTGGCATAGTCTATTATCATATTTCATATTACATATTTTTATGACACCACCATTTAATTAGCCATAAACAGATCTGGACTTTATTTTTTTTTTTTTTTACTTTAGAAGTCTGAAATGAAATAGATTTTGGTTTTCAGGGAAATACTATACATTGCATTAACCACATAACTTTCCAAATAAATTAATTCATTTAATTTGGACATATGTCCATATATAAGTTGTCCAGTGTTTAGAAAGTCAAATTTATTATTTTAATTCAACCACTTTTCTTAATTTCTTCAGAATATTTTATTTCAGAAGAAAATGACTCGGTTCTTTATGTTTTTCTTAAATAAAAAAGAAGGAAGGAAGGAAGAAAGAAAGGGTGGTATTAGAGATCATTTTAAATGGTAATCATGAAATATACCTCAACTACTTTTTATAGATGCTAAATTTTCAATAAATAGAATACTGGGAAGATGGAACACATTCATGATTGCTAAAAATTTAAAAATACTCAAAACATCATTTATTAATGTTTTAAAATATATTTAAATATGGAAGAAAAAAATGGTTTTATGACTTAGCTTTGTAAATATTTCCTCTCTGTAAGTAGCCAGGAAATGGAGTTATACTGCAGGATTTTATTTGTTTGTTTTTAATGTTAGGAAATATCAGATAAAGGTTCTAGGAGTTCGAATGAATTCTTCACACAGATCTTGGCAATCTATTGCCATGGAGAGCTCACCTTTCTCTATTCAGTGAAAGAAAGAAGGTGTTAGCCTGGATGGCAGAGACAAAAACTGTTCACACAAACAGTATTACAGTTTCTAGCCTGCATATGGATTATTCTTATAGATTCTGAGAACATTTCACTAAATTTTTTTTTTTTTTTTTTTTTAAAGGAAAGACAGAGAGAAGGAAGGAAGGATAGAAGGAAGGAAGGAAGGAAGAAAGGGAAACATTTTTAAACATTTTCTTGTTTTATTGTATTCTGTTTCTCCGTTTTTGTTACATGGGCTGGGGCCGGGAATCGAACCGAGGTCCTCCGGCATAGCAGGCAAGCACTTTGCCCGCTGAGCCACCGCGGCCCGCCCCATTCACTAAATTTTATTCTTCTACTTTCCAAAGAAGTGATATGAAATGAAAGTGACCACTATATTATTTTAAAACTTAATTTGCTTTTTAAAAAAATAGCTAAAAAAAAAATAAAACATTGTAGGATACAAAATTATAAACCACTATTTTAATATACAAACAAAGGTTAGCGTTTACTTAAGTCACTTATAGGAAAAAAGATGTATTGGTTCAATGTTCACTTTTTCTTACTTGGTTTGATTTGAAATCACTTCTTCAGAAAATGGGGTTGGACTTCCAAACATCAAGCATTTGCCAAACTTTTGCCATATACATTCTTATATTTTGTATTATTTATAAACAATATCCAAATTAAAATATTTGAAAACGTACTAAAAGACTGCAAATACATGTAATGTTGAGTGTTTTGATGGCACCAACTGATAGAAGAGGTAAAACATAACTGAGTGACTCTATAACCACAACACCATGGGTGGAGAAATGGCAGGGGGTTGCTAATATGCATAAATTTTTTTCTTGCTAACTTCTTCATTGCTATGCTCTTTCTCTATGTTGTGTTACAAAATGAAGTATCTTTTAAATATCACACCAATTAAGCATATCTCTGCAAATTTTAAATTAAAATATACTGTTTCTTACCATGGGAAAATAATTTAAATGCTTTCTTTAGAATCTGTTAGCCTTTCTTTGATCCTTCTCTTTTGTGATTCATGCCTAATTTCTTCCCTTTTTTTATCCCCTCCTATTCGTATTTGTTTAAATCTTCTACCTGTATTAGTCTTCTAATATAATTCCACTTCTCAGGTGTGTTGAACCATTTGAAAGGCGCATGCAAATATTTTCTAATCCATCTCTCATCCTAAACTGTCCTCTATGTGCCATTGTTATATTTTCAACTATTGCTGAGATTGCCTTATAATTGGCATGAATTAGCATGCCTTAAATAGCATAATTTTCTTCTCAACCATATTTTACTTCAACTCTGTAATTCAGTGATTCTGCCATTCTCTAATCACTATAGCAGAAAATTTCAAGTGCACTACTTTTTATTCCTCTCCATGGCTGTGAGAGCTAATCTGCCATGAAGTCATATAAATTTATTTTGTTTTTTATTGTGTAGTTCCTGCTTTCTATCACTTACTGCTACCACCTTAGATTGGACCCTTTTCATCTCAAAATTATACTAACCTATAAACTTTATTTTCTCAAATTTCTCTTCCTCCTCCCACTTCTACCTGCCTGATTTCTACTATTTTGACCACCAGAGAACTTTCCTTAAGCCTTGCTTCAATGCTCCCTAGGGAATAAAGTTTAATTTCTGCACTTTGACATTAGTGGGCTTCTGAAGTATGGCTTCCAGTTTATCTAATTCTGTCTCTCCTAAATATACTCTGTATAGATCTTAGTTGACAAGTTCAGTGTAAAATTAATGCTTCTTTTGTTAAGAAATAAATTCGCCTCTCACTATTTTTCAGTAACATCGTTTATATTCAATATTCCAATTTATATCCTATCAGAAGGAGGGGAACAACCTGAGTCAATTTGGAACTTCTTAAACCTTCAGTCATTCCCAGTTTTGGGTTTAGTTCTTGGCAGCTAATATATTGCTGAGTAATGGTTTCAGGAGTGGGGGGTAGGATATAATGGGTGATGGAATTTATGAACACAGAGTCTCAGTCAAAAGTGAGTTCCAGTTTTTATCTCATCAGGATTGCTGCTAAAATTTCCTGCATCCCCATTCACATGGCCCAATTTATTATTATTATTATCATTATTATTATCAAACATTTTATTTGGAAATACTTTCAAGCTTCTAGGACAATTACAAGAATAACACTGTGATGGATTAAATTACATCTTAGTTTGGATGTGTGCTTGGTCTTGGTCCACATTTTGGCACATGTGGACCCACTGCAAATAGGGTTCATCCTATACTAATCTCATTCTCTGAGCCACATTTTAGTGCAAGTGAATCACAGATTAAGAGTCAAGGTTGGTATAAAGATCAGTTAACTTAGACTCACCCAGCTACCTTCCTCCACCTGACTTCGTCTCACACATACTCGGCTCTTTCTACCAGAGGAGAGGGATTGCTGCCCTGTCTTTACTCAGGGAAGCACAATTCAGTGGAGTTTTGACATCATTCTGGATTCAGGGTCAAGCAGAAACACAGGTTCTCTCCTATTTAAGATTCAATGATATGCAGAATGTCATAGCATATCTGCCTCAGAACTGAAAATCATTTTTTTTTGTCTTTTCCATTAATGAATGAAGGATAACTCTTTACAATCAAGCCCACTGCCAACAAACATCTTGTTAAGCTTGTTTGTTTCCTTGAACATGATTTGCTTATGGAATCCAAATATCTAGGAAGAGAATTTCTTTTATCTCTGTTTTACTTTCACATGAATCCTCCCTTGTGGCCATGAGCATATAATAGTTTTCTCCCTTGAATAGGGAAGGCAGAAGGGCATAAAGAATGATAATTATCTAACAAAAATGGCAAATCATTTAAAAGACAACTCAAGGATTTTATTTGGAGTGATTTGTTTCACATTCAGTACATCATTTTTCCTACTATATTGGGAAACTTTACTGACTAAAGTGCCTGCTTTGAATATAACTGACTGTTCACTTGCATTCATGCATAATCCTTTTCCTTTCAAAATCTCTTTCAAATGTTTAGCCTTTTGTGAAATCTTCTATGAATTCTCTAGATAAAAGCATTGCATGAGACTGCTTTCTATGCCAAGCTTATATAATCTCACATATTTACCTTCATGCCCTTTGCATTCTGTACTGCTTGGAGGTGTCCTGTATATGACTGATATGCCAGTGCTGTTTATATCCTGAATCTACTGGCACAAGAAGACAACAGGGATACCCCAAAAGTAAAGCATATATAAAGGCTGCATTAAAATATATGTCTCCATTAGAGCTATGGTACAGGAAATATGCATCTTTCTGAGGTATAATTATAGAGCCTTTTTTTGCAAGACTTCTTCACGAAACTTTACCAAACTTGTTGCTATAAAATCTCTACCAGGGTGTTATTAACAGTTTCTTTATTGTATAAATTTCTGCTATATGTTTAAAATGTACCAAGAAAACAATTAAAACAATAAAATATAGCTTATTTCAGAGAGGATAATGGTTATGGATAAGGATTAAACAGTTTAATGGCTCTGGACTTAGTTCTTAGAACACAAAATGAATTAAAATTATGGAACATTTGTGTTACATTTATTTTCAGGTTAAAATTGCATTCCCAAGTAGAGGCTTATTTTCTTTCCTTAAGGGGTGCAAACTGTGTAGGTCAGGTGATCAGGTAAAATCTCCACCACAGGAAATACAAATTTTAAATCTTTCAAAAGGCATTCTTTTTATTTCCTGTAATTAGGCAATTAATTCTACTGGGTTTTATAGGTTGCATGCAGTGAGGGAAAGAGAACTAAAGAAAAGTTGTAAAATCAAATATTTCAATTTTACTTTAAAGGTCACTGTATCATGTGACCTACTTCAGAAGTATTTAACTGGAAATAAAGAACTCAGGGAACAATCAGCTGAGTAACTCAAATTATGAAGTTAACAACTTTGAATTGGTACATTTCTGAATAAAATTTGTACTTTTGAAAAGCCCACCAGAGTGACTGAATAAATAATTTTGAACTACTTCATAAATACCTTGCACCAAAGCTTATTTATCTCCAGTGTTTTCAGGCATGTATGTGATAAACCAAGATTTGCTTTCTCTTTCATGATGTAAAATAGATAGACTAATAGAGTTCTTTCTGTCTCTCTCTTTTTTCTTTCCCTCTTTTTCTTTTTCTCTTTCTTTCCTTCTTTTTATTATATTGAAATATCTTGAAAGATATGAACAAAAGTATAGAGAAATGCAGGATCTTAGGGGAAGAACTTGATTTAACTGCTAAAACTTATGAATATTTATCAAAAATGTATTTTTGAACTTCCTGTGCAAATTAGTACTTTATAAGTTCAATATGATTATTAGTTTGCTTTTAGCTGGTGCTAGAGATTGAATAACAAAATAGTTTATGGGAAAATGATTTTTAATTTTATCTTTATAAATAAAAAATACTGTAACCATTATATTCCAGGCACAAATAACAAGCTTTGACATATTCAAAATCATGTTCTGAATGTTGCATTTAAAAGCTACATATGTGGTGGTAAAGGGATGGCTATTTACTTAAGTTGGATTGTATGAGTGTGAATAAAACTGTTTAAAAATGAACAGAAAGAAACAAGTGCTAGAGAAAATGTGGAGAAAGAGATGTATTTATTCACTGCTGGTAGGGAAGCTGAGATGTGCAGCCCTTCCAGAGGGCAGCATGATATTTCCACATTTGGCTAGGAGTGGGATTGCCATATGATTCTGAAACCCCATTGCTTGGTATATACCTGGAGGAACTAAGAGTAGAGACACGAATGGACATTTGCACACTGGTGTTTATGGCGGCAGGTTCATGGTTCACAATAGATGGAGGTGGTCTAGGGTACAATGATTGAGGGATGAAACAGGGGACTGTGTGGAATGAAGTTGTGAGACATGAAATAGGTGAATAAACTCTAAGGATTGTATGTCAAATGAAATGGCAGAAACAAAAACGCAAATATTATCATGACTCACTCATATGGACCAACTATAACATACAAACTTGGATAACTGAAGTGGAGAGCATGGGTTATTAGGTTGGGGCATATTGCAAAGGGTCCTAGATCCTAAGCCTTTACAGCAGTCACTTACATTCAGGAGTTGTAATTGCTATATTAAATTCTGAGATACTGAGCTATTTGTGTATAACTTGGTGGTTCCTTGAACCTTCAGGTACTTATGTGACACCTGAGACTCTAAGTTAGAGCACTGAAGCTATAATAGTCAGCATAACTAGATACAGCAACTAATAAAAAAGTAGAAAAAAGTGATCAGACTTTGTTTTAGTTGAAAACTGCTAGAATGCGATATACCAGATAGCAGAAATGGAATGGCTTTTAAAAAGGGGGAATTTATTAAGTTGCAAGTTTACAGTTCTAAGGCCATGAAAATGTTCAAATTAAAGCAAGCCTATTAAAATGTCCAATATAAGGCATCCAGGGAAAGATACTTTGGTTCAAGTAGATCAATGATGTTCAGGGTTTCTCTTTCAACTGAAAAGGCACATGACAAGTTCTGATAGCTTTCTTTTCGATGGTTTCCCTGGGGTTCTGTCCATTATTTTGGCTGCGTACATTCTGGTGACTCTCATGGCTCTTTCCAAAATGGTTTCATCTTAAAGGGGTCCAGTAAGCAACCCCACCTTGAATGGGTAGAAACACATCTCCATGGAAATTGTCTGATTGAGAGCTGCCACCCACAGTTGGGTGGGTCACATTTCCATGGAAATAATTTTAAAAAAAGCTCCCACCCAGCAATATTGAATGAGAATTAAAGAACTTGGCTTTTCTGTGATACACAACAGATTCAAACTGGAACAGACTTCACCTAGTGATATGAACGTACTGATCTGGATAGGACTAAGGTAAATAAATCAGAATACAGGGTCAAGGATGATATGGTCCATATTTTAAAACTTCAACTGCTGTGTGAAACCAAAGGGAAAGATGTTTATTTGGTGCAAAGTTTATATTTTGGGTAGCACATTACATACTTTAACTTGTATGGTCAGTTTATTTGAAAATGATAATTCCATGGAATATTGAATCAGGCATGAGATCTTGTTGGTTTGAAACGATTAGTCTGATGCCCCAGTATATCACAGAGCAATTTGGGCAGAAAATAAAAAAAAATGTATTTGTAAAATACCCTCTGAGGACTGGGGAGAAAGGAGGAAATATTAAACTTCACCATCTGGGGAATTCCTTATATTTTTGCAAGCAGTAGGAACAAACAATTCAGTAAGTAGGATGAGCCTGCCATCTTGGGGTCTGCCCCTATGAAACTTATTCCTGTAAAGAAGAAGTAAGCCTACTTGTAATTATGCCTGAGAGTTCCTACCCTTAGAGAACCTCTTTTGCTGCTCAGATGTGACCTCTCTTTCTAAGCCAACTTGGCAAGTACTCTTCTGGACTAAAAATGATTTTTATTGTCATTAATAACTATACTTTTTATTGACATCAGTGATGACTATAATAGCTATGGAAACCCCAAAAATCAGATGGAATAGTTTTGCTCTTAGACTTAACTATTCAAGTATTTAATTTAACCTCATTTTATTTTGGTTTTGAGTTTTTTAAGGCATCCCCAGTGCCAATAAAACCCGAGCCCTCCTAAGTAATCTGCCAAGTGGAAATGATCCCTTTATATAAGAAAAAGTATCAAATCATAATCTGTGATGTGCATCCATGAGAGGAAAATTTTTCATTGTTGACCCTATCTTTAGTTTCTCAAAATTAAAATTTTTGTGGCCATTCTAAGCTATACAATGATAGAAAAACAAGGAGCCTAAGTATTTGCTTAGGGTTTCCATAAGTTTTATCCACTTATTTTCCATGATTCATAACAGTTTCCTGAAAAGCTTTTGTTCACTTTATCTCATGGGTAAGCTAGCTTCCATCATCCAGTCAGCATGCCTTCTGCTTTCTAATTGTAGGTCTCAGCTGGACCCGAACATTTGCCAGATTACTCATCCCCAATATAAAATGATGAGTATTCTTCAAAAGTGTTCACCCCAAATTATCCAGAAGAATTTAAAGGGATAGTCATGTACACTGTTCTTGGTGCCCTATGGAAGTAATTTCTAGTTCTGGTATTGAAAGAAGTACTTCTACCAGAGTTAAGGGTCACCTCTGCATGGCATTAATTTCTGGAGGCTGGCAGTCTGAAATCAAGGTGCAGACAAGGCCATGTTCCCTCTGAACATTCTTGGGAAGAATGCTTTCATGCCCCTTCCTAGCTTCTGGGGGCCCCAAGACTTCCTTGGCTTGTCTAAATCATTTCTTTACTATAGGAGTGACTAGTAAGTGCCTCATCAGAAATGTAATTCCCATCTTCTGTACTTATATGTTTCATTGTCCAATGGTCACCTAGCCAAAGCTACTTTTCTTGGCTTCCACGTAGGTGTTCACATAGATCTTGGTGCCTACTTCTTATGAATTAGTAGAAGCCACACGTAAAGCCCAGGTCATGGTCTTATATGGAAGAAATGGAAATGTTTCATTCCCATCTTCTTTTCTACTTTCAGAGACTGTAGTGCAGATGTGTTATCATGAGCAAGAACAACCATCTCAGTCTCTTTGTTTGGCAGGTTAGAAGAGCAAGGTGAGAAAGCCTGAGCAACGAGCCTGGGAAGTCACCTTTCCAGCACTGGACAAGCCTCCAGAGTCTTGATTGAGAGAGAAAGAAATTTCTATTTTTTTAAGCTATTATGTATTTTAGTATTCTTATTACACTTCACTGACATACCCTAGCATTTATGTCTTTATTCTCTGCTGCACTTGAAATGCCGTATTTGTAATAATTGCTCATTATATCACATTTATTTTTACTTCTGATGAGAGAGACAGTATATAGTACTTCACAATGCCACTGAATTTTCATCCTTGCACAAGATTATATACATTTAAAGGAATAACATCAAAATTTCAGCATTTAAAATTAACAATTGAAATAGAAAATGAGTTGGCTAAAAACTATTTTAAAATTAATGTATAAAAATGGAGTCATGTTTAATAATAATGAACTCAAATGCAATTAAAATAATATGAAAAGAAAGAAAAAATAGACAAAGAAAATCATTAAGCTAATACCTGAACATATTTGGATTTTGAAGCTTTTTATTTTAGAGGTGCATAGTAATTCAAATCAATAAATGACATTGGAAAATTGATTATACATTGTGAAAAAATAGATGGGAATGATACATTTCCATTTCTTCCATATAAGACCATGACCTGGGCTTTACATGTGGCTTCTACTAATTTATATGAGCAACATAAGGAATAGCCCAAAACAATTCATAATAAAATAAAGATTGCCCCAAGTTGGTAAGATACTGAATATGCCAACAGTAAAATACACATGCCATAAATATATATAAATCACAAAAAAAGATTTTGTTCAACTTTTACTATTTATCAAATTTGGTTCAAAGTAATAAAAATTTTAACTTAAACTGCTCCTGGTGTATGGTAATAACTAGTCATATTTTGTTGGGGGAAATTCACACATATTTACATGAAAATTTTTAAACAGCCTTAAAAAGGTGTATATGTTTTGAGATACAGATTTCTTTGAAGGAATATTTCCTAAAGAAATCAATACAAATGTAGAAAGAGATTTATATCATAACTTCACTGTAGCATTGTTTGCAATGTAATTTACTTCAAAGACAGAAAATATTCAGTAGTAAGGTGCTAATTAAAATATTAGAATATAGTTATATTTTTTAATGTAAAAAAGATAAGGAAAACTTTCTCATAAATGAGTGACTATTTTTAGCTAATTGAACGTTGGAAATTTTCTCAATATGTTATTTGAATAATCAGGCTATAAATTAAATCTGTAACATGATACCAATTTTTGGAAATGCAGAAACTTTGAGTTAGAGATAAAGAATTGAAAATAAAAAATATAAAGTTGACACTAAATAATGATAATTCATCTCTTATTTTTTATTATATGGAGATTAACTATATATAGGCATATATACTTTATTTTATGTTTCTATGTTTTTAAAAAATGCAGTTTATTTCCTCAGAAAGCACTATTTTAAAATAAAATACCTTTATTTAATTAATCGTTTAAATTATACCTTCATCAAATGTATATTCATAATTTATTTTGGTACATCTTCTTACAAATTTTATTCTATGTAAAATAACAGCATACCTGTACACACAATTGATGATAACAACTGCTATAAATGAGATAGAAATTAATTGTCATATCCATTTTAATGACAATAATGAAACTGTTAATGTGGATAATCTATATTATTTATATGCTATTCTCTTACTTGAACTTCAGAACATCCAGAATTTGAACATTTTTAAAAAGATCACTGCTACTGTCTTCGTTGAACTCACCATGATTTCCCACCTATATTATTGCAAAAGTTCCTTATTTATTGCCACTTTTCTTCTGAGTCTATTTGTTCTCCCTCCATTGGCTTTCAAACATATTCCCATTATAGTAGTTTTTCCCAAAAGATTACCTGTGTCTGAAGTTCTCTTGCTGTGATATTCCAGTTATTTGCATCCTCAGGTCATTCAAACATTGCTCATGTTTTACATTTTCAGTGAGGTTTCCCTTGATCACTGTTTTAGTTTGCTAAAGCTGCCAGAATGCAATATACCAGAAGTGGGTTAGCTTTTATAAAAGGGTTTACTAACTTGCAAGGTTAGAGTTCTAAGGCCATAAAAATGTTCAAACCAAGGCATCCAGAGAAAGATACTGTGCTGGTTTCAAATGGTGTATGTACCTTAAAACAGTCATGCTTTAATTCTAATCCCATTTTGTAAAGGCAGACATTTCTTCTAATTCCTATTCAGTATTGTATGTTTGAAATGGTAATTAGATCATCTCCCTGGAGATATAATTTAATCAAGAGTGGTTGTTAAATTGGATTAGGTGGAGGCATGTTTCCACCCATTTGGGTGGGTCTTGATTAGTTTCTGAAGTCCTATCAAAGAGGAAACATTTTGGAGAATGGAAGATTCAGAGAGAGCAGAGAAGAATGGCATAGCCACAAGAAGCAGAGAGTCTATCAGCCAAAGCTTTGGAAATGAAGAAGGAAAACACTTTCCAGGAGCTTCATGAAAGAGGAAGCCAGAAGAGAAAGCTAGCAGATGATGCCGTGCTCGCCATGTGCCCTTCTAGTTGAGGTAGAAACTGTGACTGTGTTCACCATGTGTCTTCTCACTTGAGAGACAGACCCTGAAATTCATCGGCCTTCTTGAAACAAGGTGTTTTCCCTGGATGCCTTTGATTGGACATTTCCATAGACTTGTTTTAATTGGGACATTTTCTTGGTCTTAGAACTCTAAACTAGAAACTCATTAAATTCCCCTTTTTGAAAGCCATTCCATTTCTGGTATAGTGTATTCTGGCAGCTAGCAAACTAGAACAGATATCTTAACTTAAGAAAGGCTGATGGAATCTGGAACACCTCTGTCAGTTGGGAAGGCATATGGCTGGCATTTGTTGTCCTTTGGCTTCTGATTTCTAATAGCTTCCCTGGGGACATTTTCTTTCTTCATCTCCAAACATCTCTGTATTAGCTCTGAGCTTTTACCAAAATGGTTTCTTCTTAAAGGACCCCAGTAAGCAAGGTAAGTCTCACCTTGAATTAGCAGAGGTACATCTCCTCTGGAAAACCTCCATGGAAACCACTTAATCTAAAGGTCCCACCCACAATTGGATGGGTCACCTTTACTCGGAGAGAACCATGGATCAAAATGTCCCACCCTAAACAATAGGTCCGCCCCCACAATACTGGATTAGGAAAAAAGAACATGGCTTTTCTGGGGTACATAACAGCTTCAAACCAGTGCAGTCACTCTAAAAATAAGCAAATTTCTGGCTGCATGGCTTATAGATTTTACTTTGTTTTATTTTTCCTACAGTATTTATCAAAATGTAGTATAGCTTTATTAGTGCATATTAATTACCTGTCTCTTCCTCACCCACCCACATGCATTTTGTTAGACAACTTCTATGTTTCCAATATTACTTTATTTTCTACCCTTAGAAAATGTGAGCACAAAATAGTCATTTAAAATTTGATGAAAAAATGAAAAAAGGAAGAAAGTAAGGGAGGGAGGGAGTAAGGGAGAGAAGGAAGGAGAGAGTGGGGGGAGCGACATGGGAGGGAGGGAAGAAGAGAGTCAAATTAAAAGAAAGGAAAAGAAAAAAAAATGGAAACAAAGCATAAGTAATATCACTAAAGTAGAAGGTACAGAGAGAAAATTCAAAATAATAAAAAAGAATTTGATAAATGAATCCAATTATTATGTCAGTGGAAAAAAAGGTAATAAATTATGACATGTAAAACAAAGCAGGAATTATCTAGTATGAGAGAAATAAAGGAGAAAATTGTCAGGGGCAGAACCTCTGTCCACAGACACATCTTCACACTCAGCAAACTTAGGCAACAAGAAGATAATCAAGAAGTTTAGATAAACAAATAGCAATTAATCAGAATAAAAAAACAGTAAAAGTTTTGTGAGTAAATAGGATAAAACCAACAAAATAAAAGGTTAAATTTCAAGATTCATACTAGTTTGAAAGGAAAATAATGTAAATGATATCACAGTGATAAATGAAAGTATATGGTATCTAATTTTTTATTAGTTTTGGAATTATATTTAAAGAGATAAGAGCAAACAGAAAAGAAAAAAGAATGCTGAATCGGTGTGGTAGGTTGAAGTATGCAACCCAACAAACTCTTGATGTTGATCTGCTTTCTTGTAGGTGTGAACCCACTGTAAATAGGGCCTTTTAAAACATTATTTATAGGTAAGGCACTGTGAACTGAAACAGGTTTGTCCCTCAACCGGATTACTAGTTTTTTAATGAGAACCTAAAAGTCACAAGAGGGAGAAAGGAGAGGACATCACCATATGAAGGGAGGCAGAAATACAAGTGAAGGAGCCCCAAAGCTGCCAGGCATGCATCACCAGAACATGAAAGCAAGCTTGCCAATAACTCAGTTTTGGAATTATTCTTACCTTAAATCTGAGTCAATAAATGCTTCTTTTGCAAGTCAAAACCTATTGTGTGGTATCTGCCATAGCAAACTAAGATGATTGATATGAATCATTCGAAGATAGGAATGGCTTCAAAGAATGATAAGCAAACATACAATATGTTTAAGCACTAAGCACTATGCTTAAACATCTGTAATAGTTAAGGAATTAGGAAAATTAGAAATTTCCCTAATGTTTAAGCACTATGCTTAAAGTTAAGGAATAGGAATTAGGATAACATGAAAACAAGAAGCTCACTGTGGCTAGATGATCAAAATTTGGTTAATTACTTATTATTTTTGTGTAGTTAACTTTTGAGACAGTTTATGAATGTTTGTTATAGAAATAGATATGATAAAATTCTGAAGTGTTTGTAAGTGATCTATAATGTTTCTATGGAGAGAGTTTCTTTTAAAACTCAGGATAGGTCGGGCCATGGTGGCTTAGCAGGCAAAGTTCTCGCCTTCCATGCCCAAGATATGGGTTCGATTCCCGGTGCTTGCCTAGGCGAAAGCAAAAACAAAAAACTCAGGATAGCAAATGTGCCAAAGGATGGGTCCTAATCACAGTGGCCAAAGAGTTCCCTAGAATACTTGAAATATTCTTAAGACAAGGAACTCTCCAGTCAAATAGATTTTCAATTCAATGAGAACACATCCAATTTTAAGGAAAAGATATCTTGAGTCTAATAACAAGGTGGAAAGGCTTTCTTCTCTTTGCAAAGTTTCCAAAGACTAAAGCCTTCTCCCTTGTAGTATACATATGTATAGGACACACAGGCCCAAACTGTTTTGCTTAATTCCAGGCTTCAGGAAAAATATTACCAAGTTTAGTTAACCTTTTACCACTTCACATGTTCTGATAATGGTGTCCATGACATTCTTAGAAATTCTGCATCTAACAACTAAATCAACAAAGATGTTAATTCTTAAATAGTCATTTTCTTTCCTTTAAGTAATTCTGATTTTTAAAATTCCCATTTTTTTGAATATTCATTTAAAAAAATAATTATGTCTAGAATACTCCAGAAATCTCAAGGAATGATATTTATTGAGTGGAGTGAGTAATTTCCTACCTTCAAATAAAAAATGAACAAACAAATAAAAAAAATACAAAATGGTTTGAGCAGAATTTGAGGTAGTCAACAAAGTACAGGATTGACCTTAATATTTTATTTACATTAACTATATGCTAATGCTGAAGCCTGGGAAGAGAAGGAAAAATAATAGGCAAAAGATTTGTCAAAGTAAAATAATATCAAATTCTAAAGAAAGTAAGCCCAAAAGGACTGTCCTTTAACAAATGGAAGCTCGCTGACATAAAAGTATCTGACATTCTAGAGGAAACAAAAAAACACAATTTGGTAAGCTAGAAGAAGTCTAGAAAGATATAGGCAATTTCTCAGGATTTCGAACAATATTGATTGAAAGTCAAGGGGTGGTCACACTTGAGTTTCTTCTTTGGATTATTAAGTGCTTCTATATATGTGTAAGATAAGCAAATAAGCAAAGTATATTTGAGAGAAAAAATATATCTTGAAATTTCTCATCTGCTTCCTTAATACTCAAAATCATGAACATATAACTGATGGTTTTGTATTGTTTTAAGTGAAATCTACTTCTTAGGAATAATGTATCAACAAATTATTTTCCCATTTCTGTTTCTGGAGAGTCTAACGTTCAAAGGAAGTCAGCCTAATAGTACTGGTGTTGAGAACAAAGTGACTAACTTCTGAATCTCTGAATCTCTAATTATGTGTGTTGTGGCTGTGCATATGTGAGTGTGTGCATGTGATATGAAAGAGAGAGAGAAAGAAAGAAAAAGAGAGATTTTCCTCTATTTGGTAAACAGGAGATGGCAGCATCTGCCCATTATTTAAAGAATGAAGTCATTGAAGTATCTAGCACTAAAATCTCAAAATCTGTCATATGTACTTGCACAATGTTGTCTATTACTTTGCAATTTATTATAAAACATTGCATATTTAATGTGACAGGAATTAAAAGACATTATTTGCCTTTGTTCATTGATATGCAAAATTGTGAACAGCAAAAGATATTTTTATGAATTCAGATAATGAATTAAAGCATGTAGAAAGAAATAAAAACTAAAGGACTTATAAAGGCAAGTACTTTTAAGGAGACTACTCTTCATACATCATGTGAAATTACAAATTTGAACAGTAAAATTCTAATTGATTTACTACAATTAAAACCATGTTGCAATGTTTAGAAAACATTTAAACAATTAAATCTATGGATAGTAGTTGACAATAGGCAAAGAAAGAAAGTATGCAAAAAAAAATGGTAACACCTTTGACAACTAACATTTTTGCTGCAGTGTGTATAAATTAATGGGTATTCATAGGTGTGGAATATGTTGATAGTCTCCAAAATAATATGTCCTCACTTCTTCTTGATGTTGAAGTCATCTTTTAAAGAAACTAACAGTGCCAGTACCCCAAACTATTGTCCTCCTTTTCACTAGAATGCAGATGATTTTCTAAGAGCAGGGTAGACAGTAGGTAAGGTGGGAGATTTGTGAGAATAAATTTTCTTTTTAATAAAAGAGAAAGTTCTAGGAGGAGAAGACAGCTTTCTTCTCTTGTCTTGGTCATCCTTGTATGAGAACAAATCTGTGGAGCTTCCACAACTGTAGTGCAAACATGGGAGGGAGAAAGACAACACATTTCACAGGTACTCTGATCCAGAGATTTTATATTTTATTAGGTGCTTGAAAGGACTGGTATCTTTTGCTGGTCCAGCAAAAAATAAAAATTTGGGGCAGCTTTTTCAAAAAGCAGGAAAAAATTGCCATGAAAGATAATAGAACCTGGTTCCAGAGTCTTCACTCTTAACCATTAAACTAGTCAGCAAGCATTAGGGACAACCAATTCAATAGGCTGAGCTTTCGATCTTGGGGCTTGTCCTATGAAGCTTATTACTGCAGGTGAAAGACTAAGTCTATTGATGATTATGGCCAAGAGTCACTCGTAGAGAGCCTCTTTTGTTGCTCAGATGTGGTCTCTCTCTAAGACAACTTGGCAGGTGAACTCACTACCCTTCCCCCTATGTGGAGCATCACTCCCAGGGGTGAAAATCTTCTTGGCAGTGTAAGATGTGACTCCCAGGGATGAGCCCAGATCTGGCATCATCAGAATGAGCAAGCTTCTTGATCAATAGGGGGAAGAGAGAGATGAGACAAAATAAAATCTTAGTGGCTCAGAGATTTCAATTATATAGATATATAGATTTCATTATATAGATATCCCTTTCTGTTTTATGGTGCATTGAGTAGCTAGAGGGAAGTACCTGAAACTGTTAAACTGTGTTCCAGGAGCCTTGATTCTTGAAGATGACTGTATAACCATATAGCTTTTACAGTATGACTATGTGATTATGGAAATGTGTGTCTGATGCTCCTTTTATCCAGGGTATGGACAGATGAATAAAAGAAAATAAGGATTAAAAATAAATAAATTAAGGGGAAAAGAAAGGATAAAAATTGGGTAGATTGAAATACTACGGGTTAATGAGAAGGAGGGGTGAGTGGTATGGGATGTATGAGTTACTTTTTTTTTCTTTTTCTGGAGTGATGCAAATGTTCCAAAAATGATCATGGTGAAGAATACACAACTCTATGACGATATTTTGAGCCATTGATTGTGTAACATAGTTGGACTTTACATTTGTGAATATTTCTTAAAAATATTTTTAAATGATAATAAAATACAAATATTCTCTCTTTCTTTCATGGTCTGTACTTCGGCTTTATGTGGTGTTTTCTATTTGCATTTAATAGTATTCTAAGTAAAATAAATTATAAATTTAAACTGTTACTGGGACTTTTCCATTTTTACCAACTTTATATTGTTTAATTCCAGTTTTAATTACAAATAGAGGAACATTTAGCTTCCATGCAGAAACTCTGAATTTAGACTATTCATGTTTCACAGGTTCCATGCATAAGCATATACTTGCCAAAACAGTGAAAAGGTTGTACAAATCTAATTCAATTGTTTTTATTTCTCTTCTTAATAAGTAAATTCTACCAAAATTCTTCCCCTTCATCTTCTTTCAGAGTAAGAAAGCAATGAATGGAAAAGGAGTTATGGGTCAACCTATCTTTCTATTCTTTCTGTCATCAATTTCAGCATAATTGGTTGGCTAACATACAGAAATAATATGAGCAAGAAGGAATTTGATAGGTTTCCTAGTTATTCATGCTTCTTAGAACTTCATTGCCTTCTTTTTTGTGACTGAAGCAAGTGCTGGTATGAATGAAAATTGTGGTCTGTCAGGACTTACAGCACTCCACTTCACCGCAGAAGGACATGCTTCTTTGTACTTTTACCTCCACACACGGTATCTTCACTGGAGTTCTGTGTGAATGGGTAGCAAGGAATTGTAGACATGCCTATTGTATGTATCTCCATTGCTCACTTGAATATTCTCTTGCTCCACTGGACCTCACTTACAAAATACAAATTCCAATGTAAAATTATCAAGAATTGTAAATCAAGAATACTAACCCAAACCTTGGGTCCTTCTGAGTTTAAGCCCTATATGATTGTACAGGTCACACATCCATGAAACAAGCCTGCTGCTGAAAATTATCCTGAACTTAACTATGCTTAAGACTATGTTTAGGTGAGAAAAAATCAACCCTTCCTGTTTAAACCCTTTGTGGTGTAATGGATAAGCTCCATTCACCCTCCAGATTCAATATCTATCATCTCTAACCTTTCTAACCTTTTCAGTGCCCCAGAGCGCAAACTATCTACATAATAAATCATCTACAATTTCTCGTATTTAACATCCAGCTGGGTTTGGACAAAGAAAGACACTGAAAGTACACTGCAGAGTGTGAGAAGAAAGAGGTCAGGATCTATTACGCTGTTCCTTTATTACTTAAGAATATTTTATATTTTGAGAGTGCTATAATTTTCTGCTGAAGATACCAACTTCTGATAGGCAGACCTTGAATCTGGCACTGAATACTAACAATAGCTTCCGATTTACTCCATTAGGTCTAGAGGTCATAAATTCTTCCTGATATGTGATTCCTGGGTGCCTTCCAATCCCTATTCTGTTTCCTTAGCCCTGCCCACATATTTATAAATCATTCTCTCATTAACTCTTTCTAAACCTTATTTATGCAACCCCTTTGCTTTTAGGCTCCTTAATGATGCAGTTGAGGAGCTGAGGATACTACACTATTCATGAAGGCAAAAAGATCATAAATACTATAATAATCTTACGCAGGTACCATCAGTTCCCACTAGACAAAAACACATCAGAAACAAACCTCTGTTCAAACAGTTGGGTATATGAGCTCAATGCAGCAATGGCGATCACAGACCATATTAAATTGCGGGTCATTACACTAAGAGGTGTGATAAAAATTTGCAGAATTCAGGCTTGCCTTACATGATTTGGGGAATGGAAACAGGATTTGCTTTAGGTTATGTGCTGTCAGGAAGTGGGGGTAATATTAAGATTAGTTATTTTAATCCATCTAATGTAGAAAGTATTGAAAAAATAAAGTGAGTTTGGATTTTTTTCATTGAAGGAAGGAATTAGCCAACTGGGAGAAGAGGGTGTTTGGTATTTTGAGAAGTTTGAATAGTGTTTTCTTTTTCTTTGTCTGTGGTCTTAGTTTTTATTTCTCTTCATAGTCAAAGTGAGACTTTGTCTGATACTGGTATTCTTTGAGATTATTTGTGTTCAATATGAAAATACCAAAGTGTAGATGAGAGTCTAGTCAGGCAGCTCCTCACAAGAGGTTGTTCCCAAACCAATTTCCACTCAACATGTGACAGGAAAGTTAAAAAACAGCAACTACTTCACAATGGAATTATATATAGGAAATGCTAATCAATCTATACTATATTAAAGCAAATAATTTATCCAGGCATGCTCTATAAAAATTCTGGATTGAACGTGTACATATTAGAGAAATAAATAATATGAAAACTCACTGCAGAAGAATGTGAGTTAAATTTGCAAAAAAACAAGATTAAAAATATAATTTTAAAGACAATAGCAGTAAAACATATCCCCTGAAGTATCTTATATGATAATATTAGAACCTGAATATGAGCCCAAGTCTTCAAAGAGTGACAAAACAACAAATGAAATAGAACAGCATTTTCAGTGCAATTACAAATCAAAAGAAGGGCAGTGCGGTGGTGGCCAGAAGGCAGAATTCTCACATGCCATGCTGGGAGATCTGGGTTTGATTTGCAGTGCCTGTCCATGCAAAAAAAAAAAAGAACACAGAAGTCACCAATAAAAATCTAAACAAAGGCATTTAGAGGGTGTCTTCTATGTAGGACAAATTACAAAAGAGAATAAGAAAATTGAAGAAAAAAAGTGATATAGAGGAGACACCAATATTAGCCAGGATAACTAATCACATAGAAATATTATTATTCAATGAATAATGGAGGAACATATCTAAAGTGAAAAATAAAACAAAATTATATCATATAGTGTGCAAAGTTTTATAGAACTCTTACCACAAAGGCATATCCTGGTGAACATTGTAGAATGTATTTGATGAACAAACTCAGAAAATGTCACAAGGAAAATGCCTACCAACTATAGGATAGATAGTGACAAGCAATGTCAGAAAAATGTTGCTACATTCAAAAGACAGTGAAACACTTCCCAAAAGGAAAATGTGATCAAACTATATTATATAGTTAACTTGTCATTAAATTACAAATATAAGAGAAACAATTTCTCAAATGTGAAATAACTGAAGAAATATTCCCATATTAGAAACTTTGAGTAACATTAATTACTACCAATAAAAATACTGACCCACTCTTTAATCAATATACTGTCAAGGAAGCCCAGGTACTGTTCTAGATCCCCGGGATACAGTGATAGACTAAACAGACAAAAATCTCTTCCCTATTTAAAAGAGATCTAAATAATAGAAAAATCATAATAATATTAATATAGATTTTTTATTAAAATTTGGAGAATTTTATCTCAGTAAATCATGCATTGAATGTTCAGTGTTTAGGGATATAGAACTGTATTAGTAAAATGAGAGTTCTTGTATCTTACATTCTAATGAGAAAAGCAAAAAATGAACTAAATTATTTCAGAATGAAATTGTCATAAAATAAATATTGGAATATGTTCTAGAGTAATTGGGTGGAATAAAATATTAAACAGGTATGCAACTAAAATTATCACTTGCTGCTTATTAATTTTCTTCTTCTCTGAAATAGTATAATTGCTAGATATATGCATGTGGAAAGCACCAATTTCTAGGAGATATCGTCAAGAGTTAGCCCATTCATGCACTTGGCCATCTTAATTTTTTCCTCAATTAACTGCCTGCCATACTGATGCCAATAACTTGAACAATTTAAATGAGGGCTATATCCCAACAATGCAGAACAGAAAGATGAATGAAGCCTGGGATTTTGAGGACTTTGTGGTTCATAGTACATTCCAGCTCAGAACTGCTTACTCCAGATATCACTTCACTGAGACACAAATAAGTAATAAGTTTAAACCATTGTATAGTTGTGCTTTCTGTCTTTGCTGCTGTACCTAATCATGTCTGCAGCAGGGATTCACACACAGCCTTTTGGATTCACATACAGCCTTTGTGCAAAAATAATCTATGGGCTGATATTTGGCTAATAAGAATAAAGAAAAGTGAATTCAAGGGCTCTGAGGTTGGAATGCTTTGGGAATTGTTGAAAAATAAGTAGCAAGAAGGACTTCTGGTTAGGACATAATGAATAAAGAATAAAGTTTATAAAGGTAGGCAGAGATCAGGGAACTTGGCATTCTAGGTCAAAATACATTTTATTCTTGATGAAATGTGAAGCCAGGTGAGGATTATAACCAAGGAAATGGCATGATTAAATTATCTTACTGTTGTCTAAAGAATAATTTGGAAGCGTAAGAGTACACAATGACCATTGCAGTTGTGTAGGAAAGAGATAAGGGTGAATTGAAGTATTTCTAAATTATTTAAATATAACAACTGCATTTAACATTCCTCTACCAAACCAAGACCTTTCCTTTCTAGTTGCTTCACAGTTGTTCCACTGGTAATCGGTGGTCTTTTTCTGGTATCATAAAGCCATAAAATATTAAAATCTGAAAGATAGTCATAATAATTTTTTCAATGTCTAAGTCTGCTATCTATCACTTGAGTCATTTGTGTATCAGTTTCAAATGATAGATTTCTTCTTCATCATGGCTTGCTTTTTATGCTGCTTTATATACCTGGTAATTTTTCATTGACTGTTGTATATTGCGAAAATTATCTTCCTTAGTGCTGTACATGTCACTGAGCTTTTATCTGGGATGCAGTTAAGTTGCTTAAAATCAGTTTGGTATTTTCAGGTAATGCTAGAAAGCTCTGTTAGAAGAGATGACAGCAGCATTTAGTCTAGGATTAATTTTCTCCACCACTGGGAATATTTCTTAGTATTCTAATCAAAACCCCATAAATTTTGAGGTTTTTCTACTTTGGCTATTGAAAACAGTAATGTTCTCAATCCTATGTGAGTTTCAACAATCATTCCCTCTAATCTTTTCATGGGGTTTGTTTCTAGATTTGGGTAATTTCCTCACACACATGCACTGACTTATGTCCAACATAATACTCAGAATGGAACCTCTAAACTTCTCTAGATTTTTTTCATTGCATTTTTCTACTCTTCTGTAGTCTTTCCTATGAGCATTAGCTTCCTTGGCTTCCTTGGACTGCTAGTTTCGTTTCACCATGCCAAGAAGACTTCTGGAGATTTCTTACATACCACATCCTCTCCTGAGGTTTACAGGCCTTCTCCAGGCAATGAACAGAAGCAATCATTGGACTTCCTTTGTCTGTGTCTTCTGTCTCATGTATCAATGTCCTTCATTGCCTAATTATCAATCATTCCAATCATGATTCCAACTATGAGTAATTTGTACATATATTTTGTTCATTTTTTTATCACATGGAAGCTACATCTAATTCTTCATACTCCAATTTGGCAAGAAGAAACCACATAGTTATAATCTTTTAACTAAGCATAACTGGTATATGGTAGAAGCTCTCATTGACATGAAAATGAAGAAGAGGGAGAAAGGACAGACAAAAGAAAATCTTTTTATTACTAGTACCAGATTCTTGATATCTGATGGTTGTAGACACTTTTCATTCTAACTTCGGGGATTTTAGCAAGTAAATAGAAGCATGGTATTGCACTTTCATTATGCTTCCTTTCTATATCTCTCCATTTTTAACAGCCTTTTCTAGGTTGGAAAAAAATCATTGTCTACACTCTGTAGACAACTTAATAAAACAAATAACTGCTTCTATCCACAACTTTATGATTAGAATGTGATTGTTTTAGTCTGCCAAAGCTGCCAGAATGCAACACACAAGAGATGGACTGGGTTTCAATAAAAGGGGATTTATTTAGTTAAAAATGTGCCGTTCTACAGAGGAAAGGCAGACAACTGTCATCTGAGGTTCTCTCTTACACAGGAAGGCACAAGGCAATCTCTGCTGGCCTTCTATCCAGGCATTCTGCGTTCCAACAGCTTTCCTCAGGGTGATTCCTTTCTACATCTCCAAAGATCTCAACTGAGCTCTGACTGTTGAGATGAGGTATGATAAGCTGCTTCGGCTGTGCTGTGCTGAGCTCTCTCACTTAAGCATCCAGGCAATCAAACTAAACATCACTCATTGCAGGAGGCACTCCCCCTAGCCGACCACAGATGCAATCAGTGACAGATGAACTTTACATGCCAATGGCTCATGTCCACAGCAACAGAACTAGGCACCTTCACCCGGCAAAGTTGACACCTGAACCTAACTACCACATGTTCACCTTTAGTTCCTGGACCCATGGATCCTGGCTATGGGAGAAACAGTACCATACAGTGGATGCTGATTCAGAGTATACACAGCTTCCTGGAGAACATTATACCAGCCCTGCAAAGCATTGCTACCTATTTGGCACAATAACTGAGTTTTCAAAAGGCCATTCCACCATTCTATCAATTCAGCTGCTTCTGGATGATGGGGAACATGATAAGACCAGAGAATTCCATGAACAAGTGTCCATTCCTGTACTTCATTTGTTGCGAAGTGTGTTCTTTGATCAGAAGCAATGCTGTGTGGAACATCATGATGATGGATAAGGCATTCTGTAAGTCCACAGATGGTAGTTTTGACAGAAGTCTTGCATGCAGGGAAAACAAACCCATATCCAGAATATGTGTTTATTTCAGTTAGAAAAGATTGCTGTTCCTTCCATGAAGTGAGTGTCCTGTGAAATCAACCTGCCACCATGTATTTGGCTGGTCACCTCAGGGTATGGTGCTATTTTGGGGGCTGAGTTTGGTTCTAGGCTGCTGACAGATTGAGCACTAAGCAGTGGCTGTAACCAGATCAGCCTTGGTGAGTGGGAGTCCATGCTGCTGAACCCATGCATAACCTCCATTCCTACCACCATGACCACTTTGTTCATGAGCCCATTGGGCAATGACAGTGGTTGCTGGAGAAAGGGGCTGACTGGTATCCACAGAACGGTCATCTTATCCACTTGATTATTAAATCTCCTTCTGCTGAAGTCACTCTCTGGTGCACATTCACATGGGACATGAATATCTTCATGTTTTTAGACCACTCAGAAAGGTCTGTCCACATACCCTCTTCCCCAGACCTCTTTGTCACCAATTTTCCAATTATGGTCCTTCCAAGTCCCTGACCATCCAGCCAAACCATTAGCAACAGCCCATGAGTCAGTACACAAATGCACCTCTGGCCAGATTTCCTTCCAAGCAAAATGAGCAACCTAGTGCACTGCATGAAGTTCTGTCCACTGGGAGTATTTGCCCTCACCACTGTCCTTCAGGGACACCCCAGAAAGGGGTTGTAATGCTGTAGCTGTCCACTTTCGGGTGGCACCTGCATATAGTGTTGAACCATCTGTAAACCAGGCCCGAGTTTTCTCTTCCTCAGTCAATTCACTGTAAGAAACTCCCCAAGAAACCGTAGCTCTGGTCTGAGAAAGAGAAGGTAATGTTGTAGGAGTGGAGAGCATAGGCATTTGAACTACTTCCTCATGTAACTTATTTGTGCCTTCAGGACATGCTCTGGCCCTATCTTATATATATATCATTTCAATTTTATGATGGAGTGCTGCTTTGCACATTCAAGTTTATGGCTTGGTGGGTCAAACAACACCAGCTCATGATAGGCAACTCAGGTCTCATGATAACTTGGTGGCCCATGTCTCTACTAAGGCCCAGTAGCAGGCCAAAAGCTATTTCTCAAAAGGAGAGTAGTTATCTACAGCAGATGGTAAGATTTTGCTCCAAAATCTTAATGTTCTTCCTTGTAATTCTCATATAGGGGCCTGTCAAAAGCTCCAGACAGCAGCTCTTCTTGCCACTGACACTTCCAGCACCATTGGATCAGCTGGGTCATATGATTCAAGTGGCAGAGCAGCTTGTGCAGCAGCCTGGACCTGTCTCAGAGCCTCCTCTTGTTCAAATTCCCACTCAAAATTATTTGCTTTTCTGGTCACTCAGTAGATGGGACAGTGTAGCACACCCAAATGGGGAATATGTGTTGCCAAATCCAAAGATGCCAACTAAGCATTGTTCCTCTTTTTAGTCTTTGGAGGGGCCAGATGCAGCAGCTCATCCTTCACTTTAGAAGGGATATCTCAACATGCCCCACACCACTGGATAACAAGAAATTTCACAGAGGTAGAAGATTCCTATATGCTGTTGGATTTATGTCCCATCCTCTGATGTACAAATGCATTACCAACAAGTTTAGAGTAATTGTACTTCTTGCTCACTAGGTCCAATCTACATAATATCATCAGTATAATGGACCAGTGTGATGTCTTGTGGGCAGGAGAAATGGGCAAGTTCTTTGTAGACAAGATGATAACATAGGGCTGGAGAGTTGCTATAACCTTGAAGTAGAGAGAGTGAAAGTATATTGCTGATCTTGCCAGCTGAAAACAAACTGTTTCTGGTGTCCTTACTAACAGCTATTGAGAAAAAAACCCTTGCCAGATAAATATTTACATACCAGGTGCCAGGAGATGTATTGATTTGCTCAAGCAATGATACCACATCCAGAACAGCAGCTGCAATAGGAGTTACCACCTGGGTGAATTTACAATAATCCACTCTCATCCTCCAATACCATTTGTCTTCTGCACAGCTCACATAGGAGAATTGAATGGGGATATGGTGGGAATCATCACCCCTGCATCCTTCAAGTCTTTAAGAGTAGCAGTAATCTGCAATCCCTCCAGGAATCTGGTATTGCTTCTGATTTACTTTTGCTAGGTAGGGGCAGTTCTATTGGCTTGCACTTGGCCTCTCCCACCATAATAACCCTCACTTCAAGAGTTAGAGAATCAATGTGGGAATTTAACAATTGGGGAAATAACTACAGAATGGGTTTGGGGGTCCACTGGACCCACTGTAGGATGGGCCTGAGTTAAAACTACATTGAACATCTGACCTCCATAAGCCCCTATTCTGACTGGTGGACTAGAGTGACATTTTTGGTCCCCTGGAATTAATGTCACTTATGAACCAGTGTCTAATAATCCCCCAAATATCTGATCATTTCCTTTTCCCCATTGCACAGTTACCCTGGTATAAGGCCATCATTTTCCTTGGGGAAGGCTTGAAGGAAGATTAACAGTATAGGTTTGTTGCAGTATAACAGAGTTTTCCTTCAAAGGCACCTGGCCTCCCCTTCATTCAACGGGCTCTAGGTCTGAAAAATGTCTCAAGTCTGGAAAATGATTAAGGGGCCATGACTCTGTGTTTTTGTAATTCAAGTTAGAATCCTGTTCACTTGACCTAAAACTCTTTTGTTTATCGAGCTCAAACAAGAATTTAGTAGACTGCTCATCAATTATATTAATAGGCACCCCAAGATCTACTAGCCAATGCCCAAGTTTCCGTGAGTCAGATTATTTTGACTCCTGCTTCGAGTCTGCTGTCCATTGGCGCCTGAACAGGGACCCTCTACACTTCCGTCACTGACTGGACACTGGAGATCCTAGGACCTCTCTTCTGAACCAAGGTAAGCCTACTAGACTCTCCTGCTAAATAAACGCAGTCCTAGGTTCTACAAGCAGTGAGTAGTCCCCTCTAAATTCTAGTATGGGTCAATCTCTCTCTAAAGGCCAGGTCCCCCAGGTGCGCGCCCTAGCCGCACTCTTAGATAACAGTTAGAGGAGCGGCTTTTGCCCCTACAGGACTATGGCGGAGAGCCTCAGGGCGGAAAAACTAACTCCACCCTTCCACCTTCTTCCCCATCCTCCAGACCGGAAAAGGGCCGCAGCCGTCCTGCCCCCCTCCCTACCCTCTGCCCCTCCCCCCTACCCTCTGCCCCTCCCCCGGCTGCCTGTCCTCCTTCCCTTAGCAACACCAACCCCTTCTTCCCGGAAGCGCAGCCGCCATTTTACGCACCCCCGCCACCATCTTACACAGGGCCGTGCACAGAGCTATCGTCATCTCGTTCACCCCGGCCGCCCTGTTGCAATCCCACAGGCGGCAACCCCCCCTCGGGTCCAGGGCAGCTCTGGCCCCCAGTCCGACCACTGCCGCCGACACAGGCAGCGCTCTTCCCCATTAATCTCACCCCATCCCCGCAGTGCCCATTCCCGTGAGTTCCCCACAGTGAAGAAGATATAAAGCGACTGCGCAAAGCAGTCAAAGAGGATGGGCTTACAGGTCCCTACGCTACCCAGCAACAGTTGCTCCAAAAGATTGGAGCCTCTTCAAAAGAATCCTACTTGCCATAATTTTCCTGTGCATCATCGCGTGTTTTACCCTGCTCATTTCCTTCCTCTAGGTGCTAACCTGCTTATTATTTTCAGTAAAAATGTTCTCCCTAGCACGCCCCTCCGGAATTCCCACCTGGCAACTCCTCCCTGTAACACTTCTAATTTTCTCCACAGCCACTTCTGCAAAACCTCCTGAAAGCGAAGTGTGGGCCGCAGTCCAATATCCCCCCGGATTACTGTTGCTCACCCCCGATACCCCCACATTCCCACAACTTTTTGTTGATACCTTAATACCTCTTTCTCAGTAGTTTTCATAGTGCTTCAACCTAAATTCCTTTGGATCCCAATCAACGCGACCAGGTGGGTCGCCCCCCAGATACCCTTGGACAGCGCCACCGCTCAGCTTAGCCAACGTGCAAAACGAGACTTCGGCATCACCGCCGCCATCTCTGCAGCCATCATCGCCTCCGTTGCAGCTTCGGTCACGACAGCCGTCGCGCTCACCCAGACCTCCACCTCCGCTTCTGTCATAAATAACCTTACCAGTTCCACCGCCTCGGCCCTGTCCTTACAGGCAAGACTCAATTCCCTAACCCACCAAGCCCTGTTTATGAAGTAGCCACCGCCATGGACGCTACCCTTTCTCTCATCTCTGTGTCACCCCTGTACTTGTCAACACCTCTCATCCTCGCCTCACCCTACGCGATTAGATGTTTTCTGCTTACAATGACTCATTCTGGAACTATACTCATAACCTTCAAACTCAAATCCTAGCTATAGAAAATTTATCTGTACCTAAACTTTCTAGCTCTCTCCTTTCGGACCTCCTCCATAAATTCTCTTCCCTTTTCCAACCTTCCAGCCTTATCTTCTACAGTGTCCTCCTACTAATTTTAATTGTTATCCTTTTCTTACTTAAATGCCTCTTTTCAAAAATCTCTCGTCACAAATGAAATACGAAACTCTTAGCTCTTGCCACGCTAGAGCTCCAAAATCCCTTTGCCAACGCGGACAACCATCGGCAGGCTCAGGTATGGCTCGCTAGTGTTGCTCACCCCCAGGACTGATCACCCTGAAGTTAGTGTCGCTCTCAAGACTGGCCATCTTGTGCAGTCGGCACTGCGCTACTGCGGCTCTAGCCTTGCCTGCCTATGCCTGCGCCACTCCCTGCCTCTCTCCATTCCCCTACGGGGGCTGCACGTCACCAGAGTACGTGCATCTGGGGCCGCCGCACGGCTACCAAATGGGTACCGCTAGGTGCGACACAAAGTAGTCGCAGAAGAGGGCCACTCTAACAGGCCTCCTCTGGCTCTTCTGGGGCACATAAGATTTGCATAAGGGTCGGCTCAGCACATACCCTTCCCCTGAAATTCTGAGCCTCACGTGCAAGGGGAATCTCATCCCTACCCCTCCCAGCAAAGGTTCATGCCCGCCACTTGTCACACAAGTGTGTTCTTTAAAAGAAAAAGGAGAGGAATTGTGGCATATTTATGGGAATTGGAACCTAGCCGTCTTTAAAAATTTAAACAGTACTTTTCTTAACATTCTCTCCATACCTGCAATCTAACTTACTGTCCTCCCCCTCTCTTGTCGTAAACCGCCCATTTCTGTAGCCCACCACAAAACCACACCCTTCCTGTTATGTTCTACACTTCCCTATTCCTAACTTCTGCCCTAAGCCTAGCAACTGCTTCTTAGCTTGTGTGATTGGCTACCCTCCCCTGACGTACATGCCCCGACTCCACCCCTCCTCCAAACTGTATATAACCTGAGCTCACCAAGCGTCAGGGTCCTTTTTAGCCCTTGAGCCCCTGAGCACATGAGTCTTTGCTATGTAACAATAAAGTAGCAGTGCGCAACAATTGACCTCCGGCTCAAGTCTTTTTAAGACCCTTGGCGGGGAACCCTGCCGAGCATCGGCTCACCTTAGTCCACTTATCCGGACCCAGAACCCCCTCACCCCCACCCGGTGAAACGTCCCAACACCCTGACGCCATGAGGCAGGAGGCCCAAGAGCCGTAGCGCCCTCTTTAGCCCCTGCGACATCACCGCGGCACATTATGATAGCCACTCCACCTTGTTTTTGTTGATTAAGTGCTGCCACCTGGCTTCTGCCAATCCTGGATCTGGTCATCCCCATTGTGTTCAAGGATTCCTACTCAGTGACAGCAATTTCCACAGCAATATCTGGCCTATAGAGAAGGGCTACTACAGAGCTCTTCAGGGATGATACAGCTCATTTCACAAATTTATTTCTCAAAGTTCTGGTAAAAGGTGCATCCTCTGGACATTCCTGGATCATGTGAGCAGGCTTTCCTTGATAAATCCACTCTAACATTCCAATCTAAGCCTCTGAATCCCCTCATATACATTGTACCAGGGCAGTTCTGGCATTTCAACTCAGGTAATGTCGAACACCTTTTAATCCATGTTTCAGCCAACCATCTAAACTGTTCATGTTTTTTCTAACGACTCGAGCACTATAACATTGAATGTAGAATCTCTGCTCAGTGGGCCCATATCAATAAATTCAGCCTGATCCAGCCTTATATTCCTCCCACCATTATCCTGCACCCTTAAAATCCACTGTCGCACATATTCCCCTGATTTCTGTCTATATAAACTGGAAAACTCATGCAGTTCTTTTAGAGTTAAATGTACCTCCTCATGGGTGATACTTTGTACCTCATCTTTCGGGGCCTGTTGGGACTTTAGTCTAGTTATAGGTCTGGAAGAAATGGGGTGCTAAGAGTGGGTCACATAAAGAATTAGAAGTGTCTTTCATGCCATTTGCTTCAGGGCATTCATTTGCAGTTTCATCTGGTGAAACATGATTAATCACTATAGGTGCAGGTTGGGTGGCCACTGCTCAGGACAAGCTGGAGGTGGGGTGACTATGTCCTCATGGCAGACTATTATAGGGTTATCTAGAGAAGACTCAGCATGACCTACGGTTTCAACCTCTCCACCAACATCATTTTCAATCTATATGTTGCCATCTCATTTTTCAGGTTCCACTCCTTCCCAATCAATGCCCTCAGTTTAATGGCAGAAACCATACAAGATTGAGATTTCACTTTAAGTTGTAAAGTTGTTACTCTAACAATTAGATTCTGAGTCTGATTTTCAGAAATCTCAAGTCTGTGACTACAGGAAATAAGATTTTCCTCAGGGCATGCATAGAAACATTTACATCTGTCATATGGAACATAAACTTCTTATCTGACGCATAAATCCCATCCCTTTCACTCATCAATGTATACAGTATATCTAACAACAACCAGCCACATCTCCACACTTCCTGTTTCCACAAAACTCTGTAAAAGTGTCAGAAACATTATCTCTCAGAGCCTGGTTTCATACAAGGGAAGCATTAAAAGAATTCAATCGTGATATTTGACTATCTCTTTTGCCAACTCACCATGTGGATTAGCAATGCCATTCTGATTATGAGAAACATATATCTTAGTGTATATGAATCTGGTCAGAGTAGAAAACAAACCACAAAAACCCATTTTTAAGATTCTATTTCTTAAGAACCACCCCACTTTTGGTACCAAGCTGTATTAGTAGAGTTCTCTAGAGATACAGAATCAATAGGAAATATCCTTAGATATAAAATTTATAAAAGTGTCTCACATAACCATGCGAACATAGAGTCCAAGGTCTGTAAAACAGGCTGCAAGCTGGTAACTCTGATGAAGGTCTGCAATGAACTCCATAGGAGAGGCTTGCTGGCTGAAGAAGGAAGAAAAACTGTCACTTCTGAATCCTCCTTAAAAGCCTTGCAGTGATTAGATTGTCACTCATTGCAGAAGACACTCCCCTTAGCTGGTTGCACATGCAATCAGCTGTGGATGCATCTGATGTAATCATGATTAAAGCCCTTGAAATGTCCTCATAGCAACAGATAGGCCAGCACTTGCCTGACCAGACAAATGGGCACCACCACCTGGCCAAGTTAACAGATGAACCTGACCATGACGGTGATTTCATGGATATTTTGTGAGACTTTAAGAAGGCAAACAAAATTTTGAACAACATACAATTGCCATATTCTCGTCATAGGACATATTTGGATGTCTGCCCTTCTAAGAACCAACTATAGGATATTAATATGATTTGTTTGCATTGATATGAAATTATCCTATATTCTTTGAAAACTAAATATCACTCATGTAATATCCAGTGACTTTAAAGGCAATTTTTTTTTGTTGCTTGCTTTCTCCATAGTCATTATTCCCTTTCATTTCATGTTTTAATATTTGCATTATTACCACTCCTTTCACTAACTATTTACCCCAAAGCTTGTATTTTTCTTTAAAACTGTATATTTTGTGCTGCAGCTATTAGTACAGTGAACTTAGTAAGATTTCAGATTACAGTACCCCAAAGTTTGTATTTTTCTTTAAAACTGTATATTTTGTGCTGCAGTTATTAGTACGGTGAACTTTACTAAGATTCCAGATAAGAATCCTAGGAGTGATTCTTATTGTTTGCTCAGTTAGTTAATTTAAACTTAGAGAAAATAGTAGCTTAGACTAATTTAATTGATTAGACTGAATGTAATTATAATTGATAAAATTTATTTGAACAACACAAAGGAAGGAATTCAAAGACATATATTGGCAAATGTTTAAGTGAATTTTTCCCATGTAACTCTCTCATGCATCAGCAAGCTTCACCCAAAAAAACATCTTTCTCCAAGGTACTAAAAATATACTGGTAAGAGAAACAAATAATCTTTTAAATATAAAATCAGGCAATTCATTGCCTTTAAAATCAGTGGATATTCCATGAGTGATCTTTTGCTCTCAGAGAATATAGAATAATTTCATGTCAATGCAAAAAATCATATAAATAGCCTATAGCTGTCATTTGTGGAAGGCAAGATAAAAGTTCTTAGCATTGACATGAATTTTCAGTGTTGTTCAAATGGTAGAATTATAGACAGTAATAGCCAACAGGCAGCAGTAAAGCATTAGCAGCAAAGGAGATTTAGGGAAATTAAAGAGTGGCTAACTAATAACTGGGTTTCTAAGAAAAATATACATGAACTTACCAGAAATAATCTTATTTATCATTATAACTAAAATAGCTTAAATATAAAATTCAAAAATGTAGTACAGACAAATATTAGTCTGTTTTCTCAATCTGTTTCCAGGTGAGCTGTTTCGTAGATTATTGCTTCTTCTTAGGTTCTTGACTTAATGGGAAGTAGTAATTTGCTTAGAGATCTACCCCCTTCCACCTGTCATTACTTCTAGATGTATAAACAGACTCAAACATTTAGAAGGCCCTGAAAGTCAAGTGTAACCTAGAACATAATCCTGTACACACTGAAAGAATTACTAGATTTTTTTACAAACTGAAGAATACTAGTATGTTAAGGTATGTACTAGGATGAAAACTAGGGTAGAAGGAATATAATACTGAATTACTACAAATTTATTGTACGTTTGTCCTCACTAAAAATTCTCAACCCAACATTGTCCCTCATTACATTAAGGTGAAATGCTTGAATTAGCTCAGCATGTTATAGAGAAAAGTATCTATTGGCTGGATGAATTTATATGTACGTCCTATTCAGCCACCCTAAATGAGGCTCCAGAAGATAAACCTTAATAAAGATTTTGGAAAAACATTGTTACAAGATCACTGAATCCT
Organism: Tamandua tetradactyla; assembly: GCF_023851605.1. Classification (NCBI taxonomy): domain Eukaryota; kingdom Metazoa; phylum Chordata; class Mammalia; order Pilosa; family Myrmecophagidae; genus Tamandua; species Tamandua tetradactyla. Next base: position 81,373,807 of record NC_135336.1, on the reverse strand, counting down.
TAAATACTCTGGTGTAGTTGTCTCTGAAGTCCAGAAATAAGTGAGAGATGGTGGAAGCCATATGGGTTCCTTGAATGCAATAGGGATGATGGAATGCCAGAATGCCAGTGGAGAATTAGTAATAATTTAGAGTAAGTGACAAGGTGGACTTGATTGGCATAATGTGGAGTAGGGAAAAAGCACTAATCGGAATGAATTTACCCAGAGAGATCTTCTGTGATGGATAATTTATCATGATGTCCCTAAGAATGAAATAGATGTTTTGCCTATTAAATTGTATTTGATTTCTATAAGTGAAAAAAAAAAAAATCTAGGTTTGACAAATGCAGTAGAACAGGTTAAAGGTCATGGCCCTTACAAAATTTTCAAAAATGAGTGAAGTCAGAACCTAGAATCCCTTGAATGAATGAGAGACTAGGTCTTCTTGATAAAGAACTCTATATTCCCAAAATCTATACATAATATTCATTCTGGTTCTCCCCCAAAGGAAACATGGTTATTTATTAAGGCAACTGGAGAAAGGGAACTACTATTAATTTGAGTCCTTGGAAAGTAGTTGTGAAATGACTAATTACTGGAAATACAACACATTACTGAGACCAACTGGGCAATGTAGGAATGTATGAAAGTCAGATAATTAATTAAATTGGGAATCAAGGTCATCTTACAGTGAGCCCTGGATGGACCTGTATATCCATCCCATAATTACTCCCCCAGTTCCAAACTATATAACTAGAATAGAAATATTCAGCTACTGACAGATTCTTGTTTTGTTTACCTGTGAAATGATTTACAGTAAAATAAGAAAGACCAAGTAAAATCTCTATTTTTTCAAAGAAATGGAAGAACAGTGATAGTTAGCCTCCTGCCTCATTTCAAATCAAGCTATTTATTTGGCCTAGATGGAATACAGGGTGGTACTGGATAGTATAAATGGTTTAGTCATAAATATGATCAGGTATTGATTCCTATTGTAGTTCCTATTTGGAACGTTTTCAGTTTTGCTTTTGTTTTATGAAGCAAATATCTAAAGGGCTAGATACCTTAGATGTAACTATTGTACATACAAACTCATTTATTTTCTATTCCTGTTAATAAAGACTAACAGAAATCATTTGCTTTCATTTGAGCAGGACAGTAATTCATAGTCTTCCAATCTCAGGAGTATATAAATACCCTATACATTTGCTATGGTCTAGGCCATAGGAACATTGGTTATCTTACCATTCCATGGAACATCATTTTGGTCCACTAATGAATGATGTCATGCTGGTAAAAAGAGAAATCAGAAATAACCCAAACATGTTAACAAGGGTCATATTTGTCATTGTGTAGGAAGTAACCTCAATAAAAATTCAGGAATTTTCCCACCTTGTGACATGTCTATGGGTCTGGTATTCTAAAACATATCAATGTATTGCTCTCCAAATAAAAGACAAATTGTTACAATTGACCATGTCTAGCACTGGAGAAGTTGAACAGCAATAGTTACCATCCTTGGAATTCAGATGAAACATATCTTAATCCGTTTACTCTGTAACTTGAAAGTTTTGGTTAGGACCCAAGCTCTCCAACAGGTCTAGACTTCCATACTATCTACTAACTAGTAGTAGTAGTAGTTATATCCAGTAGTTCTTAAGTTTTTTGACAGCTAAGTAGACTGATGATGCCTTTGATGATCCTCTATAGGTGAATTATACTGCAGAATTACGTAATTTTGTAATAAAGTTATGACAGTGTCTGCAGGAAACCATTTTTATTTCAAGAAACAGTTGTTTCCTATTAGAAGCACACTAGAAGAACACCGAATGCTTGAATATGTGTTAGGAAGCTAACATACAAACTGAGATACTTAACATTAACTAGGTATTAATATGCCTTCCTATACGAGGCAATAATCTCACATCAAGCTTTATCAGGTATTCATGACCTAAATATGTCGGGTAAGTAACAGGCCTTAAATCCTGCTGCATATGCCTACTATATCAATAGACTTGAGGGGAATTCTCAATTGCCAGTTAATTCAGTAAAAAATGAGGGCAGATTTTCAGGTGTATTGTACCATTTGAAAGGGAATTGCTGCTACTTTATATTTCTGCTTGGCAGTGGCCTTGAAGTACAGTGGTGAAGGGAAATTCTTCCAGGAGCATAAATTCATCTCACCTAGAACAAGGGAAGGCAAGGAATGTGGATCTACATTGATTTATAGGCTGTAGCTAACAATTTGATTAAATGGTCAGGGACTTGAAAGAAACACTTGGGAAATTGATGAAAGGACTACTCCATATGGGCATAGAGTTGAAGATATTTCTGTTCCATTAAATGGAGGAGAATTCAATCGATGGTTGTAACCATTTCAGAAGAAACTCTCAATTATCAGTTGGGTAAAATAATCCATTAGGCAGATAGTCAGGCTATTTTCAACACCCCTCTCCTAGTATAATAGACATGTTAGGCAACATGGCCATAGAGATACAAATTACAGTTCATGAAGTTAGCAAATTGGACTTCCATTTTTCAAGTTGATATGGTTGTATCCAGGTTTTTTATGACCTTTGAAATTATTAATTTATTTATTATTTTAATACAGTTTTATTAAGATATATTCACACACCATGCAAACCATCCAAAGAATATAATGACTGGCTCACTGTGATCAGTTTTAAAATATTTTCATTACTCCAGAAAAGAAATAAAAACAGAAAAGAAAACTCAAATCCTCCTATTTCCCCTTTCTTCTATTTTGACCCATAGAATTTGGTTACTACATTTATTACTGTTTATGAAAGAGTATTGAAATATTGCTATTAATTATAGCCCACAGTTTGCAATGCATTAATTTTTCTCATAAACCCCTCTATTATTAGCTCCTTGCAATAGTATTATACACTTGTTCTAGATAATGAAAGAACATTTTTGTTTTTGTATAGTTTATTGCAGGCATTCTCCACCACAAGATTCACTGTTATACATTTCCGTGTTTTAATCTCCAAGGGTCCTTCTTGCGACATACATGACTCTAAGCTGCTTCTTTCTACCACATTCACACACCATTCAGAACTGTTAATTATTCTCACAATAACATGCTACTCTTACCTATGTCTATTTCCAAATGTTTTAATTCAATCTAGTTAAACATTTTGCACATATTAAGCAGTTGCCCCTGTTTCTTTAGCCTCATTCTATATTCTGGAAAACTATAATCTGTATTTTATGTCTATGAGTTTACATATTATAATTAGCTCACATCAGTGAGATTATACAATATTTGTTCTTTGGTGTCTGACTTATTTCACTTATGTTCACCCATGTTGTTGGGTACTTCTGGACTTCATTCCTTCTCACTGCTGAATAATATACCATCATATGTGTATATCACATTTTGTTTACCCATTTGTCTATTGATGGATACTTGTGTTGTTTCCTTCTTTTTTAAATTGTGAAAAATGCCTCTGTGAATATTGGTGCACAGATATTGGTTTGTCTCCTTGCTTTCAGATCTTCTGGGTCTATCCCACGTAGCAGGACTGATGGATAGTAAGGCAACTCTTATACTTAGCTTCCTGTGGAACTGCCAAACCCTCCTCCACAGTGGCAGTACTATTTTACATTACCATAAGCAGTAAATAAGCATTCCAATTTCTCCACATCCTCTCCAACTCTTAGTAGGTGTGAGATAATATCTCATTGTGGCTTTGATTTGCATATGCTAATAGCTAGTGATACTGAGCATTTTTTCATGTGCTGTTTAATCATCTGTATCTCCTCTTTGGAAAAAAAAATCTACTCATGTCATCTGTCAACTTTTTAGTTGGGTTGGTTCTCTTTTTATTGTTAACCTGTAGATTTTTTTTTTGATATCAAAACCTTATCAGATATGTGGCTTCCAAATATTTTCTCCCATTGAGTCAGTTGCTTTTACACTCTTTTGACAAAGTTCTTTGAACCACTGAAGTATTGCATTCTGAGAAATTCCCATTTGCCTATTTTTTTCCCTTTCATTGCCTTGTGCTTTGTATGTAAAGTGGCACTCATCACTACATTTTGGAGGTGTTTCTGTATATTTTCTTCTAGGAATTTTATGGTATTCATCCTTTTATTTATGTCTTTAAGGCATTTTGAATTAATTTTTGTATAGGGTGTGAGATGAGTCCTCTTTCATTCTTTGGTTATGCATATCCAGTTTTCCCAAGATCATTTATTGAAGAGACTGTTCTGTTGCAGTTGAGTAGGCTTGGAGCCTTGTCAAATATTAATTGACTATATATCTGAGGATCTATTTTTGAACTCTCAGTTTGATTCCATTGATCAATATGTCTATCTTCATGCAAGTACCATGCTGTTTTGCCCTATGGCTTTATAATAAGCGTTAAAGTCAGGAAGTGTGACACCTCCCACTTCATTCTTCTTTTGCAAGATATTTTAGCTATTTTAGGCCCCCTACCCTTCCAAATAAAATTAATAATTGGCTTTTCCTTTCCTGCAAATTAGTCTGTTAGAACCTTGATTGGATTTGCATTGACTCTGTAGATCAATTTAGGTAGAATTGATAGCTTAAAAATATTTAGCCTTCTGATCTACGAACATGGAATGCCTTTCTGTTTAGTCAAACCTACTTTGATTTCTTTTAGCAATGTATTGCAGTTTTCCATGTACAAGTCCTTTACATCCTTGGTTAAATTTATTTTTAGATATTTGAATCTTTTAGGTGCTGTTTTAACTGAAATATTTTTCTTGATTAACTCCTTGGAGAGCTCATTACTAAAGCATAGAAACACCATTGATTTTCGCATGTTGATCTTGTATCCTGTCACTTTGCTGAATTCATTTATTAGCACTAGTAGCTCTGTTGTTGTTTGGGGAGATTTTCTAAGTATAGGATGATGTCACTGTAAATAGTAACAGTTTTATGTTTTCCTTTCCAGTTTAGATGTCTCTTATTTCTTTTACTTGCCTGATTGTTCTTGCTACAACTTTTAGCACAATGTTGAATAACAGTGGTGATATTGGGCATCTTTGTCTTGTTTCTAATCTTGGAAAGATTTCAGTCTCTCACCACTGAGTATAATATTAGCTGTGGGTATTTCATGTATAGCCTTTACCGTTTTGAGGAGGTTTCCTTTGATTCCTGCTTTTTGGATTGTTTTAATCATGAAAGGATGCTGAACTTTGTCAAATGCCTTTTCTGCATCAATCACAATGATCACATGGTTTTTCCATTTTGTTTTGTTAATGTGTTTCATTAATTGATTTTTTGTGTATTGAACCATCCTTGCATACCTGTGATTAAACCCACTTGGTCATTGTGTATAATTCATTTCATATGCTGTTGAATTCTATTTGAAATTATTTTGTTGAGGATGTTTACATCTATATTCATTAGATAGATTGGCCTGAAGTTTTGTTTTCTTGTAGTATTTTTATCTGGTGTTGGTATTAGGATAATGTTAGCATCATAGGATGAGTTATGTAGTTATGCTGTTTTGAAGCTGTTATGCAAGCCAAAGTCCATGTTCTTTTAACCCATTCTTGTGGTTGCAGACTTATTCTGTCTTGGAACTTTGGTTAGGTTTTTCAATTGAGATGTGCCCAGCCAATTCAAAGTGGGTCCTAGCCATTTGCTGGGTTAAAGGATTAGCATGTAATGGAGAAATCCTGAAGCCAGCAGCCTTTTTTTCAGAAAAGGTATCTTCCTCTTGATGCCTTAATTTAGACACTTTCATGGCCTTAGAACTGTAAATTTGTAAACTAATAAATCCCCATTTTAAAAGCTAACCCATTTCTGTTATATTGCATTCCAGCAGAATTTGCAAACCAAAACTGTAGTATTCCTTCTTCTTCAATGTTTTGGAAATGTTTGAGCAGGAATGGAATTAATTATTCTCACAGTGTTTGGTCAAATTCACCTCTGAAGCCATCTATTCTTACACTTTTCTTTTTTTTTATTTCTTGGTAGATTTTTGATGACTGATTAAATATTTTACTTGTGATTGGTTTGTTGAAGTCTTCTATTTCTTCTCAAGTCAATGTAGGTTGTCTATGTCTTTCTAGGAATTCATCTATTTCATCTAAGTTGTCTGGGGTCCATGGTAATTTCTCTCATTTCTGATGTTATTTATTTGTTTCTTCTCTCTTTCCATCTTTGTCAATCTAGCTAAGGGTTTGTCGATTTTATAGACCTTCTCAAATAACTAACTTTTGGTTTTATTAATCCCCTCTATTTTATTTTTGTTCTTCATCACATTAATTTCTACTCTAATCTTTCCTTCTGCTTGGTTTGGGATTAGTTTGCTATTCCTTCTCCTATTTATCCAATTTTTAAATTGGGTAGTTGGTTTTATTCCTCGCTTTCTTTTTTTTTTTTTTATTTTTTGTGCATGGGTCAGGAATCGAACCTGGGTCTTCTGCATGGAAGATGAGCATTCTACCACTAAATCTTCCCTTTTAGTATAGGCATTTAGGGATACAAATTTCTCTCTCAGTACTGCCTTTGCTGCATTCCATAAGTTTTGATACATGGTATTCTTGTTTTCATTCATCTCAAGGTATTTACTGATTTCTCTTGCAATTTCTCCTTTGACTACTGATTGTTTAAGAGCATGTTGTTTAACTTCCATACATTTTCATATTTTCCAGTTCTCTGTTTATTTATTTCCAGCTTCATTCCACTGCGGTCAGAGAAAGGCTTTGTATAATTTCAATCTTTTTAAAATTTATTAAGACCTGTTTTGTGCCAGAACATATGGTCTATCCTGGAGAATTTTCCATGAGCAGTTGAGAAGTATTATATCCTGCTGTTTTAGGGTGCAATATTTTATATTTGTCTGTTGGGTCTAGTTAATTCATCATATTATTTACATTTTCTGTTTCTTTATTGATCCTCTGTTTAAATGTTCTGTCCATTGGAAAGAGTGGTACATTGAAGTTCCCCATTATTATAGTAGAGTCATCTATATCTTCTTTCAGTTTTTCAGTGTTTGTCTCATGTACTTTGTAGCTGCTTGATAACTACAATGAATATTTATGATTGTTATCTATTCTTGATGAATTGCCCCCTTTTATTAATCAATTGTGTCCTTCTTTATATCTTACAGCATTTTATCATTTAAAGCCTATTTTTTCTGATGTAAGTATAGCTACCCCAGTTTTTATTTTTAATTACTACTTGCATAGAATACCAACTTTTATCCTTTCAATTTTAAACCATTTCTATCTTTGGGTCTAAGATGAGTGTCTTGTAAACAGTATATAGATGGATCACATATTTTAATACATTCTTCCTATCAGTGTCTTTGATCTTGGAGTTTAATCCATTGATATTCAAATTTATTACTGTGAAGGCAATTCTTAATTCAACCATCTTATCATTTAGTTTATATTTCTCAGATCTATTTTTTCTCTCATTTATCTTTTAAGTTAACCTTAAAGATACTCTTCAATTCTGTAGCCTCCTCCATCTCTCTCTCTCTCTCTCATCTTTTCATTTCAGCTGGCAGAACTCCTTTTAGTAGTTCTCATAGGTCTGTCCTCATTAACAAACCCTCTCTTCTTTTGTTTATCTGTGATACTTTAAACTGTCTTTCATTTTTGAAAGACAACTTTGTTAGATAGCGAATTCTTGGCTGCCATTTTTTTTTCTTTCAGTATCTTAAATATAGCATACCATTGCTTCTTGCCTCCATGATGTCTGTTGAGAAATCAGCACTTGGTCTTATTTGGCTTTCCTTGTGGTATGGTGAATCACCTTTCTCTTACTGCTTTCTGAATTTTCTCCTTCTCATAGGTATTTTACAGTCTGATTGGTATGTGTCTTAGAGTGGATCCTTCAGATTTTTTCTGCTTGTAGTATGTTGGACTTGTTGGATTTGTTTATTTATATCATTTAAAAGGGTTGGGAGTTTATTCAGCCATTATTTCTCTGAATATTCTTCCTGGAGATTTTCCTTTCTCATTTCCCCCTGGGATACCCAGGAGAAGTATGTTTGTGCACTCTGTGCTGTCAATCAATTCTGTGAAACCCCGCTAAAATTGTTCCATATTTTTCTCCATTTGCTATTTTGACTGTTCAAATTCAAAATACCTGCAGTTTTCAGCTGCCCTTTCCAGACTGTCCTGTGCTGTTCAGTGACTTAATTGTCCTCCAAAGCTGTTTGTCTCCTGGAGCCCTGCAGTGTCTGACCAGGTGGGATTGAAACTATGGTTTCCTGTGTCCTAACTTCACCTGCCAAAATCTGGCTTAATGTGTCACACTTTACTTCTGTCGGAAGATTCTCCTGCTGCCTTACTCTGCTACCATCCCCCAGGCCAAACGGCCTGTTGCTGTTCCCTCAAGGATGGAGGATAGGCAAGAGGACCCACAGCTGGAAATACAGCATCTATCCACCTATTCTCAGACTCTGTCCCTCTCTGGTTTGTGTCTTGCAGCATCATCCCCTGTGTCCTGGGTCCCCAAACAATTGCTTCAGACAGATTGTGCCTAGCTACTTGCTGCTTTGGGGGAAAATTCTGCCATTCCTTCCCTACTCTTCCATTTTAGAAGCTTTTCTTTTTGTTCTCTTATATTCCTCCCTCCCCAGTGGCTTAATTTCTGTCATGGGTCCTTGTGGGTCTGTTCTTCATGTCCAGATATAGGTTGAAGAGCTGTCTTACTGTTTTGAAAGATTTTAGAGTCTGAGGACCCTGGTGGCAGGTTGGAGGGATTTCAACTGCTGTCTCTGGGAAATAGCTGCATGGAACCAAGTGAGGGAGGGGGAGGGGATGGAAGTTTCCTACTTGATATTCTTCTATTTCTTTGATTCAGCATTTTGGGGATTCTTCTTCAGTCTACACCTTCTTCCAGAGTTCTGGACAAATGAGAATTGTTATTTGTTTCACTAAATATCTGGAGACAGGTTTTCAGTAGCTGTTTATGTTGCCATATTGATGATAGCACACCCTATGTCCAGTTTTGACTAGTCAAACTGCATAAAGCAGGAACCAACATTGATTTTGCTAACTCACTATTCCAAAGGTAGCAGCCAACCACTTAGCATTACGTTGATTACAGATGATCTTTTGCATCATGGAAGGAAGGTCACTTTGTGCTTGTTGGAATAAGCCTTTACTTTGGATGTGGATTTAACTTTGCTGAATTCAGGTATTCTGCCAACACACCATCCATGGACTTACAAATGCTTATTCACCATCATGTATTCCACATATTATTTCTGACAAAATAATTTATTGTATAGCAAATGAGTTGAAGCCACTGATCATGGAACTCATGGGCCTTATTGTAATCCCCATTACTCTGAAACAGGTAGTTTGATAGAATTGTGATTTGGCCTCTGGGAGACTCAGTTATGATGTCATCTGGTTAAGAACATTTTTGCTAGACTTGGGAAACATTCAATTAGATGTGGTCATATTGTGAGTCAGTGAGCAATATATGGTGAAATTCTTCCTATTTGACAGGATACATAGGTAGAAATCAAGTGGTAGAAATTATTATTACCTCTCATTGTCCAGTGGCCAAATTTTAGTTCCCCACCACAGCTCTTTAGGCTGTGCTTATTGGAGTCCTTTTAGATAACAAGACAGGCCAGGATTATAACAACTAAATACCAAAATTGCCACTTGACAATGTTGGGTTCTCCATTCCATTGAAACAACAGGCTCAGAATGGGTTACCTTACAGGATTAAGTGAAAGATTCTTATTGTCAAAGATTAATTAGAATGCTTTTACACAGAGTGTGTGGGGCGGGGCACAGTGAAAAATATGTTTAGAATTCAGAATATTTTCAGAGAGACCTCTTACTACTCCAGTGCTGTTTGGTAAATCAGTAGTAATTCAACAACATATTAAAGGCATAACATGAAGGCTAAGGCAATAAATGCTGTTGTAACGCTAACATGGAATCATAATTAGTTGGCATGCTAGCTAGTTCTCAATGGAATGGAATATGCAATGGAAGAAAGAAATTATAAATATCTTCTCTGACCTTTTGACCACTTTGAGAAGTAAGAGTTTATGAACATATCTTACTTAATTTGATGTGAAATATTTCTAAATATGACCCAATTCATTTTACACCTCTCTTCTATCAATATAACATATTAAAATATTTGACATCTGTATTTAATATTAAATGGGAAGTATAAGCTAGCTAAGATTAATTCAAGGATGAATTATATGGTACCTCATAAAAACTTGTTTTGGGTGATGGTTAGTGTGACCTTTTCTAAGCAGTAGGGGCATCATGTTAAATGGAAGTGTGATATTACCAATATCTTTGTTTGAAAGTCAAGTTGGCTAATGAGTGAGTATGAATACTGAGTCATTACTTTTAACTGCCATTCAAGTCTATATCTGAGGACATTGTGTAAGCTGACAATTCCATATAATGCAGTTTAGGGCTACTTTGCACTTTCAAGAATTCTGGAAGGAAAAAGCTAAATGAAAACAACTATTAGAAGTTTGTGGTGATTTGAGATGATGATGACGGACACACAGTTGACAAGTCAGTCCCAGCTTATCAACCCTCTTCTTCCACTCAATTTTCAGGTCCCAGAAGTGGTAGTTTCCCAGAGACTTTTCTAGATTGTAACTCACTGCTCTTGAACCTTTCCACAAGCTCTGAACTATCTACCTGCTCTAGTACTTCAGGATGTAATAGTTACCTTTTTGATTATTTAAATCTTCTTCCAGATATTTCCTTCCCCAAATCTAACATGTATATTAAACCACTTATTAACATGATACCTGGTATTGCTCTGTTTCCTTGATTTATAGAGAAGATACAATTATTGTTAATGATAATATTGCTTTCATTATCATTATTTTATGCTACTTAAACTGCATACTGCCTACTTATCATATCTCTGTAACTAGCTTATGAGCTTCTTGGAAACAATTTGTTGAATTAAACATGAATAAGTGAACAATTCACCATTCATAAGGAGATCTTTCTTTTTACATGTTTTATCTAAATTGACTCATTTGTTTGTTTGTTTCTTCCTGCCTTAGGCTTTCTATAAACATTTATTTAACTTAAAATGGGTCAAGTAGTTTTTAAATACTTCTTGTTAAAAAGACATCAGTAGGGTAAACAAAGGCTTGAAACTGAAAAATTCTCCTTTATCATAGTACTACTTGACATCTCTTAGCAAAGCAATTTATTGATAATTTGGCCTTAAAAACTAACTCCAGATATAGTGTTATAAAGTGTGCCTTACAAAAGCTCACACAAAACCTGTACTCACACAAAGTATTCTGAATAAATTAAAAAATTTTAATACAAAATCGTCATGCCTGCCATTTTAATTATCTCATGTAATTGAAACTGCTTTCAATATACTTAATATCTGATATCTTACTAAGGTCAAGTGTTTATGATATTCTATTGCTTATGTGACATTATACCAGGAGAAAATTTGTTTTATTTCCTCTAGTTTTACTTTTGTTCTTTAAAATATACCAAAGTTGCACTAAAAACCTATGCAGGAAGCAATAGGTGAAATAATATTCAATATCATTTGTCATCAAGAAATGCAAAGAAAATAATGATTTATCACTACATACCTATCAGAATGTCTAAAATCCAAAAAAGTGATGATATCCATTGCCAGTGAGGATGTAGAACATCAAGATCTCTCATTCATTGTTGGTAAGGATTCAAAATGGTACAGCTACATTGGAAGATGTTGACAGTTCCTTTCAGACTTAGATAGTGTTACAATAAAATCCTGCAACTATGCTACTAGGTGTTTATCAAACTGATTTGGAACTCAGTTCATATATGTTTCTAGAACATTCCTTCCAGATGTCACTCTGCCTATAAAGGACTTGGGTAACCTGGATCATACTCAGACTAATTTAGTGGGATCACACTGTAACTGAAGTAAAATCTTGAAGAGATCTTCTCTACCATAGGTCCACACCCACCTGAATCCTGGTCAAGATCAATGCATTAGTTTAAAAATGTTACATACCCCAGAAAAAAATATGCTTTAATCCTGATTCAATATTGGGGGGGGGTCATCATTTCTTTTAATCCTAACTCAATACTGTAGGCTGGAAATTGTTGATCATATGTCTCCACAGAGATATGATACACCCAATTGTGAGTATGGCCTTTGGGGATGCTTGTAGCCCAGCAGACATTGTCATGAGATGTTAAGCAAGCTAGGACCTGGAGAGAGCCTGGGGAAGCCTAGAGATGAAAATTAGCCCCTGGAGAAGTAAAATGAGCAACCCCCACAGGAATAGAGGCTGAAAGCAACAGAGCCCAGGTAAGGGACAAGAAAATGTTAGCTACATGACTACCCAGCTGACAGAGGTGTTCCTGATGCATCAGCCTTTCTTGAGTGAGGGTAACCTCCTGTTGGTGTCCAATTTGGACACTTTCCCTTCCTTAGAACTGTAAATTTGTAACTTATTGAATTCCCCTTTATAAAACTGTTCCATTTCTAGTATATCATATTCCAGTAGCTTGCTAATGAACACTACTAAGGACCATTAATGTAGGGTATACAATTTAATATTCCACAGTCATCCTATGCCAAAGGAACCCAGGAGCTGCCTGAAATTGCTCCTAATGGAAAACGCTTGAAGGATTTAAGTTACAAAATAAATAAATGAAGTGTGTTAGACAATAATTTCATACATTTTTATTCATAACCATGGATAATCATACTAATTATTTTGGTTCCCTAGGCTGCTTAAAACATGAGCCATGAAATGTTTCAACCAGAAAAAACAGGAATTTAATGACATATAATTTTAAGACTGAGAAAATTTCCAAATCAAGGCATCACCAGGTGATGCTTTCTTCCCATTGACTGGTTGCCAGTGATCTTTGGCTCTTCTGCCACATGACAAAGCACATGGAGGCATCTGCTGGTCTCTCCCTTAATTTCAACTTCTTGTTTCATAGTTTTGTCTCTCTGCATTGATTCCCATTATAAGGACTCCAGGAATAGGTTTAAGCTTCATCCTGAATGACACTTGATTGAGTAGGATCGAGTCTTAACTGATTCTGAACGAGACTTGATAGAATAAGATCATTAAAAGATCCTACTTATAATGGGTTCATATGCATAGGAATAGATTAACTTTAAGAAAATGATTTTCTGGTGTATATACAGTTCTAGTCTACTAATTTGAATATTTTTAAATACATATATAAATCTGGGAGAGTAGACAAATGTCCCATTAAAAAAATCCAAATAATTTATGCAGTTACTCTGCTATCAATGATATTGAACATAACTCCTCACTCCTTACGTGTAGACTTATGCTTAGTGACTTCCTTCCAAAGAACTCACTTTAGAAAAGAAAGTGAGAAATCAGCCATTTGAACAGGATAAAATCAACAATAATAATCCAGGATGATACAATATAGACTTGCAATATGTTGGAATTGACACTCTTCTCTCATTTTATTTCTCTTTAAAACACATAGAATAAGTGTAATCATGACAAAAAATCATATAAACTTTGATTTATAGATTTCTGCAAAATATAAAAACCATCAAGGTCATCAAAAACAAGAGAGTTCTGAGAAACTAGCACAACAAAGGGGAGTCTATGTTGATACAAAGACTAATTTAACTAATATGAATGGTATCCTGAATAGAGTGCTGAAATGGTGAAATGACATTAAGTAAAAAATACAAAAATATGAATGAGTATGAACTCTATCCATACATATATATACATTATCAATTTTTTTTTAAAAAGATGAAACTACTAGTAGGGGGAAAAACAAAGAAAATGTTTCCTTTTAATTTATTATAGTTTGTAACTGAGATATTTTATTCATTAATGATTAACGTGATTAAATGAAAATTATTGTACTACAATAGCAAACATGAAAATGCCATCATAATTTCTTTCTTTATATTGTTCTGGAAAGTCACAAAACCACTAGCATAGAATTAGTAATTAAGAATATTTAAATCATAGCTAGTCAGGTGACTATTTTGAATATCCTTATGGAAGCCTGGAGCAATTATGATTCATTGTCTTTTCTAAATATAGTGTTATTATAAACTACTTATAGCAAAAATGATTTTTAGTGTACAAAAGAACAATTAATTTTTTTTCAAATTGCAATATGAACTCTTTGGTGGCAATAAATTTATTTTTTTTTTGTTTCTGTAGACTTTCCTAGAAAGTAAAATATTGGTTGCTGTCTAGGCAACTGCAATATGCATACTTAATTCACTGCAGATAAATAAGAATGTATCAAGTGAAATTCAATACCCATTACTAATTTAAAAATTTGAATGTGTAATTTTCATTAGATAGATTTTTCATGGGCTGTTTGAAAATCTCTATCCATGATTTTGTCATGTAAAAACATCTCTTTACACAGAGGGCTTAAGCTATGCAAATTAATGTGGGTTATAAAAAAAAATACGTATTAAACCAAGGACCTACACACTGTCTGATATATATATATCAAATCCAGAATTGAAGTGCCAAACCTCAAGGGCACTATGGTTTAATTATTATTGCTGGCATTTACTGTTCATGAATGTTCACAGCCATCTCCTCTCTTGTCCCTGAACACTTCTTGTAACATTGAGCAATTCCTCCTTTTGCTTCGAAACTCAATGCTCAAATACAAAAACTATTACTTAGAAACTCCTACATCTCTGTGTTACTTTCACAACAATCAAATATCAGACAGAGTTTCCATTGCCAAGCCTGGGCACATGCCTACAATGTAAGTGCTAAGGAGTGAAGAATGTAAACACGTATTTTTAGTAAATGTTTTCAGAGGTTGTCTGATGGGTATTCTACTCCTGCACTACTTTAGCCATCCAACAAATGCAAGTACATTTACTGCTACAAAAAGACAGAAAAACTGATGCTGTCACCAGTTACAATACAACTGTCCAAGAGTATGCTGCAAAAGAAGTGATTTTATTCTTTTGAATATATGATCAATAACATGAAAAAGTTCATTACCTTGAATTTGACCAAACAATAAATTAATTTAGCCATAGGTTGAACTTGAAACCATTTATTGAACTGTCTCCCATGAACAAATATCCTTTATTTTATTAACCATACAGTGTTAATCAAATTGACCATATGATCATCTAAATTTTTGTCAAAATAAGATCAGCTGTGGAGGTAAGATGAATTAAAATGGAACATTTTATGGAATATTTTATGCTCATATATGTATTTGTATTTTAATGATAGGTATTTTTTCAATCATTATGTGATTTTTGTATTTTCATGATGAGAAAATAGTTTCATATATTGTCCTGGTTTAGAAAAACCAAATTGTATAATCCTGATTCAATATTGTAGGATGAGATCTGTTGATTAGGTTGTTTCTATGGAGATGTGATACACCAGATTGTGGGTGTACCTTTTAATTAGATGGACATATGACTCTGCCCATTCGAGGTGGGTCTTGATTACTTTACTGAAATCCTTAAAAAAGCTCACAAGCATAGAAAACAGATCAGAGCTGATACAGACAGAGATGTTGGAAAATGCAAAAAGAAAACACCCCCAGGGAAGCTGTTTGAAACCACAAGCCAAAGGTCCAGTAGATGCCAGCCACGTAACTTCTCAGCTGATAAAGGTTTTCCAGACATCTTTGGCCTTACTTCAGTCAAGGTGTCTTTCTCTCATGCCTTAGTTTGGACATTTTTTACGGCCTCAGAATTGTAAATTTATAAGTTAATAAATCTCCTTTATAAACACCAACCCATTTCTGGTATGTTGCATTCCAGCAGCATTAGCAAACTAAAACGAATTTTGTTACCAAGATTGGAGTGCTGCTTTCTGCAAAAACCAACATGTCAAAATCACTTTTTAAATGGGTAAG
This sequence comes from Tamandua tetradactyla, assembly GCF_023851605.1. Classification (NCBI taxonomy): domain Eukaryota; kingdom Metazoa; phylum Chordata; class Mammalia; order Pilosa; family Myrmecophagidae; genus Tamandua; species Tamandua tetradactyla. The sequence continues at coordinate 81,357,973 of NC_135336.1, read as the reverse complement.
GTCAAGATTCTGGAATAATTGTGAGAAGCATGAAAGGAAGGACCAATAATGCTCTGAAAAAACTGTTGGTAGAAATAGTGACAGTAAAAGTACTTCCAAAGAGGCAATAATTATACATGTACTATTGAAAACTGGAAGAAGGGCTATTCTTGTTTTGAAGTGGCAGAGAATTTGGCAAAATTGAGTACTGCTATTGGATGGAAGTTTGAATTTAAAGGTGATGACCTTGGATACTTAGGTGAGGAAATTTCCAAACTAAATTTGGGAAATGCAGCCTGGTTGCTCCTTGCTACTTATAGTAAATTGAGCAGAAAAAGATGAGTTGAGGATGGAAATTTGGGTAGAAATTGCTGGTTTGGATAATTCTGGGCTTCAGGAAAGGGAGACCCCAGAGAACAGTGCGCAGCATGAGGATTTAACCAAACAAGGAACCAGTCAGCCATTTCAGAAAAAGCCAGAATTGGAAATGGAGTCATCCAAAAAGGATTTATAGAATCTGATGCTGTTATGAATATTCTTGCTAAAAATCAATTGACCGTAATTGAAAGTGTTCACTACTGGACTCTATTTTCTATTTTATTGATCTATATGTCTACCCTCATGGCAGTACCATATTGCCTTGATTCCTGTAGTTTTGTGTTTAAGTTTGAAATCAGAAAGTTCCAGTCCTCCAAACTTGCTTTTCTTTCTCAAGATTATTTTGGCTATTCCGAGTTCCTTTCATTTCCTTAAGAATTTTAAGATCAGCTTGTCAAAGTCTACCAGGTGGAATTTTCATAAGGATTATGCTGAATATGTTGATCAATTTTGGGAGTAGTGTCATTTTACTAATATTGTCTTTCAATCCATGGACATGTGGTATTTTTCCATTAATTTATGCCTTTCATCTCCTTCAACAATATTTTGTGGTTTTCAGTGTATGTCTTTAATTTTTGTGACAAAAATTACTATGTGACAAATGTATTAGTAGTTATAGTATTCCTTTTGATTTTCTTGTAAATGGAATGGTTTTTCCTAATTTTATTTCTAGATTGCTCATTGCTGCTGTAGTATAAATTTAAACTATTTTTGTATATTATACTTGTATCCTCCCATATTGTTGATGAAAATATTAATTTTATTTTTAGTGGATTCCTTAATATTTTCTGTATAAAAGATCATGTTATGTGAATATGGAGATAGTTTTACTTCTTCATTTTCAATCTGAGTACACTTTATTTCTTTTTCTTGCCTAATATCCATATTATAAATTTCTGGAAAATGTTGGGTAGGTGTGGAAAAAGCAGACATTTTGTCATTTTTGAGATTTTAGAGGAAAAGTCTTTAAAATTGAATATAGTGTTTCCTATTGTTTTTTTATATCTATATTTTATCATGTTGTAGAAATTTCCTTTTCACCCTAGTTAGTGTACTAACTAGGTTAACTAGAAAAGAGAAAATGGAATCAAAAACCTAAACTAAAATCATATAGGATAGGAAAAAAGGGGGAAATTTTTTTAAAAAAGAAAGAATAAGAGCATTGAAAAGAAAATATGGCTGATATTAATCCAGTTATATAAAAAAACTCATTTCAATGTGAATGATTAAAATATAGCAAATAAAACACAGGGAATTGCAGAATGTATTGCCAAAAACAAGGCCCAACTGTACATTGGCTATACGGAACTCAAGTTACATATAAAGATACAGATAAAATAAAGGCAAAGGGATGATTCCATTGAGGAAGCAAAGCAAGATGGCAGCTTAGTGAAGTGTGGAATTTAGTTCATTCTTCAGAGCAGCTAGTAAATAGCCAGGAACAGTAAAGAAAAGCTGTTGGTGTTACATCAGTGACTGGACACACAGCATAAACCAGTCTGGACCAGGTAGAATGGCTGAGACCACAAGCTGCAGAGACTGGCACTCCTCCTCATGGACACAGAAAGCTGTTTCCCCAAGAGGAAAAGAAAAGGACTTTACAAGCAAAAGAGCTTAGTTCAATGAAGCTCCAATTGTGGATTAATTAACAAATTCTTACTACTAAAAATAGACCCCAGCACAGATAAACCTAGAATAAGTACTAAAGGTGCTAGGAATTTTTGTCCTGGAAGAAAGGGAGGTAGGGATGTTTGAGAAAAAAATCTTCCCTAAGAGAAAGGTGTAGCCCAGCTCAAGTGGAATTCCACCTTTAAGGAATTCCAGCCCCAGGGACTGGAAAACTGAAGCAATTAATGCCAACCTACAACTTTACCTCTGTCTTACCCATGCCTCTGGTAAGAAGCTTGCTGAAATTAAAGGCATCACATCACTTTATACTGGTTGGAAGCCATGGGCAGACAAGCTCCACATGCTGAGCAGGATAGGAAAAGTAGAGTCTAGAGGCTTCTGGGTCTTATCCTCAGGGAAAACTGATGCTGGTGACTCTTCCATGAGAAATGGTTCAGTCTGGTCTGGGAGGTCTATAATATCTGAGGGAACCCTCTTCAAAAAAATAGTCTCCATATAGGCAGAGCAAGAAACATAAAGATAAAAAGTGAAAAATGCTGATGAGTTAAACAGAACTTATGTTAGAGGTCTAGAGTAAGATGAAACGAATGTCAAAGAACAAACAGAGAACAAAGACATCCAGCAAGAAATTACTAGGCAAAAGAGTGTGAACAACTCTAGAATAAACTAATTAAGGAAATCAAATGTTTAGATGTCAGGAAGAAATAATGAGTCATACAAGGAAAATCAAAGATATGGCCCAGTCAAAGGAGCAAACCAATGATTGAGATGAGATACAGGAGTTGAAACAACTAATTCAGGATGTTTGAACAGACATGGAAAATATGTCAAAAAACAAATAATGATTTGAGGGAGCATATAAAAAAATATTGGGTGAAGAAAAAGAAGAACTCAAAAGTTTGAGAAAACAAATTACAGAACTTATGGAAAACCTAAATAAATGGAAGGGTATACTGTGTTCATGAATTGGAAGATGAAACATAATTGAGATGGCAATTCTATCTGAATTGATTTATAGATTCATGACAATACCAATTAAAATCCTAAAAACTTACTTTGTAAAATGGAAAACCAAAATCAAAAATTATTTTGAAGGGCAGATTGCCCCAAATAGCTAAAAATATCTCAAGAAAGATAAATGAAGTAGGAGGTCTCACACTACCTGACTTTAAAGCATATTACAAAACTACAGTGGTCAAGACAGCATGGTACTGGCATAAAGATAGATATGCTTAATGGAATTGAATAGAATATTTATCTATGGGACAACTGATCACTGATAAGGCAGCCAAACCAACCCATCTGGGACAGATCATCATCTTCAATAAATTGTGTTTTGAGATCTGGATATCCATATGCAAAAGAATGAAAGAGAATCCATATCTCACACCCTAAACAAAAATTAACTCAAAATGAATTAAAGGCATAAACATTAAAGCTTAGACCATAATTTTTTTAGAAGAAAATGTAGGAAAATATCATATAAGACTTGTAATAGGGGGCACTTTCCTAAACCTTACACCCAAAGCATGAGCGTTGAAGAAAGAAAAAGATAAATGGGAACTCCTCAATATTAAAAACTTTTATGCATCAAAGAACTTTGTCTAGAAAGTAAAAAGGCAACCTATGCAATGGGAGACAATATTTGAAAACTGCATATTAGATAAGGGCTTAGTATCCAGAATATACAAAGACATATGTCCACTCAACTCAATAACAAAAAAGATAAACAACCCATAAAAAATTGCAAGAGACATGAACAGACACTTTTCAGAAGAGGAAATACAAATGATTAAAAGACACATGAAAAGATGCTCAAGTTCACTGGTTATTAGGGAAATGAAAATCAAAACCATGAGATGTCATCTGACACCTACTAGAATAGCCATTATCAAAAAAAAAAGAAAGAAAAGAAAACAACTTGTGTTGGAGAGAATATGGAGAAAGAGGCACATGTATCCACTGTTGGTGGTAATGTGAAATGGTACAACTGCAATAGAAGGCAGTTTGGCAATTCTTCAGGAAGCTAAGTATAGAATTGCCATATGTCCAGGAGTCCCCTTACTAGGTATATTTTCAGAGGACCTGAGGGCAAAAACACAAATGGACAATTGCACATCAATATTTATAGCAGCATTATTTATGATTGCCAAGAGATGTAAACAGCTGAAATGTTCATCAATGGATGAGTGGCTAAACAAGCTGAGGTATGCATAGATGATGGCATATTATGCAACTGTAAGACAGAATAAAGTCATGAAACGTAATGATAAACTTTGAGGACATTATGCTGAGTGAGATTATCCAGAAACAAAATGACAAATACTGTATGGTCTCACTAATATGAGCTAACATTAGTGCATGAACTTAGAGAACTGAAGTTAAGAACAATAGTTATCAAGTGATAGAAATAGGGAAGAGGCAATTGGTGCTGAAGAAATACAGGTTGTGCAACAGAACTTATTGTAAAAATTCAGAAATAAATAACACAGTACTATTTGGTTGCAGAACAATAATGTAAGTACACTGAATGAAGCTGAATGTTAGTATGATAGAGGGAGAAGAGCTGGGGGCATGTATGAAACCAGCAGGAAAGATAGAGGATAAAAACTGAGACAATATAATTTAGGAATGCCTAGAGTCAACAATGATAGTAATTAAATATACAAATAAAAAATGTTTTTGCATGAGGGGAAACAAATTACTGCCAATATTGCACTGTTTTGAAAATAGATGGTATATGAGAAAAAGTAAAAATCAATGCAAATAGGGTCTTTACTCAACAGTAACATAGTAATATGCTTCCATTGAATGTAACAAAGACATTATGCAAAAACTAACAGTCTACAGGCTGGGGGCATGGGGAAAGGGTATGGATTCATTGTGAAAGAAAAAGAAATGTCTCCAAATAGATTATGGTAATGAAGGCATGTCTATGCTCTTAGGTTGGATTGATGTGTGGATAAAATTATTTTAAAATGTACAAAGAGAAAAAAACTTCTAGAGAAAATGCAGAAAAAGAGATGTACCTATTCACTGTCAGTAAGGAAACTGAGAAGTGCAGCCCCTTGGAGGTCAGTGCAGTGGTTCTACAGAAGGCTAAGGGTGGGTTTGCTATATGATCCTGAAACCCTGTTGCTCAGTATGTACCTGAAGGAGCTGGGTGTGGGGACAGGAATGGACATTAGCACACTGGTGTTTATGGCTGCAGTGTTCCTGAATCACAATGGATGAAGGTGGCCCAAGGGTACAACAATGGAGAAACAGAAGGGGGAACTATGGTGTATATACACAATGGACTACTGAGTGGCCCCAAGGAGGAATGAAGTTGAGGCATACAACTAAGTGAATGAACCTTAAGGACTTTATGTTGAATGAAATGTCAGGAATAAAAAGACAAATACTATGTCTCAGTCACATGGAGTAACTATAATATAAAATCTCAGGGAACTAAAGTCAAGAACATGAGTTATCAGGTTGGAGCCTATTGTAAAGGGTCCTAGATTGTAAGCCCTTAGAGCAGTCACGTATATTTAGCAGGTGCAAATGTTAATTCTAAATTGTGAGATTCTGAGCTGTTTGTAGTTAACCTGGTAATTCCCAGAAACTTTGGGTATTTATGTGACACCTGAGACTCAGATTTAGAGTTCTGAAGGTATGAAAGTCAGCAGCACCCCATATAGGAACTGTTAAAAAAAGTTGAAAAACTGCTCAGACTTTGATTAGAGATATGAATGAAGCTGATCTGAATAGGACTAAAATATAACAGAATACAGAGTAAAGGATGATATGGTCTGTAATTTAAAATGTCAACTTCTTTAGAGGCCAAAGGGAAAGATGTTTATTTGGTGCAAAGTTTATATTTTGGGTACTGCATTTCTTAATTTAAATTGTAAGGTCAGTTTATTTGAACACCATAAGTACATGGAATCTTGAATAGGGTGTGAGATTTTGTTCATTTGTCCAGGTTAGTGTGATGCCTTGATATATCCAAGAGTAATTTGGGCAGTGAGTAAAGAAGTATTTGCAAAGTCCCCTTGGGGGAATGTGAAAAAAGGAGGAGATATTCAACTTCTCCATTTCACAAATTTCTCATATTCTTGCGAGCAGTGGGGACAACCAAATCAATAGGCCAAACCCTCACTCTTGGTGTTCACCCCTATGAAACTTATTCTTGCAAAGGATAGGATAAGCCTACTTAAAATTAGTGCTCAGAGTCACCTCCACAGAATCTCTTTTGTTGCTCAGTTGTGGCCTCTCTCTCTCTAAGCTTACTCTGCAGATGAACTCACTGCCCTCCCTACCACATAGGGCATGACTCCCAGATGTGTAAATCTCTCTGGCAATGTGGAGCAGAAATCCCAAGATAAGCTGGAACCCAGTATCAAGAGATTAAGAAAACTTTCTTGACCAAAATATGTAAGAGTGAATTGAGATAAAACAAAGTTTCAGTGACTGAGAGATTTTAAATAGAGTTGAGAGGTTATCCTGGAGATTATTCTCATGGTACAGATATACCTTTTTAGTTTATGGTATATTGGAGTGGCTGGAAAGAAGTACCTGAAGCTGTTGAGCTGTGTTCAGTAGCCTTGATTCTTGAAGACTATTGTATAAAGATATAATATTTACAGTGTGACTGTATGATGGTGAAAACCTTGTGTCTGATCCATCTTTTGTCCAGGGTATGGACAGATTAGTAAGAAAAATATGGATAAAAATGAAAAAAAATAATACAGTGGCAAAGGGTAAAATAAATTGGGTAGATGGAAATATCCCTCAATGAGAGGGAGAGGTAAGGTGTATCATATGTAGAGTTGTCTCTCTTTTTTTTCTTTTTTATTTCTTTTTCTGGAATGATGAAAATGTTCTAAAAAATTATCATTGTGATGATATTGTGAGTACGCCATGTACTGAATGTATGTGTGTGGATATTTCTCAATAAATTTTTTATTTAAAAAAAATAAAACAATGGAGAACAATAGGACATACTAGCACAAATAAAAAGAAGGCTGAGGCCCCTATATTTTATCAAAGTATATTTCAGATAAAGGTAAATTTTCAAGGTAAATTATCAGTGTTAGGCCTGGTGGACAGGACTCCTCCCCCCCAGGATGTAACCTACCCCTGGCAAATATTTCAGAAAATCTCTCTCACCACAACCCACATTAGCCCAGCATCTCCTTCACCAACCATCAGCTGTCCTCTTGTGATAATCTCCCAGTACTCAGCTACCACCCTTTAGCAGATGCATTCTTGTGGTAAATTCCCCCTATTCATTATCCACCCTCCAGCATTCACAACCCTGCACAGCTAAGGCCACACTTAAATTTTAAAGTTTACCAATGGAAAGCTACCACCTTCTAACTTAACCCACTACTTCTGAAAACTAGCCAGTAGAGACTTGCCTAACTCTTGCCCTTAAACTTCCTAAACCCAAACCTTAAAACCCTGTCCCTGTCACCTCAAGGAAACCATTTCTCTTGCTCTTGAAATGCTGCCTGTGTGGCTCTGCTTCTCCCTGAAATAAAGCCTTTTCCTGAACTCATTTGTCCTATCTCATTTCTGGTGAGTTTGCTAAGTTTACCCTTCATCTGGTGCCAAAACCCAGGAATTAGAGTGAGATGACCCCCACCACCTGGCCTTGCAACCTGGGAAGCAGCAGGCAGTGGCGGCTCATCTTGGGCTTACTTGTAGATCCTGGTCAATGGGTCCTGGGTGTGATCCCCCTCTGAGTCTCTCCCAGAAGTCCACAACGCCAGGGACTCCTAGACCCACTCCACCTTGCAACTGGGGAAGTGGCAGGCAGTGGCAGCTCACCCTGGGCTTACCCCTAAATCCTGGTGGTTTAGTCAGGAACAAAGTTCCGAAGTAGACTTCTAGACTCACCCTGCAAACTCCATCTCTGAAGACAGCCATGCTGCCCATAAAGGAACTGGAACTTCATTCACCCAACCTGCTGGACCCATAACCCAAGTCCACAGCACCTAGCCTTGTCACCATCTAGTCCCCATCCCACTTTTTGTACTCTTATATATTTTTAAAAACCCTGGTTCCAGGCTCCAATGCAGCTCCAGCAATCCCTCTGTACAAGGGTCTGCCTAGTCTCCAGATTGAACCCAGGACACTGGCTTCTCTCTGAGGGACCTCTCTGATCTGCCCAGTTCCTTCTGAGTTTGGGGGCATCCAACTTTTGAGGAAACCTATGTCTGGTTCCAGTAAATGCCCAACTCTAAGCCATTTTCTTCTTCTACACTGGTGAAATGGCATGGGGCACTGTTTTCCCTAGATGGCCATCTCCCTAGGGTACCTACTTAAACAATACAAAACCTTAGATTACTGAGATCAAATTGAACTTAAGCATCTCATATTCTGTTGTAATCCTGCCTGGCTGTGATATAAACTAGAAAATAATTCACAGTGGTCAGAAAGTGGGACCTTTAGTTACAAACTACTGCAAGACCCTGACAATTTCATACTATGTACCAGAAAAATGGAGTGAAGTTCCACATGTTTGGACCTTCTTTTCTCTTCACTCTCATCCTCTCTCTGCATTCCCTGATCAATCTACACATCCTTATAGCCTGCCCCCACCTCCAACAGCTCCACACTGCTGCTGCCAAATGCCCATCCAACACTGGACACAAATCACAATGGGGTGAGTTAAGGATTCTTCCATGAGAAGATCCTGCTCTTTATTTCTCTCTATCTCCTTTCTCCACTGTCTAGGTCTTCACCATCCCTGAGGGCCATGGTGGGTGGGATGCTTATTTCCTCATTGGAAAAAAATGTTCATTATCTTTAAGGGCCACAGTGGGCAGGATGTCAGTGCCCTCTTGGGAAAATAATCTTCACCATCCCTGAGGGCCATGGAGGGTGATTTGCCTGCATTCTCATTGGGAAAGGAAAAACCTTGGCTCTTGAGATATATTGTTCCAAGCACAGTCCACCTTAAAATTCCTTAGTCTCATCCATGTCACCTAAAATGGGAAATTCAATTTTGCCCCCCCCAAAAAAACAACACCTTTAAATTGTTTGCTCCATAACTTTAAAACTCTGTACCCAGAGAGAGACATCAGACCCCAAAATATTTATTTTCTATTCAACCTCTGTGTGGCTGTGATACAAAATGGATAATGAAAGTCAATGGCCAGAAAATGGCACTTTCGATTTTCAAGCTCTCCAAAACTTAGAAAACTTCATCCAGTGTACTGACAAGAGGTCTGAAATTCTTTAAGTTCAAGTTTTCTTTTACCTTCATAACCATCCCTCTCTTTGCCAATCCTGTTCCTCTTACCAAATTCTTGTCTTACATAAAAAAAACCCTCTCAAAAACCTTCCTCTTCCTCTCTCCCCTCCCCTAAATCCTCTGAAAATTTTGACTTAATCCATTGGGTTGTGTTGATCCTACACCTCCTCTCCATAGGCCTCCACTGTTGTTTCCAGAATCTCCCTCTACCCCATGTCCTCTTCCCTATTTCCCGCTCAGCTTTCCTCCTTACTTTTCTCCCCTCCTCATACCTGACCATGAGGACTATGCCCTCCTGCTTCACCACCCCTTCTTCTGTCAACACAAAGGCAGCTCCTAATCCCCTACTTTCCAAGTCTACACAGATGCTAGCTAACCTCTGGGGAGTAATGGGAGCTGAAGGAATAATTAAAGTATATGTTCCCTTTTCACTTTCTTATTTAAGTCAAATAGAAAATTGATTAGGATGGTTCTCTGAAACCCTGCCACATACATAGAACTCCAACACCTCACGCACTCCTATGACCTCATCTATCAAGCCAGCCACTACTCCACCTTGGAATTAACAACCTAATTTCCTTGACCTTACCCACATAGCTCACTTTGTAACTTGCATAACAGAAGGCAAAATAAAGTCTGTCCCGAAGGCAGTTAGTTATGATCACAAAAAACTGATGAAAATCCAGCTGCATTTATAAATAGATTGATGGAATCTCTCTTCAAATACGGTAACTTAAACGCTGAATGAGACTCTGGTCAACTGTACCTACACACTCATTTCATTAAACAATCTTATCCCAATATCAGGAAAAAGTTGCAAAAACTAGAGGATGGCCCTCAAACCTCCCAAAATGACTTAATTAAAACAGCCTTTAAGATCTTTACGAATAGAGAGGAGGAAGCCAAATTAAAACACACACACATACACGCAAACAAGATCAGGCCAAAGCCTCCCTCCTAGCTGCTACCCTCAGGTTCAAACCTTAGAAACCTAGCTCCTTTTCTGCTATCCTAAGCCCCCACCTGAAACTTGCCCAGTGTGTCATCATTGGAAATTGGACTGTCCTAACAGAGATCCCAAGTTCCCCTCTGGGACTGGGCCCAGTGTGTCACTTTAGGGGTCACTGGAAGTCAAGCTGTCCTAAAAACCCTGTTTCCAGGAAAACTCCTCCAACACACTATATGAACCCAGAATCAGGATCTTGCTTTCCAGGCCTCCTCAGATTGACAACAGAACACTGATAAGTCTCTGGTTCAAAATGGCCCTATCAAGGTTAGAAGTAAGCTGTTCTCCTTTTTAATTAATATGGGGCCACATATTTGATTCTCCTTGAACATTCAGGACCTTTATCTACCTCCTCAATCTCTATTGTGGGGTTGACAGCATCCTCTGTTCCCCTCTAATTACTGAAACAAACATATGCTCAATAGAAGATCTCACATTCCCCCAGCAATTTAATATAATCTCTATCTGTTCTCTCCACTCCTAGGCCATGATATTTTATTCAAACTTTACTCTTCCATTTCCTCACTGAAATCATCTCTCTACTTCCTCACCTTCCAGAGACCTAAAAATAACAATTCCTAACATTCCTGCTAGACAAATTCTTTCAAGGCATCTTCCAGGACTTCCAGTGGCACCAAATTTAATCCTTATTTTACCCTTCTACCTCTACCTAAACCATGCCACTAACCTCCTTACTAGTCCCCCAAGCTTTTCCTCTTACCATCTCACTCTTCTTCACATTAAACTCCCAACAACTCCTCACCATCCTCTTACAAGAACCATCCAGACAACAGCAACAGCCGTTAATCATTCTAATTGTTGGAAGTGCCCCAAATCTACCCACACTGATACCCTAGCCCTGCTTGTTTTCCCTTTAAGCCCTGAAACTCTTTTATGAGTCTGTCCACAACATACCAGCTTTGGTGGCTAATGGGTGACAAAGTTCCCCTCAATTTTACCAGAAAGTGAAAACTGGACAAGCAGAAGAAAACCTTAAAATTTTAAGAGAAAACATAGAAATCATTCAAAAAGCCCGGGATGCTATTTATGGCAACCAAACATGGTTATCTTCATTTCTCTCCTATCTCACTTCACTGCTAAAATAATTTATTTTATCCCTTATAACACCATTGCAGTTGCTGTTATTGGTTCTTCTCTTTGGCCCTTCTCTCTTACAGCTCATCTCGCAGTTCATAACCAAGTCATCCAGTCAATAACTCAAGAATACATGGATGATGTCTTCCAATATGAGAAGGAACAAAACCAAATTTTTCTCCTGTCCCATGGCACCTCCAGTCATCCCCACCCAAATTTTTCCCCTTAGGACAACTATGCCCCATTTCAGCTGGAAGTGTTCCAGAAAAAAGACAGTCACTCCATTCCCACTATTAGTAAAAAGACCAGAATTTTAGGCCTGGTGGAGAGGACCCCTTCCCCCTAAGACATAACCTATCCCTGGCAAATATTTCAGAAAGCCTTTCTCACCCCAACCCACAAATTTCCAGTATGTCCTTCACCTTCCATGAGCTGCTCTTTTGAGATAACCTCCCATTATTCAGCCTACATCCTCCAGCAGATGCATTCATGGTAAACTCTCCTTACTTACTACTGGCCCTCTGGCATTTGCAACCCTGCATGCCTAAGGCAATGCTTACATTTTAAACTTTGCCAATGGAAAACTACCAACTCTTAACTTAGTCCCCTATTTCTGAAAACTGGCCAATCAGAGACCTGCTTAACCCTCACCCCCAACTACCTAATTGTAAGCATTAAAAACCCTATTTGCTGCCATCTCAATGAGCCATTTTTCTCTCTCAAAATGCTGCATGTGTAGCTCTGTTTCTCCCTGAAATAAAGCATTTTCTTGAACTTCTTGGCCTTGCCTCATTCCTGGTGAGATTGCCGAGTTTGTCTTTCAATCAAGGATAACACAAAGCATTTCATGATGTTAAAGGGGTTAATTCTCCAAGAATGCATAGATATCTTAAGATATATGTGCCTAACAACAGGGCAGCAATATAAGTAAAGCAAAAACTGATAGAAGTCTAAGAAGAAATCTACAAAACCGCTATTATAGTTGGAGTCTTTAACAATCTTCTATTACTAATTCACATGTACAGCAGGCTGAAAATTAATAAGAATATAGTTGAAATATATGGCACCATCTATCAGCTGGATCTAATTAATGTTTATGGAACAACACATCCAACAGCATCAGGGTACACATTCTTTCCAAATGCACGTGGGAAATTCAACAAAATAAACCACATTCTGGGCCATAAAACACATCTCAGTGAATTTAAGAGTAGAAATCATACAAAGTATGCTCTCATACCCTAATGGAAAATAATAATACAAAGATAGATGGAAAACAGCTAAATATTTGGATATTAAATAAATAACACAGATGCCAAAGAAGTCTCAAGAAAAATTTAAAAAGTATTTTGAATTAAATGAAAATAGAAAATGCAACTTATCAATGTTGGTGGAATATAGAGATAGTAGTTCTTACAGGTAAAATTCTAGAATTGGATGCATATATTAAAAAGAAGAAAGCTAAAAAGTAAGCAAAATTCCATATTAAGATAACTTAGATAAATGAGCAATATTGACGTAAATCAAGCAGGAAAAAAGATGTATATAATAACAGCAGAAATAAATAGAATCTAAAACAGGAAATCATTATAGATAAAAAACAATAAAGTTCAATGCTTGATCTTTTAAAGATTAATAAAACTGAAAAATCTCTAGTCAGGTTAACCCAGAAGAAAAGAAAGAAGACACAAATAATATCAGAAATGAGAGAGATACTATCACTGCTAATTCTATGGAAATTAAAAGTGCAATATTAGGATATTATAAACAATCACATTTTATATAATAAATTAAATGGTCCAAGTCCTTGAAAGACACAATCTGCACAAACACACACAATGAGAAATAGATAAGCTGAATAGGCTTATAATAAAGAAATTGAATTGGTAATTGTCAGCTTTCCAAAACAGAAAGTCCTAGGCCCAGACAGTTTAACTGGAGAACTCTACCAAAATTTAAGGAAGAAATCATAACTATAATCTATATTCTTTTCCAAAAAATAGAAAGAGAGGGAACACTTCCTAATTCATTCTATGAAGACAGCATTACTTTAATGCCAAAATCAGATAAAGGCATTACAGGAAAGGAAAACTATATACCATTATCTTTCATGAACATGGGTATAAATGTCTTTAGCAAAACATCAGAAAATTGAATTAAACAATATATAAGAAATAATTACATATACCACAATCAGCTGAGATTTATTTCAGCTATGCAAGGCTGATTTGACATTCAAATTTCAATTGCTGTAATCCATAATATCTGCATGTTAAATAAGAAAAAGTATAAGACTGGAAGAGCATTTGACAAAACTCAACAAACAGTCTTGATAACAACTAAAATCTCAGAAAAATGGGAATGGAGTGGAACTTCTTCAACCTGATAGTTAATATCTACAGAAAGCCTATAGAAAATTTCATACTAATGTTGAGAAATGTTTTCTGCTTAAGATAGAAACATTGCAAGAATTTCCTTTCTCCCCATTCTTATTCAACATTGTCCTGGAAGTCCAAGCTAATGCAATAAGAAGGAAATAAAATAACAGTTATACAGATTGGAAGTAAGAAACAAAATTGACTTTGTTTGTAGATGGCACAACTGTCCATGTAGAGAGCCTCAAGGAATTATATATCAAATTTGAGTCTAACAACAGTTATTACAAGGTTTCAGGACCCAAAGATAATATGGAAAGTCTTTCCTACAAACCAGCAATGAATACTTGGAATTTGAAATTAAAACACAATATTATTTGCATGAGCACGATAAAAATGAAGTACTTAGGAAACAAATTCAGCAAAATGTTAGATCTATTTGAGGAATACTACAGAGCTCTGATGAAGAAAGTCAGTCATTATTAAATGGAGAGTTATTAAATTCTCATGGATAGCAAAACTTAATATCATTAAGATGTCAGTTTTTCTAAACAATATCTACAGATTTAATACAATTCCAACCTAAATCTTATTCTATTGACAAACCGATTTTAAAGTTTCAATGCAAAGGCAAAAAAAGCTAGGGTAGTCAACACAATAGCGAAGAAAAAGAACTAAGAAGACTGAAACTATGCAACTTAACAACTTACTATAAACCTACAATAAATAAAATATTGTGATACAAGAGAAAGGACAAACAGATTAATGGCACTGAATAGAGAAGCCAGAAAAAGATTCACACAAATAGAGTCAATTGTTTTTTGACAAAAAAAGAAAGGCAAGTTAATGGGAAAGGATTATCAATAGTGCTGGAACAATGGGCAGATACATGGAGAAAATGAATGTGTATTCAAAATTAACTCAAAATGGATTACAGAACTAAATGTAAAAATGCAAAACTATAAAAATTCTAGAAGATAACACAGGAGATTCTTGGTGATGAGTTTTTAGACACAGTATCAAAGGCATATATAGTGAAAAAATTGAAAAAAATTAAAATTTGAAAAAATAGATAATTTTTTTTAAAAATTAAACTTCTCTGGAAAGACACTTGGGAGAATGAAAAGACAATCTGAAAATCAGGAGAAAATATTAACAAAATACATAGCATATAAGGAATTTTTTACCCCAAATATATAAAGAACTCATAAAACTCAGCAATAAGAAAATAAACAATCCTTAAAAAAGAGCAAAAGATCTGAGCAAACACTTCACAAGACATAATACATAGATGGCATATAAACATATTAATGATACTCAACACCATATTTCATAAAGGGTTTGCAAATTAAAATAAGGTGCCGTGAAACATCTAGTAGAATGCCTAAAATCTAAAAGACTAACACCACCAAATGGTGGCAAGGATTTGGAACTATACAGGAACTCATATTCATTGCTGATATGAATGTAAATTTGCAAAGCCAATTTAGAAGACACTTTGATGGTTTCTTATGTAGATATACATAGTCTTACTATATGATCCAACAAGCATGTTCCTAGATATTTATCCAAATAATTCAAAAGTCTATGTGCATGCAAAACATGCCAAAGATGTTTATAGAACCTTTAAGCATAATTGCTAAAAAGTGAAAGAATCAAGATGTCTTCCAATAGGTAAATGAATAACCAAACTGTGGTACATGCATACAATGAAATATTATTAAGTGATAAAAATATATATACTACAAGCCACAAAAAGGCATGGAGGAACTCTAAATGCATCTTTTTTTATTTTTACTTTTTCTTTTTCTTTTGCATGGGCAGGCACCCGGAATCAAATTTGGGTCTCTGGCACAGCAAGCGAGAACTCTGTAAATGCATTTTGCTTAGTGTAAGAAGCCAGTCTGAAAAGGTTAAATACTACATGATCCTATATATGACATTCTGGAAAAGGCAAAGCTATGAAGACAATGAAATGATCAGTAGTTGCCAGAGATTTGAGAGGTAAAGGATTGTGGGGAGGGCTGAATTTCTGGGACATAGAAATTTTTGTCCCAGAAATTGGCAGTGAAATTTTCTGTACAATACACTAAGGATGGATATATGATATGCATTGGACAAAACCCATAGAACTATGAAATACAAAGAATGAACCTTTGTGTGAACCATAGACTTTAGTCAATAATTATAATAAATCAATATAGGTTCATCCATGCTAGGAAGGTACTCTACAATGGTAAGATATTAACAATAGCAGATACTGTAAATGAAAGAGAGAGGGAGTATATGGGAGCTATCTGTTCAATTTTCTGTAAACTAAAGACTGCTTTAGAAAGTAAAGTCTATTACATCCTTTTTAAATGCAGTTTTGTTGAGTTGTACTCACACTATACAAACCATCTGAAGTACAAAATCAATGTCTTACAGTATCATAACATAATTGTGCATTCCTCACCATGATCAAATTTTACAGCATTTCATTACTCCAGAAAATAAATACAAATAAAAAATGAAATTCAAATCATCCCATACTTCTTATATCCCCCTATTAGTGACCCATAGTATTGATATGGTAAATTCATTATTGTTGATGAAAGAATATTAAGATATTACTGTTAACTATAGTTTATACTTTGGCAAAGTACATTTTTTTCCCATAGAACACTCTGCTTTCAACTCCTTATATGGTGTCATAGATTTGATCTAGTTCATGAACAGACTTTTTTTTAGATTTGTACAGTTAATCACAGCCATTGTCCACCACAGATTCACTGTGTTATATATTCCCATGTTATAACCTTTAACTTCCCTTTTGGTGACATACATGTCTCTAAACTTCTCTCTTCCACTATTTTCATACACAATTCAGCACCATGAAATATCACCTGTGTCCATTTTTAAATGTTTAATTTCAAACTAGTTAAACATTCTGTACATATTGAGCAACTGCTCCCCATTGTTTAGTCTCATTATATCTTGGTAACATGTACTCTATATTTTATGTCTATAAGTTTGTATATTATAATTTGATCATATCAATGAGATCATTACATTATTTGTCCTTTTGTGTCTGACTTATTTCACTTAACATAACGTCCACAAGATTCATCTATGTAGTTGTATGCTTCAGGAATTCATTTCTGTCTTACTGCTGAATAATATGTATATACCATATTTTGTTTATCCATTCCTCTGTTAGACTCTTGGCTTGTTTCCATCTTTTGGCAATTGTGAGTAATGCTGCAATGAACATCAGTGTGCAAATGTCTGATAGCGTACTGCTTTGAAATCTTCTGAGATCTAGTAGTGGGATTGCCAGGATGTTAGGCAAGCTTACACTGAGCTTCCTGAGGAACTGCCAAACCATCCTCCACAGCTATTGTACCATTTTCCATTCCCACTAGCAATGAATAGGTGTTACTATTTCTCTACGTCCTCTACAATACTTGTAGCTGCCTGTTCATTTAATAGCATCCATTATGGAAGGTGTGAGATGATATCTTGCAATAGTTTTGCTTTGCATTTCCCTAAAAGCCAGTGAAGCTAAGGATATTTTCACGTACTTTTTAGCCATTGTATTTCCTTTTTGGAAAATGTCTATTGCTCATTTTTAAAATTGAGTTGCTTGTCTTTTTATTGTTGGGTTGTAGGACTCCTTTTTCTGCCTCTGGAACCCTTATCAGATAAATGATGTGGTAGTTAGATTCAGTTGTCAACTTGGCCAGGTGAATGTGCCTAGTTCTATTGCTGTGGACATGAGCCAATGGTATGTGAACCTCATCTGTTGCTGATTACATCTGCAGTCTTCTAGGAGGTGTCTCAGCACTTGCAGCTCAGCCCAGGCCTTTGGAGATGCAGAAAGAAGTCACCCCAGGGAAAGTTG
The DNA here is from genome assembly GCF_023851605.1 of Tamandua tetradactyla. Classification (NCBI taxonomy): domain Eukaryota; kingdom Metazoa; phylum Chordata; class Mammalia; order Pilosa; family Myrmecophagidae; genus Tamandua; species Tamandua tetradactyla. The sequence continues at coordinate 81,340,382 of NC_135336.1, read as the reverse complement.
TTGGAACCCAGAGGCCTGGAGAGAAGGCCATCAGAGACCATCCTGTGCCTTCCCACATATGAAAGAACCTCAGTTGAAAGTTAGCTGCCTTTCCTCTGAGAAACTAACAAAATAAATCCCCTTTTATTAAAAGCCAATCCATTTCTGGTGTGTTGCATTCTGGCAACTAGCAAACTAGAACAGATTAGTTCCAAATATTTTCTCCTATTGAGTTGGTTCCCTTTTCACCCTTTCAACAAAGACATTTGAAGCACAAAAATATTCAATTTTGAGGAGTTCCCATTTACCTATTTTTTATTTTATTGTTTGTGCTTTGGGTGTAAAGTTTAAGTTTTCTGTTAACCAAAAACTGCTTTAAGAAGTAAAGTTTATTACTTCTTTAGTAAAGAGACTTTTTTTTCAGAAATAAATATTTTTCAAGTTTATTTAGAAAACAAATATTTTGTCATATTTCATAATGTATAATTTAAGCTTATATTTCAGCCTTTGGACAATTATTTAAAGCTGGATCAGTATGTTTAAAAGTACTTTCTTAACCCATTATCTTCATTCAAAGTGGTCCATGCAACTGGAAAAAGATGGTAATATCAAATGGTGAAATAGTTATTGCAATTACTGTCACCTGGAACCAAAATTATGGAACTTTGTTATACCTGATAGATCACCATTCAAGGAAAGTTCAAAATTAGGAATGGAGTGACTTCAAAATGATTAAGTAAATGTAATTAAAGTTAATATGATGAACAAACAAACAAAACCTGTAGCTCAGATGCAACTTCATTCAGTGTTTTAACATGATTACTTTACAATTAGGTATTATTGTGCTGTCCATTTTTGAGTTTTTGTATCTAGTACTGTTGCACAGTCTGTATCCTTTCAGCTCCAATTACCCATTATCTTACCCTGTTTCTACCTCCTGCTGGATGCTGTTACCAATGACATATTCCAAGTTTATTCTCGAATGTCCGTTCACATCAGTGGGACCATACAGTATTTGTCCTTTAGTTTTTGGCTAGACTCAGCATAATGTTCTCTAGGTCCATCCATGTTATTACATGCTTCATAAGTTTATCCTGGTTTTGTTTGTTTGTTTGTTTGTTTGTTTGTTTGTTTTTGTTTTTTTGTTTTTTGTTTGTTTTGTTTTTTTTTACTATTATTATTACTTTTATTACTTTTCTCTATAGTAACATTCTATATCTTTGTCTGGTGTGCCACTAGTTCTTCTAAACCGATGCAAATGTACTAAGAAATGATGATCATGCATCTATGTGATGATATTAAGAATTATTGATTGCATATGTAGAATGGTATGATTTCTAAATGTTGGGTTAATTTCTTTTTTTTCCGTTAATTAATAAAAAAAATTAATATGATAAGCAGTAGGAATAAGGTAAAGAAAGCAACAAATTTCTGAAGCTTATTGCAAAAGGATTTTTTGTTCTCTTTAGCATTTTAAAGTAATTTCTCATCATCAAGATGAAAACTAAGCAGAAAGTACAGGCTTTATTTTTCCGACTCTCAGGTGTTAAGAATTGAGAGGTCACATTTGTTTTACTTGATTTTGAATGTTTGCTTTGCACTGGATTTTGAACAAAGTACTGAAAATACTTTGTAATCTAGTAATTTGAGCTATATTCAATCCAGAGATTCTGAAATTTCTGAGAACTTCAAAATGGTTGAGGAAAAACTAAAATTCACATTTCAAATACCTTTATAATGCTTACACTAAATTTTTGGTGGTAAAAAAGGTGTACTTTATTTTCTTACATTTTCAGTTGTTCTCTTTTGTCTATTTCAGACTGTGGAATTTGATGTATTTCAGTGTTTGATCAAATAGCCTGGCTAGAAATCACTTATTCTTGACTTGGCCAATGAGGTGCAAGAATATCTAGCTAGATTGTCTATTTCTTCTTTTCTCACTATTGTGTATATTCTGAGATTGTAAGTCTGCTTTTTTGCAATCTCTGTTTGGTCTCCAATATGTTTACCTTTCTCATTTCTTGTCCTCCTATTGAAAGGGGAGTTCTTGTTCTCCTGATTAATTCCAAGGTGATGTGATAAACTCAGATTTATGGCTTTAATCTGCTGGCACAGGAATTGTAAGATCACATTTCAACCATACTGAAAAATTGAATTAATAAAAGCATTTGTTTATATAGGCCTTTGACCTCACAATCTGATAAACCTTTAAACATATTACTTTAAAGGATATGTGTGCTTTAAATAATGTTGCCAGAAAGAATTATACAGTGATTAAAATTCAGTAATCCATACTTGCAACAAAGCTCATTCTCTTCTTTCTCCTCTTCGAAGGGCATAAAAGAAATGCAGGAAGCTTAAAAAAAGGAAAGAAAAACCATACCAGATAATAGTTTCTGCATCTTTTTTAAACTTTGGACCAGCATGTAGAAATGCTAATGTCTTTTTAAAACCCTTGGCTTATCTTTGTTGAACAAGGAATTGTTTTTCAGATATACTTCCCAAAGAGTATCACATATACATCTAGCTCTATCTAAACTGTCCTACATTCTGTACCTTGGCCTGGTAATTTCTATTTACCCTTTAAAAATAAAATTAAGCATTCTTCCTGCCCTAATGGCTTTTTTGACCACTTTAGGTTGAATGAAGTTAGATAAACTTTCTTATAAGATGCTTTAATATTTGGAAGACCAGGGACAAGAATTCAATAGGAAACAGTGTTTCATATGTTTAAATATGTAAAATGTTATGAATCCAGTTAGTAAACAGCTATAAATTTGTCCATCTATCTTGACAAATATATACTATAATGATTATTGCACCAGGTTCAAATTTAGCATTTTTGATGCCTTAAAGTTCCTGGTCCAGAGCTCGCAGCTTGCCCTTTCTTTATCTAGCCTAGAGGAGCTTAGTGTACACACTTGGGGAGGAATAGCCAGGCAGTCTGAATCCATCCATGCTCTTTATACATTAGGCTTTGCATGTACACATTGGTGGTGTGTACTGCCCTTGGGAGAACTTGAACAAGCAAAGTTCTTTACTTGTTCTGTATGTGGCCTTCAGGCTACAGGCGTACCCACAGAGTAGTTAAGAATGAACTATGTTAACATAAAATAGCTCCATGGCCCAGAAGATTCCCAACGTTGGGGTAAGTGCCACTGGAGGTGAGCAGAAGCAACAAAGCCTTCTTTAGACGACAACCTAGGGTGAGTGCTCTTATTATCTGAGCCTAAAAACAGTGCTTTATCTAATCTCTTTCTAAAGGCACAGAATATGTCTTATTCATCTTTATATACACAATGCTGGCTCATGCTCAATAGGTTTGTTTTGGTTTGTTTTACTTGTTTTTGGTAGCTAAGAAAGTCCAAATCTAGAGAAAGAATATGATGGCAAGGCCATAGAGCTAGTGAATGTTAAAAAGAGAATTCAAAATCAGAAATAAAAACCAGAGACTTTTGGTACCAAATGCTTTAGTACTTTTGGTACCAATGCTTTTAGACTTTTGGTACCAAATGCTTTACATGGATTCCTTCACAGCAAAACATATAACAGAATAAAATCAGTCATTAAGCAACCAAACAACTGATATGTGGTTTCTGAAAATCAGACTCAGAATTGAATTGTTAGAGTAGCAAATTTACAATGTAAACTGAAATCTCAATCTTGCATGGTGTCTGCTGTTAAAGTGAGGGCATTGATTGGAAAAGAGTGGGACCCTGAAAAATGCGATTGTGATATATGGATTGATAATGAAGTTGGGGCGAGGTTGAAACCCTAGGTCATGATGGGTCTTCTCTAGATAACCCTGCAATAGTCTGTCCTGAGGACATAGCCGCCCCACCTCCAGTCTGCCTTGAGGAGTTGGCCACCCAATTTCCACCTGAAGGGATTAGCTGTAGAGTGATTAATCCTGTTTCACCAGATGAAACTGAAATTGAATGCCCTGAAGCAAATCTCTTGAAAGATGCTACTAATTCTTTTCATGACTCACCCCCACCACCCCTCATTTCTTCCAGACCTATAACTAGACTAAAGTCCCAACAGGCCCCTAAAGATGAGGTACAAAATATCACACATGAAGAGGTATCTTATACTCCAAAAGAATTGTGTGAAATTTCCAATTTATATAGACAGAAATCAAAGGAATATGTGTGGCAATGGATTTTAAGGATGTGGGATAATGGTGGGAGGATTATAACATTGGATCAGGCTGAATTTATTGATATGGACCCACTAAGCAGGGATTCTGTATTTAATATTATAGCTCAAGAGATTAGAAAAGGTATGAGCAGTTTGTTTGGATGGTTGGTTGAAACATGGATCAAAGGGTGGCCAACATTAGCTGAGGTTAAAATGCCAGAACTGCCCTGGTATAATGTAGTTGAGGGAATCCAGAGGCTTAGAGAGATTGGAATGTTAGAGTGGATTTATCATGCAAAGTCTGTTCTTACACCCCAGGAATATCCAGAAGATGAACCTTTTATCAGAACAGTGAGAAATATATTTGTGAGAATAGTGCTATCATCCCTGAAGAGCTCTGTAGTAGCCCTTCTCTGTAGGTCAAATATTACTGTGGGAACTGCTGTCACTGAGCTGGAATCTTTAAACACAATGGGGAAGACTGGATCCCAAGTTGGCAGGAGCAAGGTGGCAGCACTTAATCACCAAAAACAGGGTGGACATGGCTTTTATAATAAACAGCAAACTCAAAGCAGGTGTCAAAATACTCTGACTCACAGAAATTTGTGGTGTTGGCTAGTAAATCATGGGGTACTTAGTAATAGAATAGATGGGCAGTCTACTAAATTCCTGCTTGAGCTATATAAATGAAAAAGTTCTAAGTCAAGTAAACAGAATTCTAACTTGAATTATAAAAACACAGAGTCATAGTCTGTTAATCATTTTCCAGAGTTGAGACAGTTTGCAGACCTAGAGCCCCTTGAATGAAGGGGAGACCAGGTCCCTTTGGTAGAGAACCCTGTTACACTGCAACAAACCTATAATCTTAATCTTCTTCCAAGCCTTCCCCAAGGAGACTGATGGCCTTAAACCAGTGTAACTGTGCATTGGCGAAAAGGAAATGATCAGGTATTTTGGGGATATTAGACACTAGTTCAGAACTGACATTAATTCTGGGGGATCCAAAACATCACTCTGGTCCACCAGTCAGAGTGGGGGCTTATGGAAGTCAGGTGATTGAAGGAGTTTTAGCTCAGGTTCATCTCATAGTGGGTCCAGTGGAGCCCTGGACCCAATCTGTAGTTATTTCCCCAGTTACAGAATGTATAAGTGGAATAGACATACTGAGCAAGTGGCAGAATCCTTACATTGGCTTCCTAACTCATGCAGTGAAGGTTTATGGTGGGAAAGCCAAGTGGAAGCCAGTAGAACTGCCCCTACCTAGCAAAATAGTAAATTGGAAAAAAATGCTGGATTCCGGGAGGGATTGCAGAGATTACTGCCACACTTGAGGACTTGAAGGATGTAGGTGTGCTGATTCCCACCACATCCCCATTCAATTCTCCTATTTGACCTGTGCAGAAAACAGATGGGTCTTGGAGGATGACAGCAGTGTATTATAAGCTCAACCAGGTGGTAACTCAAATTACAGTTGCTCTTCCAAATGTGGTATCATTGCTTGAACAAATCAATACATCCCCTGCTACCTGGTATGCAGATATTGATCTGGAAAATGCTTTTTTCTCGATAACTGTTAGTAAGGACCACCAGAAACAGTATGCTTTCATCTGGCAAGGTCAGCAATATACTTTCACTGTCCTACCTCAGGTGTATATCAACTCTCAAGCCCTATGTCATAATCTTGTCTGCAGGGACCTTGATTGCTTCATCCTTCCACAAGACATCACACTGGTCCATTATATTTATGTATCGTGTTGATTTGACCTTGTGAGCAAGAAGTAGCAACTACTCTAGACTTACTGGTAAGGCATTTGCATGTCAGAAGATGGAAGATCAACCCAACAAAAATATAGGGGCCTTACACTTCAGTGAAATTTCTTCATGTCCAGTGGTGTGGGGTATGCTGAGATATCCCTTCTAAGGTGAAGGATAAGTTGCTGCATCTGGCCCCTCCTATGACCAAAAAAAGAGGCACAATGCCTAGTTGGTCTCTTCGAATTTTTGCGACAACATATTCTTCATTTAGGTGCGCTAATCTGGCCTATTTATCAAGTGACCAGAAAATCTGCTAATTTTGAGTGGGGACCTGAACAAGAGGAGGCTCTGTGACAGATCTAGCCTGCTGTACAAACTGCTCTGCGACTTGGACCATATGATCCAGCAGATCCAATGGTGCTGGAAGTATCAGTGGCAAATAGAGATGTTGTTTGGAGCCTTTGGCAGGCCCCTATAGGAGAATCACAATGCAGACCCTTAGGATTTTGGAACAAAGCCTTGTCATCTGCTGCAGATAACTACTCTCCTTTTGAGAAACAGCTTTTGGCCTCCTATTGGGCCATAGTAGAGACTGAACAGTTAACCTTGTGCTACCAAGTTACCATAAAACCTGAGTTGCCTATCATGAGCTGGGTGTTGTCTAACCCACCAAGCCATAAAATTGAGTGAGTGCAGCAGCACTCTATTGTAAAGTGGAAATGGTATATACAAGATAGGGCCAGAGCAGGTCCTGAAGACACAAGCAAGTTACATGAGAAAGTGGCCCAAATGTCCATGGTCTCCACTCCTGCCACATTATCTTCTCTTTCCAAGATAAGAGTTATGGCCTCTTAAAGGGAGTTCCTTACAGTGAATTGACTGAGGAAGAGAAAACTTGGGCCTAGTTTACAGATGGTTTAGCATGATATGCAGGTACCACCCAAAAGTGGACAGCTACAGCACTGTAGCCCCTTTCTGGTGTGTCCTTGAAGGATAGTGGTGAGGGGAAATCCTCCCAGTAGGCAGAACCTCAAGCAGTGTACCAGATTGTTCATTTTGCTTGGAGGGAGAACTGGCCAGAGATACTGACTCATGAGCTGTTGCTAATGGTGTGGCTGGATGGTCAGGGACTTGGTAACACCATAATTAGACAATTGGTGACAAAGAGGTCTGGAGAAGAGATATGTGGATAGACCTTTCTGAGTGAGCTAAAAACATGAAGATATTTGTGTCCCATGTGAATGCACACCAGAGGGTGACTTCATCAGAGGAAGGTTTTAATAATCAAGTGGATAAGATGACCCATTCTGTGGATACCAATCATCTTCTTTCCCCAGCAACTCCTGTCATTGCCCAATGGGCTCATGAACAATGTGGTCATGGTGGTAGGGATGGAGGTTATGCTTGGGCTCAGCGACATGGGCTCCCACTCACCAAGGCTGACCTGACTACAGCCACTGCTGAGTGCCCAATATGCCAGCAGCAAAGGTCTACACTCAGCCCCCGATATGGTACCATTCCCCTAGGTGACCAGCTGGCTACACGGTTGCAGGTTGATTACATTGGACCACTCTCTTCATGGAAGGGGCAGTGATTTATTCTAACTGGAATAGACAGATACTCTGGATGTGGGTTTGTTTTCCTTGCCTGCAGTGCTTCTGCCAAAACTACCATCTGTGGGCTTACAGAAGTCCTTATCTATCATCATGGTATTCTACACAGACTTGCTTCTGATCAGGGAACACACTTCATAGGAAATGAAGTGTGGGAATGGGCACATGCTCATGGAATTCTCTTCTCTTACCATATTCCCCATCATTCAGAAGCAGCTGGATTGATAGAATGGTGGAATGGCTTTTTGAAAACTCAATTCTCATTCCAACTAGGTGGCAATACCTTGGAGGGCTGGGATAATGTTCTCCAGGAAGCTGTATATGCGCTGAATTGGCATCCACTGTATGGTGCTGTTTCTCCCATAGCCAGGATCCATGAGTCCAAGAACCAAGGGGTGGAAATGGGAGTGGCACCACTCACTATTACCCCTAGTGATCCACTAGAAAAATTTTTGCTCCCTGTCCTGCGATCCTGAGCTCTGTTGGTCTATAGGTTTTAGTTCCAAAAGGGGGAGTGCTTCCACCAGGAGAAACAACAATAATTCCTTTGAACTGGAATCTAAGATTGCCACCTGGTCATGCTGGGCTACTCATGCCCCTAGGTCAAGAAACCAAGAAGGGGATTACATTATTGCCTGGGGAGATTAACCCTGACTATCATGGGGCAATAGGACTGCAGCTACACAATGGAGGTAAGAAGAGTTTTTCTGGAATATAGGAGGTCCCCTAGGACGTCTTTAGTACTACCATGCCCTGTGATTGAAATCAATGGAAAACTGCAACCTAAACCAGACAGGGCTACCAATGTCTCTGAAACTTCAGGAGTGAAGGTTTGGGTCACCCCTCCAGGCAAAGAACCATGGCCAGCTGAAGTGCTTGCTGAGGGTAAAAGGAACATCGAATGGGTAGTGGAAGAAGATAGTGATAAATATGAACTATGACCACATGATCAGTTACAGAAATGAGGACTGCAATGCTGTTTTGTTCATGTTATATGATTTAATTTGTAAGATATCAAGTTTAAGAGTTAATATTACCCAAGGACTTGCATTTATTCTGGAGAGATTTAATGTGCTTCTGGTTATATGCAGGACAATTTAGTATTGCTAGGTGAAAAAAAAAACTGTCTTATATTGTTTTCTATTTAGAAATTAGGTATGGTTTAAGGTGATGAGTATAGCTGCCAAGTTGACAAAGGGTGGACTGTCATGGTCAGGTTCACATGTCAACTTTGCCAGGTGGTGGTACCTGTTTGGTTGAGCAAGTGCTGGCCTGTCTTTTGCTATGACAGTTCATAGAATTGAATCATGATTATGTCGGCTACATCCACAGCTGATTCCATTTGTCATCAGCCAATGGGAGTGTCTTCTGCAATGAGAGATGCTTAATCTAATCACTGGAAGCCTTTTAAGGAGGATTCAGAAGAAACAGTTTCTCTTCCTGCTTCTGCCGACGAGCCTTTCCTGTGCCATTCATCCAGACCCTCTATTGTAATCATCAGCTTCACAGTCTGCCCTTCGGATTTTGGACTCTATGTTCCCAAAGTTATGTAAGACACTTTTATAAATTTTGTATTTATGAATATTTCTTGTTGATTCTGTTTCTCTAGAGAACCCTAACTAATAAAGGACAGATACAATTTCTAGACTGCATGCAATTAGGAAAATGATATAGAGTATATTCCAAAAAGATAAGAAGACCGTGTTCATGCCGAAAATAGAAAAAAGATATATCGGAAGTGAATTTCCATTCAACAAAAGAGGAGTTAACATTCACTGAGATAAGACAAAATAAAGTTATTAAATTTATTTAATATGTATTTTCAATTTTCTCAAATTATGGACCTATATATATTAAAATGCTAAATTATTTTGGAGAAAAATGTGACTAGGTGAGCCTACTCATCTAATAAATTCAGAATTTACCCCCTTCAAAAATCAAAATTCTCTCTAGCAAAGTAAATATATGATCTCAGGCTCATATTAAGGAAAGTACTTTCAATGGATAACTATGCATATATATGCATTGGGGTGAAAAAAATAATCTCTCTCTTTTTCTCTCTACCTCTGTTCCTCTCTTCCTCTCACTTATTTGGATAAATGCCAGAAGCAAATTATGGTGTCAACTATAGAATAAGCATTGTTTTTTCAAATTATTGTGAAGAATCCCATTTCTGGTGGAGACAGAGGGCCGCTGGAGTATTTAGCAGAGCAGGATTTAGTGTGGGGAAGAAGGGAATGATTCTTCTCCCCTGTGATAACAAGTCCTATTTGTCCCAATTTACAGCAGCAGAGGAGGGAAAAATGTACCTAATATGCAAATAAAATATCCAGGTGCAGAGTGTGCATGTAAAAAGATAAGCTAGGTAGTGGCTAAGTAATTACAGTAATTCAGGGCATGTAAATCTATCTTGTGGACCAAAGAAACGTAAATAGGTATAATGGAAATGGTGCAATTAAGAAAATAGAACTTTAGGTTAAATAGCAGTGCACATTCCAAGCAAAGAACTTACTTTCTAGCAGGATAAAACCAGGGATAATGTGCTCCTTGGGATAACAACTTTTGACTATTCTTCAAAGTCAATGTTATACTAAAGCCACATTAATTGCAGCAGATTATCTGAGGTGGAAAAATATATATAATGCTCTATATTGAGAATTTCTTTTATGAACAAATATCAATTCATGACAATGTTGCTTTGCTGTATATTTTTAGGAAATACTTATTATCTTTGAAAGCAAACTTGATGAGAGTAAATCTTAGGAACAATGGAATAAAGCATAAGAAGAAATCACGTTGATTAGTACTGCACTACACAGTCTGGCAATTAGTAAGCTACATTGCCAAAGTTAAAGTAGCAGGTTAAAAGGACAATTAGACCTGTTACTTTTTCAGGCATCTTTAGTTCTGTTCTGAAGGTTATTGGCTATCATTAGAATGTATTTTATTTAACAAATGTAAGATAAGACAAATGCATTCTCTAATATGAATTCCCTAGGCATAGTTGTGTTTAATACTATGTTTTTTTTTTTTAATGTGACTTTGTTGGCATATATATATATAATCTTAAAAGCCTGTTTGGATAATCCAATCCAGATTTTTCCCACATGAGCACTGTCTCTCTTCACAGAGGCCTCTAATATGATGTGCTAGTTTGAAGCTGTATGTACTCCAGAAAATCCATGTTTCTTGTGGGGGCAGAACTATTGTTGGGTGGGACCTTTTGATGACGTTGTTTCCATAGAGATGTGACCCTGCCCATTCAAGATAGGTTTTAATCTCCTTACTGGAGACTTTTTAAGAGGGAAACATTTTAGTAAAAGCACAGTTGCTTGGAGATAGAAATGGCCAGGGGAATGCTAAGCAAGGCCCCAGAAAACTGAAAGAGCCAGAACCTGGAGAGAGCTGAGAAAGAAGCTAAGAGATGAAATCCAGAAAAAAGCCTCCAGAGGAGAAGGAGAACCATTGAAACTAGAGCCCAGGAGAGAGGGAATGTCAAACGTCATCGTGTGTCTTCCCATGTGACAGAGAAACGCCGAATGCCAGTAATTATTTCTCCAAGAAGATATCCACTTATTGTCGTAATTCAGATATTTTCACAGTTTTAGAACTGTAAATTTGCAACATAATAAATCTCCTTTGTAAAAGCCAATCCATTTCTAATACATTGCATTCCTGGCAGCTTTAGCAAACTGAAACATATGGGGGTCTTACAAATAAGGACAAATGGTCAAGCAGTGCAGCACAGGTAGGGGAAAGTCACAGAGAAAAAAATCATTAACAGATGCTCAGAATTCCCTTCGCTCATACCGGGGGCAGTGTACCATGATATGGGAAGGCTGTGATGTGCTTCAGCTGAATGATTAATAAAGCATCAATGTCTCTCCTGGTGGGATTAGTGTTTAAGATAAAGAATCAATATGACTTGGCAAAAGCTGCAGATCAGCCCTCCTTTGCCAGTTTAATGTCTGTGATTGGAAAGGCATGAGCTCTTCTCCTGGTGTAATCAGTGGATTGTTACCCAGGTATTGTGCTGGACTAGAATTGATTGTCTTAAGCACTGGAGCAGTGATCAATTTTCATGAAGCCTTGCTGGAAGAAACCTCATCTTGCAGGATTTTAGTCTGCAGATTTTCAGACTTGAGTTAGTAGACCCTTACTCTCATATGATTGCCATCACTGATAGCATCCTGATCCTCATTTGTGATGTCGCAACTCTGGCTGCATGTTCACCAAAAAGAAACTGAAAAAACACAAGACACATTGAGTCTATGGTAGTTTCCCTGAAAGAACACCCAATACTGTAAAGAAATAAAATACACAGGAAACAATTTACTGTTCACAAATAAAACCTTTGGGGGAAATGAAGATTAGTAGAAGTAAATGTGAACATCTCTAAGGGAAGTAAACAAAAATACTTCAGGAAATTTTGAATGCATATTCTCTTTCTAACAAGACTCTTCTAGTTGTTTATCAACAATTTATTTCAGTTATGTAGATGTTTATATATAACCCACAATGAATTGCTTTGTTAAAAAGATATGTGGGGTGGGCAACAGTGGCTCAGTGGCAGAGTTCTCACCTGCCATGTTAGAGACTTGGGTTCATTTCCTGGTTTCTGCCATGTTAAAAAAAAAAAAAAGTCATATAAGACATGATCCCTGCTGTCAAGGAGTCTTCATTGTGTAGTGTGTAAAGGAATATGCAAATTATGAAAACATCAATAAAGGCCATCTCTTTTCCTTATAGGAAGATTGTAAACACTCATATCCTGGGACCAGCTCGTGCCTACTCAAGGGAACCGATTTGTTAAATTTTCCAATAACTCACAAATTAGCCATAGTGGAGGTATTTATACCAGGGAAATAAACAGATATTAAAAGTCAACACATTTCTTTTTAACCCACAGAGCCTAATTGCTAAATATTTAATGCCACATTCCTTAGTACAAATAAAAGAGTAAGAGAAGAAATAGTCTGAAATTGTTGCCAGATCATCAGTTTTCTCTTAATTCTCAATTTCTTTTTGAGAATAAATTTAGAAAATGAGGTATGAGTATGGTTTCCTTCAATAGTTCTAGGATATTCTTTGACTAAAATGTATGTATATCCCAAACTGGAAGGTAAGGTATGATGTTTGCATGAAATGGAAAAGCAGGTGAAGAATTTTTTTACTTCCCTTAAAATGGATATTTGTTATTTTAATATAAATAAATATTAATCAACATTAGAGAAAATGAAACTTGTCATGAATTTTGTAGAGTAATTGTATGTAGTATGCTTTCTGGCCAAGATAGACTGCTGACAAATTTGGAACAAAGAAAATGTTGCATCTACTTTGATTGAATTGATGTTTTGGATTTCCTTCAAAATTCTCTGAAATTCCTGATCTTCATATAAGGGATGGATATAAACTCTGAAATTTTATATCCATCATAACACTTCTACTTCCAATCCCTTCAGATAAGCTACAGTGAGATAAATAGCCTACTTAAAGATCCCATTTCTACCAAACTTGGTAAGTGGTACGTCCAACTGACTTAATAGAAACAATGAAGGCTGAGTAGGAAAGGTGTCAGACTTTTGGTCTCCTCAGTCTAGCAAGGCAGAGGTCAAGGCTGGCAGGGATTGAAAAGGTTTGCCTGACCCATTGCATTGCAGCCCTCTCAAATGTGAAAATGGATTCATTTTAATTGACCATGATTTCCCAAATATACTTTGATAATTTTATCTCTAATTTCAACAAATTACCTAAAATTGTCATGACATTTTTATATAGTATTGACCATATCATCTACCTAACATTTATAATTATAATACTTATTGCTCTAAATTGTAGTCTGTGCTAACTGTAGAAAACATTCAAGTCCCTATGTCAATTATGATTAACATGTATTTATAATACACTCTCAGTATGTGATGTGTTATCTTTTATATTTAGATCTTTATAATAAAGTTAGTGTTGAAGAGAAAATTTGGGAAATATTCATTGTAAGATTTCATTTGGGTCCATTTCTTTAAATCACCTAGTATTAGTTGTTCCATCTCTTTAAGATTTATTTCAGAAGTAAACATTTCACGACAAAGATAACGAGTATGAAATGATGTGCCTATAAATCTGATTATTTTCTTCTGATTATTTCCCCTCCAGTTTGTTCATTTCCTTTAGGATCAGCTTTATTACATTTGTATTGGCCAATAAAATATGAACTCTATGGTCTGTACAGGTACAAAGTTTACATATTGGATTATCATACATCTGGGTTTTCTACAGCAAACCCAGTATATGCTTGATTTCCTGGCACAATGATTAAAAGCTACCCTTTCACTCTAACCCCATTTTCGATGATAAATTGTATGATTATACCAGGTGCCTGCCCATGCAAAAAAATTAAAGATTATACTATCAATCCATATATGAGAAAAAATAACATCTATTTTTTCACTTAATACTCTTGTCTTTTGCAGAATATTTGCTCTGAAACAAGTTCTCAGCCAGGAGTTCGAAAGTACATTAGAAATGTTTGAAGGAATAACCACACTCACACACACACACACACACACACACACACACACACACACATTTGTACATTTAGGAACCAAAAATAATCAAGATAAAAATAATCAAGATAAAACATGATTATTCACATAATCATCTGTTATAACATTCTTTTACACTTTTTGAAATATTTTCAAATCCATAAATTTGATCTAAAAGCATACAGTTAAAATACTAAGCACACAGATTGTGTCTTTAATGCATGGGAAAGCATGGGATTGTGCCTTTAATGAAACCATGGAAGCTTCGTAGTTTCTGATTTAACATACGGAATTTTAATACTCATATGTAATAGCTGAAAAAAATTAATTGAAATTTGACAAAGTAATATTATTGCTTTTACATTGACTTAGTTTTTGTTACAGAAATCAATAACTAGGACAGTCTTTATTATTTAAAATAATGTTTTCCAAATGTTGAATTGTGTCTGCTTCAATTTCATTTAATTTAGGCATTAAAGTCAGCCTTCACATCTCTCTGGAATGCCCCAACTCTCTCTTAAGAGCTCACACCTCACTTCTCCCCAGTATCTTGCCCACTCAAATTCTGACTTCTTTATCAGTCTTGATCTTTAATGTGCTTTTTCCAGCTCTAGGATATTGCTAGGAAATGTGCTGGTAACCCTTGTCTCCTAACTGCAATCTATTCCATCAATTTGGAAAATGTTTCAAAGGAAAAGAGGGTTAACAGGGTATAAGCTCACTATTCTGAATTCTTCTACTTTTCAGCAATTTGGCTCCTCATAACATGGTTACCTCAGCAACTCCTTTATTTCTTATTTTAGTATTTTTATCTGAGTCTTCTAATGGTTCTTTATCTGACGCAAGCTACTTCATCTTACCTAGAATTCTGAAACTTTTTTTTCAATGGGCAAATGACTATCTTTTCTTTAGAAGCAGAAGTATAAGTCTTACCTCTCTTAAGAGGCTAATGAGCAATTCCTTCAGTTATATAGAAAATCTTAGGAATTGGTACACCTTTGACCTATTTTGGTCAAAGTGTAAATGTTGGGAAATTTTATTTTATTGCACAGTATGTCCTTAGCTAGTATATTCAATGCCTAAAGAGTTTATTCAAACAAGTATACTATAAATACAAGTTACAAATCAATTTTTCTTAATTGGCATGAATAGAAAAATTAAACGCTCTGTTTAATTTTCTTCAAATTGATCTGAATAGATTAATTTTATTGAAATTACCTTTTAGTAAAATGATGAACTGAAACAATATACTTGTTGTAAAATAGGTTTTTAAATGATTTCTGTACAATTATGTCACTTTTACTCCATTTTTATTTTTCTCTTACTTTGCTAGTCAACTTTGTGTTTTAAAGATTGAATCATTGTTCCATCAAAGCAACACCACTTTCATAATTTTATTTGCTATGTAGTTATCACCTTTTGAAAATGAATATGTGTCTTGAAATAATTAGTTCCTTTGTTTAAGCTCCAGGAGGGCATAAATTCTATTCTTTAGACTCTACTTAGTAAGTAGCATAATGTTTGGCATCTGTAAATGTTCAAGAAGAATTTTCTAAGCAAACGATTAGCAGCATTCTTCAATTCCAGGTCCTCCATGCCGTGAGCATACATTTCCATTGGAAACCAACTCCACATCTCTCAAAAATATTCCCCATCTCACAGCTGAATATTTTGTAACCATATTAATCCATCTATCCTTAAGTGTTTCTATTCTTAAAATTAAACCATCTTCAAAGTCTAGTTTTATTATGATATCTTTTTGAAATATTAGATGTTCATTTTAATTTGATATAAATCAATCTTAATCATTATAATTGTGAAATGATATAGTAATAGCTTTTGCTTTGATGAACTGCATGGACAAATTACAACAGAGAAGCTATTATGGTACAATTAGAAGCATCTTATAATAACAGGAAAATATAGCTAGAAAATTATTGCAAAACTTGACAAGAAAACATATGAAGCCTGGAATTTCTCCCAGTTCTTGGGAGAAACACTGATAGGTCAATATAACATTGCTGATTGTGCCTATATTAATGTGATTTTAAAAATCAGATACTACCACTATATATTTAGAATAAATGACATTTGACAAGAAAGAGATCTTAAAGTGTTGGAAAAAATAGGAGTTAACACTATACTGTAAAACTTGTGATTTTAAACATTTGTATAATGTTTAAAAAATTGTTTAACTGCATTATCTTATTTTTCCAAATAAGGGAAAACATTTATTTACTTATTAAATTGAATAGAGTAGAAGTAAATAAAGAAACCAAAACCAAATATTAAGATGCTTAATAAATTATTTTATTTCATAATTTAAGAAAAAAATTTGTTTAAAATTTAGTATTTGATTGTGTGACTTTGTAACTAATGGGAATATGTTTGTTATCATGATTACTTTTCCTTCATTACCATTCATTTATTCACCTTTTATTCATTCAACAAATACCAAATGCTTATCAAATGCGGGATACAATATAAGGATTTGCAGGCTCGTCAGATAAATCAATTAATGCAAAATAAGATTGTAACATGGTAAACTTTCACATACTATGTCAGGTCCTTCATAAGCTACTGCATAAACCTTAATTTTTCACCCTGTAAATCATTTACCATCAATTAATATTGGCATTTATAAGTTTAAATTTGTCCAGTTTACATATTTTACATATCTTATGATAAATATTTTTATTCAATTGTTACTTTTCTGCTATCTTTCATTTAATCTATTTCTGATGAAATTCCCGGTTCATCATTAATTTTGCTAACAAAAGAAGTTACATAAAGCAGCAAAAATATTTGAGGACTGGTTTTCTAAAATTTTTTTACAAGTGTGACTTAAATTTGATCAGAATTTTTGTTTAAATTGTAAATCAATACAGGCAGTGCTTGAAGATACTAGCATAAAAGACGTCAAAGGTATCCATGCTTTAAGTGAACTATATATCTCTTGAAAAATTATTTCAACATGCATATTGTTATAAAAGATCTTTTATAAACATTTTTATAAAACATGTTTATCAATGTTCAGAAAAGTGGGTATGAAGTGTAAGTGCTAATTTTTACCCAGAATTTTAGAAAACACAGTACTAATAATTTTAAAAGTCATTAATATACATAAATGTAGTATTTTCTAATTAATAAACCAAATATCCAGTATCATACAACATACTATATTTAAGAAGTGAGTTTGTAGTTACTATCATATTTATTAAATCGGAAACAGCTTTGTTCAAACATTATTGTATGTATATAATTTACTGAACTAACTGTGTTTTTTTAAATATTTCACTTTAAATGAATCCAGTAATATGTAGTGGCAATCTAGATGTAATATAACCTTTAGGAGTAATATAAATTTGTGAGTAAGCCAGTCAAAGCACTTTGGTAAATAGCAGTTTGTGGGATAGGGAAAAAGGACTAACCAGAGCAGAAGGAAGATTTTGCTGCCCCAAATGACATCCCAACCAAAGATATTTACTCAAATTCAGAAGACCAAAATCAATATTCTAAAATTTATATTTCATCCTTCTTTGTCTGGCCAAAACTCTGAGTGCTGTCTTTCACACATACATTTGATACAGTGTACATAATCAGAAATGAAAATCTTTCAGGTATTCCAGAAAATCATATTGTCCTCAATATGTGGCTTTCAATCGAACAAATGTTGAATGGACACCCATTATGTACCAGCACCAGTTCAGGAAAGAAAAACAGATATTTCTTTTAATATTATCATTGTTCAAACTACTTGAGGAGTGAAAAATCACCTTCAAACTCCCGAGAGGTCATTCAAAAATACACTATACACTATGACCAAAGTTTTCTCACACAAACAAAAGAACTTTGAAAGTGCTAGTTCTTTACATGTTTACTGCATTTTATTCAGCTTGTTTGCTTTGAAACCAAGGGTCAAAACAGTCATTACTCTTTGTGGCTTCCTCAGAAGAAAAAACTAATCCCTTTCTATTGAGAAAATGCTCTTGCTAGTATACCTTGTTATCAGGTATTTCATTTCATTCTTAACTAGTGGAGTAGTGCATGCATATCACACAAGTTAGCAACTTTTTCATACATATATGTGATTACTCCTTAACATGCCATTTCAAATTCATGTATCGAGAAGCATGTAACTGCATATTATGATAGCAAAATGCTCACAATAATAAGTGGGATGATGTGGATGATGATAAGTAGAAAGTGTACACAAATCTGAATGCCAAATAGTTTCAAGTCTTAAAGTCTATTTATAGCTGTTTTAATGTATAATTTTAGAATATATCTACATTTTGAAGAAAACATTATGAGTACATATGTGATATTCCAGGGAATTATATTAAATATGTGATCATTAATAACATTTTTCTAATGTTGTACAATTAGAGCTGAATAGTGTAATGAAACGAATATACAACTAAAATAAAGAGATTACATCAATATACAAAAATCATAGTAATAGGCTCTGGTTACATAAAACCTGTTCTAAGGGTTAGAAGCAGAAGTTAACACCTCAAATTATTCCCTACTTCACACTTGGTAAAAGCAAATTCCCTAGAGCTTTCCTTCAGTTTCCTCTATACCGGGGCTGTTTTCAACATTTTTTTCCTGTTAACATTCAACATCCACCTTCATAGCCTTTCTAATCCAAACTGACTAGTCTGCTTCCTATTGAGAATATTTTCACTATTGTTAAACCAGAAACATCTGTTAATCCATCCATCCAGTAAGTATTTGATAAATATGAATTTTTCATTCAGCATATCTCAAAACTAAAAAGGTGCTAGTTGAAAGCTAGTGCTGCTTTCAAGAAACTCTGCATCTGCAAATACTTTCTATTATCTAAATTCCCTAGTTTTTCAATTTTATCTTTTTTTTTATTTTTTAACATGGGCGGGCACCAGGAATTGAACCCAGGTCTCTGGCACGCCAGGAGACGATTCTACCACTGGGCCACCATCGCACCACCCTGATTTTATCTTTTATAAAGCCCTGATATACAGCCACAACTTGGAGGCATTTCCTCTGAATTAGTGCATATACAGTATATAAATCAGGAAAAAGCTTTTTATGATTGTATTTTATAATGATTTTAATTAAATGTCATATAATTGTTTGATTTTATCTAAGGCACAACTTATTTAGATAAACATTTATTCTATTCCCAATCAGTTCTACACATTAGATACTTGAAAGGAAAATTGAAGGTACTCAGAGTTTTTAAAGAATTGAAGATAATAAAAGATCTGATTTTGAGGATTAAACAAAATGTCTGCGAACAGTATTTTCTCAAAGCATATTGTTAAATAATTCAATAGGGCAGTAAAGAAAAAATGATTAGTTGAAATATATCTGGATTAACATAAACCTTGCTATATATATGATGGATTTATCTGTTATCAACTACTCAGAAAATTATCTACTGGAAAATGTAAATATACTTCATATCAATCAGATATCTATTTTAATAAAGACAATGTAGGATTCAAGAATGAAAAAATGAATTTCATTATAAAAGTGCTTAAGAGAAATAATAATAAACTAAATTGAATTATAGTGGATTATGATATTAATATTCAAAATTCTCCTACCTAAATAACTAATGACAGTGTAGGTAAAGCAGCAGTTTCTCTTATGAGGTGTTTTTTTCTAGTGTAGATTTCCTGTTCTTTTTAGCTATTTAGTATCATGAGGCAGTGTTCTTTGTTCACAAGAGAGACCTAGCTCAACTTTAAGAGGAAAGATATACTTTTTTGAAGGTACTTGTTTTGTCTTATGTCAACTTCTTTTCATATTGTCTGATATAATTGAGCTTGTTTATGCTAACATTTTATCATAGTATCTATTTGATATTGTCCACATTTTAGTTTTGCTTATAAACATTTCTCTTATAAATATGCTGTGGAGGAATTTTTATTATTTTTTTTGGTTTTTTTTTTCTTTTGAAATTTGGGGCCACTTAAAATAGTTCCATTCAATCTTTCATATGCATTGACTTTCTGGGATATTTAAACATATCCTGTATAATTTTGTGTTTTCTTAGAATATATTTAATAGCTCTTCCCAAACCCCAGCTTTTCCTCATTTACCAATGACTTGATAGGTTTTCCTTGTTCTACATTTTGTCTCTTTTTTCAAATAGTTACTTTAAATATTTAATAAATACAGATCAATATGTGTCTATATGTGTATGTATGTTTATATAAAATAAAGTGTACAATTAAGTCAATTTAAGTATCTATATTTACACTAAAATAATTTAAGGAACTTTATCATTTTGTTTCCTCCTCCACTGCCCCCAAATCTCGATTTTTTTATCCTAATTTATTTGTTTTTAAGAGTTATTTTTCTAATCATGTTGAGCATAAGCAGTTTCCTTTCTCACCTTCTTTGAATTGATATCCTTGGATAAAATGCTGATGAAGCAATTCTCATTCTTATCATATAATCTATTTTTATGTTTTTCTGGTTGCATTTATTGTATGATAGTACTAGAAATAATAAAGAAGAAGTACACAAATTTTTTACTTGGTAATATTTTAAAACTTTAGGTAAAATATTTTTGTATGAAATTCTTTAACATTAATTCCTTTAATTATGCCATTTTAAACTTACAGTTGTCTGAATTATGGATGTAGAAAATTGTGGACATATCCCATGTCTCATAGATTTTTATTTATACTTCTCATTTTGGTCTGTATATCTTCGTTGATAAGGTGCTTTTTCTTTTTGCGCTACACAATGAATAAGTAAATGCTCACTCAGTGCTAATGGAAATCCCTTCTTGATTTAATATTTCAACTAAGTCTTGTGCATGATCACCAAAAAGTACCATGAGATTCCTTTCTGATTCATTTAGTCCTGTATTTTAGTATTAAAGAAAATTTTATGAATTGTGTAAGTGGAGGAGGGAATTTGCTTGAGCTGAGAATGAATATGAATCTCCATGAAGAATTGAATAACCAAATCCGTTAGGAGTTTCCTAGTCAAATGTGGTTGTTTGAAGCTGTAAGGACCCCAGAAAAACATTTTCTTAAAGTTAATCCATTACTATGTGTGTGAACCTATTTTGAGTAGGACCTTTTGATGAGGCAACTTCAGTTAAGATGTGACCAGCCTCAATCAGGATGGGACTTAATGTTATTACTGAAGTCCTTCACAAGAGAATTCAGACATTGAGAGAAAAAACCACAGAGGCAAGAAGATGAAATCCAGAAGATAAGGGATATACCAGCAGATGCCAACCCTCTGCTTTGCTATGTGACATAGGAGTCAAGGTTCCCCAGCAGCTAGTCTTAGAAAACAGGTCTTTGGGGGAAAAAGCAATGCTTTGATACTGCCTTGGTTTGGACATTTTCCCAGCAGCAAACTATAAGCTAATAAATTCTGATTTCTAAGCCAAACCATTTCATCAAATTTACTTGAGCAACCTAGGAAATGAAAACAGATTTTGGTACTAGGAGAATGAAGTGATCACTTTTGCAAATACCAAAAGTGTGGAAACAGCTTTGAAATTAGGCTGGAATTTCTAATTCCACAGGCTTCCACAGGCTGGAAGAATTGTGAGGTGCTTGGTAGAAAACGTCTAGCTTGTTTTGAAGAGATTATTGGTAAAAGTGTGAATGCTAAAGATACCTCTGATGAGATTTTAGAAGTAACTTATTAATGTGTTATTGGAAACTGGAGGACTAGTGATCCTTATTTTAAAGTGGTAGAAAACTTGGTGATACTGAGTTCTATTGTGTAATGGAAGGCAGAACTTGAAAGTGAAAAATTTGTATATATGGCTGAACAGATTTGCAAACTAAATGTGGAAAGTGCAGTCTTTTTTTTTTTTTTTTTTTTTATTGTAGGTTATGGTAAGATGTGAAGAAAGGAATAAGCTGAGAACTGAACTCCTGGGCATGAAGAAACCAGAAATTGATGATTTTGAAAATTGTGACCATCTGGAAAATGGGTCACCAGAGAATAGTCCTCTATGTGAGGTTTTAACTGAACATGGACACTGTCAACAAATTATGTGCAATTCAGAATTGGAAGTACAATTATCCATGAAAGAATCTGTGGAAAGTTCATGTGCATGGATAAGGTGAATCTACCTTCATGTTCAAAGAGGGAGACCTTCCCCCCTATTGTTCAGGAAGAGTGCTGCTATCCCAATGCTTAGAAAGACTGGAGACCTTGCTCAATTGCTCAGGAACAGCATGGCTGCTGTGCCAGTGTTTGGAAGGGATAGAGGTGTGAGGCTACTGCTCCTTCAGGTCCAGAGGACAAAACAACATTCCAGAGAGGACTCTCAGAACTTGAAATATAAGGTCATATTCCCTGCAGTGTTTTGTAATGGTTTGGGACTTATGACCCTCGTTTTCCTTCCAATTTCTCCCTATGAGAATGAAAATGTTTATCCTATGCCAGTCTCTCCATCATAAATCGAAAGCAGATAACTTGTTCTCTAGAGTTCACAGGTCCAAAGAAAGAAGGGAGTTGTATACCAACAAAGACCATATCCATAGATAATTTTAATGATATTTTGTACCAAGCATTGTTTCTGAAATGACAAGGCTTTTGGGATATTGTAATGGAATGAGAACATTTTGCCTTTAGAAAGAACATGTCCCTTTGGTTTCTAGCATATAGAGTGTGGTGATTTGAAACTGTGCATACCTCAGAAAAACCTGTTTTTAAAGTTACTCCATTACTGTGGGTGAGAACTTATTTTAACTAGGACCTTTTGATGTGGTTACTTCAGTTAAGGTGTGGCCCACCTCAATCAGGATGGGTCTTAAACTGTGACCAGAGTCCCTTATAAGAAAATGAAATTCAGACAGAGAGAGTGAAAGCCAGGCAAGCAAGAAAATGGAATTAATGCAACTTGGAAGAGAAGGGACAGAGCAGCAGAAGCCACCATGTACCCTGCCATAGGACAGTGGATACAAGGATTACTGGCAGATGGCCTCAGAACACCAGTCTTGAGGTAAATCATCATCTTTATGATACCTTCATTTGGACATTTTTCCAGCCTCACACTGTAAGCTAATAAATTCCCATTGTTGAAGCTGAACCCTTTTATCATATTTGCTTAGTAGACTAGGAAGCTAAAACACCATGTGATAGCAAAATTAACTAAATAGATGCAAAAACACATGTAGTGGATACAAATATTATTCCATTTGTTAAAAAAAAAATTGTTGGAAATTCCAAACTCTGTTGTGTTTTTATCTATCTATTAATATATATATTTGCAATGTAGATTTTATCAGTTTCAATTCATTGTAGTAAGAAAGGAAAAACACACTAGGAAACCAATAGTTTAAAAATAGAAATAAAATTGCATTTTAAAGTGAAAATGTCAATAATATATTTAAAAGCAATATTATATAATATATTAATTAAATTTTTAAGAAAGTATGGGAAAGATCTAGAATTTAAAAATACTAAAACTTTTTTTGCAAGCAGTATATTTTTGTGTCTAAATATCTGAGGTATTAGTTATTCTAATCTGTAAACTGCAGTCTTGCTGTGAATAACAAATACATGCCTGATGTGTGTGTGTGTGTGTGTGTGTGTGTGTGTGTACATGTACACTGTATGTATATTTACACTGACTTGCAGTTCGATATTTGTTACATTTCGCTTCCATCATATAAGTTAACATGCCAACAGTGTGTTTACTTAAATACTTTCTTGCTTTAGGACAAGAAAATTATGTAACCTTCAAAACTAAGTGGTCCAGAGGTTTAATGTTAATATTTAATAGGCAATAAATATACTCTGATTATATCTATAAAGTTTAATTAATTAGAATAACTTTACCAAAGAAAATTAAAAGAGTTCTATTTTTCAATTTTCCACGAATGTATTGTTTTCAATATCAATTATAATAATGCTTTTGGAAATAGACATTTAACTGTATCCAAGATATCTAAGTGTGAGTTTTGACTACCACCAATAAAAAGCATAATCATACAAACAAAACATTTACTCTGATCAAAATGGTAAGATTTAATGTGTATTTGAAAGTATGTATTTTCTAATGTACCTCTTAATATTACCTCTAAATAATTAAAATGTTTTTTATTGCTACAATAATTCAGTTTTACACTTTTGTGGTTTTCGAAAATAAAATAAGCATTTGGATAGCCAATGAATCTAGTATAGATAAAGTATAATTCATTCCTAATTACATTTCCTTCCCAATCTTACAATACTGCATATGCAGTTTATTTGTCTTAGCTTTTTCCTAAAATTTCCACAATGGAACATTTTCAAGTTATGTGGTATGGACTGATATTTTTTCATAAGGATAGTTACTGTATATACTTGATGATTTTGCACCTGTATGTTTATTTCCCCTAGTTTCTCAACAATTTTATGGAAGATAGAGGGTTATCTCCTCAGTATAATAATTTCCCTTGTGAGCATGTTTTACTAAAATGTGTAGAACTGATCATATGAAAGTGTACAAAAGATAGAGTTTGAAAATTAAAGGTAAGACTTTATATACTTTGCAGATGATTAATCAATTTATACTAGTTATATTTACTTTAAACTAAAGAGTGAATAATCTTTGTCCATATAATCTTCATATATGAAAGAAGTGAAATTGGAAAAGACAAAAATGTAGAAACAAAATGGAAGGGACAAATCTAGATCATTGGGATCTCATGGTAAATGTGGGAACATTTGGTGCATAATTGCACTAATCTTATGGATGGGCAGAAAAAACCCTGAATGCCAAACTTGATGCTTGTCCATATTTTTCTAGTTGACTATGCAAGGTGATTGGAATACTGTATAGCTGTATCTCCCATGGAAATCAAGGGATAACTGAAATTTATCAGCATTCTCATTTGCCACCTTTGTATCTACCCATCTGCCCCTCTTCTTTGTGGCACCTTGGTTTTTGTCACAGTATCAGAAAAGCAAGCAAGGAACAGTTTCAGAAATTCATTTTCCAACATTGCCATGCACCTGGTACTGTTCCTGTGTCATGTAGTTATATCAGCCTTTGCGGAAAGACGTTTATTCCCCTCTAAGCCTATTTAACAGGGTGATTAGATAGAACAGATCAGAATGCCTCTGAGCCTCTTCATGAGGTAAAACAATTTTTCATTTGAAGCTTAGATGGGGTAGTTTTAAAATCAGAAACAATCACTAAAATGTTAAGAAACATATTTATCAGCTATTTTTGTTGATCCTGATTTTTTTTAAGAGGCTTACAGCTCTGGCTCTGTAGTGTTATGTACATTACCATTATCCTATGAATAAGAGAGACACAGGAGATTGACACAGGAGAGGCTCAAGAAAGCAAATTTACTAAATTTATTTAAAATATACAAAATCCACTGCTTCTCATGGGACCTAATTTTTTTTTCTTTTTGCCCAGGACAGCATCAGCATTTACAGAAGAATAGAATGTGTGATTTATTGGTAAGACATAATTAATTAAACCTAAAGCAACAGCAAGAGATGTAAAACTTTTCAAGGAAACAAAGTGAAGTAGAGAGTAATTAGAAAATTCAATAAGCTTGATTCAAACTAGCAAAATCTTTTAAGTGTAAGTGAACACCATGAATTGGACCTTAAAAGCTAGTATTTGAAGTAAATGATCTGTTGTACTTGATGGATTGTTTTTTACATTCTTACCTTATTTTTCTTTCTTTTTAATTTCTGTGCTATTTTTAATTCCCAAATACCTTGTAAAGGTAATTGTTTTGATTTCTAAAGAGTCTTTCCTCTGTTCTTTAGAGCTCACCTTTTGGTAAATAGTAATTGGCGACTCACCTTAACAATAAGATTAGAAAATAATGCTAAGATTAGCTTATGTTCAGCTTGTTTCAGAAGTGCTGATAAGGCATCCTGGCAAGCATTGCCATGACCTTGGGGTCTCATAACCAATACAAGTACAAAACAAATATATCTATAGGGAGATTTGTGTTTTGTCTTTGCTTTAATTTCCTAGCAGGGAGAAAAGTAATCAAAATATATACAAACAATTCCAGATATTGTAATTAAATCCTTTGTGTCCATCTTCATTTGACAGTATTTTAATGACATTTTTTACTTGTATATATTCCCCTCTGATATTCTACAGTTATCTTTATGATCCCTTAATCTTTCACCCCTTTAGGAAAATAGTAATGTTGACTTTTAATGCCTAAATTTGAAAAAATTACCATATTATTGAATGTCAGTCTGGTCATCATCAAAGTATGGCTAGTCCTCTAATTTATACCCTCAAATTCATTGACTGTTTTGTGCTGAGAGAGTCAGGAAAATGTAACACTCATTAAGCATGACCAGTGAGAATCTTATTTGGAAGCAATCTATCAAAAAAGGGAAGATTAGTTTCTTGAGTCTGCAGTGCGCATGACCTCTCTGGTTTACATTTCCTTTTGTTTTATAATTTTTATTGGGAATTTATCTTCAGCTGTTATTTGCTTGTTTATTTATTTTCCTGTGGGATTCATTTTTATTTGCTTCCTCGGGGATGCTATGGCTTTACCTATGAGTCAACTATGTAATTTAAGGCCTGGATGTCACTGTAGTACCCAACAATTTAAAATATCAGCAAATTAATAATTTAGAAATTTTCTTCTCTATTTCTTTTTTTTTAAACTTTTTTTATTAATTAAAAAAAATTAACAAACAAAACATTTAGGTATCATTCCATTCTACATTTACAATTAGTAATTCTTAATATCATCACATAGTTGCATACTCATCATTTCTTAGTACATTTGCATCGATTTAGAAAAAGAAATAAAAAGACAACAGAAAAAGAAATAAAATGATAATAGAGAAAAAAAACTATACATACCATACACCTTACCCCTCGCTTTCATTTACCACTATTTCAAACTGAATGTATTTTAACATTTGTTCCCCCTATTATTTATTTTTATTCTATATGTTCTACACTTCTGTTGATATAGTAGCTAAAAGGAGCATCAGACATAAGGTTTTCACATTCACAGAGTCTCATTGTGAAAGCTACATCATTGTTCAGTCATTATCAAGAAACATAGCTACTGGAACACAGAACTACATTTTCAGGCAGTTCCCTCCAGCCTCTCCACTACATCTTGAACAACAAGGTGATGTCTACTTAATGCGTAAATATAACCTCCAGGATAGCCTCTCAACTCTGTTTGGAATCTCTCAGCCATTGACACTTTGTCTCATTTTACTTTTCCCCCTTTTGGTCGAGAAGGCTCCCTCAATCCCTTGATATTAATTCTCAGCACATTCTAGGGTTTTTCTCAGTCCTTTGATGCTGAGTCTCAGCTCATTCCAGAATCTTTGTCCCATGTTGCCAGGAAGGTCCACACCCCTGGGAGTCATGTCCCACGCAGCGAGGGGGAGGGTGGTGAGACTGCTTATCCTATTGGCTGGAGAGAAAGGCCACGTCTGAGCAACAAAGGAGGCTCTCTTGGGGGTGACTCTTAGGCCTAAATTTTAAGTAAACTTGACCTATCCTTTGTGGGGTTAAGTTTCATGTGAACAAACCCCAAAACTGGGGGCTCAGCCTATAGTTTTGGTTGTCCACACTGCTTGTGAGAATATCAAGAATTCAACTTGGGGAAGTTGAATTTCTCCCTACTCTCACCATTCCCTGAAGGGGGCTTGCAAATGCTTTTCCAGTCACTGATCAAATCACTCTGGGATTCATCGGGGCATCACTCTGGACAAACCAACAAAATCTCATATGCTACCTGAGATTCCAAGTACTTACGACATTCAATCAAGCTATGTACATGAGTTATATTAGGAAATGCTCTAGTCAAAATATAAATTTTGTAACAAATAAACATTTTTTGCTTTAGTCTCACACATAAGGTGACATTTTAAAGTATTAATTATCATCTATTTTCAGCACCCTGCAGTAATGACATTCCTTTGTTCTTCCTCATGCCAAAACATTTTTAAAATTTGTACATTGTACATTTCAATATTATTATACACTCTAGGCATTCCTAGATTATACTATCTCGATCTATAACATCTATCTTTCTTTCTGATTTCATTTATGTCCCCAGCCCTCCTCCCTCTATCATTCTCACATGCAGCTTCTTTCAGTGTTTTAACATAATTACATTACACTTAGGTAGTATTGTGCTGTCCATTTCTGAGTGTTTGTATCCAGTCTTGTTGCACAGTTTGTATCCCTTCAGCTCCAATTACCTACTATCTTACCCTATTTCTATCTCCTGATGGTCTCTGTTACCAACGACATATTCCAAGTTTATTCACTAATGTCGGTTCATATCAGTGAGACCATAACAGTATTTGTCCTTTAGTTTTTGGCTAGTCTCACTCAGCATAATGTTCTCTAGGTCCATCCATGTTGTTACGTACTTCAAAAGTTTATTCTGTCTTAGAGCTACATAATATTCCATCGTATGTACATACCACAGTTTGTTTAGCCATTCTTCTGTTGATGGACATTTTGGCTGTTTCCATCTCCTTGCAATTGTAAATAATGCTGCTATAAACATTGGTATGCAAGTGTCCCTTTGTGTCTTTCCCCTTAAGTCCTCTGAGTTAAAAAAAGCTGAATATAGAATTGCCATATGACCCAGCTGGGTCATATGGCAATTCTATATTCAGCTTTTTGAGGAACCGCCAAACTGCCTTCAACAGTGGTTGCACCATTTGACATTCCCACCAACAGTGGATAAGTGTGCCTCTTTCTCCACATCCTCTCCAGCACTTGTCACTTTCTGTTTTGTTGATAATGGCCATTCTGGTGGGTGTGAGATGATATCTCATTGTGGTTTTGATTTGCATTTCTCTAATGGCCAGGGACATTGAGCATCTCTTCATGTGCCTTTTGGCCATTTGTATTTCCTCTTCTGAGAGGTGTCTGTTCAAGTCTTTTTCCCATTTTGTAATTGGATTGGCTGTCTTTTTTTGTTGAGTTGGACAATCTCTTTATAAATTCTGGATACTAGACCTTTATCTGATATGTTGTTTCCAAATATTGTCTCCCATTGTGTAGGCAGTCTTTCTACTTTCTTGATGAAGTTCTTTGATGCACAAAAGTGTTTAATTTTGAGGCGCTCCCATTTATTTCTTTCTTTCTTCAGTGCTCTTGCTTTAGGTGTAAGGTCCATAAAACCGCCTCCAATTATAAGATTCATAAGATATCTCCCTACATTTTCCTCTAACTGTTTTATGGTCTTAGACCTAATTTAGATCTTTGATCCATTTTGAGTTAACTTTTGTATAGGGTGTGAGATATGGGTCCTCTTTCATTCTTTTGCATATGGATATCCAATTCTCTAGGCACCATTTATTGAAGAGACTGTTCTGTCCCAGGTGAGTTGGCTTGACTGCCTTATCAAAGATCAAATATCCATAGATGAGAGGGTCTATATCTGAGCACTCTATTCGATTCCATTGGTCGATATATCTATCTTTATGCGAGTACCATGCTGTTTTGACCACTGTGGCTTCATAACATGCCTTAAAGTCCGGCAGCGTGAGACCTCCAGCTTTGTTTTTTTTCCTCAAGATGCTTTTAGCAATTCAGGGCACCCTGCCCTTCCAGATAAATTTGCTTATTGGTTTTTCTATTTCTGAAGATTAAGTTGTTGGGATTTTGATTGGTATTGTGTTGAATCTGTAAATCAATTTAGGTAGAATTTACATCTTAACTATATTTAGTCTTCCAATCCATGAACATGGTATGCTCTTCCATCTATTTAGGTCTTCTGTAATTCCTTTAACAGTTTCTTGTAGTTTTCTTTGTATAGGTCTTTTGTCTCTTTAGGTAAATTTATTGCTAAGTATTTTATTCTTTTAGTTGCAATTGTAGATGGAATTTATTTCTTGATTTCCCCCTCAGCTTGTTCATTGCTAGTGTATAGAAACACTACAGATTTTTTGAATGTTGATCTTGTAACCTACCACTTTGCTGTACTCATTTATTAGCTCTAGTAGTTTTACTGTGGATTTTTCAGGGTTTTCGATGTATAGTATCATATCATCTGCAAACAGTGATAGTTTTACTTCTTCCTTTACTATTTTGATGCCTTGTATTTCTTTTTCTTGTCTAATTGCTCTGGCTAGAACTTCCAACATGATGTTGAATAACAGTGGTGATAGTGGACATCCTTGTCTTGTTCCTGATCTTAGGGGGAAAGTTTTCAATTTTTCCCCATTGAGGATGATATCAGCTGTGGGTTTTTCATATATTCCCTTTATCATTTTAAGGAAGTTCCCTTATATTCCTATCCTTTGAAGTGTTTTCAACAGGAAAGGATGTTGAATCTTGTCAAATGCCTTCTCTGCATCAATTGAGATGATCATTGATTTTTCTACTTTGTATTGTTTATATGGTATATTACATTAATTGATTTTCTTATGTTGAACCATCCCTGCATATCTGGGATGAATCCTACTTGGTCATGATGTATAATTCTTTTAATGTGTTGCTGGATTCGATTTGCTAGAATTTTGTTGAGGATTTTTGCATCTATATTCATTAGAGAGATTGGTCTGTAGTTTTCTTTTTTTGTAATATCTTTGCCTGGTTTTGGTATGAGGGTGATGTTGGCTTCATAGAATGAATTAGGTAGCTTTCCCTCCACTTTGATTTTTTTGAAGAATTTGAGCAGGGTTGGTACTAATTCTTTCTGGAATGTTTGGTAGAATTCACATGTGAAGCTGTCTGGTCCTGGACTTTTCTTTTTGGGAAGCTTTTGAATGACTGATTCAATTTCTTTACTTGTGATTGGTTTGTTGAGGTCGTCTATTTCTTCTTGAGTCAAAGTTGGTTGTTCATGCCTTTATAGGAACTTGTCCATTTCATCTACATTGTTGTAGCATAAAGTTGTTCATAGTACCCTGTTATTACCTCCTTTATTTCTGTGAGGTCAGTGATTATGTCCCCTCTTCCATTTCTGATCTTATTTTTTTGCGTCCTCTCTCTTCTTCTTTTTGTCAATCTTGCTAAGGGCCCATCAATCTTGTTGATTTTCTCATAGAACCAACTTCTGGTCTTATTGATTTTCTCTATTGTTTTCATGTTCTCAATTTCATTTATTTCTGCTCTAATCTTTGTTATTTCTTTCCTTTTGCTTGCTTTGGGGTTAGTTTGCTGTTCTTTCTCCAGTTCTTCCAAGTGGACAGTTAATTCCCAAATTTTTGCCCTTTCTTCTTTTTTGATATAGGCATTTAGGGTAATAAATTTCCCTTTTAGCACTGCCTTTGCTGTGTCCCATAAATTTTGATATGTTGTGTTTTCATTTTCATTCACCTAGAGATATTTACTGATTTCTCTTGTAATTTCTTCCTTGACCCACTGGTTGTTTAATAGTGTGTTGTTGAGCCTCCATGTATTTGTGAATTTTCTGGCACTCTGCCTATTATTGATTTCCAACTTCATTCCTTTATGATCTGAAAAAGTGTTGTGTATGATTTCAATCTTTTTAAATTTGTTGAGACGTGCTTTGTGACCCAGCATATGGTCTATCTTTGAGAATGATCCATGAGCACTTGAGAAAAAGGTGTATCCTGCTGTTGTGGGGTGTAATGTCTTATAAATGTCTGTTAAGTCTAGCTCATTTATTGTAATATTCAAATTCTCTGTTTCTTTATTGATCCTCTGCCTAGATGTTCTGTTCATTGATGAGACTGGGGAATTGAAGTCTCCAACTATTATGGTAGATGTGTCTATTTCCCTTCTCATTATTTGCAGTGTATGCCTCATGTATTTTGGGGCATTCTGGTTCGGTGCATAAATATTTATGATTGTTATGTGTTCTTGTTGAATTGTTCCTTGTATTAGTAGATAGTATCCTTCTTTGTCTCTTTTAACTGTTTTACATTTGAAGTCTAATTTGTTGGATATTAGTATAGCTTCTCCTGCTCTTTTCTGGTTTTTATTTGCATGAATATCTTTTCCCAACCTTTCACTTTCAACCTATGTTTACCTTTGGGTCTAAGATGTGTTTTCTGTAGACAGAATGTAGAAGGATCCTGTTTTTTAATCCATCCTGCCAGTCTATGTCTTTTGATTGGGAAGTTCATTCCATTAACATTTAGCATTATTACTGTTTGGGTAGTACTTTCCTCTACCATTTTGCATTTTGTATTTTCTATATCATATCTAATTTCCCTGCTTTCTACACTCTTCTCCACACCTCTCTCTTCCATCTTTTTGTATCTGTCTCTAGTGCTCCCTTTAGTATTTCTTGCAGAGCTGGTCTCTTGGTCACAAATTCTCTCAGTGACTTTTTGTTTGAAAATGTTTTAATTTCTCCCTCATTTTTTTTTTTTTTTAGCTCAGATGCAGCTTCATTCAGTGTTTTAACATGATTACTTTACAATTAGGTATTATTGTGCTGTCCATTTTTGAGTTTTTGTATCTAGTCCTGTTGCACAGTCTGTATCCCTTCTGCTCCAATTACCCATTATCTTACCCTGTTTCTAACTCCTGCTGGACTCTGTTACCAATGACATATTTCAAGTTTATTCTCGAATGTCCGTTCACATCAGTGGGACCATACAGTATTTGTCCTTTAGTTTTTGGCTGGACTCACTCAGCATAATATTCTCTAGGTCCATCCATGCTATTACATGCCTCATAAGTTTATCTTGTCTTAAAGCTGCATAATATTCCATCGCACGTATATACCACAGTTTATTTAGCCATTCTTCTGTTGATGGACATTTTGGCTGTTTCCATCTCTTTGCAATTGTAAATAACACTGCTATAAACATTGGTGTGCAAATGTCCGTTTCTGTCTTTGCCCTTAAGTCCTTTGAGTAGATACCTAGCAATGGTATTGCTGGGTTGTATGGCAATTCTATATTCAGCTTTTTGAGGAACCGCCAAACTGCCTTCCACAGTGGTTGCACCATTTGACATTCCCACCAACAGTGGATAAGTGTGCCTCTTTCTCCGCATCCTCTCCAGCACTTGTCATTTTCTCTTCCTCATTTTTGAAGGAAAATTTTGCTGGATATAGAATTCTTGCCTGGCAGTTTTTCTCTTTTAGTAATTTAAATATATCATCCCACTATCTTCTTGCCTCCATGGTTTCTGCTGAGAAATCTACATATAGTCTTATTGGGTTTCCCTTGTATATGATGGATTGTTTTCCTCTTACTGCTTTCAAGATCCTCTCTTTCTCTTTGACCTCTGACATTCTGACTAGTAAGTGTCTTGGAGAACGTCTATTTGGATCTATTCTCTTTGGGGTGCGTCGCAATTCTTGGATCTGTAATTTTAGGTCTTTCATAAGAGTTGGGAAATTTTCAGTGATAATTTCTTCCATTAATTTTTCTCCTCCTTTTCCCTTCTCTTCTCCTTCCGGGACAACCACAACATGTATATTTGTGTGCTTCATATTATCATTCAATTCCCTGAGCCCCTGCTCATATTTTTTCACTCTTTTCCCTATAGTTTCTGTTTCTTTTTGGATTTCAGATGTTCCATCCTCCAGTTCACTAATTCTAACCTCTGTCTCTTGAAATCTACCATTGTAGATTTCCATTGTTTTTTTCATCTCTTCTACTGTATCTTTCATTCCCATAAGTTCTGTGATTTGTCTTTTCAGACTTCCCATTTCTTCTTTTTGTTCATTCCTTGCCTTCTTCTTGTCCTCCCTCAATTCATTGATTTGGTTTTGGATGAGGTTTTCCATTTCTGTTTGTATATTCAGAATTAGTTTTTTCAGCTCCTGTATCTCATTTGAACTATTGGTTTGTTCCTTTCACTGGGCCACATCTTCAATTTTCCTGGTGTGATTTGTTATTTTTGCTGGTGTCTGGACGTTTAATTACCTTAATTAGTTTTTTCTGGAGACTTCTTTCACTTATCTTACCTAGGGTTTTCTTGCTAGATGAGTTTGTTGTCTATCTGTACTTTGACCTTCAGTTCAGCTTTTTCTGGGCCTCTAGCTTAAGTTTTGTTTAACAGAGCGTAATTTTTCCGTTCTTGTTTTCTTGTTTCTTACCCTTCTTATAAGGTACCTTTTCCCTCCCCACCGTTAGGAGAGTCTACATAGGTATTACAGACTCCAGCCGGGTTTTCCCAGATTAAGCTGGCCTCCTTTCGGGGGGAAGGAGTCACCTGCCTCAGTTTTCCCTGAGGGTGAGACTCAGCAGTTTGAAAGACTTTCTTGTGAAGTCTCTGGGCTCTGTTTTTCTTATCCTGCCCAGTATATGGTGCTCGTCTGTTTGTGGGTCCCACCAGCAAAAGATGTTGTGGCTCCTTTAACTTTGGAAGGCTCTCCCTGTGGGGGGCATGGTGGAGACAGAGGAAAGGTTGTAGGCTGGTTTTAATGGCTTCAAATTGCGAAGCCCTGGGGTCTGAATTCCTTGAGAGAGGGATTCCACCTGAGTTGTGTTTCACCCCTCCCCTGGGGAAGGCTCAGGCGGGAGACAGCCCTGAAAGCAGCCTGTTTCTGTGTAGGCCTCGGACAGTTGCAGCCTGTGTAATCCTGCCACTGAATCCAGAGTCAGCCAAGCCTCCATAGAAACAGCTACAAAAGCCTCCATTTCATCCCCTTTCCTCTTTTTCGGTTAGCCCAATAGGCGACCTCCGCCTTGACCAGTTTCGCCTGAGCTGGGGGCCTATTTTTAGTTGTCAGAATTTGTTTATTAATGCCACAATTGGTGTTTGGTTGGACTCAGTCCATGCTACTGTTAGGGTGTCTTTCCTTTCCCTCAGGGAAGCCACCTGTGGGAGAGGGGCGCCAGGCGCTGGCCACTGCAGCTTGGGGAACTGCTGCAGCTTGGGGAACTCACTGTTCCAGAGACTCGCAGCTGGTCCAGCTGGTCCAGACTGGGCTACACTGTGTGTCCGGTCACTATCGTGGTTCCGGGAGCTGTTCTGTACTGTTTCTGGTTATTTAGCAGTTGTTCTGGAGGACAAACTAAAACACGCCCATTACTAAGCCGCCATCTTCATGAAGTCTGAGTTGGGTCTTAAAGGATAGGGGAGTCTAGGTAGGTTGAACTTTCTTCTCTATTTCTTAACAATCTAATTTTTAACAGTCCTAGAAAGACATAAAGGTACTATTGCATGAGGAACTAAGTTTCCTTCTATCTTGATATATGACTATTCATTCTGTCAAGACACCTGTGCTCTAAAACTTGCCAATGCATACTCTTTTGAACTAGTGGTATTAGAAAGAAGCAAAAGTAGATGGTATAGTCCTTCTCTTTGAGAACATAGTCACACTTAGTTCAAGTGGAGCTATGAAAAATAATTTTTCAGCAGCTATGTGCTAGGTAAAAATATTGATGATATTTTTGCACAATGATGTTAGCACAATATTTTGAACATAAGTAACAGTGAAAAAAAATATATATATGAATATGATTAAAAGGGAAATTTTAGATTATATATATATTGTCACAGAATAAAACGTTAAAAAAAATTCACAGCAATATTGAACCCTATGTCAAACTATGGATTTTAATTGATAGTACAGTTATAAAAATGTACTCTTATCAATTGCAATGAATGTTCCACATTAATGATAAATGCTGTTGGTACGGTGGTATATAGAAGTCCTGTATTTTATACATGATTTTTCATTAAAACCACAACTTCTCTGCTAAAGGAAAATACACAATAAAAATAACTTCAAATCAAGACTATAAAACAAAACAAAATAAAATCCCCTCAAATTGTAAATGCAGGAAACTTCTCCCAAAGAAGGGGGTGAAGGAGGCTTTGGTAGAATGGAAACACTCTCCATGTAATCAGCTATTGAATTTCTACTCAGCACCATTTTCCATAGTGACTGATGAGTTGATATAAATCTGGAACACTTGCCATTTTATTCAATTCTATTAGGTCTTCTTTTCTGGATTTTACCTTTGATCCTGTTTGTAGCTTACAATGATCTTCTAAAATGTTCTATCCTTTAATTATTCTTAAAGGATAATTAAATACATTAAGAATTTAATCTTAATGTATTTAATCTATTTAATACATTAAGAATATAATTTTTAATACCTGGATTATCTGTGAGTCTGCATTGTTTTATTAACTTTTCCCTTGATTATTGGTCCTACTTTTTTTTCTCAAGACAAGAAATTGTTTTTAGTTTTTTGTTTTTTTATGCCAGGTTTTAGGAAGAGCTAAAGAGACTACAACTGATATTATAGTCAACTAGAATAGGTTCCCCCTTCCTAGTTTTAAACATTTAGAATGAGGGACTGACCACTGACTGTAATTAGAGTGTGAGCTGTGTTAACTCCAGGTTGGATACAGTTTGAGTAAGACACATCCTATCCTTGTTCTTGGGATATAAATCACTCAGACTTCTTATTGATCCTGGCAGTTATCTAGATTCTCAGCCCTAAAAAAATTCACCCATAAAAGTCTACTGTTAGAAGGTTTCAACACAGCTTTCCTACCTACAATCCAAATAACTTCAAGAAAAGCCTTGAAAGATCTTCCAGAGTAAACCATATAGGACCAACATATATAATGCATTTGAGGCTGAAGAAAAGAGCAGATGGATAATGAGGATAATTTAGTGAGCAGGTAAAGAGAATATCAATGAGTAGAGATAAGACATCATGGTACCTTCTAGGAAATGATAATTCAGTGTAGCTATCACTTAAAATATAGAGAGTGCGTGACCTGATAAACTTTTTGAGATGTGATCAAAGTTGTATTAAAGAATTTGGATGTTGTTCTAGAATTGAAAATGATAGGTGACTTAAAACCTAGAGTGTGATATTAAAAACTCCAGATAGTTGCAATGTACTGAATGGATTGCAGTGTATCTGTGTTGCAAGGGAGTAAAACTGGAGGCCTGGACTAATGTTAAGAAATACTTAGAGCAATTATTTTGAAAGATAATTGTATCTTGGATCAGAGTAGTGGCAGGAGTGATGAATAAAAATAGATCCTACGGTGTAGAGAATTTGGTAATGGTATTATATATCCTGATGAGGAAGAGTAAATATTCAAGAAAGATTCACAGAAATCTGGCAAAGGAAATTGAGTTGACATCAATGTTATCCACATAAGGAACAAACAACATAGTAAGACCTAGGTGGAGGGGAAGAAATTACTTCAAACATATTTACTTTAGATGCCTGTGGCACATCTAGGTAGATTCTTAGTGGTGGTAGTAATAATTTGTTAGCTAGTTCATTTTTGTTTGTTTGTATTTTATTTTATTTTTTACAATTGAAATAACAAGTTCTGACTATAAAAATAATCCAGCCTGGAAATTAATTTGGAGAACATGATCTTATAATGGTAATGGAAACAATAAAAATGAAAGGCATTGCTCAGAGTTTCTGGATAAAGTAAAAGCCTTTGAGAGGTTTCTGCTAAAAACAAACAAAATGAGGGGAGGGAATTATTTCAAAGGAAGGGGCAATGAGGCAACACAAAATCAAAACCTTGGAGTGTTATAGAATGGAGGAAAGATAAACTTTCTACATGCAGAGACTGTTAGATTCTAAATATGCAACAAGGCTGTGAAAATTAAGGACTATGATATGACTATTGGATTTAGAAATCATTATTTCTCTCCACTGAAAATGGAGAGAAGAAGAAAAAGTAAGAACCAATGCAGAGAAGAATCTCTGATATTGAAGAAACATTTTTTTTTTCATTTTTTTTTGGCATGGGCAGTCTCCGGAAATGAACCCAGTCTCCCACATGGCAGGCTAGAATTCTGTTACTGAGCCACCATCGTACCACTCAGAAACAATTTTCTTAATATAGCTTCTATTCCTATATGTTCAGTAGGAATCGAGGTAATCTAATTACAATTTTAAAAGCTGAGGTCAGGAAATAGGCTTGAGAAAAGAAAAGAGAGAGCTGTTTGGGGAAGGCAAAAATTATTCTCTTGTAATTTTACAGACTTAGTACAGTTCTGAGACCATGAACTTGAAAAGTAATACTTGAAAACTTTGTGCCTTTTGCTTTGCACTTTTAGTTTGTTTGTTTGTTTTGTTTTGTTTGTAGATACTAAAGGGATTTTTGCATTGACACAGGGTTATTGTTTCACAAGGAGATGTGATTAAGCACCAGTTAGACAAATTGGTTAGATATTGTATGAATAGTTAAAGTTAATTATGGAGAATCTTATCTGAATAGAGAAAGCAATTAAAATAAACATGTAAGAGAGTGAATAAAAATTTGCTCAGGGACTAGACATTTTTGTGTTTGCAATTGTAGTACAAGTCAAAATGAGAGAGTGGTAGAATATTGTAAAAGATGTGGAACGTATATCTCAATATAGTATTTTATAGGTATAATTATTCAAGATGTAGATAACATAAGCTAGAAGGGCATTAAGGAATGGGTATTTCTGGTTAAGTTAAGATATATATGGTAGCTTTTGAAATAAACTGTAAAATACTGAATTAGAGTATTAAGTCAATCATCTATTTGGCCAGTTTGTGTCACTCGGAAACAAGCACCCACACATACAAAACTTGGCAACTTGGGGGAAGAGAAAAATAATAAATGACAAATCATCAGTAAGTAAATAGCAGAAAATAAAAATAGGAAAAAAAAAACTAAATAGAAGGAAGAGGTAGAAGATGATAGAACTAAATAAAAGGGCTTCTAGCATGGTTAAGTTCCAGTGTCAACTTGTCCAAATGATTAAGCCCAATTGTCTGGTTAGGCAAGCACTGCCCTGACAATTGCTGAAGGCTGGTATATTAAGTCATCAGTCAGTTGATTGCAACCGTAGCTAATTACATTTGTGATCAACTAAAGCATACCTCCAAAATGGGATAATCCAATCACTCAAAGGATTTAAAGAAGAAGAGAGACTCTTTCACTGCTACTTCAGCCAGTGAGCCTCTCCTATAAAGTACATTCAGACCCTTCTTCAGAGCTACCAGCTTCACAGCTGGCCCTATGAACTTTGGACTCTTCCATTCCCACGGTTGCTTGAGACACCTTTTTAAATCTCATATTTAACCATCTGTCCTGTTGGTTCTGTTTCTCTAGAGAATGTTGACTAACATAGTCTTCCACAGAATTGACGAGGGAGAAAGAAACATTATATTTCCTTATAATCTTGAAGAATGAGTTGTATGCAAAAATGTGTACAGTCTGAAGTTGCTAGGGAAATAGTGTAATTGTATGAAAAAGGTTTATTAGCTAAAAGTGAGAGCATACAAAAAAACAGCTCGGGGTCCATGCAATTTTTATTCAGGTGTCAATATTTAGGAGGCAAGAGTATGAAAATTGGAAAGGAAGATGAGAGGAAGTAAGTGGGCTCAGTCAGGGCTGCACATTATAGTTTGGGAAAGAGACTATTATATGGGTTGATATCCAAAGGAAAAAAAAAAGCAATCAGTTCCTGTCCAATGCAATAATCAGATATGGTGAAAAAGGGTAACCAGGCTGCCAGGTTTCAAAGAAATTAGGTTGGGCTCTCTTGTGGGTGGAGGAGGGGAGAGGAAAGATCAGCAATCAGGCCTCTAGGGCCTCAGGAAGACTCTGCCAAAGACACACATGTAGCCTTGTTTTGAGGGGCTCAGAATGCTGGCTGTCTTCTCTTCTCTAAGCAAACTTGACTTTCATTTGTTTTGATTTTGGTTTTATTTTATCACCCCTTGATTCATTACTTAATGCAGGCATCAAGCTACAAGTGAATTCAAATATAATAAGAAAAACTATAAACACAATTAAGTAATCTGATTTTCTAAACCACAATAACCTCTGTTTTTAGTAAAGAAAATAATAGCTCAAATGCAGAAACAGCTAAAACCATATTATATAGTGAAACACACCTTAACAAAACTGAATAATGCCATTTTTTTTTGTCATGTTAGAATTCTGTTTTGATTTCTATTGCACAGACATGGATTTTCTAATGGGCAGCCATTTAGAAAGGCATGGAGATTAAAGAGCTATTCCTGTGAAAACAGTTTTCTTAAATACACTCGGGTTCAGTTCGGATATTAGAGTTTGCAAATAGCTGTGAATTGCTGTTGTAAATATTAATCACATCTACTGGTCTCCAAATGGCTATTTTTCCCTCTCATTTATTTTTGCATAATTTTAAGGAAAATATAATGATGCTTCCACCCATTTATGGGGAATTGGAAAATTTCTCAAAATATGCATGTAAATAAGTTAATAAAAAAACAATACGAGTTACACTGTTTCTATTATTGCAAATGCTTGGAATGTTAGTATTTTCATATGTATACAGCTTCTTCTAATTGAGAATTTTGACTTCTGTTTGTACACATCCAATAGAGAAAAACGTAAGAATATGGTTAATATTCTAGGAATTGCAGTTTTAATATGATATGTAAGGAAAAGAAGATAAAGAAAAAAAGTGACATCCAAAGCTGTAAAATCCTTGAAAGACATTCCAGCAATTAAATTTATTCAAACTCTTAAAAACAAAATAAAAGTTGATGGCCTGGGACACATTATTTAAAGTTAATGGGGATTATAAAGTAGAGAAAAACTAGTAAAGAAGAGATTAATTAAAACCTACTACATCTGAAACCAATTCAAGAGAATTCAAGTGAAAATTCATTGCCTGACATCAGTGAAGTGAGTGAGAAATGATTGTATGAATCTCAAAGACGCACTATTCTTTATTGACAAAAAGAACACATCTTATAAAGGTTATTCATTTCCATATTTTTATTTAAGTAGAAGAGTAACAGAAAAAATGCAACTAATATGTAAAAATGTGTGATAATATATTGAGAGACAACAGGGTAGAAGTGATTAAAAGCCAAGACTTCACCAGTAGAAGACTATTTATAGGTCTGCTGCATAATCATCCATGAATCTCTGCTTCTCACTGCATTTGCAAATGCATATAATAGTATCTTTTGTTCAGGGTGTTTCTGAGAATGAAATGCAACATGTCTAGCAAATGGTATAGTATACTTATAAATGACAGGAACCATGACAGGATTAAAATTAGAAGTAGAAAGACCATTTTAAAGCTACTTTATCTCATTTATTTTCAATTACCATGTTTATTCTTTAAAAGATTAAATCATTCATGCGAAAAAGTAAATAAGTTGGTTGGGAATTCAGTATAATTATTAGATTTTGATATCACTTTTAATCTTGATTTTCTATGATTTCTTCAAATTCAATATTTTTGTTTCTCTGAAATGGTGTCCCGTTCTTGTTGATTGATGGTTGTAGAAATGCAAATGTACAAATTTCATGAACATTTCAGGATGTATTTGTAAACAGATTTTATGCCTATGTAGATGCTTCTGTTATTTAATGTGCTTATATAGACACCTCTACAATTTAATAAATATTCATTACTTACCACCTTCAGTATATACAAGCTACTCATCAGAATAAGATAATAAACAAATGACTAAAACAGGAAGCACTATATATTGATGAGTTCTATGCATAGCATGATGAAACACTTAGTATTTTATTGAAGAAAAGAACAAAAATGTGAACAGATAATACATCAGTCTGGAAAGACATGATTTAAGCTTGAAATTGAGAAATGGACTAAGTTTGGGTATCTTATTGGGTACATTTGAAAGAAAGATCATGACAAAAATGAAAACAGGAAGAATGGTTGATGAAAAATTTCAAGAAATTTTGAAATTGAATGGTGAAAGGGAAATGAAA
Organism: Tamandua tetradactyla; assembly: GCF_023851605.1. Taxonomy (NCBI): domain Eukaryota; kingdom Metazoa; phylum Chordata; class Mammalia; order Pilosa; family Myrmecophagidae; genus Tamandua; species Tamandua tetradactyla. Next base: position 81,298,767 of record NC_135336.1, on the reverse strand, counting down.
TGCCTACTTAGCAAAGCACAAAATCTGGCTACTCACAAAGACAATGATTTGCTCTAGATTGGAAAAATATGTATGTAGAATAGATAGACATATAGTCATCTTTTACATATTTTTAATTAATGTTGTAATCCTCATGATTCAATACTGTACTTTTAATGGTGATTGTTAGATTTTTGAAGGGTGACCAAAGAGACCATTATTTTTCTCTGAAAAGCATAACACTATCATCTTTCACTCAACAAATATTACTATTTAACGTTGCCATTTGGATTTCCTGTGAAGTAGACGCACACATACAAGCCAGATGAATTTTACTGGGGATCAGCGATTGTGGACTATGTGAAAGAAGCAGGACTGGGTAGAGTGAAAAGTGGACCTGCAAGTCATTCACAGCAAGGCTTTCAGAGAAACCATGGGGGGCCTGGAGATGGGATGGTCCTTCAAAGTTATTATGACTTACGGAAGGTGTTTTAGTCCTTTGAAACTCCACATTAGTCCATAATTGGATATAATCTACTAGAAGAAGGAGGCTTGGATTTGAATATGATTGAGGAGAATTGATCAGGAGTCTTCCTTTATCATATTCAAAATTTCCAGGAGCTGAGGAAATAAATCATTTAGTTCTGGAGTGGGATCCGAGTAGTATAACAGCACAAGTGAGAGGCTGACCCTATAAATGGAACAATGTCCAGACCCTAACCTGTCACCTCTGTGGCAACCAGTGCAGGTAGCCGAACCACAACCTCTGCAGCTACCAATCCAGAACAGTCAGGACTTGATCAATGATTTCCACCTTTCCTATTTGTTGTACTGATTCCTAATCAGGTCCAAGAGAAGGCCAAGCATGTTTCCCACACCAATAACATAAGATGGCCACCCTAGTTAGCCTGCCTTCAGCCTATCTGTATTAGTCAGGTTTCCCCAGAAAAACAGAATCCACAGGATAGATAGATAAATAGACAGACAGACAGGCAGATAGATAGATATGCAGACAGGTAGATATGCACATCTATGTGTATGTGTACATGTACATGTTTATGTATATGTATATGTGATATGTAAATATTAAGAGATTTATTATAAGAATTGACTAATGTGACCTCAGGAATTGGTAAGTCTGAATTCTGTAAAGCAGGCTACATGATGGGGACTTGATGGTGAGATTGAATTCCCCCAGAGAAGCCATCAGTTAAGAATTCTGATAAAGGTGATGATAAATTCCCCAGAAGAAGCTTGCTATCTGAAGCTGAGAGGGATATTCTTCCTGAGTGCTGAAATCCTCAGTTCTCCCTTTCATGCCTTCAACTATTTGGATGAGAATATTCTTCTCATTACTGAAGGCAAACTTATTTGTTGATTGCAAACAATCAGATATAGATGCAATTAACTGACCAATAATTTAAATCCACAAAATATCCTCATAGTAACAATCAGGCTAAATCGTCAACAAAGTAAACACTGTAACCTACCCAAATGACATTAATCATCACATTCCCTGTGATGATTACCCAAAACCCTCAAGGAGAGCAGCGCTGAAGTCTTCCTGTTTTTTAACACTATAGCATCATCCAGCTCCCTTGCCTAACTTTAAATGTCTGATAAAGTGATGTGACTGACTCCTTTCCTATAGTAGGCTTTGAATACATAGATGTTCTTTGTGATAATTTGGATAGTCTGTTTATTTCCACAACTAAGAAATTCAGAGTTACTCCATGTTCTTAAAGAATATACTACATTGACTTAATTTTTCTAACCATCTACTGAAAGAACTGTTTCCTACAGGAAACTAGACTGGAATTTTTTTCTTCTAAAGTTATTAGTGATGTTCTGATTATGAAATGTATCTTGTATTTGTAATGACCATATTGACTTGTTCTGTCTGAGGTGTTTTACACCCTTGAATGCATCTATCTCTCCTCTCTATTACAATAACTCTCTGTTCTTGCTTTTTCTTGAAGATGATAATCAGACTGTATATTATATTTTACTATTTTCCGGAGCATATGTAATCTCTTTCTCCCATGAAAATTTAACTTTCATACAGTGATAAGGTAACATATCTGTTTTGTTCACCAGATCCCCAGACCCCAGAAGAGTGTGAATTTTAGTAATTACTAAGTGAATATTTTCTAAGTGAGTAAATATGGGCCAGTCAATCATTCCTAAAGCCTGCAACATCGCTCATTTTTCTTCTTTTCCCCAAACTCAAAGTCTACTATCCTTACTATCCTGCTATATTGTTTGTCTTGGTGAGTAGAATTCCCATTAGCTCAATTATTCAAGATAGGTAACTTCAAGCCATCCTAGAATCTTTCATTTCTATCTACATTAATCAATCATTACATACTTCTGTTTTTATTTCTTAATTAATTATTAACTTTGTTTTCTCTTATACAAACCAATATTCGGAGTTTCCTTTCTTCATGAAAATGTCTTTTCTCAACTGATCAATGCCTGATCTCAAGATACAACAGCATAAATTTATTTGCACCTAAATTAAAGGCATAATTGAGATGACATGTAAGACCTTTGGAGACATACAATGAAATTCAAGTTTTTTGATCTGTCAGTACATTAGACTGCAGTTAAGCAATGCAAAAATATGAAGACAATTGAATGCCAAGGAACTACTTGCAGATTTTGTATAGAGAGTGAGCAAATCATATTTAACTTGCCCACTATGTTAACCCCAGTAACTATTATAGTATATTGGAGATTCCGTAATTATAGGTTGATATTTTTATTACCCAAAATTTCTAGGATTGTCTTCATTATTTCATAAGATAATGTATTGAAACTTGATCTACATCTTCAGTTAAATAATTGAGGTTTCAGAACTACCCTTACACATGTTTCAGGAATAGTGTACACAGAATAAATATACAATGGAACAGCATTTATTTTGTAATAAAACTGAGACAAGAGTTTAATATGGATGATTTCTTCCCAAGGCAAACTACCTCTGTAGTGCTTGCCAACACCCAGCATCTTTCGTTTTTGAAATAGTTTAATAATCACATTTGAACATTTGTTGCCAATCAACTTAGTCATTAGTAATCGTAATAATCTTGCCATTACTCTTCTTTTTTTTTTGCACTGGCAGTCAAACCTGGGTCTCCGGCATAGCAGGCAAGAATTCTCCCTGCTGACCCACCATGGCCTTTCCTCTTGCTATTACTTTTAAACGTCAAAAACATTATATAAAATAAGTCATATGCAGCAATTTTCAAATAATAATAATACTTCTCCCTACTCCAAAATCATTTTTCACCAATGCTTTATTTTATCAAAATCATTTAGCTAGAGCTAATTTTATTCTTATATCCATGTTGACCTTTCACAAATTGTAGTCAAGAAAAACAATGCTTGTTTTTGAGCAGCCTCCCTTTTAAAAAAATTTGGCAGGTTATCAGTTACTTAGTTCTATGATATTATTGATTCAGATTATATTGTTTAAGCTATTTCCAACTAAAGAAAAATAGTAGATCTGCTCTTCTGGCTGCCCTAATTTGATTCAACACCACAGTAGTAAACAATCCCAAGTTTTCTCTGGAGAGCCAACTATTCTCCCCCTCATTTCATTCGGTCTGATGAAACTGACTATCCCTCCACTCAAGGAGTAATGTGTATGATCCAGAACTAATCTCACCAGGGATGAAATATGAACTAAAAATGCTATAACAGAATTTAAAGTATATTACACATCATATGTTCTCAGCATAAGTGTCATTAGTGAAACATACGACAAATTATTCTTATGGCTCAAACTAGGATGCATCTTTAACTCAAAATTTTAATAAAATTATTGGTTGTTTTAATTGCAGTAATCTAGGAATTCTCATTGTAGGTGTTAAGTCTAACCATTGGCTACTTATAATGTACTTGCTAAATATTACTTACTGTTACTTAATTTTACTAATAAAATTTAAGATTGGTTAGTTGTATAAATTACTGATATTTGCAGCTATGCAAGAATAGAGATACTGCACTAGCTGTGTGTAATGGTTTGAAACTATGTACCCTGGAAAAACCATGCTCTTTTAATCTAATCTTGTGAGAGCACACTTATTATTTAAGCTGAGACCTTTTGATTAGATTGTTTCTATGGTGATATGATTCACCCATTTGTGGGTGGGAGCTTTGATTGGATTGTCTCCATAGATATGTGACCCTGCCCATTCAAGGTGGGTCTTAGTCCATTTATCAGAGTTCTCTAAGAGACATATTCATGGCTGAGATGGGCAAGACAGAAATACCCAGGTGCTAAGCAAGGATTCACAGAAATAGCCAGAACCTGGAGAGACTCAAAGTAAGCTAAGAGATGAAATCCACAGTTTGCCCTGGAGAAACTAAGTGAGGACCCACAGATGCTTGGAGAGGAAGTTACTGGAATCAGAAGCTGGAGCAATGAATTGGGAGCAAGCACTTCCAACACCAACCATATACTTTCCCAGAAGAGAGAGGTGTCCTGGATGCCATCTGCCTTTCCTCCAAGAAGTTATCTTCTTATTGGTGCCTTAATTTTGACATTTTCATGGCCTTAGAATTGTTACTTATAACTCAATAATTTCCCTTTACAAAAGTCAACGCATTTCTGGTATATTGCATTAAGGTAGCTTTAGCAAACTGAAACACTGCATAATAAAGACTTTGGCCTGGAACCCAAAAGAAGTCTGACCTTTACCCAAGGTCTTGATAGTCAACCAAGACTTTTTGAGGCTTTAGAATTTCCCAAATGACAAGATTGTCTCTTTTTATTTAGGGTTGACCCATTAGACCGCACCTGTTAATCTATGCCCACGATGCAGTTTAATTCGGGTCTGGCCACACCCAATAGTCTTAGGTTGGTGGACAATGATTCAATCAACAAGCCAACATAATGAAAGCCTTATTCAAATTCTGGACACCAAATCTTTGGTGAGCATCCTAGGTTAACAATGCTCTATGCAAATTGCTGCACACTGATAAAACCAGGGTGACACATCCCTTAGGATGATGGAAGCTTAACATTTGGAACCCTCCCAGATATCATTTATGTTCTACTTCTTTGGGTCATTTTGTTTTCTTTCTAACAAACCTGAAATAATAAGCATACTGCTTTCTTGCATCTGTGAATTATTGCAGTAAATTATTGAAACTAAATGTGATTGTACAAGCCACAGAATTTGTAGCCAGCTGAAATGTGCATGACTCTGAGGACTCCCAAATTTGCAGCTAATGTCTGAAGGGAGGGCGGTCCTGTGGAGAATATTCCCTCTGACTTTGAACTTTGGCTAAATACCTTCACACCAACCAAATTAATTCTTGTAAACAATTACTAGGGAATTTATGTATAAATTTGAATTTTAAAATCCTTATTTAAAAGTTGTCCATAATAATTGTATTTAGTGCAATTTCCATCTATCTAAAGCTCTATTCAAATGTTCATTGTAAAACTTTTTTATAGAATGTTTAATCCCATATTTGTAATCTTATTTCCCTGGACTCTCATTAGAATTTCCTGCAAACACAGTCTTTAACCCAGATTTTCCCAGATTTTCCCATTGATAAAAATAACGATAGATTTTTTCATATAAAACATTTAAATCTTTTGTATTTCAAAGTGCTTGTCTGCTATTAACATATTCTGATTGATGAACTCTTCATAAATTACTGTTTATCATTTTTATAAATTGCCTAAATTTCATTAATGAACATGGGCATCATGCTTTCCCTTGAATGGTACAATATATATTTTTAATTTTATGCAGATAGATTTAAGCTGCACTGACAAACTTTGCAACTTTCTATTGTCATTTTATTTGATGGCTGAATTATAGTCTTAAAGTACTAAATTTCAGTTAGATATACAGTAAAAGGATTACCTCCCATACCATAAGTAGCTGATGGAAGTGACTAGATGCTAAGTATTCCATCATTTTGTCCCTTTGTTCTCAATACATATGATTTTTAACCATTAGCTCTTGAATGCTTTGTATAGTAGAAAACAGAATGGAGAATTCATCCAGGCATTCTTAGTCCTCAAACATAAGGCAGAGAATATATGAAAAAATAGCAAATTGCATACTTAGGGTTATTTTATTCATTCATTTTTCAATCCCAGGGTTTTTTATATACATCCAGAAAATAATAACATCTCTTTTCAGTTTTTTTTATTCTCTGTATGTTTAAATAGTGATCAATAGTATATACTCATATACATGAATATAAACTACATGTCTAAATACAGTATTATAGCATATATGGCATATACAAACACACCCTATTATTAAAAGCATGGCATAATCATGAATGAAATGAGATGCACTAGTGGGCAAATATTTACAGTAAACAGAAGCAACTCTACTAGAACATAAGCAATGAGTCAAGAGCACTCCATAACTGCAGTGAACAAGACATACGGAACGGAACATCCATTCAATAATTTGTGTGAAGATACTATATCCATAAAAATACCTAAATATCACCCACTCTTGATTAACGTGAATAATAATGCTCCTTTTTAATGAAAAGTTTAGATCTCCTTCAATTTTCCCAGCTGTGAGTTAAAAAATGACCAAGAGCCCCAATCACCTAAATTCCTCTGATTCTTTATCAGCATCCAATCCAGAACTGGTGTCTGCTTCTATATACCTTCCTTAATATGACCCATCATATGACCATACTAATAATATACCCCTCTTGACCTTCTTAGCAGGATGGCCCCTTGTGATTTTGATGTATTCTCTTCTTCACTGCCAGCTAAATGAGGCCATCTGCTTTCCTTCTTCACACCTAACAGTAAACTCTTTCTTTGAATCCCCAGTGTCTTAAGAATTAGTCATTTGAACCATGGAACAGAAAATTCACCACCTTTGTCTGGTATCAATTGGTAACTCTGTGGGACCAAAACTTCATAAGAAGCAAGGAGGCTCTCTGCCTGAGGTTCTGGGACCCTGGTAGAATAGATAAGCATGGTAAATGTGACTTTTGGCAGTTGCTATATGTTCTTTAGCCTAGAGCTCAGCAATTTGGTTTATCTCTGTTCTACCAGCACTCCAGACTCTTTTGGTGCCTTAAGAAATTTCAAACAGAGAAACCCTTTCCAGTTACAAGCTTGGTCATCTGACTAAGTGGGTCATCAAGGTAGAAGTGGATAAGGAAGTCATTTCAGAGGTTCAAGACCTCTAAACCTGGGCTGGAAGGCCTGTGTCTCACTTCCAGAAAGGTCCCCCTTGCTCTGACCTCCCTACAACTTTTTGTTTTCTGGGTACCAGCCTGTATGTGGTTTGAGATCCTGACCTGGATTTTTCAATAGAGGGGTTAAAGCCTACCCTAAATTTGTCTGTCGCATACACTCCTGAGAAATACATAATCCAAAAATTATTTGGTGTTCAATGAAATTAAGTAGGCCTGTTTAACCTCTATCTGGTATGTTACCTATGTATAGTATGTGTTTAATGCTTCTTTAATTGTTAATTGGTGTGTTAAGTGTTAATGCCTGTTTAATTGTTAGTTGCTTTTTTTGGTCTAATTACTAATTTGTGTGTTACTTACATGTATAGCAATTATTAAGTGTCTTTAAATTTGTTAATTGATTTCTTAAGTCATCCATATTGGTCAAGTGTTCCCAATTGGTTACTGATTACAGGAATTCTTTAAAATAGGATTCTTTGGACTAAATTGAAAAATTGGAGAGATTTTGTTAGGCTCAGAGTTGTTAAGAAATCTACATGGGACAGTGAGTCAAAGTTTAATAGGTTTATTGAAGAGAAAGAAAGCAGAGAGAAAGCAGGGAGAAAGCAAGCAGATGGGAACCAGTGAAAGGAAAGAAAAATGGCTCCTGTTTTTTGTTCTGGGAGCTGTGTTTTAAAGGGGGAGTGGCATCAGGAGGGGGGGTGCCCACTAGATGGTGTGTTGTCCCTTATTGGATGGGAATTTGTTAACTAATGATTTGATTGGTTGCTGAGGTGTTGATACTCTATCCTCCTTTGATGTGCAACTGCATGTATCAGGCAGGGTTAGACACTGGTAGGAGAGGGTGTTTTCAGCAGAAACAGATTATGTTCATATTTCTACTTATCTGGGATGTCTTCATTTGCCATCTGTAGGATAAGCTGGGGAGAGTGTTGAAGGGTCCTGCATCAAGAGTTCCTTTTGCTCTTAAAATTCTTTTTCTGAGACCTAACATTCCCACCTTTTTCTTTTAATAAAATTGAATGAAGCTGGTGTTGGGTTTGAGTCAGTGCTTTAGCTTAGCTCAAAGCAATTTTGAAGGAGTAGGGGTATTGTGTTCTTTCTTTTTCTACTTCTGGCTGAGTTTAGGTGAAGTTAAGGGGGGAGAAATTGCTCTGAGCTGATTGCTCTTAATTTGGTCTCTGGTCATCTTCTGTAGGAATGGGTTGATAGTGATGTCTTTGCTGCAGCAGAAGTTGGTTTTTAAATTTTTGTTGTAGTAGGAGTATGTTTTCAGAATTTTGCTGGTTGGTCACAGCTGTTATTGACCTGTGAGCAAATCTAGACAGAATTGTGAGAGGAAAGGGGCAAGGAGAAAAAAATTACAAGATGATAATTATGAGTCCAATGAGGGGAAGCAGAATAGCTCATAAAGGGGTGGAGAAGAGTGAAAGAAAATTTGAGAGAAAGATAAAAGGATGAATGACAAGATTAGTTGCTTTTCTTGGAGAGTTCAGCATCTTCAGGTTTTAGAGTCTTTTTTTTTTTTTTTTTGCATTGGAAGTTTTAAGTTTCTAAAAAACAAACTTAATAAGTAAAACTTTATGGAACACTAGATATTTTCAGTGTTTCTAGGAACATTGCTGGTTGGGATTTGCTTTATTGTGGCAGTTTACAATATCTGACTGAATCTTGTGTAAGAGTAACCTCCAGAATAATTTCTTGACTTGGTTTGAAATTTCTTAGCCATTGAAACTTTATTTCTTCTCCTCTTTTTGATTGGTTCATCCATGATCTCGGGGCCAGTCTCATCCTTGGAGCCTGTGTTTCATGGTACTAGGGCCAGCTATGTCCTGCAATGTTAGGACCATTATGTTTCACATTGCTAGTGCCAGGCTTACACTCCTGAAAATTATGTCCCATGTTGGGGGGAAGCTTAGAGTTTGGCTTAGGGAGAGACCACATTTGAGCAAGAGCAGAGATCTTCTGGATATGGCTCTTTGGCACTTATATTGAGTAGCTATAGTTTATTATTACAGAAATAAATTTTATAAGGACAAGCCTTCAAATTGAGGCCTTGGCTTATTAAATTGGGAACTCATTTTTAAGAAAAATGTTAAGCTTGCCCACCTGAAGAATTCCTAATAGTTTTATTCTTCCCAGTTCCTCAAGGGACTTTGCAAACACTTTTTTCATTTTTTGCCTCAAATGTTCTGAAATTCAGAGTATAAAACATTAACTTATATAAAACATTAAGATTTTGTTCCTTATTCTAGGTTCTGTATTAAATAAAGCTGAATTAGATTGTTTAATTCACTCAAAAGATTAAATTAGATAGTGCAAATTTTGGACAAAATAAACATTTTCTTTTATCTTACGCAAAAGTTAGGGCTTTAAAATATAGACAATATTATTTTTTACCTTGTATATTGATTTATTTTGGTTTTAACTGGATCAGTTTCATCACAACCTTAATTGGAGCTTGATATATTTTAGCTTTTTAACATTGCTCTGTGTACCCATGCTAAATTTTAGAGCTGGAGAATGAAATTTGAGTTTTAGGTGTAACACAGACATTAAAAGTTCCAGGGAGCTACTGAGCTATATAAAGAACAAAACACTTCAGAATTTAAAGATAACAAAGTTTATAAAATAAGATTTAACCTTTATAAGTATCTTTCAATGAAGCTATCTTCAGAAACAAATTACTAGACAGCTGTTTCATGTTAACAAATCACAACAGAGGCTTTTCTCTGCTCCACTAGATGCATTAGAGCAGAGCAGTGCAACTGACAATTTGGTTGTTTCTATGATTTGTAGCCTTTTTAGAATAGCTAAAACCATGACTAATAGCACTATACCATTGCTTAACAGTATACGGATTAGTAATAAAATACAATATCGACAGTGAGAATATAGTTAAATTTTTAGGAATTTATACAATCTCCAAATATATGAATATTTTATTTATTCAAATTTAATTAGTAAAAAGACAGAAACTCTCTCTTAACCCTTGTAATACTTCCCAAACACTTCTTATGCAGTAGTTTAACTTATTTAGCACCTTATTTATACAAGGTGAAAGGACAAATTATTTGTAACAGTTTTTCTTTAAGAGGGAGGAGACTTGTCTTTTGAAATAAAGGATAATGAAAACAGAAAAATTAATAATGATGTGATTCTGATGTAAAATATTTTAGACACAGTATTTGGATGATTAAGAAAAATTGTTTTTTAACATACTTTATGTTAAGAGCATACTAACAATCCACATTAATAGAACACAGAGAAAAACTTAATTTTAGTTTTGTACGAATACTCAGCTTAAAATAGTAGGCTTCTTCTTTTTGAAATATACAATAAGCAGACCTATTAAATTTTGGTCAGCATTGACTATGACAGACAGAATTCATTTTCATAATTTTTTTCTTTATAACTCTCTATAATCATTCAGAGCTTATAGTTCAAAAATGACTATAACAAACAAAATTCATTTCCCCAACTCTGTAATATTTTGTGTGTACATTCAGAGTTTGTAGTCAGCAATGACTAAAACAAACAGCATTGATTTCATGGATATCATCTTTATATCCATTCCACCTACAGTTTTTTTTTTAATTTATCCAGGCTGTACATAATTAGAAATAAATTTGATAATAAATTCATAAAGTTTTTGAACCTACATACTTCCTTTATTATGACTGCTTTATATTATACTCTGGTACAAATATATCTTAATTAGAATATAAACTATTTTGTATTAGAATAATACAACCTAATAAAGAATTAGAATTTCTATACTTATGGCAACAATTATTAACAGAAATATTCTGATTGATATTAACAAATTGACTATAAATTCAGATTCTTCCACATATTGAGATAACAAATGGTCAAGTAATTAAAAGCCAGATTCTTTGAAATTCAAGCAATCAAAGTTATAAAAAATCCATGTATATTTTGATTATGCTTAACTGCTTTTTAAAAAAGATATTTGAAGCATTAACATATTTTAAATTTTATTATATTTTATTTAAGTTTTATTACTATCAGATACATTGCTTAGTTTATGTATCCTACTAGGCTACTTTAAGAGAAATTTTGAGAATGTACTTACAACACTAGTTTATTTATTACAAAGCTTATTTAAATTTAAGGAGAACATAAGCAGAATAAAATTGCATTTATTCAATTTAAAAATTATTTAATTCCTTTATTGTTCTTATAATATTGTAAAAATATGAAGAATTTTAAAAGTGCATTGATTATTAAGTTCTGGAAAATGTACTGAATTCATTTAATTTGCCCCATGTTTAAATTTAGGGAAATTACTTAACTGCTGGCACAGACAGAAAGATTTCAGCTTTTTGGGTTTGATAGTTTTAGGTAAGGGCCATGGAATTTTGAAAGTTTTTCTGATTTTCCTTAAACTATGTGTAATTATGAGATTTATTTTATTAAATTGTGACCAGGACTATTGGAAAAAGTCATTTTTCCAGAGGTAGCTCTTTGTCAGTTTCCTACTGCTTTAGGAAAATTCCAGGGGCAGAAGAGAAATTCCAGGGGCAGTTTCTAATATCCTCTTTTGTTTACAGGAATTGCAAGACTAAAGTTTTTGAATTTTGCCATTCAGAATTTTTTCTTTTATTTCAGAAGTAATAATTTATATATTTATACTGGGCATCTAATTATTTTGAAGCAGTTCAAATAGAGTTCATTAGAAATTTTCTTATTAATTTGCTCTTAAATTATCCAGAGTTATGAAATTATACATTGAAATGCATATGGACTTAAATAGGAAATTCATTACTTCAAAAGAAAAACAGGGACACAAAAATACTTTTTAGAGGGATAAATGAAGACTTGAATATGTTATTTTATCCCATTTTTATTTTTTGCAGAGTGCTTTTAACTGCATTTTTAACTTTACTATAATAGTAGTATTTTCATTTAAAATCATAGTGAGTCCAGATTATGTTACTCATAACCAAAATCTTTTTAATTTTCAATATAGCCCAAATGTTACCTTTTTTCGGTGGGGGTACCTGGTCTAGGAACCAAATCCAGGTCTCCTGCATGGAAGATGAGCATTCTACCACTAAACCACTGAAGTTAAAAGAATTTCTGTAATTTAGTTATGAACGTTTGACTAATACAAATGAAAGGACACACCAGTTAATAACCAGAATGAATACATTAGCCAACAAACAGGCATTAAATACTTAAAACACACCAAATGTATTAGTTAACAATTAATGAGATATTTATCATAACTAATTTAAAAGTGATTGGAGCATTCGTTAATATTAAGGGTGTTTGGTGATGGGTAGATGGCTTAAAAAGTTTTTTTATGAAGAAGGCAAAGCAATAGATAGCACAGAGGAAGGTCAAGAGTTTAATAAATTTGGTAAGTTTGAAAGTAGAGGCCTACAGATCATCTTGCTGATGTGCCAAAATTATCAAGTTTGATGAGGGTGTGTTAATCAAGAGTGCATCTTGTGGCCAACCTTTTTGTTGTTCTAAAAGGTATTAGGGAAGGCTTATAGAGGTCTGCTCATGGGAGGTTTATGTGAGGCTTATGACCTCTGTGGGGACATGAGACTGAAGCATGTCGGTGCTTTGTTTGTGGGGAGCTCATGGTCAGGAAGCCAGGAGGCCATGTAAAAGTGGGCTGGGGTAGTCCCTGAACACTAGACAAAACCTGGGGGTAAACACTCCCTGAGCATTACAGGAAGGGGGCCCAAGTGACAGTAATGACCCAGATCCAGGATCCTTCATAGTGACAAAGCAGGTATCCCCAGTTTGTCACTGAGGACCAGGAAAGTGCATGCAGTCTTTCACTCAAGGCATCCCCAAAGCTACTTTTGACTGCTGCGTGGCCATGTAATGCCCCCTGAGTGTCACATTCCCTGAGCATACAAGAGGTTTGACTGAGCTCAGATTCTTACACAATCAACTCCCTGAGGCAGGCTGGTGTTCCCTGGACACCAGACAAAATTCTCAAAGGGAGGATCTTGGCAGAAAGGCATCATTAACTTAGGGCTGAAATGTCATTCATATATTTAGAAATTGTATAAAAATTCTTAAGGGCCTGACAATGTGCTTATTATATCTGTATGATGTCAGATAATGTTGTAATATTATTAGTTATGGTTTTAGTTATTCTTAGAAAAAGGTTATAGATTATGGAAATGGCCAGATTTAGTTGTCAGTCATACCGCTTTGCTCTATTGCTTCTCTAAATGTCTAAGCAGTCAGTTATCGGTCATACCTCCACCTAAAACCAGCAGAGAATTTAGAAGAGAGGCAGGACAAATATATCAATTGTATTTAATCTATTAATTAACACAACTCTAGTAAATGCTGTAAAGGTGAAATAGAACAAGATCACCAATATTGTCAGTATAAAACAATTGTCAATTATTTTTTTTATTTCGGAAAGTAGCTTCATTTAAAAATGCTTATAGTAAAATTAAGTCTTAAATTATAAGCTCTTACAGTAATCACACTTGCTTTTGAACTTTAACTGTTATTTTTAGATTCTTAGATGCTTTGCTCTTTGTATAACCTAGTAGTTCCCAGGAACTTTAAGGGATCTGTGTGACAGCTGATACTCAGAATTAGAATTCTTGAATTCTAAAAGTCAACATTATCACATACAGCAACTATTAATGAAGCTGAAAAATTAGACTTTAATTTAAAAATGTGAATGAAGGTGATCTTGTTAAGGCTAAAGTAAACCAGAGAAGAAGGTAAAAATAATGCCTGTATTTAAAATTTTTAACTGTTTTGTGAGACCAAAAAAAGAATTGCTTATTTTGTCCAAAATTTGAATTTTCCACATTACAAAGCTAGATTAACCTGTGTGGTCAGTTTACTTAAACAACCCAATTGAGCTTAATTTGACATGGAAGCTAGAATAAGGACAAAAAACCTTAATATTCTGTACAAGTTAATATTATTCCTAAAATAGCAAAGGTGAGCCTACTTATGTGACCTAAGAGTTATCACCAGAAAATATTTTTTTGTTACTGAAATGCACTTTCTCTCTAAGCCAACTTTGACCCCCCACACCCCAAGTGGAACGTGATTTCCAGGGATGTAAATCTCCTTAGCAATGTGGGACATGACTCTCAGGTATGAGCCTGGCCCTGATAACATAGGACATGACATCCCAAAGATAAGTCTGGCCCTGGCATCATGGGATTGATTGGCCAAAAAGGAAAAAAAATAAATTTCAATGGCTAAAACATTTCAAATTGAGTCAAGAGGTCATTCTGAAGGTTACTTTTATGCCAGGTTCAGTCAGATATTGCAAACTATCATAGTATGGCAAGCCCAACCCACAGTGTTCTTGGGAACCCTAAAATATGTCCTGGGTTCCATAAAAGTTTTACTTATTAACTTTGGCTTTAGAGACTTAAAACCCCCAGATTGTTTCCATGCCAGATAAGCTCTAAAATCCAGAAGTACAGGTTTCTCCAAGAACAACAACCAGTTTCTTTTCTTGGCCCATAATGATGATACCCCCTTTTCAGCATGAAAAATTTAGACTAGTCACCCAGATATCCCTCAAGTTGAAAAGATAATTATCAATTGAGAAGGAGGACTTTTACTAAAAAAATTAGAATGTAAGGGATGATTTTGGTTGCTGAATCATTATATAGATATTCTTTTTTGGTTTATGGTATATTGCAGTAGATAGGAGGAAATACTTGAAATCTTTGAACTGTATCCAACTGCCTTGTTCTCTGATTATGACTTATAGCCTTTATCTTGTGCCTTAGTTATTATAAGAGCTGTTACTCCCTTCATCCATTTTTTGTCTCAAAGTAACTTTGAAGGGCAAATGCCTTAATGCTAATAGGTTATTCTAGCAAGATCTTAGCTCTGTTTGTACTTATTATTATAATGATTATATTCTAGCCTATTCTCACCCTTGTTTATACTTAATATTGTAATGGCTACTCTAGACTAGACTCAGAGCTCAATGTATACTTACTATTTTATTGGTAACAACTCCATATCCCCCTGTTTGGATCCATGAAAACTTTGAATCTCCTAGACTCAGAGAAATAGATTTTGGAAATGTTAGACCATCTATTCTCCGGCTTCATGTGTAGCATTAAACTCTTTCTTTGAAACCAAAGTGTCTCAGGAATTTGTAATTTGAGCTATTGGGCAGAAAATTCACTGTCAGCACCCAGTTTCAAATATTCCATTGAATCCATCAATGCTAAGTTTCCATTTGGCCACTAAGACTTGGAGTTCTGATGCTTGAGTTCTTCCTTGATGAATCTTGTTTCTAGCCACAGCATTTCTGTCTATCTATTCAGTGTGTTAAATGCTCAATATCTCTAATTGTGTCTTTAGTAGGGAGGTGTCAGGGGGGAAAATGACCGTAGACTTAGTGAGTCCATCTTTGTGCAGGCCCTGATGGCTGATGACTTCATGTTATCTCAAAGGAACATTTTTGGTACAAATTTAGGACAAATTTTACTTTGAGTTACTTTTGAAATCCTTATAAGCACTTTCCTCTGCCTTAATTGTTTTTTCTCTTAGCAGTGCATTTTATATTTCCATCTGCTCAGAGCTGTGAGTTCTGGGTGGGTGGTGTGTGGTCAATCGTCAGTGACAGTTGGTGTTTAGTCATGCTCCAGTGATAGATGGTTGTAAAACATCATTTTTGCAGACTATTGCAGTTCTCCTTGGACCTTCTCAGTATAACTTAATATCCCTCTGGTTCAATTAAGTCAGTGCTTCTTGTTTTCGTAGTATAATTATAATATACTTATCTTTCTAATTCATGTAATTAAACTGGAACAATTAAGAATTGCTGTGGTCACTTTAGGGAATTTACTTGTGGACAGAGGAACAAGATTTTTCACTTGAAAGCTACCTTAGTGGAAAAAAAAAAAAAAGAAACAATTTCAAATTTCCAAGGACCTGCAAATTTTATTGTGTGTTGAGGATTTCAAACACAAGTAGAATTATAATTGCCTCCCTAAAATAACTCCCAAATCAGAATGAAAAGAGAAAGAGAATACATAAATACATAAATATATGTATAAGAACACAAATAAATAAATAAAAATATAAAGATAACCCTCTCATGCTGAAATTTCTTGACTTGCCCACATAAAGGAGAAATCATTTTACTTAACACTGGTGTAACCAAGAAATCAGGAATTAAGGATTGATTTTGATAACTGAATTTTTTTTTTTATTAATTAAAAAAAGAATTAACAAAACAATTAGAAATCATTCCAATCTACATGTACAATCAGTAATTCTTAATAACATCACATAGTTGCATATTCATCATTTCTTAGTACATTTGCATCAATTTAGAAAAAGAAATAAAAAGACAACAGAATAAGAATTAAAACAATAATAGAAAGAAAAAAAAACAAAAAAAACAAAAACAAAAAACCTATACCTCACATGCAGCTTCATTCAGTGTTTTAACATAATTGCATTACAATTGGGTAGTATTGTGCTGTCCATTTCTGAGTTTTTATATCCAGTCCCGTTGTACAGTCTGTATCCCTTCATCTCCAATTATCCCTTCTCTTTTTTTTTTTTTTTTTAATTAACGGAAAAAAAGAAATTAACCCAACATTCAGAGATCATACCATTCTACACATGCAATCATTAATTCTTAACATCATCACATAGATGCATGATCATCATTTCTTAGTACATTTGCATTGGTTTAGAAGAACTAGCAACATAACCGAAAAAGATATAGAATGTTAATATAGAGAAAAAAATAAAAGTAATAATAGTAAAATCAAAACAAAACAAAACAAAACAAAACAAAAACCTATAGCTCAGATGCAGCTTCATTCAGTGTTTTAACATGATTACTTTACAATTAGGTATTATTGTGCTGTCCATTTTTGAGTTTTTGTATCTAGTCCTGTTGCACAGTCTGTATCCCTTCAGCTTCAATTACCCATTGTCTTACCCTGTTTCTAACTCCTGCTGAACTCTGTTACCAATGACATATTTCAAGTTTATTCTTGAATGTCCGTTCACATCAGTGGGACCATACAGTATTTGTCCTTTAGTTTTTGGCTGGATTCACTCAGCATAATATTCTCTAGGTCCATCCATGTTATTACATGGTTCATAAGTTTATCTTGTCTGAAAGCTGCATAATATTCCATCGTATGTATATACCACAGTTTGTTTAGCCACTCTTCTGTTGATGGAGATTTTGGCTGTTTCCATCTCTTTGCAATTGTAAATAATGCTGCTATAAACATTGGTGTGCAAATGTCCGTTTGTGTCTTTGCCCTTAAGTCCTTTGAGTAGATACCTAGCAATGGTATTGCTGGGTCGTATGGCAATTCTATATTCAGCTTTTTGAGGAACCGCCAAACTGCCTTCCACAGTGGTTGCACCCTTTGACATTCCCACCAACAGTGGATAAGTGTGCCTCTTTCTCCGCATCCTCTCCAGCACTTGTCATTTTCTGTTTTGTTGATAATGGCCATTCTGGTGGGTGTGAGATGATATCTCATTGTGGTTTTGATTTGCATTTCTCTAATGGCCAGGGACATTGAGCATCTCTTCATGTGCCTCTTGGCCGTCCGTATTTCCTCTTCTGAGAGGTGTCTGTTCAAGTCTTTTTCCCATTTTGTAATTGGGTTGGCTGTCTTTTTGTTGTTGAGATGAACAATCTCTTTATAAATTCTGGATACTAGACCTTTATCTGATATATCATTTCCAAATATTGTCTCCCATTGTGAAGGCTGTCTTTCTACTTTCTTGATGAAGTTCTTTGATGCACAAAAGTGTTTAATTTTGAGGAGTTCCCATTTATTTATTTCCTTCTTCAGTGCTCTTGCTTTAGGTTTAAGGTCCATAAAACCGCCTCCAGTTGTAAGATCCATAAGATATCTCCCAACATTTTCCTCTAACTGTTTTATGGTCTTAGACCTAATGTTTAGATCTTTGATCCATTTTGAGTTAACTTTTGTATAGGGTGTGAGAGATGGGTCTTCTTTCATTCTTTTGCATATGGATATCCAGTTCTCTAGGCACCATTTATTGAAGAGACTGCTCTGTCCCAGGTGAGTTGGCTTGACTGCCTTATCAAAGATCAAATGTCCATAGATGAGAGGGTCTATATCTGAGCACTCTATTCGATTCCATTGGTCGATATATCTATCTTTATGCCAATACCATGCTGTTTTGATCACTGTGGCTTCATAATATGCATTAAAGTCAGGCAGCGCGAGACCTCCAGCTTCGTTTTTTTTCCTCAAGATGTTTTTAGCAATTCGGGGCACCCTGCCCTTCCAGATAAATTTGCTTATTGGTTTTTCTATTTCTGAAAAATAAGTTGTTGGGATTTTGATTGGTATTGCATTGAATCTGTAAATCAATTTAGGTAGGATTGACATCTTAACTATATTTAGTCTTCCAATCCATGAACATGGTATGCCCTTCCATCTGTTTAGGTCTTCTGTGATTTCTTTTAGCAGTTTTTTGTAGTTTTCTTTATATAGGTTTTTTGTCTCTTTAGTTAAATTTATTCCTAGGTATTTTATTCTTTTAGTTGCAATTGTAAATGGGATTCGTTTCTTGATTTCCCCCTCAGCTTGTTCATTACTAGTGTATAGAAATGCTACAGATTTTTGAATGTTGATCTTGTAACCTGCTACTTTGCTGTACTCATTTATTAGCTCTAGTAGTTTTGTTGTGGATTTTTCCGGGTTTTCGACGTATAGTATCATATCGTCTGCAAACAGTGATAGTTTTACTTCTTCCTTTCCAATTTTGATGCCTTGTATTTCTTTTTCTTGTCTAATTGCTCTGGCTAGAACCTCCAACACAATGTTGAATAATAGTGGTGATAGTGGACATCCTTGTCTTGTTCCTGATCTTAGGGGGAAAGTTTTCGATTTTTCCCCATTGAGGATGATATTAGCTGTGGGTTTTTCATATATTCCCTCTATCATTTTAATGAAGTTCCCTTGTATTCCTATCTTTTGAAGTGTTTTCAACAGGAAAGGATGTTGAATCTTGTCGAATGCCTTCTCTGCATCAATTGAGGTGATCATGTGATTTTTCTGCTTTGATTTGTTGATATGGTGTATTACATTAATTGATTTTCTTATGTTGAACCATCCTTGCATACCTGGGATGAATCCTACTTGGTCATGATGTATAATTCTTTTAATGTGTTGTTGGATACGATTTGCTAGAATTTTATTGAGGATTTTTGCATCTGTATTCATTAGAGAGATTGGTCTGTAGTTTTCTTTTTTTGTAATATCTTTGCCTGGTTTTGGTATGAGGGTGATGTTGGCTTCATAGAATGAATTAGGTAGTTTTCCCTCCACTTTGATTTTTTTGAAGAGTTTGAAGAGAATTGGTACTAATTCTTTCTGGAACGTTTGGTAGAATTCACATGTGAAGCCATCTGGTCCTGGACTTTTCTTTTTAGGAAGCTTTTGAATGACTAATTCAATTTCTTTACTTGTGATTGGTTTGTTGAGGTCATCTATGTCTTCTTGAGTCAAAGTTGGTTGTTCATGTCTTTCCAGGAACCCGTCCATTTCCTCTAAATTGTTGTATTTATTAGCGTAAAGTTGTTCATAGTATCCTGTTATTACCTCCTTTATTTCTGTGAGGTCAGTAGTTATGTCTCCTCTTCCATTTCTGATCTTATTTATTTGCATCCTCTCTCTTCTTCTTTTTGTCAATCTTGCTAAGGGCCCATCAATCTTATTGATTTTCTCATAGAACCAACTTCTGGCCTTATTGATTTTCTCTATTGTTTTCATGTTTTCAATTTCATTTATTTGTGCTCTAATCTTTGTTATTTCTTTCCTTTTGCTTGCTTTGGGGTTAGCTTGCTGTTCTTTCTCCAGTTCTTCCAAGTGGACAGTTAATTCCTGCATTTTTGCCTTTTCTTCTTTTCTGATATAGGCATTTAGAGCAATAAATTTCCCTCTTAGCACTGCCTTTGCTGCGTCCCATAAGTTTTGATATGTTGTGTTTTCATTTTCATTCGCCTCGAGGTATTTGCTAATTTCTCTTGCAATTTCTTCCTTGACCCACTGGTTGTTTAGGAGTGTGTTGTTGAGCCTCCACGTATTTGTGAATTTTCTGGCACTCTGCCTATTATTGATTTCCAACATCATTCCTTTATGGTCCGAGAAAGTGTTGTGTAAGATTTCAATCTTTTTAAATTTGTTAAGGCTTGCTTTGTGACCCTGCATATGGTCTATCTTTGAGAATGATCCATGAGCACTTGAGAAAAAGGTGTATCCTGCTGTTGTGGGATGTAATGTCCTATAAATGTCTATTAAGTCTAGTTCATTTATAGTAATATTCAGATTCTCTATTTCTTTGTTGATCCTCTGTCTAGATGTTCTGTCCCTTGATGAGAGTGGTGAGTTGAAGTCTCCAACTATTATGGTATATGAGTCTATTTCCCTTTTCAGTGTTTGCAGTATATTCCTCACGCTTTTTGGGGCATTCTGATTCGGTGCGTAAATATTTATGATTGTTATGTCTTCTTGTTTAATTGTTCCTTTTATTAGTATATAGTGTCCTTCTTTGTCTCTTTTAACTGCTTTACATTTGAAGTCTAATTTGTTGGATATTAGTATAGCCACTCCTGCTCTTTTCTGGTTGTTATTTGCATGAAATATCTTTTCCCAACCTTTCACTTTCAACCTATGTTTATCTTTGGGTCTAAGATGTGTTTCCTGTAGACAGCATATAGAAGGATCCTGTTTTTTAATCCATTCTGCCAATCTATGTCTTTTGATTGGGGAATTCAGTCCATTGACATTTAGTGTTATTACTGTTTGGATAATATTTTCCTCTACCATTTTGCCTTTTGTATTATATATATCATATCTGATTTTCCTTCTTTCTACACTCTTTTCCATATCTCTCTCTTCTGTCTTTTTGTATCTGACTCTAGTGCTCCCTTTAGTATTTCTTGCAGAGCTGGTCTCTTGGTCACAAATTCTTTCAGTGACTTTTTGTCTGAGAATGTTTTAATTTCTCCCTCATTTTTGAAGGATAATTTTGCTGGATATAGGAGTCTTGGTTGGCAGTTTTTCTCTTTTAGTATTTAAAATATATCATCCCACTGTCTTCTAGCTTCCATGGTTTCTGCTGAGAAATCTACACAAAGTCTTATTGGGTTTCCCTTGTATGTAATGGATTGTTTTTCTCTTGCTGCTTTCAAGATCTTCTCTTTCTCTTTGACCTCTGACATTCTAACTAGTAAGTGTCTTGGAGAATGCCTATTTGGGTCTAATCTCTTTGGGGTGCGCTGCACTTCTTGGATCTGTAATTTTAGGTCTTTCATAAGAGTTGGGAAATTTTCAGTGAAAATTTCTTCCATTAGTTTTTCTCCTCCTTTTCCCTTCTCTTCTCCTTCTGGGACACCCACAACACGTATATTTGTGCGGTTCATATTGTCCTTGAGTTCCCTGATACCCTGTTCAAATTTTTCCATTCTTTTCCCTATAGTTTCTGTTTCTTTTTGGAATTCAGATGTTCCATCCTCCAAATCACTAATTCTATCTTCTGTCTCTTTAAATCTATCATTGTAGCTATCCATTATTTTTTCTATGTTTGCTACTTTATCCTTCACTTCCATAAGTTCTGCGATTTGTTTTTTCAGTTTTTCTATTTCTTCTTTATGTTCAGCCCATGTCCTCTTCATGTCCTCCCTCAATTTATCGATTTCATTTTTGAAGAGGTTTTCCATTTCTGTTCGTATATTCAGCATTAGTTGTCTCAGCTCTTGTGTCTCATTTGAGCTATTGGTTTGTTCCTTTGACTGAGCCATATTCTCAATCTTTTGAGCGTGGACAGTTATCTTCTGCTCTTGGCGTCTGGGCATTTATTCAGATTTCTCTTGGTGTTGGACCCAGCAAGGTTGTAATATTTTTCTGTGAAATCTCTGGGTTCTGTTTTTCTTATCCTGCCCAGTAGGTGGCGCTCGTGGCACACATTTGTCTGCGGGTCCCACCAGTAAAAGGTGCTGTGGGACCTTAAACTTTGGAAAACTCTCGCCGTCCTGGGGGTTCGCTGGCCCGGGGTCCGAATGCAGGGAGGATTGCTGGTCGCCGCTGCCAGGGAAAGAGCCCGTCCGAATTTCCTAGTCGGCCCTGGGCAACAAGCATGGCGGGAGGGCGCCAGCGGCAGCGGCCCGCCTGAGAGAGTGCACGTTCCCCGGGAGTCACGGGTTTGGAAGGGGCCTCCCCCACCCGTCACCGTTCTCCGCGGCCTGGGGGTTTCCGATCCAATTCTCTCAGTTGGTCCGGGGTCTGCGCGTGGTGTGGGCGCCAGCCGTCTTTGTTTCAGGGGACTGCCTCTCCAATTCTCCCAGCCAGCCCGGGAAGGGGGAAGGGAGTAACTCCGGCCGCTTGCCACCCCGCCCGGTAAGGCCCGCGCGCCTCGGCGATCTCACCCGAGCTGCTTCTCTCAGCCAGCCAGCCGTTCCAGGATGGGGTACGCTGTCTTTTTTATCTCTGTTGTGGCTTTGGGCGCTTTCTGTATCATTTCTACTCCCCTAGTAGGTGTCCTGGAGAAGAAACTAAGATCCGCGCGTCTTACTAAGCTGCCATCTTCCAGGAAGTCGATAACTGAATCTTTATATATAAATATTTACTTTTGCTTTTTGGCATATTGGAGTAGATAGAAAAATATCTGAAATCTCTGAATTGTAATCCAGCTGCCTTGATCTCTGATAGTGGTTTTGTAGTACTTATCTTCTGTCCCTGTGAATATAAAAACCTTGTGACTAACCTTCATCTATACCTAGTTATCCACTTTTTCAACTTTAGTCTTGTAATCACTAAAGATAGTCCCTATTGTTTGGTAATGAAGGGTTATAAATCTCCCTGGAACTAACCCACCTGAATTTCCAAATTATCTTGATGATCAAATTCAGATTTAGCCTAAGTGGGCCCACTGACATGTGCAATAGTTTAGGCTTTAATGTATACATCACTTATACCTCATTCCACCATTTTCTCTCATACAATCAGTGACTAAGGATGTAATTAGTGTGACATGCTCAATAATCAGATCACCTCTAATTACATTACCTGGGGCCACTGTGCTCATTATCCTAAACACTGCCCATCTTTTAATACTCTAAATATACCCAAATTACTACTGTTTGGGGAGCCAGATTTGGGGGCACTAGGTTGTCTGCTCTCCTACTACACGCCTAGTAATAAACTGTTTCTCTCTTTGAAAGCCCTGTGTCTCAGGAATTGGTTATTGAGCACATCTGCAGAGGAGTCTACGGCCCTTGTCTGGTAACACTGGGACACTGGCCTCCTATGTTTCCATAAAGCCTATGGAATACAAAATTTATAACTATACACTTTTGAGTGAATCAACAAGGGCTTGATATACATTTTTTAATACTGATTTTTATTGGTTCTTAACTTACAGTCGGTCAAAATGCGTTTTTCTGTATCAATGCTTACTTTTCACATAGTGAAGATAATCTTTTGCAGTGACAATTTCGTATTTATTCATAGACAGCACTTTTTCATTTCTTTTCCTTTCTAACTCTTCTCTATGTCCTCATCCTTTTTCTTTAATAATAATAAGTACTTAATACTTCAAATTATTTGTATCATTATTTTTATATCCCAGTAATATGCAATTAGATAAAGTCAATAATTTTCAAGACAGAAAGCAAAATCAAGGTAATTGTGTTTCTTTCAAATTAAATAGGTTGGATCATGGAAAAAATTATCTTAGTCAGGTGGTAACTCAAAAGAGAAAATTCAACTGAATATTTGATAATTATATTACTTATTACATTAAAAATAAGCAGAAATTATCCTGACTATCAGACTACAAGATAAGAAGAAGAGCTATTACATGTGACTTTGAAGGACTTTATAAATTTAAGAATAAGTGAAGAAGGATGATTTTATATTTTGTTACAAGAGTTCTTGTTGTATTCCTACCTAATAGATGACACTTGTGACAAACTAGCATCCAAATTAATTTAAATTTCAAATACATCTTTATGTCTTATATCTAGTCATTGTGCAAATATACTTTATAGTATTCTAGTTATGCAAAACTTTGGTTTAAATGTTATGATTTAAACTTTCCAAATTCCATACATTGTTTTCAAAGTTGAAGTAAGCATCCTGTTTCTACAAATTATTTAAAATTACAAAAAATAAATAATTTTATGTATTTAATTAATGAAATCTTATTGGTGAAAGTCTTTGAATGGGGTTTGACATTGAATAATTTTTATAATACTATAATTTTTATGAGCATATTATGTTGACTTAAATTTAAATTTAAATGTCTATAGTAATCTTTACACCTTGAGGTGATAATGATGATATCTGGATATGTGGATATCCAGATAAGTAAGAAAAAGATATAAGTAAGAAAATGCATAATTTATAGATAAAAATACCAGTCATTTAACATAGTTTTGTTATATTTTATATAATCCTTGGGTCACATAATTTAAGTTGGTATTGGTCCTTATTTTAGATGTCATAGATTGACGATATATTAAGTGATAAAAAGAAGAAGAGGGAAGGCAGGATTCATGGTAAAGTAAAGGTCTTAATAAACTCTTTAATTTTAGAATTTCCTAAAAAAAAAATGCTAGTTTTGGAGCTAATGGACAATGCCCAAGCATGTAGTCAACAAAGAAGATAAGGAGGGAAGGCTCCCCACAGAATGAGAGCTAGCCAAGAGATTAACAAGTATATGAGCCAAAATCACAAAGCAGGAGTCTCCTCATTCAACCTTTGGGGAAGGAAATTCCAGGGAATCTTCCTAAAATGACCTCTGGGCTTGGGTATCCTAGACAAAACAAGAGAGCTCATAGAAGAAAAATAAATATGCCATGGAGAATCAATGTAACTATTTACTATGCTGCAATAGATAAGATGTCTGGAGCACTGGTTCAAGAATTGAACTTACCTGGGTGGGCCACGGTGGCTCAGCAGGCAAGAACGCTTGCCTGCCATGCCAGAGGACCCGAGTTTGATTCCCGGTGCCTGCCCATGTGAAAAAAAAAAAAATTGAACTTACCAAAGAGTCCCAAATAGTAGAACAAAATAGGAGTTCAATGGACATACAAGGTATTGTTACTGGGCAGGAATGACAGGGACCTCTAGGTGAGGCTCTATTTTGATACAAGCAGTAGCATCATTAGTTGTC
Organism: Tamandua tetradactyla; assembly: GCF_023851605.1. Classification (NCBI taxonomy): domain Eukaryota; kingdom Metazoa; phylum Chordata; class Mammalia; order Pilosa; family Myrmecophagidae; genus Tamandua; species Tamandua tetradactyla. The sequence continues at coordinate 81,273,408 of NC_135336.1, read as the reverse complement.
AAAAAAATGATATATGGATTAAGTAAGAAAAGACTTGAATCAGAGGATCATTGCAGGATGAGTAATGGGACTATTGCAATAGGGGAAAAGTTCTGCTTTATCATAATAAGATCTGCAAGTATCTAAAGAATTAGGTGAAAAGATTTTTCTTTCATAGAGAAAAGTAAATTAGGCTTGGGGAAAACAAAAACAAAAACAAAATAAAACAAACAAACAAACAAAAGCAATGTGGGGAAGTGAGGGATGCATGTTCCATGATCAGATAATTAATCAGAGAATGTTTTATAGCTGGCCTATTATCTAGGGAGAGAAGTTGTATGCTGGCTCAGGATGAGAGTGGACCTAATTTCAGGGGTCTGAAAGGAGAGAATCTTAAACAAAATTTGATTCATGAGCCTTTTTTCCAATTATCAGTAAGTACGAAAAGCTCAGCTAATCATTTGTGGGATAAAGAATGAGAATTTAGAAGGTCTTTTTTTCTGACCTTGTAAATAAGAGGTCATCAGCCATATGGGGAAGGTGATTCCTTGTAGTAAGCAATATTCTGAAACACAAAGAGTGGAGAGATTTCTTAATATTCATTTTTTTTGTCCATGATCACAGGTAAAACTCATTATTGTTAGTACTTACTGTTATGTATCTTTGTTTCTGTAAGTACTGATCAATTATGCTCACATCTTATATACTCTGACAACTCTTCTTGATTTTTTCTTCTCCAAATTTAGGACACATTTACAGAATAATAAAACTGGTATCATGTATATTTATTCTAAACTATTTTAAAGTTTCCTGGAATAGTCACCAGTTGACTTGAATCTTTGGTCAACCTCCTTATAGATGAAATCTTAGTATAACTATTTAAGTGTGTTTGATATTCTCCAAATTTTATTTAAACCAAAATTATTATGAGACATCTTCTGTTGAACAAACTTAGGCAAAAGAAAAAAACATCAAAAAGAGGTTTAGTCTTTTGAGGTTATTTATGTGCAATTCAAATATTTGCATAATCAGGCACTGTTATTAACTAACACAATGATCAATCTCCAAGGTGTAGATACTTGTCACAAACTTAAAAATCTACTCTGAACCACTAGATTCTGTTTCATCATAAAACTTTTAAAAGGATTTTCTTTGGAATCCTTCAGAAGGAAATATTTTAAGAGAGAGATTGTTAGCCTAGCATCCTTAAATCTAATTATTCATGACACAAAGTCAACAGTTTATGTACAAGAAGACAGAACAAGATTAATTTCATAATATTTCAACTCGTGTATTTGGCAATCTCCTAGAAATTGCATAAAGATTTTACATTATGTTTCCAAAGTTTTTTATTGCCATCCCATTTTTAAACCTCTAGGCATTCTGTACCATGCAAGGAAGGGTAAAACTTGATTGCACCCACAAGGACAGCTATTATTAAAAAAAATAGAAGTGTAGGAAAGATGAAAAGACTCTGTAAACTAGTGCATTGTTGGTGGGGAAGTAAAATGGCACAGCCACTGGGAGAAGGAATATAGCAGCTCCTCAAAAATTTAAATATAGAATTATCATATAATACAGCAATTCTACTTCCAGGTATGCATTCAAAGACAGTACAAACAGGGTTTCAAACTGATACTTGACCACCATTGCTTAAAGAACATTGTTCACAATAGCCAAGGATAGAAACAATCCAGTTAGAAGTTACCAGGGACTGAGAATAGGGGGGCAAGTGGAGTGTATGCTTGGCGTGGCTATGGAATATGTGCAAATAAAGTTAACTAAAATAAAAGCATAACAAAAACTTGATTGTACATTTTCTCAGACCATAGATGCTTCCATAAATCTCTTTGAATGCTGTTTTGTCATCCTCCAACCCCACGCTGCTGCTAACAAAAGTTTTAAACATGATCCTTTAAAGAATCTGTAAAAAAGATTTTCTTCTAGAGTTTCTTTCTGTTCTTTGACTCTTCTTCACAATATTAACCATAATCTTATGGCATGTAAAAATTTGAACATAAGCCCAAGAAAGCAAAACTTTATTAACTGAACTCATGACAATGCTGTCAGCCCATATGTGGCTACAAATATTGGAGCTTATTTTATTGCAGTAATCAGTTTTTTTCCCTTTAAAGATGCTCCAGAATTATTTGCCAAAACTTTACTCACAGAATCTGACCACCTCAAGGATCTATGAGATCCTCAAGGATCTATGATTGGTTTGCAGTAATTTTCCCCCTCCTAGTGTACTGTTTCTTATGTAGACACAGGATTTTACCGTATGTATTTTCAATAAACTTAACTTGTTTAAAAGTAGATTTTGATATTTTCAGAAACTTGAATGCCTGCTTGAAGGCATTTATTGGTTCTGCTTTTCAAAGAGTACAAATTCCATAAGAATAAAAGGTAGTTTAAATATTGTCTCTAACCCTAAAAGAAATAGCTTGATACTACTTTTCTGGTGGGCTGATAAAATGGGTTGAATTCATTGAACAGTGTCGTTATGAGCACTTGTATAACCACTGATTTCTTCTTGGCTAGCCACTGCAAATCTTGTAAAATTGCATAAGACTAGGCTAAAGGAAAATGTCATCACATTTTCTAAAACAGGCTCAAGTGGAATTTGAGTCATATTTTTATAATCTCATTTGGTAATCTAGAAGCATGTTTTCATAACTTTCTAAAAGGTTTAATGATCATTTTATTTCTATTTATTGTGTTTATTGCAGTTACTTAATGCATCTTGTCTCGGGTCTTAAATGCAGCTATCACCACATCACATCAACTTATACTAGGCCACACTGTTTCTAGCTGCATGTTAAAACAAAAAATTACAGAGTATAAAGAATAATAAGACAACACTATTGTGATACTGTGGTCTCAGAAAAAAAGTCTGTGGAATTAGGCAGAAATAAAGCCAGTTGATGACTGTCTATGAAAAAGACAAACCCAGGAACATTCTGCCGCCACAAAGATAGCTGCATATCTCCTTCTAATTACATAAGTGGTTACAGCTTCCAAACCTGTTTGCTTTTTCTAGCTTCTCACAAAACAAAACAAAAATTATGAATTTTCTAAATCACCGAGTTGCAACTGCTTCCTTGATAGTATGCATTGAAGAAATTAGCTTTGTCTCTTTAAGCTCTTTGCTGGTTGACCTAAATTCCCTAAGACTCTCCCAATTGCCTCTATCTAGAGGCACCGATTTTCATCTGGTGTGTTCCCTCCCATGTTGGAGGAAACTAGCTAAATGTCACATTATTTGACTACCAGTCTGTTCCTGGTACTATTTGGCCAGAGGCCACTTTTCTATGAAATTCATACTACCCTCTTTAATAATAATGTTATTTATTTTATATGTACACCATTTCATAGTTGAATTATATCATTTTAAACTCATTCTCAGAAATAGTTTACTCTTTTAAAAAAGAGCATATTTTGATATCTATTACATTTCTATATTCATATTTAATTTAATTTAATTTTCTGTATATTATGCTTATGTTTTAGTTTTTATCATATGTTGAATATATTTTGTATCAAAGTTTTTCATCTTAGTCTACCACCTTATAATATTTCTTGATTAAATTCCTTTTTTGAAACTTGGTCATATCACATTGTTGTTAATTCTTTGAAAATGACAAAAAATTAAAGAAAATACAAAATTTAATTTGCAGATAAATTGTCATTTTTCAGTTGTTGTTTTTTTTTCTTTCTTCTCTTCCTCTCTTCTCTCTTATCCATCAATCCATCCATCCATCCACATCTGTCCCAACATCTATCCATCTATTTCGGTTATAAGCATATATTTTGATTGCTTATTAAATACTAGGAACAGCAATGAGTAAAATTGAGTTTAACTCTTGTAAAATTATATTCTATCAGCATTAAATAAACAATAAATAAAAACAAAAGAAGTAAGTCATCTAGTATGTGAAATGATGCATGTTACACATAAAATAAAGAAAATAGAGCAGGATAAGGAAATCTTTTATGCCAACAAAATGATTTTCTTTTTCAGTGGGATGCCAGAGTAGCTTTAATTGATGAGGTGGCATTTGAGTAAAAACTTGACAATAAAAAAGTTGGCTTTATGGACATTTTGAAGGAAAGTTTTCCAAGGAAAACAGCCAATGGAAATGTTCTTAGGTGTGAAGATGCTGGGTTTATGTGAAGAGTCATAAAATGAATGAGTGACTGGCTAAAGTGTTTGAAGATATGAGTGAAAAAGAGAAAAGGTCATAGAAGTAAATGGGAGGAAAACAATGGATTGTCTTGCATGACACCATGGAAAGGGGAGAGTGATTTTGAGGAAAAATGACATGTTCTAACTGCTATTTTAAAAATTGCATTGGTTTATCTGTTGAGAATATGCTTTAAAGAAGCACGTGTAGAAACAAGAAACAATTTGGGAGGGGGTTGCAGTAATCTAGGTCAAATAAATTAGTGGCTCAGATTAGAAGGATTGAACAGGGTATTGTGAAGTAGCTCAATGTTGAATATATTTTGTATGTATTCAAAGAGGACTCCTCAACCTTCAGATTCAGAAGGATGTCAATATACACCTAATTTTAAAGGTAGATGCATGCACTTTGGAGTGACACTGCAGAACTGTGGTGGTGGTGAGGGGTGTTGTGGGGATGCCCACCAATTTCTTCAGCTCCCTGTTAAATATCAATCTTGTTCTTGACATTATTTTAGTTATACTAGTCCTAACTTGATTCCTCCTCAAGTTAGACTATATATAAAAAAATTAGCACATTGTAATGTATGATTAGCTGTCAGTTACCAGATTTGAAGCTATCTTTTTTAAGCTTCAAGAAAATATCAACTCTGTATGAATGCAACATGAACAGTAGTTTTGTGGATTGATTAAACCACATAAAGGAGTACACTACGGAATGTTTACATTTTCACTTGATTATTTGAATTAGTGACTGATACAGTGATTTGCTCATTTCTCGTAATTTATTTAATGTCAATATAGATTTATTTGGAAAATCTACTATCCTCATAGTTCCTGTGTTTTTTTCCTAACTAGCGATGGTATTTGCATATAAAATCTCTTAGACATGTTTGAATATATCTGACTTTTCTAATAAAGTAACATAATGTTTATTTTTCAAGTACCAGAGTTATGATAATTGTGATGAGATGTCAAATAAAAAATAAGCAATTTATACAAATAATTTAACCTTCCCTACCTTGAAAAGTAATATTGAACTACAAATTAAATTATTCTATGTGCTGTTTTGGTATAATGCAGTACAAGTCAGCTGCCATCTGTTCCATTTATAATCACTATAAAAAATAAGGTTTAGAATGACTCTCATTTTGAATCCTATTTAAGTTATATAGGAGAAAATTTTCAAGATATTTCATAGATAGGAAAGCATGCATAAACAGTGATAATGAGCTTGCAACTTAATACAGGCAGAATCTATTTTTATTCATTTCCTCTACAGTAGAAAGGAAAAGATTATGTGGCAATGCAACTATTCCAGATTTAATAATATACATCAACATCTAAACATAATATTTCTTAGCAACTTCTTAAATTGTGCAATAGAGCATATCTTCTTAATTGTGCAGTAGAACATATCTATATCTTCTTTTCTCTGCAATTTTCAAAATACCTTCTACTCTTTATGGGCAACGTTGGATGAGGAATGGCAACAAATGGCAACTGGATGAGGAAATCCACATCGAAAGACGATCAAAATCTCAGACGTTACTCATAGTTCCTTTCCATGTTTTTTCACCACAGTAAACGTCTGCTGTCTTTGTTCTTCAAAAATGAAAGATTAAGTCAAAGTTGAGATAGTTTCAAAAAACTAACTTGAAAATTATATATAAAATTGGACTTCCGATTTATTAAATATCTACAAAGTACAACTCAAGCTTCTAATTCATTAGCCTAAGTCTTGCTGTGGTTTACCTACAATTTTTTTTCTTTTTCTAAGCATTTTAATTACATACCTCTTTTTTCAAATATAGATTCATAATATTATCTATATATGTAATAGTCTATTTCTATATGATGTATACCATCTGTGGGCTCTGTTCACATATATATTAATGCATGTGTAATAATTAGTGTGTGTTTGTTTACATTTTAGATACATAATAATACATTTTGCTTACCTGTAACCATAAGAACTGCATAAAGGAAGATTAGCCAGTGTAGCCACTGTATCAATTACTCTTCTGCCCAAGTGCAAAGTCACTTCAATCTAGTCCTAATTTGTTCATTACAAGCTCTTTATTGGGAAATTGTCTAAACTTCTAAGGTAGGAAACAATTTGCAGACTGACTTTAAATACATATATCATAGTGCAACTTATAAATGGATAAAATTTTGAACTAGACAGAATTATTATGGAGAATGTCATATCATGATTTACAAGTATCATAACTGAATAAGAATACATGCATTGAATTCCAAGGGAGCGAGTGAAATTCCACAAGCTATCATCAGTCATGAAGCAAGTTGCGTGGTGTCTTTTGTTTGTTTATTTTAATTTTATTTACATACGCTCCATATGCACCAAATATAAACATGCAGTTTTTTAATGTCATGTGGACCGAAGCACTCCTGTACATTCAGCAGTGATTTCTCCAGGACTCAAGGCCTGAGATTCCAATACCAGCATCCATCACAATCTTTCTATTGCAAACTTTTTTAGTATGATCCAATCCATTAGAAGCAAAGGCCAGGTAAGTTAAGAGCTAGTAAAAAAGAGAAACTCTGCAATCTTGTATTTCAAAATTTGGCTGGAATTTTGGACTTGAATTTGTGCATCAATACAAAAATGGCATATCAAATATTCAAAGGTTTAAACAGGTATACATATAGTTAGTAGTCATGTCTATTTAATAATGCAACCCCATCAGTTAAATCATTTAAAATTTGAATATGATTTTAAAATGATAAAATATTATTAAGAAAGTTGCTTAACCTTTAACTGCTTGTTTGGTTTACTGTTTTATTTATTCATACTACTGATTTCCTTTGCAATTTGTTTTGCTTTTTATTTTTTCCCAAATATCAGAATTTGTGGTTTAAGGAAATTCAAATTAAAGACAATTTATTATTAATTAAGTTGATCTAACTAAAAAATGGAGACAGCCTTACCGACTGTCACTTTCTATAGGTATTATGTGCACATATGATTCCTGTCTGAGTACTGGATTGTTGACATGTAAATTTAACATTACTCAATGTCTTTTATTCAAAATTATCTTATAGCTTTCCCAAATTAATGTAGCACATTATCCAAAAATGGTTTTGTTAAAATACATTCACTTGAAAACTTCCAATAATTTTCTGGTGCATAAAAAGTTTTGCATCAATACATAAAAACATTTTTAAAAAATCATTTCTGTCTAGTGTATGGAGAATCAAAATATATATATATATTATAAATAAACATAAGTATATGTGATATTTACACTGTTATTTAGTGTTTCATATAATGTGTTATGTATATAAATAAAAGGGTTATTAAAATAAAATGATACATTTAAAAAACAATTAAATTTCAAATTGTAACATTCATCATATCCCCTGAGTTGCTTTTCAATTACTTTATGCAATGTTACTGTTACAAATGCCCATTTGATGGAAACACAAATCCCCTGAAACATAAAAATTAAACATTCCTTCAAACCAATGACATATATGTGATTGCAAAAGCCAATGTTTATTAATGTTACTAATTAATAATGTTTACTAATGTTAAGCTTACCTTGCTAAGCTAAATATTGATTAAAACAATTACCAAAAAATTTAACCTTGTATGTAAAGGGTCTTTTCAGCATGAGTGCATAATGGCATTATTAGCTAATATTTAGATTCAAACAGTTCATTATAAGCTAGACTGTAGATAAATGTTTTTCTTCTACAATAAACTATGTCCTGATAACTAAGAATACTTTGGAGAACAGAGATTTAGAATTAAAAAAAAGATACCTTTTCATGCCTCTGTATTTTTTGATGTTTCATTTCTAAGATGCATGTGTTACAGAAGATGTGGGTTTATTACTTTTTTCATCCATTTTTGGATTTTTAAAGTTATTAAATCATACTTCAAATTTTAATTTAATTTGTACACTGTTCAAATTAATGGCCTATAGTTTCCAATTTACTATTAACACACAGGCAGTAAGTGGCTATTCCTTAAGTAAACTGCTTTTATTTCCACTGCAATAATATTAAAAAATTAAAATTGGCCTAGAGCAGATAAATTAACTTGTTTAATTAACCTCCATAGTAAGTCACATAAGCAAGACAAATGAGTGAGATTCTTGGTATCTTTGAAGATGCATTTGCCAAATCAGAAAAGCTTAGCTTCTTTGAGTATATATGACTTGGATGGAAATATCTGCTTTATTGACCTGGATTAGATGGGGTATCTGATGCAGAAGCTGAGTAAGAATGTGTTGGGTTAGTTTTGTGACTGAAAGAATGTGCTAATACTTTTGCTTTGAGATATCCTCAGAAATTTTTAAACTAAAAAAATAGCAAAATTTGAGAAGTCAGTAAAAAGAACCTTAATCTCTACTCTTCAGAGTTTGGAGAAAAGGTATCTTGGTATTTTATCCCTCATCTATGAAAATGTTATTTCCTAATCTGAGATAGAGTTTAAATTTTGTTATGCAACTTTGAGATTATACACCATCTGTGCTGGTTTGAAAAGGTTTACGTACCCTAGAAAAACCATGTTTAAAACTAATCTTCCTAAAGGGAGTAATGATTTCTTCTAATCCCTATTCAGTACTGCATTTTGGAAGCTTTAATTAGCTTATCTCCATGGAATTGTAACTCAATCAAGTGTGGGTATTAAACTTGGTGGTTTTGATTGGTTCTACTGGAATCCTTTAAAAAAAAGAAGCACTTTGGATAAATCTAGAGAACAAGAGAGAAATTCATGAGATTCTGAGAGAGCAGAGAATGACATAGCCACAAGAAGCAGAGAGTCCACCAGCCAGTAACCTTTGGAGATGGAGAAGTAAAATGCCTCCTGGGGAGCTTCATGAAACAGGGAGCTGGGAGAGAAAGCTAGCAGATGATGCCATGTTTGCCACATGACTTTCCAGATGAGAGAAAAACCCTGGCCATGTTAGCCATGTGTTTCTCTCTCACTTGAGAGGAACCCTGAACTTCATCAGCCTTTTTGAATCAAAGTATCTTTACCTGGATGCCTTTGATTGGACATTTCTATAGACTTGTTTTAATTTGGGTAATTTCACAGCCTTAGAATTGTAACTTGTAACTTATTAAATTACCCCTTTTTAAAAAGCTATTTCATTTCTGATATATTGCATTCTGGCAGCCAACACACTAGAACAGATTTTGGTACCAGGAGTGGGGTGCTGCTGTGGTTTGCAAATACCTAACATGTGTTGGAATGTTTTTTTAAATGGATAAGGGGAAGATTCTGGAAAAGTTGTGTGGAGCTTGATAGAGAAGGTCTAGAATGCTTTGAAGAGACTGCAACTACACAATGGAGTCAAAGAAGAGTTTTCCTGGAATATAGATGATCCCCTAGGGTGTCTTTTAGTACCACCATCGCCTGTTGTTAAAATCAATGGAAAACTGCAACAACCCCAACCAGGCAGGACTACCAATGGCTCTGAAACTTCTGGAATAAAGGTGTGTGTCACACCACCACCAAAGAACCACAATCAGCTGAAGTGCTTGATGAGGGTAAAGGGGACATGGAATGGGTAGTGGAAGAAGTAGTGATATGAATTACATATGAACTACAACCACATGATCAGTTACAGAAATAAGAACTGTAATGCTGTTTTGTTCATGTTATGGTATTTAAGTTGTAAGATATCAAGCATAAGAGTGAATATTACCCAAGGACAAGCACCCTATTCTGGAGAGATTTAATGTGTTTCTGGTTGACATGGCACAGTTGACTATTGATAGGAAAGGAAAAATGTGTGTTATCATTTTCTACTTAAAGATTAAGTATGGTTTAAGGTGATGTGTATAGCTGCCAAATCGAGAGGGGATTGACTGTCATGTCAAGTTCATGTGTCAACTTGTCCATGTGGTAATGTCCGATCATCTGGGTAGGCAAGTGCTGCTCTGTCTGTTGCTATGAGGACATTTCATGGACTTAAATAATGATTACGTCAGCTGTATCCACAGCTGACTGTGTTTGGAATCAAATAAGGGGGATGTATTCTGCAATAAGTGATGTTTAATCTAATCACTGGAAAATTTTTAAGGAGGATTCAGAAGACACAGTCTCTCTTCTGCTTAAGCCAGTGAGCCTCCCTTGCAGAGTTCATCCATACCCTTCATTGGAGTCACCAGCTTCACAGCTTGCCCTACAGATTTGGACTCTTCTATCCCCATGATTCACCAGCCAGCCTCTCCTGAGAGTTCATTGTGGACCTTCATCAGAGTTATCAGCTTTGTGGCCTGCCCTACAGACCTTGGACTCTACATTTCCAGAGTTACATGAGACAATTTTACAAATTTTATATCTATGACTATCTCCTGCTGATCCTATTTCTCTAAAGAATCCTACCTAATATACCATCTATTCATGAGAAAATAAAATATATTTGCAGTTGAATAAGTGGACTTTATAACAGGTTGTGTGTAAAATACAAGATTTTTTCCTGCATATTTAAAATTTCTTCTGATAGTAACCATCAAACATATTTAGGAATCTAAACTTGATAATGGTCACAGTGGGAAGGACAAATGACTGGTTATTTGAACCTTCTGTGCCTGGGCCAGCACACTAGCCTAACTTTATCCCTGTTATTAATTGATGTACTGCATAATCAGTTTGGTTGTCGGTTGGAGTCTGTGAAATAAAACCACCTAATACATGTATTCCTCTGCAAGAGAGAGATGATATTGTCCAAACCCTATATTTTAAAAGGAGAAAAAAATGATATTGAGTGAGGTTGTAGGAAATAAAAATGCATACTGCTAGAATCATTCACAATTAAGTTCTATGTATTTTAAATAATGTATTGCCTTCTGTTTAATGGTATTCCACTCTGCTTTTCTTTTCTACTCTGAACTTCCTGCAGAGATTCCCTTAAGTTGAGTTTCTACCACAAAAGCACCCATAGGTACCCCTGTGCTTGTCTTTAATATAACATTTTTGCCTTGATTGTTTTAAGGACAAGACTTATGCTATACTTAATTTTATATTCCCAATACTTTACTCTTCAGCCCTAATGATGGCTCAATAAAATGTCCTTATTAATTGTGCAGTAAAGGATGAATTCAGGAATTCTGGGTTGTTCACATCTAGTGCATTCCAAAGTAAGGTGTGGCCCTTGCCCATCTCCTGAGCCTTTGCAATATCCTGACTTCTAAGTGTCGTTGTTCACCTAAAGTCTTGCATCAATGAATATTTTATACTAACAATGTGATTATGATGGGAAGTCAGGGCCTCTTGTGATCAGGTTTGACCTCTGGAAAGGCTAGAGACTAAGGTCAGCCACTTGGACAGTCAACCATCCCTACATGGTCACCTCCCAATAAAAACTCTGGACACCAAATCTCAAATGAGCTTCTCTGGTTGCAAAATTTCATATATTTAGTGGCATGTAAAACATTGTTGCTGGGAGAGTCAAGCAGTATCCCCACAATTTGCTGGGAGAGGACATCTAGAAGCTAGTGCTTGCTATCTCTTGGACACTTTTCCATAAGGCTTTTTCCATTCTGATTTTATCTTGTATTCTTTCTCTGTAATTAACCACAACCACATGTATAATAGCTTTTCTGACTTCTGTTAGTCATTCTAGGAAAACATTGAAACTGAGTTTAGTCTTGGGGACTCCTGAAGACATTAATTAACTTAATGAAGTTCATTAGCATGTATTCAAGGCCTTATTAAGCACTTGCTTCAGTGATCATCCATAAGTGAGTAAGTTATCAAGAGTCTTAATAGTTCAGTGGGAAAAAGAGGAGGAACTATGGATGGAAAACATTTTGAAAATCATTTCTATGAAAGTTTGCTGAGGTTAGTAGACATGCATTTGGAGTTCAGTAAGAATTTGATTTATTAAGTTGTGAAGTTTGAAACCACATGGATAGGTATACACATTAAGCTTTCTACATATGTAGATTAACTGAAGAAGTCAATGAGTATGTCAGATTGCTGGAAAAGAAAATACTTGATTGGTATTATTTGGAATTTGAAGCTAATTGTAAAAGAGAAATGTGTTCCAAACAAGAGAGAAGTGTACTAATCTCTACATGAAAGGATAAATAAAGTCTGTCTCAAGATAGTTCAATTCTTTGGGACCCAAAATATTTAGAGCTCTTTCTTCCACCTTTCCTGCAGGTGTTTTTTTTTCATGTTATAAAATGGAATTTTAGCCATTACAGCCATGTAGCCAGCATAAGGTGGGAACATGGTAAGAAGTAGGGACAGATTCTAAAATTTATATACATTGTTTTTCCCATTTCATCAGTCTGAGCTTTGTCACATTGTCATATTGATGTTGAGAGGAGCCTGGAAGATGGCTTCTTTATATGGTTAATTATGCGCCCATTCAAAAGCTAGAGGTCATTTTTGGAATTTCAGAAAGATAGAATAAGGAGCTCTGAAGACTCTCTAACCAATGAAACAATCGTTTAACTGGAGAAAATTAATATAAATATCAAGTAAAGATTCTGGAATTTGTCCTAAGGTTATACAGCAAATGGAGACAGATTCATTCAAGAAAAACTATTGTTTCCATACAAATAGTGAGACTAGGAAGCATTTAAGCCCTGATTTATATTCCAATCACTCCCCTAGCTATTTCTTATTGAAACTCTTCTCTGGATGTTCTTCCTCAGGCACATATGGCCAAGAAGATGGAACTGCCTCTCTTCAGCTACTAGTCTAGAGCTATGCTTTCACCCTGGGAAAAGTACATCACCAGTGTTTCTCAACTACACCCATACATTGACTTCATGTTGTAGAAGTTTAATTTTTGGTGGGTCTAGTAGATTATATACTCCAATTTACACATGTTCTTTAACTTAAACCTCATTCCTGTAGGTATGAACCCATTGCAATTATGACCTCTTAAAGATGTTAATTTTAGTTAAGATATGGCACAAATGGATGAGGGTGGTTCTTAAACTGGATTACAGGAGGCTTTATAAAAAGCCAGAAACTAGGGGAAATTGCAAGAACAGAAAAAAGGAGAGGCTATCACAATATGACAGGAAAGCCAAGAAACCCCAAAGATTGCTAGCAGTTAGCAACAAGGTAGAAGCAAATTTTGCTGTTATTTTGATATCTTGGACATCTGGCCTCTGAAACTATGAGCCAATAAAACTTTTATTTGACTCAACCCATTCTGTGGTATTTGTGAGAGAAGCACTCAAGAAAATGAAAATAGTGAGCATGGCTGAGAGGACTGGTATTCCCTCCATCACCCAGCCACTATTCATAGGGAAGAAGCTTACTCTAGGTATAGTAAGGATAAATATACTCAAGCCACAATCACCCTTGCCCCAGTTGACTAATATGGCAGAGGTCCCATGCCAGGAAGATAAAACTAATAAGACCAGGCATTCTACCCATCACTCAAGTACTCATTAATAAAACAGGCTTTTCTTCTGGATAAGTGGGTTACTATCTCGGTGGCACAAAGTTTCTCCCCTGGGGAGAAAGTCATCCATAAGGATGAAAATTTCTGCAGCAAATTTGCCTTGCGGGAGGTGGGGATTCTTGTGACTATTTGGAACATGCAGTGTAGAATTTCATGCCTAAGAGTATTGTCAAAAGCAACGCAGATCTTCCTCGGGGAGGAAGGGCAGCTATGTGGCTGTTAGAAGCTCAATGAATCAGGCGTGTCTGTGAAACAAGTGAAACAGAGCAACCAGAAGCTTAACAGAGAAAACCAGGGAAGAGACAGCTAAGAAGAGCCTGCTTGGATCACAGTCAGCCCTTGAGATCACAAAAATTGTGTGAATGCATTTGACTGAACCCACTCAGAAACACTCAGACTAGGACATCAAACAGACTTGAAAAAGGTCAGAAGTCACTGGAGCAGCAGATTTAAGTGCAACTTCTGACAAAACGTTGGCTGTACAAGAAACTACTTTGACCCTTGAGTAACTCCTTGGATCTAAAGATAAGGATTAAAAATAAAATCATCCACAACTTCTCTAATACAAAAAATAAAATACCATTTCATCCCTGGTAGTCTGGTAAACTGTCTGGAAGCCCCAGGCTGAGCCTCTTCCGAAGTAATCATAGAGAGAAAATCCAAACTACTAGTACCTGGCTGAACATGGGGCCAAAACATAATCTCCTTGAACTGTGATACTGGCCTCTAAGCTACACATACATATGATAGTAAAATATAAAAATATAACAGAAGAAAGAACATAAGCACAACTTTTAGCCAATAATTGGTTTATGCTGACCCAGGGTGACACCAACATAGCCAGGCCTAAGTATAGAAAATAGCAAATTTCTGATCAGGGAAAACAGAGACTGCACACTGTAGGGAAATACACTTTATAAGATAAAGTAAGCCAAAACACTAAAAAAATGAACAAATAACAGTGAAAAAAACAACCAAGGTGCCAAAGGAGTCTGTATCCAGAGTAGAAATTATATAATCAACTCAAATAAGCAACCTGGAAAGAATCTGGAAAGTGTAAAAGAGTGATCTATACAAGGGGAAAAAAAGCGGGTATCGAAACTGCTTTTAGCCAGGGGCCAGAAGTTGGATTGAGTAGACAGAGACTTCAAAGCAGCTATTATAAATATGTTCATAGGTTTAAAATAATTAAGGGATGGTGCAATGAAAATGCCGTATTTAAATAAATAATATCAATAAAAGGAAATTGTAAAAAATGGAAATTATGGAGTTGAAAAGTATAGTATTGAACTTGAAGGCAGATTAACATTATGTAATCTGATAAACAAGTGGAAAAGAAGAATGAAGAGAAATGTGGATATCAGTAGACACACCAATGTATGAGTATTGGGAGTATTAGAAAAAGAAGAGAGAGGACTAGGTACACAAAAAGGATCCAAGGGCAAAATGACTGAAAATGTTTAAAATTTGGTTAAAAAAAATCTACTTATCCAACTCCTCAATGAACTCCAAGTAGGATAAACACAAGGGAATGCATACCAAGGCACTTCACAGTCAAAATGTTTTAATCCAAAGGTAAAGAGAAAATCATGAAAGCAGTAAGGAAAAACTGCTCATCACACACAATGAAACTCCAATAATATTCATAGCTGAACTGTCATCAGAAATCATGGAGGCCAGCTGCACTAAGACAAAATATTGTAAGGTACCAAAGAACAAAAAATATCTTCCGAACAAAAATCCTATGTCCAGTAAAGCTGTCCTTAAAAAGTAAGGCATAATAAATATATTCCTAGATAAAAGCAGAGAAGCTTCATTACTAGCATACCTGCAATTACAAGAAATTCTAAAGAAAGCTCCTCAGACTGAATGCAAGTGACAGCAGAGAGTAACTTAAATCCCTATTTAAAAATGAGATATCTGGTAAACGCAGTTATGTGGGTAATTATAAAATACAATATAATTGAATATATCTTCTCTTTTCTTCTCTTAACTGATATTTTAAAAACATTTGCATAAACAATATGGAAATAATTATGCTTCTGGGTTTATATCATAGTGTTACATACATCACAACAAAACACAAAGAAGAGTGTCTGCTTATCGTGAAAAAAAAAACACAAAGAAGATAGGTCAGAACAAAGCTGTATGGGAATACAAAATGATATCATGTGGAAATTAAAAAGTACAGGAAGAAATTATGAAAATCAGAAATGATAAATACCAAATAACAAAATCTGTAACTATGCAACTGTTCTCCTAGTCTTTAAAAGATATATCATTATATAAAGTAGAAAAGATAATATATTGTTGGGTTTGTAACATATTTAAATGCAATATGGGTAACAATAGTAGCAGAAAAGGAAGAGATGGAATGGAGCTATGAACTAAGTTTCTATATTTCACTGGAGTTAGGTTAACATAAAACTGAAGTAGATTTTCACAAATTAAGCAGCATGTTGTAAGCCTTAGAGCAACTATTAATAGTTCAAGAACATACATTTGAAACTCACGAAAATTATTACAGGAGTATAAATCTCTCTGGCAATGAGGGACATAGTTTCCAGAGATGAGCCTAGCCCTAGCAATAGAAAGCTTCTTGACCAAAACGGGGAAGAGAAATGAAATAAAGTATCAGTGGCTGAGATATTTCAAATAGAATTAAGAGGTCATTCTGAACATTATTTTTATGTAATATATAGACATCACTTTTCAGTTTTTGGTGTGTTGGAGTAGCTAGAGTGAAATACCTGAAACTGTTGAACTGTAACCCAATAGCCTTGATTTTTAAAGATGATTGAACAACTATAGACCTTTTAAGGTCTGTCCATATGATTATGAAAACCTTGTGACTGACACTTCCTTTATGCAATGTAAAGACAGATGAGCAAGAAAAAAAAAGACAAAAAATAAATAATAAAAGGGGATGAGTGGATGGGATGTTTTGTGTATTCTTTTTTACTTTTATATTTATTTTTATTTTCCTTTAAAAAATGTACAGAGCTCCTTTTAGGAAAGATGGAAATTTTTTTTTTTTGTATAATGGATGGTGGTGATGATAGCACAACATTGTGAACATAATTAACCACACTGAAACATATATCTGAATATGGTTAAAAGGGGAAATGCTTTATTGTATAGATGGTAATAGGATAAATTTTTTTTAAAGCCATGAAACTGTGCTATAATAACATTGAACCCCAAGTTAAACCATGGACTATGGTTAATAGCACAATTATAAAAATGTGCTTTCACCTGTTGTAACAAATGTACCACACCAGTGCAAGTGGTTAATAATAATGTGGTATATAGGAATCCTGCATTTTATCCATAACTTTTCTGTAAACCCACAATTTCTCTAACAACTTTTTTTAATTACTGCAATCTTGCCCTAGAAAATATTCACTTACTAGAAAAGAAGAATAAAGGAAGAACAAATGAACTAAAAAGATATGAGATATTTAAAACATGCAAAATAGCATATGTAAATTAAAATATATACATAATTATAACAAATGTGAATCCAATCAAAAGGCAAGCATTATCAACTTGAATTTTAAAATATTTTTTTTAATCTAGCCATATCCTATTTACAGGAGACACATTAAATTCAAATATGCAAATACATTGAAAGTGAAAGGATAAGAAAATAAATAGCATACAAACAAAACCATAAGAGAACCATAATTATTATTATATTAATATATATATTTAATATCATACAAAATACACTTTAAAGCAAGCATTTCACTGGTGAAAAAGGGACAATTCATAAAGATAAAATAGTTAATCCAGAAAGAATATATGATAAATATAAATATAAATGCACTTAACAAGTATCCCAAAATATATGAAAACTGGCATAACTGAAGTAAGCAGTAGAAAAACAATAATAGTTGTACATTTAAAAGTCTCACTTTTAATAATAGATACATCAAAAAGGCAGAGGATCAACAAGGAAATAAATATGTGAGCAAGAGTATGAATTGACTAGACCAAGAAGATATCTAAGTGTACTCTACCAAACAACAACAGAAGACTCATTCTTCTCAAGCGCTTATGGAGGAGGTGAATTGTATGCCTCACTTCAGGCACTTCATAGTCAAAATATTTTAACCCAAAGGTAAAGAGAAAATCATGGAAGCAGTAAGGAAAAACTACTCATCACACACAATGGAACTCCAATAATATTCATAGCTGAACTCTCATCAGAAATAATAGAGGCCAGTTTCACTAAGACAAAATATTGTAAGGTACCAAAGAACAAAAAAATCTTCTGAACAAAAATCCTATATCTAGTAAAGCTGTCCTTAAAAAGTAAGGTGTAGTAAATATATTCCTAGATAAAAGCAGAGAAGTTTCATTACTAGCATACCTGCAATTATAAGAAATTCTAAAGAAAGAGGACTCAATACATGCAAAGGATGAAAATTATACAAATCATGTCATTTTATCACTAATAAATTAAATTAGAAATCAATAACAGAAGGGAATGAGAAAAATTTACTAATATGTGAAAATTAATCAACATTAATCAACGTACTCCTTAATATCTATACAGTCTAAGAAGAATACCATATGCCAAAAATACTGATAAGGTAGATTAAAACATTGATAAGGTGGGTAATTTCCAAGACACAAATTACCAAAAATGACTTAAGAAATAGATAATATTAGAAATGATATAACAAATAAAAAAGTTAAATTAGTAATTAAAAGGCTTCCCATAAAGAAAAGTACAAGTCAAGATGACTTCAATCGTAAAATCCACCAAATTAAAAATATAATTTATTACAAATATGTCACCAATTCATCCAACAAATAGAACAAGAAGGAAGACTTTCCCTCATTCAGTGAAACCAATATTATCCTGATCAAGAATGAGACTAAGACATCTTAACTACAGGTAATTATCTCTTATAAATATAGTTGCAAAATTCATCAGTAAGCCCAGAAATGTTTTATTTAATATCTAAAAAATAGTGTAAAACACCATATTAATAAAATAAAGAACAAAAACCTCATAATCATCTCTGAGGACACAGAAAAAGCACTTGACAAAATCCAACACCATTTTAGCAATCTGGTAATAGAAGAAAAAACCTTCAACTAATGTCATTCTTAATGATAGAATACTGCTTTCTCCCTAACATCAAGAACCAGACAAGGATGCTCACTTTTGTCACTCCCACTCAACATTGTACTAGAGATTCTTGTGAGGATAATTTGGAGAGTGGAAAGAACACAATAAGACTCATTATGTCTCAACTACTTTTTGGTTCAATCATCATCTAGTGGATTTTGAACTCTTCTTTTGTTCAAAGATGTGCTAACAGTGGATTATAAAGAACAATCTTAGGACATATATAGATAATACACACTGTACACCAAGAAGATTGAACTTCTTCTTGAACTATGGACACACTTTAAAAAAAAAGCTATTTCTAACTACAATAGCTAATGTATCTTTTAACTCAATAAAGGAGAGACATATTATAGTAGATTTTAGGCACCTATCTGATAATATGATAACTTGTACAATTCCATATGAACCCCCATAATAGAACATAGCATGTTGTAGGAGCTCAGGTAATGTTTCCTGAATAGAAGAAATTTGTAGCTATATATTAAAGGCTTTGCAAGTCATGTAGCATGAAAACCAGGAACGAGGCCACAGGCCTCCAGGAACATTTTGCTAAGGTTGAGACTAAGGATCCGTGATTTCAGGAAGCAGACTTTATTTTCTATGGCCATAGGGCCCAGCCAAGTAGCCTCTGAAAGTCTGAGCCCCGAACAAAAGGCAACCTTAGCTTTTATAGACTCTTTGACACATTAAAGACAAGGTAAACAGTTGGCTGATTTAAGTTGAGAATGGCCCAGAGCTGAACCGTTGAGGGGCCCCCACCCCAGGAATGTCTTCTCTTGCCTATGTGCATCTTCACCAGTTCCTGAAGGCTAGGGGAGGGGCTTTCTATACCAGAAATGTGCCTTATCTTGCTTGCCTGCAAGGAGAGGGGGTTTGGGGATTTTCTACAGAGAGCACAGCTAAACCAGAAAGAGGGGAAGGCCTGCCTACTACAGTCAGACAGTTATTTATTGATTAATCAGATATTGTAAATGCATCGATATTTTAATTTATTGTGTATCCTATACACTGTAGATGATAATGGACAATCTTACGCAAGTGAGGAAAATAAGGTAACATGACAAGTTTTATATCTTTGTAAATCCTACAAAGATAAACCCAGGTATTGGTATCAGTAAGGACTCAGAATAATTTGTCAAACTGATAAGAAACCAGACTGGTGGTTGTTTCTAACAGCAAACTCTTCAAATCTCCTAAGTAGTGGCCATCAATGGAAGCATGCAGAGAGCATCTGCCAAGGCCCTGATCTTTTGGCTCAGATGTTCTGTCAAGCTCTGTTTATCTTGAAAGAAACCTTGGATGCCTGCTGCTTCTGAATTTTGTTATTTTATGGATAAAATGCAGCTATTTTGGAGATAAAAGCAGTGGGAAGAATTTGAGCATTGCATTTTGTTTTCAAGAGATGAATCTTGCCATAGTGCTAAAGATCAGCATTGTATTGGTAACTGCACATTCTCTTGAATGCAAAGGTAAGAAAGATAAAAGGAAATTGACAAGGCACAGCAGGAAGGAATGTTAGGGGAACTACCATATTATTCCAGAGTATATCAACATTTATGTCTCATGATTAAACATCTATACACACATTAAACATCTATACAAAAGTAACAGACCTTAATAATAAATGAAGGCCATCTTCCCCAGACTTAAATTATCAATCAAGTTCAGAAATTTAGTTTTTATTTTCTGTAAATAGCATGATCATCATATATCACAAACAATGAATACTGAGCTCTTTAAATAAGCCTGTGTTTG
Organism: Tamandua tetradactyla; assembly: GCF_023851605.1. NCBI lineage: Eukaryota > Metazoa > Chordata > Mammalia > Pilosa > Myrmecophagidae > Tamandua > Tamandua tetradactyla. The sequence goes on along the minus strand of NC_135336.1, from coordinate 81,252,932 downwards.
TATTTCTTTGTTTTTGTAATGTGAAGTTATCAAATTTAAGTTATTACAAAAAGTAATGTCATGTTAAAAGCTCTGGTTCATATATTTGGTAAAAGTAGAAAGACATACTTTTTGTTTATGCTTTGGCAGAGGGTACTAGCACACTAGATGTCTTAAATGTTTGCTTTACATTGGGTTATTCAAATCTGTTGTGACATTATTCATATTTCAATCTCATTGTTATGCTACTTTTGGAGACAAGTATAGAATTTAATTGCTGGAGACTTAGGGTGGAGTGGGATAGTGGATGGAGGGCAGTTAATAGCATGACTCTTTTCCACTAAAGTCAAAAAATTCAAAGATGAAGATCAAACATATAACCATTCTCATTGATAAAATCTAGTTGGAAGAGCACAATTTCTAATTTCAAACTCCCTCACTCCCTATCAAATGGATCATCAAGTTTATTGTTTAGGCATAATTTTCTTTGGAGTTCCATTAGTATTTTTCTCACAAACCCTCTCAACTTAGAAATACTAATGTGATAATATTTTAAATGTGATACTGAGGATCAGATCTTGAGTATATCACTGAGGAAAATAAACTATTCTGGTATAAAGCAGTCTGGGAGATGCATTCTTCAAATGGATAGCCATGTGCCCAGGTAAAAGGAGGTTCTTTCCAGGATGTTCTACATAGCTAGGCATTGTCTCTCCTGCTTTCCTCAAATCTGTGTCTAACCTCTGTTTCAACATCTTTTTCAAATCTCTAATTTTTTCACTTAGCCCCCTTACCTTTGCTTCCTTTCCATACTTTTTACTTCTTTACTCTTCCATTCTCTTCTCTTTCTTCCATCCCTACATATGACTAGTGCCACAGAAGAATTTTCAGTCATTTCTTATTATAAAAACAACAGTGATTAGTTGAACTCATCCTCTGTTGCTCAGAATAGTATTGATAATTTTGTGATTGATGGATATTCAGAACAACAATTCCATGAAATATTCAACATAGAAAAGAGCTCTTTGACTTAATAAGTTTAAGCATGCACCTCTAAGTGACTAAGATTGCTCATTTCTTTGTAAAGAAATCTTTTCATATCTACACCTAATTTTTTGGGGGCCAATTCTCCCAACTTAGTTTAATTTATTGGGCCAAGAGTTTTAAGTATAACTGTGTGACATTTAACATGTTTTAAACAGTTTAAAATTTCAATTATGGAAATTTCTGGCATAGACTCATGGTTGCCTACACAAATGCATCCTCCTCTTCCTTTTTACTAAGAACACACTGGTATGTTTTTGCTATTGGTTTTTGTTGCTGCTGTTGTTTTTTATTATTATTTTTTTAATTTTTTTAAATACCAAAAAACACTGAACAAAGAAACATTTGTAACTTTTGATCATTCCATTCTACATACATAATCAGTAATTCACAATATCATCACATAGTTTCATATTCATCATCATGATCATTACTTGGAACATTTGCATCTATTCAGAAAAAGAAATAAAAAGAAAACAGAAAAAAATCATACATACCATACCCCCCACCCCTTCCCCTCACTGATCACCAGCATTTCACTCTAAATTTATTTTAACATTTTTGCTGTTGTTTTTGGAAAAAGCATGTAACCTGTCAAAAATCTTTATTTCCTAGCTTCCCCAGCATATGTGAGTGATTAATGTGACATAGATGGAAATCCTTAGGTGGAACTGTAGTGTGAAAACCAGAAACGAGGCTGCAGGCCCCCAGGAACGTTCTGTGAAGTTAAAACAGGCTGAGACTAAGGATCCGCGATTTCAGGACGCAGGTTTTATTAGCTCATGCACATGAGGGCCAGGCTGAGTCACCTCAAAAGTCTGAACCTCAAACAAAAGGCAACCTTAGCTTTTATAGACTTTTTGACATGTTAAAGACAAGGTGCACAATTGGCTGATTTAAGTTGAGAATGGCCCAGAGCTGAACTGTTGAGGGGCCCCCACCCCAGGAATGTCTTCTTTTGCCTACGTGCATCTTCATCAGTTCCTGAAGGCTGGAGGAGGGGTTTCTATACCAGGAAATGTGCCTTATCTTGCTTGCCTGCAAGGGGAGGGGGTTTGGCGATTTTTTCAGAGAGCACAGCTAAAACCAGAAAGAGGGAAAGGCCTGTCTGCTACAGTACTTCTGGGAAATCTTTTAAGGAGATTAATTTAGATGAATGGTAACACTTTTTCCTTTCTTCTTTCTTAGTTTTAAACATGATAGTGAGAGTGAGGCAGACATTGTTTAGAGGTATGGAATGAATGAAAGGATTAATGTGGAAAGTTATGCACCTAAGATATTCATGATATCATGGAGTTCTCATAACATGCCTGTACTGTCTCCTCCATAATTCATTGAGGGTATATTAACCATATTTTGTTTATTCTGCTCTTATCTCAGGTCTCAATTCTTACCTGATATGAAACCCTATTGCGTGCTTGACAATGTAATATATCCTGTGGGAAAATAAGATATAATTCCTAACTTTTATGAAGAATGCCAATGATAGTATTAAGAGCCATTCTGATTGAGGGGCGATACACTTTAACTGAAGTAACCACATCAGAAGGTCCTAGTTATAATGGGTTTACATCAACAGGAATGGATTAAATTTAAGAACATATTTTTTCTGGGGCACACTCATTTCAAACCATCACAACCTGTGTGAACATGAGCATGTTAATTAACTCCAACTCCTTACATGTGAAATCAGAATAACAAAATAAAATTAATCATATGTTACTGCCAAAATTAAAATAAGCAATGCATGCAATGTGCTTGCTCCTGAGAAAATAATAAAAGCAGAATTGAAAGAAATTTTGAGGATGGACATTGTGGCAGGCAGACTCTTAGGGTGACATCCATGGTCTCTACCACCTGGTATTTATTCACTTGTATGAGCTCCTCACCTGGAGTGTTTGCAAGAACTGTGACTTGCTTTTAACCAGTAGAACACAACAAAGGTGATAGGATATGCATTATTATCCATATACCTGTGTGCTAGTTTTAAATTGTTGTGTATCCCAGAAAATCTATGTTTTCTTTTCTAATCCAACCTTGTCAGGAATATCAATTGTTTAGGATGTAAACTTTGATTGGATTGTTTCCATAGAGATGTGAAACTTTTCAGTTGTGGATATTGTAGTGTGAAAACCAGGATGGAGGACACAGGCCTCCAGGAACATTCTGTGAAATTAGGGCAGGCTGAGACTAAGGGACCGCAGTTTGGGGAAGCAAGTGATTTATTAGCTTGTGTGCACAGGGCTCAGCTGAGTCACCTCGAAAATCTGAGCCCCGAACAAAAGGCAACCTTAGCTTTTATAGACTGTACAACATGTTAAAGACAAGGTAAACAATTGGTGGATTTAAGTTGAGAATGGCCCAGGGCTTATAGACTGTTGAGGGGCCCCTACCCCAGGAATATCTTATCTTGCCTATGTGCATTTTCACCAGTTCCTGAAGACTAGGGGAGGGGGTTTCAGGATTTCCCACAGAGAGCACAGCTAAATCAGAAAGAGGGAGAGGCCTGCCTGCTACAATATGACCTTTTAATTAGATGAAGATGTAACTCTATGCATTCAAGGTGTGTCTTGATTAGTTTACTGGAGTCCTTTCAAAGGGAAAACATTTTGGAAGAAGCTTGGAATTGGAGAACGGTTGCTTCAGAGTCAAAAGAAACACACACATTTCGAGATGCTTGGAGTTCCAACAGAGAGAGCAGAAGCTTAGAAACAGATATTTGTAAATACAGAGCTCAGTAGACATCACCATGTGCCTTTCCAGGAGTTGCTAAGCAAGACAGAACCCAGAGTTGCAGAAGTAGGTAAGAGGAGGAGGTAAGAGAAGGCCCACAGTCAGAGAGAATATCACTGGTATTAGAAGCTGGAAACAATGGAACTAGGAATAAGAACAAACAGACACCAGCCATCTGCCTTACCATGTTACAGACATCGACTTTTCTTGAGTCAAGGCACCTTTCTCTGGATGGATTAATTTGGGCATTTGTATGGCCTTGGAACTGTAAACTTACAACTTAATAAACTGTGTTTTTAAAAGCCATTCCATTTCTGGCACATTGCATTCTGGCAACATTTAACACACTAATATAACTTGGTTTTATAGTTTTGTTACTTGAGTATTGCGCCTATCATGTTTAGCCTTTCATTCCCTTGTAGATATTGTTAAAGAAATTAGCACTATTTAGGACCTACAAAGCAAGCAACTGGGCATGCTTCAGCATCTAAGAGCTGAAGATAGCCTCCATCTGACAGCCAGCAAGAAACTGAACCCCTTGGTACTATAGCTACAAGGAATTGAATGCTGTCCATAACCATATAAGCTTGAAAGCAAATTCCTGCCCATTTGAGTATTAAGATGAGAACCTCACTGACACTTTAATTGTAGCCTTGCAAGAACCCAGTTAAGTCAAGCCTGGACATTTGATACACAGAAACGTTGAAAGGATATGTGATTTTTTTAAACTTTTTTATTGTATAGTTTAACATATATACAAAGCAAAGAAATAAAAAAGCAATAGTTTTCAAAGCATTCTTCAACAAGTAGCTACAGGGCTGATCCCAGAGTCTGTCATGGGCTACATAAGATCCTCTCAGATATTTTTCTTCTAGGTACTCCAGAATACAGGAGACAAGAGGGCTTAAATATTGTTTTATCATCACAATTGACTTTTTTCCTTTTTTTTTTTTACATGGGTAGGCACCAGGAATGGAACGTGGGTCTCTGGCATGACAGGTGAGAACTCTTCCTGCTGAGCCACCGTGGCCCACCCTCCTTTTTTTTTTTTGTGAAAAATAACATATATACAGAAAAACTATAAATTTCAAAGCATAGCACCACAATTAGTTGTAGTACATATTTCCGAATTTAACATGGGTAACAATTTCACAATCCTAGGTTTTTATTTCTAGCTGCTCTAAAATACTGGAAACTTAGAGAGATATCAATTTAATGATTCAGTATTCATATTTATTTGTTAAATCCTATTTTCTCTGTATGACTCCACCATCACCTTTGATTTTCTATCCCTCTTTTTAGGGGTGTTTAGGCTATGGCAATTCTAAATTTTTCATATTGAAAAGGCCACTGATATGCATTAGGGAGATGGAACTATCTGATATTCTGGAGAGACTGGGCTAGGCTTCAGGACTTATCTGGACCCAGGACACATTTTGGAGGCTGTAGGTTTCTGGCAAGTTACTCTAGTGCATGGAACCCCTGTGGAATCTTTTATATTGCCCTAGGTGTTCTTTAGGATTGGCTGGAATGGTCTTAGTTGGGGGTGGACAGGTCATCATAGGTAGCAAGGCCTAACTAAAGCTTGTGTAAAAGCAACCTCCAGAGTAGCCTCATGACTCTATTTGAACTCTCTCTGCCACTGATACTTTATTGATTACACTTCTTTTCCCCATTTTGGTAAGGATGGAATTGTTGAGCCCATGGTACCAGGTCTGGATTCATCCCTGTGAGTCATTTCTCACATCACCAGGGAGACTTTCACCCCAGGATGTCATGTCCCATGTAGGGGGGATGGCAATGATTTCACTTGCAGAGTTCGGTTTAGAGAGACTGAGGCCACATCTGAGCAACAACAGAGGTCCCTCCAGAAGTAACTCTTAAGCATGCCTATAGGCAGTCTAAACTTCTCCACTACCTACATAAGCTTTACAAGAATAAGCTTCATGATTGAGGGCATGACCTATTGACTTGTGTATCCCTAAAGTTTGACACAGTATCAGGGAATTCCCTGATGGTAAGGTTTAATAGTTCCATATTCTTTCTTCCATCCCTCAGGGGACTTTGTCAAAAATTTTGGTTATCTGCTTAATATACTCTAGGATGTATCCAGGCATTACAATAATCAATACAGGATTAAAGGACCTCTTTCTTATTCTGTGTTCCCTGTGTTTCAATTGTTCTAATGAGCTATACAGATAGGTTGAATTAGATTATGCACTGTGAAAATTTCATTTACAGACCAAATAAGTCTTTCTTCCATTGATCTCAAAGAGTATGTGTGGTTCTAAAATATAGACATTGTTTTCCTTACCCTTATGTTCCAATTACTTTAAACCCAACCTGTTTGGCTTCATTGTTATCCCTAAATATCAGGCTTTATATATATTTATATATATATATAAAACAGCCTCTCAAAATCCAGAAATAATAATCACCACTCCAGACTTAATGTGCCTGCTCTAAAAGTTTACAATCTAGGACTGTTTTCTTATAAGCATTTTCTAAAGGTGACTATACCATTCTTGTTCTTTTCTTCTGTGTTATTTTGTCTCACCAAATAGCCCACATGTTCATTCACATCACTGCATGTCTCGAGACTTTGTTCCTTTTTATAGCAGTGCAACCTTCGTTTGTATGTATACACCATTGTTCACCAACCTATTTCTCCATCAGTACATACTTCAGTTACCTTCATTCATCGGGCATTATGTAAAGGGCTCAAAGTCCACATTCTCAATTTTAAATAATTTCATTGTTCCCAAGAGAAAGAAAACCAATAAACACACCCTTGTCAAATAGGAAATCTAAACCTCCTCTTAACTCTTGACCCTCACCCAATTATTTACCTTTGCTGTTGCTGTGGTAGTGCTGATGGTTTCCTTTTGAACATAGCTCATAGCATGCAATAGCAGTTTTCCCCCTGTCTCTTGGATTTAAACACTCTTAGTAGAAGAATCATATCTTTGAAGTAATTCGTGTGAGAACTAATTCACATTTCTATTGTTAAACAGTGGGACATGTAGGTCTTTCAATATTGTTTGTCTTCAATATGATAATATTGCTTACAGACCCACTAGAGAATCATCTTTGCTCTTATCTATTCCCTTAAATTAGAGTTCAACCTCATTATCTAATTGGTTCACCCATCTCTAGCTTCTCTGTATCTCTAAGACCCCTATATTTTGTATTATAAGCCTTTGATTATACCATTGACTGGTCATAAATGTGGAATCATGCAGTATCTATCTTTTGTGTCTTGCTAATTTCACTCAGCATTATGTTCTCAAGGCTCATCTATGCTGTCATGTGCTTCAGGATGTCATTTTGTCTTACTGCTGCATAATATTACATTGTATGTATATACTACATTTTGCTGATACGTTTGTCTGTTTATGGGCATTTGGTCTGTTTCCATCTTTTGGCAATTGTGAATAATGCTGCTATGAACATCGGTGTGCAAATGTCTGTCTTGTTGCTTTCTGCTCTTCTGGGTATATACCAAGTAGTGCTATTGCTGGGTCATAGGGCAACTCTATATTTAGTTACCTAAAGAAATACCTAACAGTCTTCTATAGTGGCTGCAGCAGTTTACATTCCCACCAGAAGTGCATAAGAGTCCCAGTTTCTCGACATCCTCTCCAAAATTCATAGATTCCTGTTTATTTAATAGCAGCCATTCTTACAGGTGTGAGGTGGTATCTTATTGTAGTCTTGATCTGCATTTCCCTTATAGCCAATAAAAATGAACATCTCTTCATGTACTTTTGAGCCATCTGTATTTGCTCTTCAGAAAAATGCCTATTCATATCTTCAGCCCATTTTACAATTGGGTTGTTTGTTCTTTTGTTGTTGAGTTGTATGATTTCTTTGTATATACAGGAAATCAAAGCTTTGTCCAATATGTGATTTGCAAATATTTTCTCCCATTGAGTTGGCTGCCACTTCACGTTTTTGACAAAGTCTTTCAAGGTGCAAAGCATTTGATTTTGAGGGTTCCCATTTATCTATTTTTTTTCTTTTGCTGCTTGTGTTTCAGGTGTAAAGTTTAGGAAGCTACCTCCTATAACTAGGTCTTGAAGATGTTTACCTATATTTTTTTCTAAAAGCTTTATGGTGCTAGTGTTTGATCTACTTTGAGTTAATTTTTGTTTAAGGTGTAAGATAGGGGTCCCCTTTCATTCTTCTGGCTGTTGATATCCAGTTCTTCCAAGAACAATTATTGAAGGGGCTATTTTGTTCCAATTCAGAGGACTTGGAGGCTTTGTCAAAAATCACATAGATTTGGTGGTCTATTTTGCACTCTCAATTCGACACCATTGGTAAATGCTTCTGTCTTTGTGCCAGAACCATGCTGTTTGACCACCGTGGCTTTATAATAGCTTTTAAAGTCAGGGAGTGGTAATTTCTCACTTTCTTCTTCTTTTTTGGAGGCTTTTATCTGTTCATGGTCTCTTTACCTTCCAGATGAATTTGACAGTTAGCTTTTCCAAATCTTCAAAGTAGGTTGTTGGAATTGTGATTGGTATGTGCTGAATCTGTAGATCAATTTGGGGAGAATTGATATCTTAACTGTATTTAGTCTTCCTATCCATGAGCGTGGAACATCTTTCCACCTATTTAGATCTGCTTTTATTTATTTTAGCAATGTTATGTAGTTTTCTGTGTACAAGTCATTTACGTCCCTAGTTAAGTTCATTCCTAATTACTTCCTTCTTTTAGTTGCTGTTTTGAATGGAGTTATTACTTAACTAACTTCTCAACTAGATCATTGCTTGTGTATTGAATTGTTACTGATTTTTGCACATTGATTTTATATCCCACCACCTTGATGAATTTGTTTATTAGCTCAAGTAACTTTTCTGTAGATTTCTCAGAGTCTTCCATGCATAGTATCATATCATCTGCAAATAATGAGAGTTTTACTTCTTCCTTTCCAATTTGGATGCCTTTTATTTCTTTGTCCTGACCTGATTGCTCTAGCTAGAACTTTTTGTGCTAGAGCGCAATGTCGAATAATAGTGGTGACAGTGGGCATCCTTCCTTGTCCCTGACCTTAGGGGGAAAGCTTTCAGTCTCTCTCCTTTGAGTACAATGCTGGCTGCTGGTTTTTCATATATTCCTTCTATCATATTGAGGTAGTTACCTTTGATTCTTATCTTTTGGAATGTTTTTATCAGAAAAGGATGCTGAATCTTGTTGAATGTATTATCAGCATTAATCAAGATGATTGTATGATTTTTATTTCCCTTTCTATTTGTTAATATGCTGTATTATGTTAATTGATTATCTTGTGCTGAAACATCCTTGCATTCCTGGTATAAACCCACTTGGTCATGGTCTGTAATTCTTTTAATGTGCTATTGGATTTGATTTACAAATTTTTTATTGAGAATTTTTGCATCTATGTTCATTAGGGATATTGGCCTGTAGTTTTCCTTTCTTACAGTATTACCCAGTTTTGGTATTAAAATGATATTAGCTTCATAAAATGAGTTAGGTAGAGTTCCTTTCTCTTCAGATTTTTTGGTAAAGTTTGACCAGAATTGGTATTAGTTCTTTTTGGAATGTTTGATAAAATTCCCCTGTGAAGCTATCTGGCCCTCGGTTTTTCTTTGTAGAAAGATTTTTGATGACTGATTGGATCTTGATACTTGGGATTGCTTTGTTGAGCTCTTCTATTTTTTCCTGAATAATTTTTTTCAGTCTAGCTTGTTTGTGTGTCTCCAGGAGTTTGTCTATTTAACCTACATTTTCTAGTTTGTTCACATATAGTTGCTCATAGTATCCTCTTATTATTTCTTGTATTTCTTCAGGGTCTGTGTTAACACACCCCTTCTCATTTCTCATTTTGTTTATTTGCATCCTCTCTCTTTTTTTATTTCTCAGTCTTGTTAATGGTCCATCAATTTTATTGATTTTCTCAAGGAATCAGCTTTTGATTTTATTGATTTTATTGTTCTTTTGTTCTCCCATTAATTTATTTCTGCTTTAATCTTTGTTATTTCACCTTTCAATTTGACTTGAAGTTAGTTTGCTCTTCTTTCTCAAGTTCCTCCAGGTATGCTGTTAAGTCCTCAATTTCTGCATTTTCTTGTTTTTTTTTAATATAATATAGGCATTTAGGACAATACATTTCCCTCTCCGTACAGCCTTTGTTGCATCCCATAAGTTCTGATAAGTAGTGTTCTCATTTTTCTTCATCTCCACATAGCTACTGATTTCTCTAGCAATTTCTTTTTTGACCCACTGGCTGTTTAAGAGTGTGTCATTTAATCTTCATTTATTTGTGAATGTTTTCATTCTTTGGTGGTCATTGAGATCCAGTTTCTTCCCTTTGTGATCAGAGAAATTGCTTTGAATAATTTCAATGTTTTTAAATTTATAAAGACCTCTTTAGTGCCCAAGTATATGATCTATCCTGTAGAATTCTATGAACACTATAGAAGAATGTATATCCTTGTGTTTTGGGGTCAATGACCTATATATGTCTGTTAGGTCTATTTCATTTATCAAGTTATTTAACTTCTCTATTTCCTTATTGATCTTCTGTCTGGTTGTTCTATATATAGTGGAGAGTAGTGTATTGATATCTCCTACTATTATTGTTGAAACATCTATTGCTCCCTTCAGGTTTGCCAATTTCTGTCTCATGTACTTTGGAGCTCCTTGACTGAAAGAATAAACAATTATGATTGCTATTTCTTCTTGGCGAATTGAAGTATGTTGAAGTCTCCTACTATCATTGTTGAAACATTTATCACTACCTTTAGTTTTGCCAATATTTGTCTCATGTATTTTGGAGCTCCTTGATTAGAAGCATAAACATTTATGATTATTATATCTTCTTGTGAATTAACCCTTTAGTTAGTATATAGTGTCTGTTCTAGTTTGCTAGCTGCTGGAATGCAACACACCAGAAATGGATTGGCTTTTAATAAAAAGGGATTTATTTTCTTAGTTCTTCAGAGAAAAGGCAGCTAACTTTCCACTGAGGTTCTTTCTTACATGGGAAGGCACAGGATGGTCTCTACTGGCTTTCTCTCCAGGCCCCTGGGTTTCAACATCTTTCCCCGGGGTGACTTCTTTTTGCATCTCCAAAGGCCTGGGCTGAGCTGTGAATGCTGAGATGAGGAACGCCAAGCTGCTTAGGCTGTGCTACTTTGCGGTCTCTCATTTAAGCATCAGCCAGTTAAATCAAGCATCCTTCATTGCAGCAGGCATGCCTCTTAGCTGACTGCAGATGTAAATCAGCAACAGATGAGGTTCACGTACCATTGGCTCATGTCCGTAGCAACAAAACTAGGTACACTCACCTGGCCAAGTTGACAATTGAATCTAACTACCACATGTCCACCCCTTGTCAACTTGGCAACTACAAACATCACCTTAAACAGGTGCAAAAAATTCTGTTCTTGCTGTGGACCTGTGAATCTCAAAACAAATCTGGTGCCAAAATGCAAAGGAGGATACTCACAGGATACAGACTTTCATTTCCATAGGGAGAAATTGGAAGAAACACAGATGTAAAACCTGCAGGGCAAGTGCCATGGGATTTCAAAGTCTGAAAGTCATTTATCCTTTGGCTTTAGAAAGTAGCAGTCCCACCCCTTCCAAGGGCCTATGTAGCAGTTGTTAAACTGGATTAGAGGACAACATGTCTCCACCCATTTGGGTGGATCTTGATTGGTTTATTGGAGTCCTATAAAAGAGTAAATATTTTGGAGAAGGAGACTCAGAGAGAATAGAGAATGCTGTAGCACCACAAAGCAGAGAGTCCACCAGCCAGTGACCTTTGGAGATGAAGAACGAAAATGCTTCCTGGGGAGCTTCATGAAATAGGAAGCCAGGAGAGAAAGCTAGCAGATGATGTTGTATTCGCCATGTTCCCTTCCAGCTGAGAGAGAAGCCCTGACTGTGTTCGCCATGTGCTGTCTCACTTGAGAGAGAAACCCTGAACTTCATCAGCCTTCTTGAACCAAGGTATCTTTCCCTGGATGCCTTTGATTGAACATTTCTATAGACTTGTTGTAATTGGGACATTTTCTCAGCCTTAGAACTGTAAACTAGCAACTCATTAAATTACCCCTTTTAAAAGCCATTCTGTTTCTGGTATATTGCATTCCAGCAGCTAGCAAACTAGAACAGTGTCCTACTTTGTCTCTCATGATGTTTTTACATTTAAAGTCTATTTTGTCCAATATTGCTATAGCTACTCCTTCTTTCTTTTGGTTACAACTTGTGTGGAACATCATTTTCCATCCTTTCACTTCCAATCTATTTGTGTCTTTGTGTCTAAGATGAGTCTCTTGTAAGCAGCATACAGCTGGATTATATTTCTTAATCCATTCTGCCAATCTGTATCTGTTAATTGGTAAATTTAGTCTATTAACATGCAAAGTTATTACTAAAAATGCGTTTCTTGAATCCACCATCTTATCCTTTTTATTTGTCTGATCTATATATTTTTCCCTCTTTCTCTTTGTATTCTTTAAATTAGCCTCGGTGGTGCTCTTCAATTCTGTGCCCTGTTCTAGACCTCCTTCTCCTGTCTTTTTTTTTTTTTTTTTCCCAGCCGGCAGAACTCCTTTTAGTATTTCTTGTAGGGCCAATCTCTTGTTAACAATTTCTTTCAGGACTTCTTTGTCTGTGAAAACTTTAATCTCTACCTCAGTTTTGGAAGACATTTTGGCTGGGTACAGAATCTTGGCTGGAAGTTTTTCTTTTTCAGGCTCTTGAATATATCATATCACTGCCTTTTCACCTCCATGGTGGTAGTTGAGTAGTCTGAACACTGACTTATTTGGTTTCCTTTGAAAGTAGTAGATTGTTTTTCTCTTGCCACTTTCAAAAATTTCTGCTTCTCTTCAACCTTTGACAGTCTGATTAGTATGCATCTTCAGGAAAGCCAGTGTTCTAGTTTACTAGCTGCCAGAATGCAACACACCAGAGATGGATTGGCTTTTAATAAAAGGGGATTTATTTTGTTGGTTCTTCAGAGGAAAGGCAGCTTACTTTCCTCTCAGGTTCTTTCTTACGTGGAAGGCACAAGATGGTCTCTGCTGGTCTTCTCTCCAGGTCCCTGGGTTCTAACAACTTTCCCCGGGGTGACTTCTTTCTGCATCTCCAAAGGCCTAGGCTGAGCTGCATGTGCTGAGATGAGGAATGCGGAGCTGATTGGCTGTGCTACATTGCTTTCTCTCATTTAAGCACCAGCCAATTAAGTCAAACGCCACTCATTGCAGCAGACATGCCTCCTAGCTGACTGCAGATGTAATTGGCAACAGATGAGGTTCACATACTGTTGGCTTATGTCCACAGCAACAAGACTAGGTATGCTCGCCTGACCAAGTTGACAACGGAATCTAACTAACACAGCCGGTTTGTATTTATTCTGTTTGTAGTTCATTGGGCTTCTTTGATGTGCATATTTATGTCCCCCATTATATCCTCAACTACTCTTCCTAGCCCTTTGCTCCTCACTACTTTTCTGAGACATCAATGATTCTTACATTTGTGTACTTTGTTTTGTCTATCACGTCCCTGAGATCCAATTCAGTTTTTTCCATCTTTATTTGCCATTTGCTGTTTTGAGTCTTCAAAGTCAGTTATCCTATCCTTTATATCACTTATTCTTTCTTCTATCTCTTCAAATATGGTTTTGTGTGCCTCTAGTATTTTTTTATTAAAGACTCTGTTTAGAGTCTTTAATCTCTGTGATATCTGCTATTTTTCTATTTTTTCTTTCAAATTCCTCCTTATGCTCTTCTACTGTCTTCTTGATCTCCTTTATATCATTTGTTATCCCACTTATTTTATTAAGTAGTTATTAAGTAGAGTTGCATGAATATCTTTGATTAGTTTTTCCAATGTCTGTGTCTCCTTTCATATTTTAATTTGGTCATTATGCAGGGCTGTATCTGTCTGCATTGTAATATGCTTAGTGATCTTCTGCTGTCCTCATGCAATGTAAATATCTTGATTGATTTACTCTGGGAGTTGATTTTTTTCAGTAGTCTAAGGCCTTATGTTTGTGGGATGACTGTACAGCAGGTAGCAGGATACAAGGTGGGATACTCAGTGTGGTGATTTGTTTCAGGACATGTATAGGTATAGGTTGGGGATGTTATGTTGATCCTTGTGAATGTGGTTGTCCAGTGGCCAGGGAGCTTGTAGCTGAGTGGGTCCACTAGTCTCTGGGGCATAACCCTCATCTGCACTGGTGTAAGGCACAGGGCTCTTTGTTTGCATGCATAGAGCTGTGGCAGCAGGTTGGCATTATGTCTTTCCGGATTTGAGGCAGATGTGAACTGACTGCACAATTAAGCACTTTCTCAGAGCTGGGAAAGTGGCTGAGGGCTGTGCACATGCAAATTCTTGGTCTACCATAATGTGCAGTTCCCAGAGCTGAATGGCATGATCAGGGGCTTGTGCACATGCCTGTGCTTAGGAGTGTCATAAGCTGATGTGCAGAGCTTAGGGAGGTGGGTTGAGGCTCTGCGACACTATGGGTAGGAGTGTAGGGGTACCCTGGTGGGGAAGTTACTGCCTACAGCCTTTATGTGCTGGCAACAGACTGCAAGGAACAGGGAGGAGGAGGTAGTGCTCGGGAGGGATACAGGAGAGGTGGGTCAGGCTGCATTTGGGGTGGGGTTGTGGAGCAGATATGTGTACTGGGCTCTGGTGGGGTAGGGGCACCTGGAGCACAGGGAATGGGAGTGGGTGATAGGCTTTGAGGGCATGGGGTGTGGGATTAGTCATCAGTTATGGGGTTGTACTAGTGAGGGTAGCATGCCCAAGGAACATGGCTTATCTTACTTCCTAGTCCCTGGCTCCTGTCCATGTACTCTTATGGGCTCCATGCCTCCATGCCAGGCTCCGGCACTCTGTCTCTCAGTTCCTTGGCCTATGGAACCAGGGTTGCTCTATGTGGTGCAGAATGCTCTTCCTGGTCAGCCACACTCCTAAATTGCTACCTCAGTTGCCCTCCTGCCCCTTATCTAATGTTTCCATGGAGCAGGGTTAATCTTGAGTTACTCTATTTGGTCATCTTCCCAGAAGTCCATCAATGTATTTCTTTTGAGTCAATAAAGATGGCTCCAGTCAGGTGGATCCACATTGAGACAGATGGCTGAGACTGGTGGTCCTGAGAGGAATGTTTCAAGCTGGTGGAGGCCTGACAATCCCCTGGTGTCTCCTGGTCAGACCAGGCTGAGTCATCTTGAATCTGCTCAATGGGTAGACAGGTGCTGGAAATCCAAGAGTCTGGCTGATCCAACATCTAATGCTGGTAACCAGGGCATATGATCCAGTGTCGCAGGTTGCACCAGTTCAGTCAGTTTTTCCAGTTTTGTTTGGTTTTTCCAGTTTGGTTTGGGTGCCAGGAAAGCTGCTGCACCCCTGGTGTTGGGGCACAGCCTTCATTTGAGTGACTTATGAAACAGGACATGATACCAGAGCTCAAGTTCAAATCATTTTATTGGGCTTCACACCAGGGCACAAATCTTTGTGGGTACTGTTGCAAGTCAAGACTTATGTTTTTTTTTTTTTTTAATTGAGTTTGTGGCAATTTCTTACACATCTCAGAAAAAAAATTCCAATTCTTTTACATGGAAGTAGAGTTATGGCAAAAGAAACATCTAAAAATGGAAGAGCTTTGGAAATGGTCAGTAAATGTAATTAAGAAGAAATGATAGATAAAGCCTTGGACAGACAGTGAAGGCTAATGGACTGCCTGCTGGACTCTGGACTTGGAGGATGCTGTTAGTGAATGCTCAGAAGTAACATAGCATTGGAAAGGAAAAGAAGGAGGATTCTTGTTACATAGTAGCAGAAACCTTCACAGCACAGTTACCTACAGTAATGTGATTTTTTTAAAAGTGCTTTATACTGTTATGTATATTTTCAAGCAAATGGTGAAGATGCTGTTTGCTTTCCTTTTGATGCTTATAAATAGAATTTAAAGGGAGAGGTGCATTGACAGCAGGCATCTTAAAAAAACAACTACTCAGATTTGATAATTTATAATATTGTCAGCCTGTCCAGATGGCAAAAATGCTAATTATTAGGGATGATTTCTGAGTAATGTCAAGAAAGTGTATCCAAAGAAAAGCCAATGACATGGCAGTAGAACTTTTTCTAAGTTCACAGAAAGATAAAATATAAGAGTATTTTATAGCACCAGGTACCCTTTAATAGATTAAGTGTGTTCTGCACAGAATTTTTCAGTCAAGCAGAATTCCTCTTATGAACTTACAGGTTGTTTTTTTAGTCATCTAAGCAGGGAATCAAGATAAAGAAGAGCTGTTTTGAGAAGATGTGTAGAAATGTTTTCTTTTTATTTTTTTTTCTGGTGAAATTAACCTTAGTCAAATACAAGGAAGATACACCCATTTTGTGAGAAAATGATAGCAGTGGAAATACTGTCAGCTGGGACCAAAAGACTGACTACTGAATGCCCAAATTTCTATAGTCAAGAATTAGGTTGATGAAAGTACTCAGCTGCAAATCTTAATGACACGTTCTGGACATTGATCAGATGATGTTTGGAATGACAATCTTGGTGACATGGTGAGAGGTGTTTTTTGCATTTTTTCATGATAAGATAGATGTGAGTATTTAAAACTAGAGGGCAGATTGTGGCAGTTTCTTAGGGTGGCCCACCACCCCCTGTTGTTCACACTCTTGCATGATTCCCCATCCCTGATTTCCCTCTCCTTGTATCTATGATTTTCCTCTAGCCAACAGAATGACAGAATACCTGTAATTTTGTGACTATTTTATATAAGATTGTAGCACACATCTTGCTTGAGTCTTTCAAGCAAATGGCCTTGTTGGAAGGCCCACTTGAAAACAACCTCCAATTCAACACCAGCAAGAAATGGAAGCCTTCAGTTCTAAACCATGAAGAAACTGAATGCTACCAACAACCATGAGAGCTTAGAAGCAGATTTCTCCCCAGTAAACCCTCCAGATGTAGCTGAGTTCTGTAAGACACCTTGATTTCAGCTTTTCAGAAGATCTAGCTAAGCCATTCCCAGACTTTTGACAGAAACTGATTTAGTAAATAGGTGTTTTTTGAAGCCACTAAGTTTGTGCATGTTAATTTTATTCAAAAACAGAAAATGAGTAGAGTTACTGTTCTAGTTTGCTAGCTGCTAGAATGAAATATACCAGAAATGGAATGGCTTTTAAAAAAGGGGAATTTAATAAGTTGGTTGTTTACAGTCCTATGGCTGAGAAAATATCCCAGTTACAAGTCTATAGAAATGTCCAATCAAAGGCATCCAGGGAAAGATACCTTGGTTCAAGAAGGCTAGTGAAGTTCAGGGTATCTCTCTCAAATGAGACGGCACATGGTGAACATGGTCAGGGTTCCTCTCTCATCTGGAAGGGCACATGACAAGCATGGTATCATCTGCTAGCTTCTTCTCCTGACTTCCTCTTTCATGAAGCTCCCTGGGAGGGATTTTCCTTCTTCATCTTCAAAGGTCATTGGTTTGTGGGCTCTCATGGCTATGTCATTCTTCTCTGACTCTCTCTAAATCGCTCTCATTCTCTAAAATGTTTCCTCTTTTATAGGACTCCAGAAACTTCTCAAGACCCACCCAAATGGGTGGAGACATGTCATCATCTAATCCAGCTCAACAACCACTCTTGATTAAATCAAATCTCCAGGGAGATGATCTGATTATAGTTTCAAACATATAGTATTGAATAGGTTTTATTCTACCTTTATGAAATGGGATTTTGATTAAAACATGGTTTTCTAGGGGACATATGTCCTTTCAAGTCTGCACAGTTACACTGGAGAATTATCTGCTAAAGCTGATGGTCTTGGAGTGGAAGGAACAAAGAAGAGAGTTTTTTTAGTCTGACAAGGCTTTGGTAGCAAAGGACCACACACTACTTGGATTAGAGAACAGGATTTATTTTCTTACAGATTTGGAGTCTAGAAGTCCAAATTAAAAGTGTTGACAGTATAATGCTTTCTCTGAAGCTGGCAGCATTCTGCTGGTGTTTTGCCAGCAATTCATAGCTTAATCTCTGCCTCAGTAACATTGTTGTCTGTCTCCCAGACTGTCTCTTACTCCTGTGCCCAAATTCCTCTGCTTTTAAGGATTCCAATATATCAGATTAAAGTCCACCCCGATTCAATGTGGGCCCACCTTAAATAATAGCATCTCCAAAGACTCTAATTATGAATCTATAAGACTGGGGGTTAGAACTTGAAATGTCATTACAGGGCATAAGAGCGAAGGGAAAGGAAGCTAAACAGTCTTCTTATTGTTAAATTTCCATAGCAGTCTTTCAGATCTTTTTGTAACCTGGCACTTTCCACTATTATTTACAATCAATCTACCCATTAGATTATTACTTAGGTGTTATTTCTTAATGCTTAGTTCCAAAAGCGATAGTCTGAACCACTGAGCTATATTAACTAGCCCAGCTTGTAGGACAATATGAGAGAAGATACTAAGCAAAGCTAAAATGTTACAAAGGGAGATAGAATTTAGAATTTTAACTGTCTTAAACTAGCTACTAGGAAGAAAAAAAAGACAACTATTTTTAAAGTTAAATTCCAAAGTTAGGGACTGCGATGTTTATTTATTTAATTTATTTTTTCTTACACAGGCAGGCCCTTGGAAATGAACCTGGGTCCCCAGCATGGCAGGCTACTGAGTCATCATTGAATGCCCTGCAATGTTTCTTTTTATATTTTTAAATGGCCTTAAAAAGAATAGAGAAGATGAGAGAACACTATTCCATTGTACAGAGATATGTTTTGTTCATAGATCATAAATACAATTTTGTGTGCTTAAATTCCTACCCCTATTCTTTTACTATATTTTTGGGACTTCTTCTATACATATCTAGAAATAAAACCTGAACTTATTTCTTCAAACACTTTAAATTGTTCTGCCATGGATGAAGTTTCTTACTTCCAAAATATGCTGTGAATCCAACCACCACCCCCATATCTAGTCTGATCAAGCATTGTCAGGTTTTAGATGGTAGCTGACTGAGATATCAGAGAAACTGAGTCTGAGTTTAAAATTTTATTGTCCCCGGATGAGGTTCCCATGTCCGGGTGCTCAGGGTGTGGGCCGGGGAAGTCGCGCCCCCCTAGGAGTAGCTGGGTTCGATATAGGCTAGCTAGTGGGGGTGCTGACAATGCCTATGAGGCCTCCGGTAGTAGGTTAAGAGTTTTGTGGGCTTTAGGGCCCGGAGCATAGCTCCAGGCCATGGCTGGGGGGGGCATAGCTATGGGCTGTGTGCAGTGGGGGTCCTTTGTTTGTCAGGGCAGGTCCTGAGTGGCTGAGTTTGAACAGCTGTATGCCCAGATGTTCACGGTTTTAGTTCTGGTGGGGGCCTTCCAGCCAGAGGCTACCAGGCCAGGCCTTCCAAGCATCAGTGTTTCTATAGGTTCCAATATTATCTTCTCCATATAGAAGTAATAGTGCTCTCTTTATTTTCCAATATCTAATTAAAATATAAGGAATAAAAAGTAAAATATGTAAAAATCATAAGTGAACATATTCAAGAATTTTCTCAAACTATGTATCTTAACTTTCCCAGCTGCTAAGACAAATATCATACAATGAGTCTATTGAAACTATTGAAATGTATTGGTTCACAGTTTCAGAGGCTGGAAGTCATGCCTTATCCTTGGATTGGTATCTTCTAGCTAGCCAACAATATTTCTGGCCCTTTGGCTTTCCAGTCAAGCAAGCAGTCTCCTGATTTTTCTCTGAGGTATTTTGTAGACAGATTTAAACAATTAGTCAGCTGATTGCATCTATGGCTGAATGCATCCATAGTTAACAAAAACAAGTTTGCCTTCAGCATTGAAGGAAATCTCCTTATCTAATCAGTTGAAGGCCTTAAGGGGAACTGAGGATTTCAGCAGTCAGGAAGAGTTACCTCTTCTTCAGAAAGCCAGATTCTCCTGGTGAATTCAGCATCAACATCAAGTCCCCAATTTGCAGCCTGCCTATGAAATTCAGATTTTCCAATCCCCATTGTCATGTGAGACAATTGTTACAATAATTTCTTAAGACACACACACACAGAAATAGTATATAACAAGCAACCAGAAGATGAGTCCTGCATCAAACAGAATCATCACTTTTATCTGGTTTTGAATTTCATGGAAAAAGAATAAATTATATGTACTATTTTGTGCAAACCTTTTCCCACTTTACAGTTCATAAAAGCTATCTAAATGTGCTGAGTATGCTTTTAGTTTCTTCATTCTCATGCATTACTTTACCATAATAAGTAGATTAGTGGTTGATGGCCATTGAAATAGTTTCCAGTTTGGGTCTGTCATGATAGGGCTGTTATGAACATCCTTGAATATATGAATATGCGAATTTGGTGCTTGTTCCTGTTGAGTATATACTTAGGAATAGAATTGCTAGAGATGTAAGCTATGTATATGGGCAATTTTAAAAGATATGATGAGTTTCTAAAAATGGCTGTACCAATTTACTCTCCCATTAGCTATGTCTATGACTTCTGGTCACATCACATAATCACCAAACTTTGATCTTCTGAATTTTTTTTTTCATTTTAGTTATTCTGGTGGATATGAAGGAAATGAAACAGATAGTCTAACATCCCAGAGTTAGTGAAAGCATAACCTTATCACCAGTCTCAGGTTTGAGGAAGTGAAAACCCCAGTGGTCAATTAATGTGAGAGATGAGACTGTATAGAAGCATCTTCCTCATTAGCAATGACAACACAGCCATCCCCTGTGGTACCATAGCAAAGGAAATTTGGAATGGGGCACAGAACACAGCAAACCCACACTCTACTCATCTTCTTATTTCTTGTCAGGGCTCCCCATTGGCTAAACCTAACACAAAGCCAGAAGGCAAGAAGTCTTGTTGATGAAGTTCGCATGTCAGTCTCTAAGGCACAGAGAATGATGAAGAAGGGAATAATGGATCAGAGTAGGGGTCAAAGAAGAGCTAATACAGACCCAGGGTCAGTAAATGGGTCAGTTTAAAAGATTAAAATGTACTGTGGTTTTAACTGGACCTTATTCCTCTTGATGCAACCAAAACACTTTATTTATCCTCAGTTACTAAAATTCATGTAAATCTACTCCATCAAGAAATACCTTCACAACCCTACCACCTTTTCTTTTCTGTCTACACCCATTAGTGCTTCAAAGGTGATATGTGGGTGCATGCATTTTTGTTTGTTTTGCTTATTTTCTTCTATAGAACTTAGGAAGTATAAATCCAACAGCCCCATCACAATTTTCTTTTTTCTAATATTTAGCAATGTTTATCTTAAAATAGTCTTCAATTCTAATTAAACTTTTGGAATTTTGAGATAACATTATTTGCTTCAGTATAAGTCACTATATGTTCATGGATTCATATTTATTATTTTATAACAATCTAAAACTTACCTGTTTACCCAAATTATTTCAATTTTATTTGTTCTGGTTTGCTAGCTTCTGGAATGCAATATACCAGAAGCAGAATGGCTTTTAAAAAGGGGAATTTAATGAGTTGCTAGTTTACAGTTCTAAGTCCGAGAAAATGTCCCAATTAAAACAAGTCTATAGAAATGTCCAATCAAAGGCATCCAGGGAAAGACACCCTGGTTCAAGAAGGCTGATGAAGTTCAGGGTTTCTCTCTCAAGTGAGATGGCACATGGCAAACACAGTCAGGGCTTCTCTCTCAGCTGGAAGGGCACATGGCAAATACGGCATCATCTGCTAGCTTTCTCTCCTGGCTTCCTATTTCATGAAGCTCCCCGGGAGGCATCTCCTTCTTCATCTCCAAAGGTCACTGGCTGGTGGACTCTGTGCTTCATGGTGCGGCGGCATTCTCTCTACCTTTATGAAATGGGATTTATATTAAAACATGGCTTTTCTTAGGGGGGGGGCATGCTTCGTTTCAAACCAGCACATAGGCCATACATTTTCAAGCATCAGAAACATGTGCATGTTTACTGAGTGACTAGATTTTCATAAAATGAACACAAAGAGAGATAAAGTGTGTGTTTCATGGGAAAGTGAAGAAGGGGGAAGGAAAGAGAGAGAAAGAGAGAGAGAGATAGAACAGAAAGCAGAAAACAATTTACAATACTGAATCTTTGTGCTATATAAAAAAAATGGAAAAATGTTCTAAATATATTCCCAAACTAGCAATGAATTACTCCCTAAGAATGCATGCAAATTCTACTACAGTGAACTTTTTTTAGAGCAGATTAGATTAGTAACTTAGTTGCATGTATTTACTTCTTGGAATACTGAAATATTCATCTGTTTTCCTTCCATCTACATCATGGACTCATTCTGCTTTCCCCCCGTGTTTCATTGAAATGTACACTATTTACTATTTGAGCTTGCTTTGTCTATGGGCCTATGAGAGAAAACACCTGCTAAAGAGAATATTAGAAGCAGAGCTTATTGTAGGTACTTACCAGACTCTGAATGGTTGAATTTGTGTCAGGTACCTATACCTAGTCCTCTATTATACCTATGTGATAGTTTGTTATTATAAATGAATATCCATAGTACAGTTTTTTCTACTTTGTGTGTGTGGTGCCACTCCTGTTCAATTGTTTCACAAGATGGATGTGCATTAAGGATTAGACCTTCCTTTCCAATGTATTTTTTTATAGAAAGTTTTCTCATAAAAATAAAATACATTCATTTAAAGAAATCAATAACATTATTTCCTGTGCTTACCACAAAATTTTGTATATTTCATGTGGAAACTTTTGTGGTTTTTGAATAAACTGTTATCTAAATAGTCCTGTTTATCATGTGCATCATATTCTATATATATTGTGTGAATATAATACCTACATATATAGTGTGTTATAAACATGTCTTTATGTGCTTATGTGCTTCATTTTTAAACATAGTACCTTATCAATCTGTAAATTGTATTTAATTATGAAGAAAAAGTAGACCAACTAAAAATTGAAATGATCATAATTAACTATCCCATGTGTTCAACAATATTGCTAATAGGCATACTTTCCCATTCATATTTGATCCTAAAAGAAGTACTAAAAAATGCACTCTCTTTAATGACTCATGGTTTCTGAA
The DNA here is from genome assembly GCF_023851605.1 of Tamandua tetradactyla. NCBI lineage: Eukaryota > Metazoa > Chordata > Mammalia > Pilosa > Myrmecophagidae > Tamandua > Tamandua tetradactyla. The sequence goes on along the minus strand of NC_135336.1, from coordinate 81,230,093 downwards.
AATAGAAGGTTTGCTTCCTCCTGGGGTTGATATCTTCAGTTTGGCATCTAATCTTTGGGGTCCTTAACTTTTCCACAACATAGCAATGCACATGGTGGCATCTTCTCCTTTCTCTTTTGTGTCATTGACTTTCAGATTCTGACTGCTCCACGTGGATTCTTTTTCTGTGTCCAGTTTCCTTTGTTTATAAGGAATTTAGCCATATTGAGTTAAGGCCCTCCCTCATTCAGTTTGGACCTAACTTAACCAATAATATCTCCAAGCATCCTAGTTAAGTGGGTTCACAATCACAGGTCAAGGGTTAGGATTTGAACATAACTTTGTGGGTAACATGGTTCAATCCCCAATACTATGGATATAGTACTAAGATCAAGAAAAATTAACTCAGCTTCTTGCTTCAACACATACTTTTTACAAAATCAGCAGGTAAATCAACTGAACAATTTATCAAGAATGTCATTTGCATATCAAGACTTCCTTCAAGGCCCTCCTTTGATGTACACAACAAAATATTATGCTCAGACATTTGTTTAATTTAAGAAAAATTGCCTCCTGCAATTCCACATTTTGGAGACTGATTAATGCTAGTGTTTTAATATGGATTGTTGGAATTGTCAAGGACCCAACTGGTAATAAAATCAAACCCTCTTGTTTCAAAAATGTATGTTAAATGAGATTTCTCCCTCCTGAGACTTCTCTTTAACTCACAGAGAAAATATTAGTGGTCTTTTACTGTGATGATTGTATATATACATATGAGCCCATTGTACTGGATTGAATTCTTGTTCTTGGTCTTCATTCTGTGGGTGTGGACCCATTGCAAACAGGATCATTGAAGATGTTACATCAATTAAAGTATTCCCCAATTAAATCAGGCTGAGTTTTAATCCAGATTATGAAAGTTCTTTATGAGCAAAATAAAATCCAAACATACAGAGAAAGCCGCAGGAAGAAGATAGAATTTAATGGAACCGAGAGCATAAAGAAGACATCACCATGTACATTGCCATCTGATAGAAAAGCCAAACATCACCAGCAGCCAACACCAGAACTTTGTCCTTGGGGTGAGGGCATGAACTTGCTGATGCTTCAATTTTGGACTTCCAGTCTCATAACCATGAGCCCATAAATTCCCATTTTTTAAGCTAACCCAGTGGATGGTATTTGTTTTAGCAGCCAGGATACATGACATCCTCTCACTGCTTCTTTCCTCTTGTTCCAATCCAGTCCTTGAAGGGTTCAGGTCAGCCCCAAGACCAAAGAACATGCCAGACACAGAGTTTGACATGAATTTTAAAAGAATTTACAAACAGTAGAGGGTCTTTCCCAGTGGCGGTCATCAAGAAAATGAAAGTACTGCACCACAAAGTTGGAGAGGGCAAGGGGCAGCTTATAAGGCCTTAGGACTAGGAAATTCCATCAGGCATGAAAACAGAGTTTCTGCAGTGTCTCATGACCCAAGAGTTTGGAGATTTGTACTCAACATATGGGAGAGGAATTTGAATGCCTTATAAGATAAGTGATTTATGATACCATTTGCCCATTCATTTCCTCTCTGAGGAAGTGTCTTGACCTTTAATTTCAACCCAGATTACATAGGCAATTACATGCAGTAACTTACTTTCAATATGTAAGGGGATCTGGGTCTTAGGTTTCCACAATTCACCTCCATGAAGCAGATTAACTGACCATAAGACAGATGTTGCATCCATATTCCACAACAACAGTATGAAACCACAGGACACTAAGAATCCCACAGACAGTGATAACAACCCTATGAAGAGATGCTGCTATGGCCAAGAAAGGGAATTAAACATTCAGACAAGGAGTCTACTGATAATTGCTCAATATTATGTATGTGCTCTTGCATATGGTTTAAAACTTATGAAATAGTGTACAAATGACCAGGAGTTCTTTACACAGCCCTGCACATTAATTAAGGCACAGGTGCCACCTTGTCCTGCAGTAGGGAAATCTAAGGTCACTTTATTTTATAAAATTAGTTTTCTAAGCTGTGTGTTTTCTTCATTTAACAAGGATATAAGTATTTTGGAATCATCAAGTGCTTGGACGTTGTGATTGGCTAAAGATGCCAAATGTTTTTCACTACTTTAGCTCCCTTTGTTGCAAAATGGCTAAAGGATAATAGCATGGGGGAGTGCATTTTATTTTATATCTAGACTTAACCATTTTCCAAATACTAGGAATAAAATGTAAAAAGTTGTATAAGGTAGTAGGAACATCAGGATCTTCCCATGTACAACACCTTGTCTAGTTAGATTAAATTAGGACAACCATATTGCCTATAGTTCCATAGCTATCCCTTATGGGAAGGATATTTCCCCTGTTGGTTGAAGATATTTTGCCAGAGGAAAAGACTATTGTTTTGCAGCTCAACAGTAAAATTGCACAATTCAGTGGGTAGCCACCCCATTTATGAATTCTAACAACTTGTTCCTTGCAGATAGGGGCAATATGGTCTGCTATTGTAGCTTCTGCCATCAGCTACCCTAAAACATCATATATAGTGTACACCATTACAGCCAATTCAGATTGGGGCTTGTTCACCTGTTTCCATACAAGACAGAAGATGTAAGACCTGGTCTCATCATAGGAGGGTAGTTAGATTTCAGTCTTAAATGAGAAGATTTTTTTTCCATATTTTACAATGAGTTGAATTCTTCCAGTACAGCAGGATATTCCATGCAATCCAGTTTGATGGGCCCACACTCCAAGGAAGGCCGGTAGCACCCAAAGATGGCAAATGTGTGCAAACCCAACACAAGGTTTGATTGTTGTCATGAGGTACACTGAAGTACACTGTAGAAAGATGTTTGCTAGGTTGTTATGGGTGAAAATAAAGATGTTTATGGAGAGTAATAAGTATTCATTCCTGCTCATTCCAGCTGATGAAACCTCCTGGTATGTTTCCACTGGTTATGTTAAAGTTCTGCTGGTCAATAATATGGTTGCAGGCAGAGGAACATTATGGGGAGATTTTAAATACCAAATATTCTCCCTATGAAAATCTTGTTATTCCTCTACTGCTACATCAATTGTCAATCTGGTTATAAGAAGGGTCCCTATAGTCTGCATAAGGTTTCTGTGGGAATAGGAGGCCCTGGACTGGTGATAAAAATTTTCACAGGCATTTTCTGGATAAATTGAGAGAATATTATAATCTCTTAGGTGACTCCTATTCCCTAGGGATTTAGGATTCCTAACAGAGCTGCATAGGTCAGTACCAAGGCCAACTGAACCTGTTTTCCCTGTTTTGTATGATCTGAGGCACAGACAACAACAAATTATCATTATCACTTCTTCTTTTTGGATGCAAAGCAGTGGGCCTTTTCCTTGTATTCCCAGGGCCTGCATTAGTTCAGTTGTCAGTTTTTCAAAGAGGACAGGTGCAGCAGCCCATATCATTGCATTCAATTGAGTTAAGGCCTGATAGAGCCCCTTAATTCAGAGCTGCAAGGACCTTTTATCATCTTTTAGTTGTTCCTCTAATAAGCCATTCATTCTTTCAATAAGGCCTGCACCTGTGGGACTGTAGGGCATATGGAAAATCACATGATGTCCTAATCCATGTCCTAGGTTGGGCTATTTTCCCAGTGAAAGGGATCCCCATTCACTATCGATCTGTGTAGACATGCCATAGAGAGCACTCGCCCTTTCTAAGTAGCGGATGCTGGCCCGTTCACCAGAAAAGTGAACAAAAGTCCTGCTGCCATGTCCACAGCAGTAAAAGTACACTTTGTCCCCCTCTGAGAGCAGAAAGGGACTGATACAATCCATATCTCATTGGGCCACCAGTATTTGTGACCAGCTGATGTGTCCCATCTGATGTGGTAACCTATGTGGTTGATGAACGGCACTCTTACTGATGTCCACTAACTGCTGGCGTGTGATTGGCAGCTGGAACTTCTAGACCTGATGTCACAGGGTTTGATACACCTCCAGTGTCTGCTTTTCTAAGGAAGTCATTCCACTGCTTACCTGGTTTCAGCTGTGCTGCTCCAAACTATGTGAGTGCATGTGCTTCCTCATTTGCAACTAATTTGTTGGCAATCTTTCATCATTGGCCGGCATCCAAGATGTCTTTCCACAATTTTTGGCCACATAGTGGGTGACCTATGACTGTCTATTATTCCCACTTCCAGGTTGCAATCCAGGTCATAAGGCCTTTGTAAATAGCCCAGCTTACAGTACAGACATCATGTCTCCTGGTTCATGCATGATTTCCATCCATAATGCTCTTAATTCAGCCAACTGACTGCTTTGCATAGTGTAGTCTCCCACCATATAGTGTCAATACTGGATTGTACCACTACAGCTGTTCTAAGTGAGAGGTTGCTCACTAGTGGACCCATCAATGCACCAAGCAGACTTGGGGATGGTAACCATGCCTTCTATAGTGAGCATCTTAACAGCTGTTTCAGGTGCAGCAATTTTATCTGTTGACTGTTCTATGTGGCACACTGGTCTGAGAATCTCAGACATTTCTGTACTGAGAGGGCTGGTATTGAGAATGCTGTACTATAGCAGGTAGATTTTCCATTTGGTCAGTATGCTCATTTGGACATTGCCAGTTCATAGCTTAGAATCCATGTAAGTTATTCACCCCTAAATAGGGATGGCCATTTTCATGGTGACTGGAGATATTTGCATCAGTAACTTCATTGAAATAAGTCATTATTTACAGCACACAATGGCTCTTCCAGGGGACTATAGTTAGTTCTGTCCCTTTCCATAGTTGTGACTGAAAGCCAAGGGGCATTCATGTAGAATGTTGGATCTGCCAAAGACCCTACCCAGTTAACATCAGTGCTGGCTACATTCAATTCACAGAGAAGGTCTAGATCTATGCCACACAGTGCTTTTGCCTGTGTTATTTCCCTTTTCTCATTTTCAAAAGCAGTCTTTTGAGAGGTGTTCTAGTTTGAAAGCTGCCAGAATGCAATGCACCAGAAATGAAACAACTTTTTAAGAGAGAAATTTATTAAGTTGCAGGTTTACAGTTCTAAGGTAATGAAAATGCTCCAATTTAGAGCAATGCTATAGAAATGTCCAATCTGAGGAATACAGGGAAAGATATCCTGGTTCAAGATGGCTTATGATATTCAGAGTTACTCTCTCAGCTGGAAAGGTACATAGTGAGTTCTGTTTAGCTTTCTCTTCAAAGGCTTCCCCAGGGTTCTGTCCATTCTGTTAGATCTGTCAGTTCTGGTGGCTCTTGTGGCTCTCATGGCTCTAAAGCTTCTTCCAAAATGGTTCTCTCTTAAAGGGCTCAAAACCCCACCCTTAATGGGTAGAGACACATTTCCATAGAAACCATTTAATCAAAAGTTACCACCTACAGTTGGATGGTCACATCTCCATGAAAACAATAAAAAATCTCCCATCCAGCAACATTTAATGAGGATTAAGGGACATGGCTTTTCTGTGGTACATAATAGCTTCAAACCAGCATAGGAGGGTCCCAAGGATGAATTTTCTTAATCAAAACATACAAAGATTTCAACATTTGGTCTACATGAGGAAATAAATGTCTCCAATACACCAACAACCCAAAGAAGCCATTTATTGCTTTGGCATTTATGGCATGGGAAATGATTACATGTTACCAAATACAGTCGAAGGTATAGATTTTGTCTAACCCAACCATACAATATCCAGGAATTTTACAGACAGCCAGGGCCTTGCAGTTTGCTGTGATTAATTACCCACTAATTCTCAAACTGAGATCA